>NW_021703776.1:46674041-47299743 GCF_005190385.1 Monodon monoceros
CAAGGGATCAATCCAAGAAGAAGATATAACAATTATAAATATATATGCACCCAACATAGGAGCACCTCAATACATAAGGCAACTGCTAACAGCTATAAAAGAGGAAATCGACAGTAACACAATAATACTGGGGGACGTTAGCACCACACTTACACCAATGGACAGATCATCCAAAATGAAAATAAATAAGGAAACAGAAGCTTTAAATGACACAATAGACCAGATAGATTTAATTTATATTTATAGGACATTCCATCCAAAAACAGCAGATTGCACTCTCTTCTCAAGTGCGCATGGAACATTTTCCAGGATAGATCACATCCTGGGTCACAAATCAAGCCTCAGTAAATTTAAGAAAATTGAAATCATATCAAGCATCTTTTCTGACCACAACGCTATGAGATTAGAAATGAATCACAGGGAAAAAATGTAAAAAACAAAACCACATGGAGGTTAAACAATACACTAAGTAACCAAGAGATCACTGAAGAAGTCAAAGAGGAAATCAAAAAATACCTAGAGATAAATGACAATGAAAACACGACGATCCAAGACCTATGGGATGCAGCAAAAGCAGTTCTAAGAGGGAAGTTGATAGCTATAAAAGCCTACTTCAAGAAACAAGAAATATCTCAAATAAACAATCTAACCTTACACTTAAGGGAACAAGAGAAAGAAGAACAAACAAAACCCAAAGATAGCAGAAGGAAAGAAATCATAATGATCAGAGCAGAAATAAATGAAATAGTTGCAAAGAAAACAATAGCAAAGATCAATAAAACTAAAAGCTGGTTCTTTGAGAAGATAAACAAAATTGATAACCATTAGCTGGACTCATCAACAAAAAGAGGGAGAGGACTCAAATCAATAAAATTAGAAATCAAAACGGAGAAGTTACAACAGACACCGCTGAAATACAAAGCATCCTAAGAGACTATTACAAGCAACACTACGCCAATAAAATGGACAACCTGGAAGAAATGGACAAATTCTTAGAAAGGTATAACCTTCCAAGACTGAACGAGGAAGAAATAGAAAACATGAACAGACCCATCACAAGTAATGAAATTGAAACTGTGATTAAAAATCTTCCAACAAAAAAAAGTCCAGGATCAGACGGCTTCACAGGTGAATTCTGTCAAACATTTAGAGAAGAGCTAACACCCATCCTTCTCAAACTCTTCCAAAAAACTGCAGAGGAAGGAACACTCCCAAACTCATTCTATGAGGCTACCAGTACCGTGATACCAAAACCAGACAAAAATTCACAAAAAAAGAAAACTACAGACCAATATCACTGATGAATATAGATGCAAAAATCCTCAACAAAATACTAGCAAACAGAATCCAACAACACATTAAAAGGATCATACACCATGATCAAGTAGGATTTATCCCAGGGATGCAAGGATTCTTCAATATACACAAATCAATCCATGTGATACACCATATTAACACATTGAAGAAAAAACCCATATGATCATCTCAATAGATGCAGAAAAAGCTTTTGAAAAAATTCAACACCCATTTATCATAAAAACTCTCCAGAAAGTGGGCATAGAGGGAACCTACCTCAACATAATAAAGGCCATATACGACAAACCCACAGCAAACATCATTCTCAATAGTGAAAAACTGAAAGCATTTCCCCTAAGATCAGGAATAAGACAAGGATGTCTACTCTCACCATTATTATTCAACATAGTTTTGGAAGTCCTAGCCACAGCAATCAGAGAAGAAAAAGAAATAAAAGGAATACAAATTGGAAAAGAAGTTAAACTGTCACTGTTTGCAGATGACATGATACTATACATAGAGAATCCTAAAAATGCCACCAGAAAACTACTAGAGCTAATCAATGCATTTGGTAAAGTTTCAGGATACAAAATTAATGCACAGAAATTTCTTGCATTCGTATACACTAATGATGAAAAATCTGAAAGAGAAATTAAGTAAACACTCCCATTTACCACTGCAACAAAAAGAATAAAATACCTAGGAATAAACCTACCCAGGGAGACGAAAGAAATTAAAGATGATACCAACAGATGCAGAGACATACCATGTTCTTGGATTGGAAGAATCAATATTGTGAAAATGACTATACTACCCAAAGAAATCTACAGATTCAATGCAATCCCTATCAAATTACCAATGGCGTTTTTCACAGAACTAGAACAAAAAATTTCACAATTCGTATGGAAACATAAAAGACCCCGAATAGACAAAGCAAGCTTGAGAATGAAAAAGAGAGCAGGAGGAATCAGGCTCCCTGACTTCAGACTATACTACAAAGCTACAGTAATCAAGACAGTAGGGTACTGGCACAAAAACAGAAATATAGATCAATGGAACAGGTTAGAAAGCCCAGAGATAAACCCATGCATATATGGACACTTTTTTTTTTGCGGTACGCGGGCCTCTCACTGTTGTGGCCTCTCCCGTTGCGGAGCACAGGCTCCGGATGCGCAGGCTCAGCGGTCATGGCTCACGGGCCCAGCCACTCCTCGGCACGTGGGATCTTCCCAGACTGGGGCACGAACCCGTGCCCCCTGCATCGGCAGGTGGACTCTCAACCACTGCGCCACCAGGAAAGCCCTGGACACCTTATTTTTGACAAAGGAGGCAAGAATATACAGTGAAGAAAAGATAGCCTCTTCAATAAGTGATGCTGGGAAAACTAGACAGCTACATGTAAAAGAATGAAATTAGATCCCTTTCTAACACCATACACAAAAATAAACTAAAAATGGATTAAAGACCTAAATGTAAGGCCAGAAACTATCAAACTCTTAGAGGAAAACATAGGTGGAACACTCTATGACATAAATCACAGCAAGATCCTTTTTGACCCACCTCCTAGAGAAATGGAAATAAAAACAAAAATAAACAAATGGGACCTAATGAAACGTAAAAGCTTTTGCACAGCAAAGGAAACCATAAACAAGACCAAAAGACAACCCTCAGAATGGGAGAAAATATTTGCAAGTGAAGCAACTGACAAAGGATTAATCTCCAAAATATACAAGCCGCTCATGCAGCTCAATATCAAAAAAACAAACAACCCAATCAAAAAATGGGCAGAAGACCTAAATAGACATTTCTCCAAAGAAGATATACAGATTGCCAACAAACACATGAAAGAATGCTCAACATCATTAATCATTAGAGAAATGCAAATCAAAACTACAATGAGATATCATCTCACACTGGTCAGAATGGCCATCATCAAGAAATCTAGAAACAATAAATGCTGGAGAGGGTGTGGAGAAAAGGGAACACCCTTGCACTGTTGGTGGGAATGTAAATTGATACAGCCACTATGGAGAACAGTATGGAGGTTCCTTAAAAAACTAAAAATAGAACTACCATATGACCCAGCAATCCCACTACTGGGCATATACCCTGAGAAAACCATAATTCAAAGAGTCATGTACCAAAATGTTCATTGCAGCTCTATTTATAATAGCCAGGACATGGAAGCAACCTAAGTGTCCATCAACAGATGAATGGATAAAGAAGGTGTGGCACATATATACAATGGAATATTACTCAGCCATAAAAAGAAATGAAATTGAGTTATTTGTAGTGAGGTGGATGGACCTAGAGTCTGTCATACAGAGTGAAGTAAGTCAGAAAGAGAAAAACAAATACCATATGCTAACACATATATATGGAATCTAAGAAAAAAAAAAAAGGTCACGAAGAACCTAGGGGCAAGACGGGAATAAAGACACAGGTCTACTAGAGAAGGGACTTGAGGATATGGGGAGGGGGAAGGGTAAGCTGTGACAAAGAGAGTGGCATGGACATATATACACTACCAAATGTAAAATAGATAGCTAGTGGGAAGCAGCTGCGTAGCACAGGGAGATCAGCTCGGTGCTTTGTGACCACCTAGAGGGGGGGATAGGGAGGGTGGGAGGGAGGGAGACGCAAGAGGGAAGAGATATGGGAACATATGTATATGTATAACTGATTCACTTTGTTATAAAGCAGAAACTAACACATCATTGTAAAGCAATTATACTCCAATAAAGATGTTAAAAAAAAAAAGAAAGAAAGAGAAACAAGTGAGGCCAAGAACAGAAGCAAGTCCTCATCTTCCTTATCAGGAAGTCAATATGTAAGTCTACAACTGAAAAATAGAAAGTAGCAGTATAGGAGTGCTTTTTATAAATAGGCTATTTTGTAAGTGAGTGGAGGAATAAAATTGAGTAGTCATTTACAGAAAGATTTTTCTTTCAGTAAGAGGAATAAAGAATGGCTTCATGGAGGAGATGTTTTTGTTAAATTTCTTTTGGTTGCAAGAAACAGAATCTTGCCTGACTTGCCCAAGTAAAAAAAAAAGGGGTTGGGGCTTTTACTGTACAAGGATACAAGGGCAGTTCTTGGAACTTAAGTGTGGAAAGTACAGCTGAGCCTAATGAGAAACTGGAAGCAAGAATCTGTTGCCAAACAACAAAGGTTACTATAACTAGCCCATCAGTCAGTAAGGTCTACAATCTTTGCTTTTCTCTGTGCATCTATCTTCATTTCTATGTATGGAATGGCTACTCTACTTCTGAGCATGGTTGCTACATAAAGACATCCTCAACCGTAAAGCCTACACCACCCAGGTCCAAGGCGGACCACTGGAGACTCACTAAAACTTCTGAATCCCAGTTCCAAACTCCAAAAGAGGGGATCTGAGTGTCTCAGCTTTGGTCAGGTGTCAGTCCTGGTCGTATTAGCAATGGTTAAGAGTAGAAGCATCATGTACAACAAGCAAAGCGGCAGGAGCCACTGCTGTGGTCAGAGGATGAAAGGAACTCAAAGAACGAGGGGCATAGGCTAGGCAGAAACCCTAACAGGTGAACATCATATATTTTTAGGATAGATAAGTTTTGGGCAAAAGAGATATGAGAATAGGTAGAGGGGAGGATTGAAGCAGAGCAAACAAGTGCAGGTCCTGTCTGGATACCAATACATGGCTCTGATTAGCCAGCAGGGAGAAAGTGAGGGAATGCAGTGTAAAATAAGTTTGGAAACATAGATTCTCTGACCTTCAGACCTAATGCCACTCCTCATCTTTGACCCCTGTTTGAAGGAGCCAGGGTTCTGTTTGTCCTTTTCTGATGGTTGCTGTGTTTTGTAGATTGCTTAGAGGATTTGAAAACCAACCTGTTCAGACCTGTCTGCAAAAGCTTATGGAGGTAAAGAAGTAAAAGGTTTGTATGAGCACCCAATTTGTCTCCTACTTAAGACTGTACAAGGGGACATTTAATATCCTAAATCCTCAATTAAACTGGTTTCTTAATTCCTTTTCCAAGTGGAGTTCTATCCAAATTTATACTTAAGAAGCATTTAAAGTACTTGTGAGAGAAAAAGTGATTTTTCAAGTGTCCAGTATAATATCAAATCCTGAATGCCATTGCTTGACAGAGGAAATAATTTTATAAGAGACTAGAAAAATTGCCTGGAAAAATATAAGGGTAAAAAATATATCAATATTCTTTAACATAACAAACAAAATGGGCAAAGATATCTGAAGATAAATTTTTGAAAAGGTGAAAAGACACTAATAAACAATATTAGGAATAAAATAATCTATGATCCTTCAAAGATTAAAAAAATAGTAAATAGGCTAAGAGCCTACTCTATGTGATGCATTTAAAAACTCAGATAAAATGGATAGACCTCTAGAAAAATATGACTTACCAAAATTTACTTAGGAAGAAATAGGAAATGTAAACAGTCATAACCACAAAGAAAATTGAATCAGAAGTTAAAAATCTTCCTACATAAAAACGTTGTCTAGTCAGTGGGGCCAGCAATTTCCAGTAAACAGTCAAAGAAGAAATAAGTCTGCAAACATTCAAGGAAAAAAATTTCAATCTCACACAAACTATCTCAGTGTATAGAAAATTGGGGATATCCCTAGCTCACTTTATTAGGTTACTATAACTTTGATACAAAATCCAGTGAAGCATGAGAACAAAATTGCAGCTCATGAGCACAGATGCAAAAATCAGAATATTAATAACACAATCCAGAAGTGTGTGTGTGTATGTGTGTGAGTATTAAGACAATGCATGAGTTGGTTAATCCCAGGAGCGCAAGTTTGATTTTACATAAGAAATAAATTAATGTATATCACCATATTAACTAATGAGAGGAGAAATAATATAATCATCTCAATAGAAATCGAAAAAGCAGCTGATACAATTCCACATCCTTTTCTAAATTAAAAGAAAATAAATTAGAAATAAAAGAGAACATCCTTAAACTGACAAATGGTAGCTACAGAAAACCTACAGCTAGCATTGTATTTAATTACGAAATATTTAAAGCATTCCCTTTGAGCTTAAGAAAAAGACAAGGGTATCTGCTAACATTATTTGTATGATATTGTACTGGAGTGCTTAGCCAGTAATCAGACAAGAAAGAGTAATAAAAGGTATGAGAATTGGAAAGAAAGAAATGAAACTGTCATTTTTAATTTGTGGATATAATCTGTGTGTTAGAAACCCAAAAGAAACTACAGATAAATTACTAAAATTAATACGATAATTTAGCACAGTTACAAAATTTAAAACTCAATATGCAAAAATTAATTTCAACAAGCATAAATGAAAAATTTTAAATATATCTACATCAAAATTATAAAATATCTAGTAATAAATATAACAAAATTGTTCAAGAACTTTATGAAGAAAATTATAAAACTCTACTGAAAGACAAAGAAAACCTAAGTAAACATAGATATATACATCGTGTACATGGATGAAAAGACTTGATGCCATAGAAACACTAATTATTCTCAAACTGGTTGGTGATTTTGATGATATTCCTATTAAAATCCCAACAGGCATTTTGCGGTACTTGACAAGTCAATTTTAAAGTTTATAGGGAAGAGCAAAGGGCCAAGAAGAAAAAGAAGAAGAAAAGGTACTTATTTTATCACATACTTAGAATTATTATAAAGCCATGATAATTAAGACAGAGGGTCTGATTATGGAACAGTCAAATGAAACAGAATAGAAAGTTTTAAACAGGTCTACTAGTATATGGATATTTAATATATGACAGAAGGTGTGTAGCAGGTCATTAGAGAAAGAATGTACTTTTCAATAAATTATCTTGGCACACTTGGGTATCCACACGTGGAAAAATAAAATTTTATCCCTCTCGCACACTATATTCAAAAACCAGTTCCATTAAACTAATCTTAGATGAGAAAGGCAAAGCTAACAACAGAGGAGAGTGTTTTTATGACCTCCAAATGGGGAAGGATTTCTTAAAACACACAAACCATAAAGGAAAACTTAAATTCTATTGTTTTATTCAAAAGATATAAAAATAATTAAAAGAAAATACGCAAACTGGGAAAAATGATTTTTTGACACACAAAACCCACAAAAGATTAATCACCAAAATATGTTTTTTTAAAAATGTAAACCAAAAAACCTCTCTTACAAATCAATTAACAAGAAAGAGAACGATTCAAAAAAAAGGGCAACATTTTGAACAAGAACTCACAGATTAATAATCATAAATGGAAATAAACATGCGAAAAGATGCTCAACTTTATTAGAAATGACGAAGTGTAAATTCAAACTACAGTGAGATAAAACATCACACCCGCAATGGAAATTAAAGTCTAGCAACATTACGCACTTGTGAGGATGTGGGAAAAAGATGGATTTTGTAGAGCTGATAGAAGTGCCAATAGCTGCTACATCCACTTTTGAACACAATCTATATTCTAATAAAATTGAAAGTGTGCATACCCCATGACCCAGGAATTCCACTCCTGGAAATCCATGCACATACGTGCCAAGAGAAATACCCTAAAATGTACCTGGTAGTACTATTTATTATTTCAACAAACTCTGAGCAACCCAAATGCCTATCAACAATAGAATAGATAAATAAGTTGTGTGTTATTGCAATGAATTACTATGGACTAGAAAGTTAATGGATTTCTGCTACATAAAACAACATGAATTTTTTAAAAATTTGATAAAAAATAAATATTGCATGGTTCCATTCATTTAAAGCCAATCTGTTGTTTAGAAATTCAAGGAAAAGGTAACGCTATTATGAAAAGAAATCAAATTATAAACATAAAATGCCGGGTCATCGTTATTTAAGAAAGGAAATGGGACACAGAAGAGAAAGGAACACACAGAAACTTCAACATTCTTGGTCATGTTCTGTTTCTTGCCTGGACAGTGGATAAGTGGATTTTCACCGTATTTGTTCTTTACACTTTACACATATTCCATAAATATTTTTGTATTTACGGAATATCTCAGTTTTAAAATTCTTAAAAATTGTTTAGTATATCAAGCACAATAACAACTGTTCAACACTCTACAGTAGCACTGTCCAAGAGAGTCAGTGCCCTGGTCCAAGGATTCAACCAGCCCAGGCCAGTGACAGCAAAGTTCCAAATGCAGAAATGGATGCATTGAACCATTGTAGGCTGTCACACCCAGTCACCTCAGCTAATTTCTCTTGTTCCAATTCTTATTTTGTTAATCCATATCCCAATTACAAATTTAATATCCCACATAGATTTGCCCACAGGAGAGAGGGTACTGATCAACAAACATGAGTCACCAGAGAGCTTGATAGCTCCATTCCTCACTGTAATTTAAAGCTGGCATTCTGGCTGATATTTCAAGTTCCGTAAACATCCTCAGGGACAATCTATGCCTGTAGAAAAGATGGAAAAATGAATCATTCCAAGGACAAGTGGAGGGGGAAGCTGAGAAGGAGGCAGAGAAACAGAAGGGAAGAAGGTGGTCATCTAAGCCATGTTTCAGATGCAATAACAAGAGACTTTATTATAGGGGCACTTAAACTGGTTGCAGGCTGAAATTTGAGTGTTTACAAAGCCAGTATATAACTTATAAGGTAGTAAGTGCTATTATGAAAGACAGCATCTTGTAGTGGAAAAAGCAAAGTTTTGAGAGTCAAATGTGACTCACATATTGGATTCCTCACTCATGGTGTGCCTAAGTCTCTATATATTCACCTGTAAACAGAGTTAATAATATTGGTGATGATTAAAGATAATATACTGCTCTTCTCAAAGGAAGGCAGCTTGGTAAAATGGAGGTGCTCTGGTTTTGATCCCAGACCCCACCCAGCCTGATTCCAGCTTCACCACCTTCTGGTTGTATGCTTTCCAAGACTCATTTTTCTCATTGATAAAATAGGGTAATGAGACCTACCTTGGGGATACCGTGAGACCTAGAGATAATAAGCCCAGTATTGACACTTCAGAAGTGTTCAACATAGCTTACATAATATTATTGTTACTGGATGTGGATTTGCTTTTTTAAAAAGCAAAATCAGAGATGTCTAGAACAGAGAGAGAGCCAGAGGGACTCTGGCCACAAGGAGGAGGTGTAGTTACTACAGTGATAGGCCATTGCCATGAGCTGAGATAGCGACATGGGGCTGGCTATGGTAGCGTAAGGAGGAAGTGGGCATTAGTGACTCAGACATGGAGACTTCTACCCAAGGACAAATGTCGATTCACTGGAAAGAAGGGTGGGAAGAAGCAGTACTGCCAGTCAGTCCCAGAGAAAATTGAGTAGCAGATGGGTAATCAATATAAAAACTCTGATCCAGATGTAGCTGAGAGTCATATAATATGGGGACTTAGATGGTAGCATAAGTCAAAAAACTGTGGCATAAGTCAAAGCATTATTCACATATTCAAAGCTAGAGGCCACAAGATCAGCGTAAGGCTGATAGATGCAGAGCTGGCTTTGGCTTCTTAAATGTTCCAACCAGGCTAAAGTAATCATTTTCTCCTCTGTGAAAGGAATGCTCAGGAGCTCTGGGCTGACCTGGGGTACAATGTCTGGGGAATTCATGCTGGCAAGGGGATGGAGCACTGCTTAACCTGGGGCTACAGTACGTAGAGCAAAGGAAAAAGTTCTGTGTGGCAGCATACTGGACAAAACCTAGATGCTGGCCAGCCACACCATCCAGAATACCAGAACACCATCCAGGCAGAGTCTTAAGCATTAGGATGGAAAGCTGGTTTCAAAAACTGTGCTGGTAAAGGTTTCTACAAATGACATTTTATAGGATGTGGGGGCTTGAGAAACAACATGTGTATGGGAACAATCAAAGTCACAGAATTTGTTTGATGCCACTGTGCAAATGTCTATAAGTCCTAGTTATAAAGATGAAGGGGTTTCATCTGCAAGGAGCCAAGCACACCTCATTTTCAGAATGGCAGGAATTGGCAATAAGGGTCCACAGTGGAACTGAGGCCCATGGCATGCCCCAGTCCCAAACCCACACTCTTTAGCTTTAGTTCTCTGCTAGTTCTTAGGAAAGACAGAGCAAAATGTTATTCACAAAGATGTCCGCCCCTGAGTTCCTGGCTATGCTGGATGCAAGTTTGGTCTTTAAAGAATAAAGATCAATTTCCTGAAAGAACTGTATACAAAAGAGTGTGTCATTTCTAGGTACTGTGAAGAGTTCTATAAGTATTGTTGACTTGGAAAATCATTTTGAAGGGAATATAATTGTATTTCTTGAATGGGAAATTAATCCAATTTCAGAATAACTTTCAAGATCGTTTTTCTTCCCTACTTTCCTCTCACTGAGGACCTTAGAAACGTTCTAACATGGTAACGATTTGCTTTCAGCTGCTTAGGTTTACTCTAGAGCTTTAATTTCAACACATTCATTGTGGTTTGAGTTGCAGTTTACTTATTGGCTTAAACGTGATTCCCTACTCAGGGCACCAAAGAGTGCTTTGATTTTACGTTTGGTAGGACCGGTAGTTCTTTCCTCTACCATTTGTAATCGCTTTACTTAATCATCAGCATCGCCCACACCCCGCCCCCCCAAATATCACCTGGATGCTTTTGAGCATTAATAACAAAGGTCTGCTTTTTCCAAATGCCCTCGAACTTGAAGTAAATCCCCTCAAATTCTACCTCCCACACCAGGGGGTTTATTCCATCTCCAGTTAGAGTGGGGTGCAAACTCTTGGGGCAATAACTAGATTTTCTAATCCCAGTGTGAAAAGTTTAATGTCTTAGTGTACAACTCAAGACTTTTAATTAATAATACTGCTTTGTGGTTCTTCTATTCACCCTTTCTTTTACCTGACTAAATATTCAATTCATTCTAAAATGTCTATTTATTTCACCAAATACGACATCTCTAAGCTGCAAGCTTTTTAAAAAATTAATTAATCTATTTATTTATTTATTTATGGCTGCATTGGGTCTTTGTTGCTGCATGAGGGCTTTCTCTAGTTGTGGTGAGCGGTGGCTACTCTTGGTTGTGATGCACAGTCTTCTCACTGTGGTGGCTTCTCTTGTTGTGGAGCATGGGCTCTAAGTGCGTGGGCTTCAGTAGTTGTGGCATGCGGGCTCAGTAGTTGTGGCTCACGGGCTCTAGAGTGCAGGCTCAGTAGTTGTGGTGCACGGGCTTAGTTGCTCCGCAGCATGTGGGATCTTCCCAGACCAGGGCTCGAACCCATGTCCCCTGCACTGGCAGGCGGATTCTTAACCACTGTGCCAGGGAAGCCCCTAAGCCATAAGATTTGTAAGTAAAGTTATCATAATTGTAAATTCTGGTGTTTGTTTCTCTCTAGTACCTTGGGGGGAAAATTCTTATGTCCTTGCTTTGGTCTGGCTTGGACATAAGTTTAAATATTAAACTTATGTTTTAAAAAACATAAGTTTTTTAAACTTATGTTAAACTTAAACTCTTCCATTAAAAAATCTATCTATAAAAAATAAAAAATCTACCTATCTATAAAAAATCTATCTAAAAAATCTAAGTTTAAACTTAAAGTTTAAACTTAAACTCTTCCATTAAAAAATCTATCTGCACCAGGCTCAGCCTCTGTGGCCATCCAAAGTCCTGACATTTCTCTGGAATACTCCTTGGGTTTCAAACTTAAACTAGCTCCAAGCCGAATTTAAAAAATTGGACTTTTGTTTATATATGAGAAAAACAAAATTGCCTTTTTTAAAAAAATTAAACACACTGGAGCTGTGTTCTGAATGAGTTGCAGGATTTACCGCTTTTATTTGGGAAGACTTGTTTCTGGGTCTTACTGTCATTCTGTTAAAAAACTGCTTGTGGGGCTTCCCTGGTGGCGCAGTGGTTGAGAGTCCGCCTGCCGATGCAGGGGACAGGGGTTCGTGCCCCGGTCCGGGAAGATCCCACGTGCCGTGGAGCGGCTGGTCCCGTAAGCCATGGCCGCTGAGCCTGCGCATCCGGAGCCTGTGCTCCGCAACGGGACAGGCCAAAACAGTGAGAGGCCCGCGTACCGCAAAAAACAAACAAACAAACAAAAACTGCTTGTGGGCCACTCTGGAAGAAAGAAACTGAGAAAAAGCAGGAGCTAAACTGTGTTGCATTATAACATTACAGGGATTCTTGACTTGCCCTTGGCAACTAGAGGGGAAGGAAGTATTAGGAACCCCAGGAAACATGAGGAAGTGGGAAGATGGAAAATTGCAGACCCTAGCAACCTGAGGCATTTGCGGCTAAAGAGAAAATGGCCCTGACAGACTCCCCTGTGTAGGGATTGGCCGAGTTCTTTAGGAATAGTGAAGTCAGCCATTCAGTTAGCTTCTTCATCTGTGCTGGGATCCTTCTATTATCCCCAAATCTTTATTAAAATCCTGTGATAATAGCAGCTGTGTTGTAGAGCTGCCTTGAGGAATGAAGGAGAAGGTGGCTTATGCACATTTGGAGCAAAGATGAAGAAGGGAGACATCAGGCAGCAAGAGTGGTGACAAAACATGCATGGGTGGCTAAGGCAAGGCCAGAAGAAGGAATTCTGAGGGACAGATGACAACCAGCAGCCAGAAGAATATACACTTCTCCCACCCCAGGAGCCTCACGAGTATTAAAGAAGGTGCTGAACTTCCCAAAGCTACATGGCAAGGGTATGTAGCTGAAATAAGACATGTACCCAGAATACTGGAAGACTCAGAGATCTATGAATTATGTATAACACACAAATTTCTTTTTTTCTCTTTTAAAAAGTCAGTAGTGGGTTTCCCTGGTGGCGCAGTGGTTGAGAGTCCGCCTGCCGATGCAGGGGACGCAGGTTCGTGCCCCGGTCCGGGAAGATCCCACATGCCGCGGAGCAGCTGGGCCCGTGAGCCATGGCCGCTGAGCCTGCGCGTCCGGAGCCTGCGCTCCGCAACGGGAGACGCCACAACAGTGAGAGGCCCGTGTACCGCAAAAAAAAAACCAAGAAAAAAACAGGCCGTATCTTCAAATAAGGTCACATTCTGAAGTAATGGAGATGTCAGGACTTCCACAGATGAATTTAGGAGGACATAATTCAACCCGTAACAGTCAGATTCCCAAGATGGGTAGAAGGAGCTCTTCCTAATTGTACACAGAGCCCTGAAAATTCTGATCTGCTCTTCACATATTTCTTAAAAATGGACACATTTCTTCCCCTGCCTGCCCCAGTCCCTAAGGGAGTATCCTGGCTTGGGAAGTCATGGTTACCAGTGAAAATGTGTGATATCTTTCAGGGGGTATTTGGGCAAAGCAGGAACCACTGGTCTTGGGGAATGTTTTAATAACCTAGACAATAAATATTTAATATGCTATTAAAATAAGATTTTTTTCTGTATATCAACTACATGTAGATGAAAAGCTGAAAATAATTTTCCTTTTTTTTTTTTTTTTTTTTTTGCGGTACGTGGGCCTCTCACTGCTGTGGCCTCTCCCGTTGCCAGGCTCCGGACGCGCAGGCTCAGCGGCCATGGCTCACGGGCCCAGCCGCTTCGTGGCATGCAGGATCCTCCCAGACCGGGGCACGAACCCGCGTCCCCTGCATCGGCAGGTGGACTCCCAACCACTGCACCACCAGGGAAGCCCTAATTTTCCTTTTATGGCTTCAGAACAAAGTGGAAAATTTACATGCAATGGCCATGGGATGGATTTATTTCCATAAAATGGCATTCTCTGCAGTTTCAATTTCATGCAAAGAATTCTAAGGGTTTAAAATGCTACTCAACAGATCCCTGCTTATTTGATGTGCAGTGAAGGAAACAGTTGTGAATTCTGGCTTAGTTTCCAATCTAAAAGGATTTAAGGAAAAGTGGTGTTTTCAGCTCTAAGGCTTAAAACTTAACCATATTCTAGAATTAGATCAAACAGAAGACAAATTAAGATTTTCTATAGATTATATGGAGCCAGATTCAAAAGTTGATGTTAATTAAGACCATTTCACAGAGATTCTAGTGTACATTTTTAATGATGTGGACATGAGTAATTATCTTATTAAGTAGTATTGGGACCTTTCACAAACAGCTCGGATGTCAGAAGGGGGCCTAAATGCCTGTGTTCATCTATGTTCTTCCCATATCAACCTAGTGGAAACCCAGGTTTGGAATTCAACCCCTTCCCAGATTTCCACAGGAATACCAATGACTTCAAGTATATATTTGGATATTGTACACACATTGAAGATCCAGGGATTACCAGGAGCTCTGAGCACAGCATTCTGCCAGTCCCTTTCCTCCTACTCTCTTTTCTGGCTTTCTCATTTTTATGTTTTCTCCACACACACACCCCCCCCCACCCCGTCCCCAAGCCACACCATCCCTTCATTAACAATGCCAATTCCTCCTCTCAGTTTATGCACAGCATGAATTACAGCATATCAAATTATTACCTCAAGTAAACACAGTGCTTTCCCTAAGAACAAATAGGAGAACAAACTTTTCTCTACTCCATTACACATTGACCATGGGTAACTTACTTAACCTCTCTAAATCTAACGGAATACAGTGAAAATCGCCCCATAAGATGAATTTGGCACATGACTGGCACTGACTTCCATCCTCTGATCAGCCCTTTCTTAATCAGGAAAAGCTAAAGTTTATTTGGGTGGGAAGAAAAAAATGAGTGACACCAGAAGAGGAAATAGTAAACAATCTCAAACCATTTGGGGAAAGCCGGGAAAGGAAAATAGATCTCTGAATCCCAAATATTCTCTTGGCCCAAACTGGCCAGTTAAATAGGAAACTTTAAAACACCAAACTTCAGCAGGCCCTGGGTAGTGTGGATTGCACACTTGGACCCTGGAACTTTCTGCATTTCATTAATCATGTAATAAAATGACTTTATATTTTTTTTTACACAACTGAATTTTTAGACCTCACTTATCATATTATGGTGGGGTTTTATATGAATATGGAATTTTTTAGGCCTTATATATCTTATTAAACTCTCAAAATAACTACCCCACTTAACAGTAGAAAAGGAAAAAAAAAAAAAACAGACACTTCTGAAGAAAGTAAGGGACTTAATAAATTGGTAACAAGAGTTGGGACTCCTACCAGTTCTTCTGATGGCAACTAGACTAATTCTTCCTGGACAGCATGCTTTGTTCCCCAGGAGACTTCATCAAGACTAGATAACAGAAAATTATTTTTCCTCCAAAACACTCGTTTGGAATGATACTCAGTTAATTATCTCATATTTCACCTGGCCTGTGTCCATATGTTTTAGAAACTTTGTGGGTCCATGCCTTCCTATTGGTGGCATCCAATTGCAAGCTGGGTCTAAAGCAATCTGGCAATATGGTGAAGTCAATCAAACAAGCAGTCATTTCAGTTAAATAAATAGAATGGGTAATTCTATGTCAGAACCACCCCCCCCAGTGAAATTTTCATTCCGTACTGGTATAAAGAATTTTGCAATAACATCAAAGTTGAAAGTGAGGAAAAACTGGTTCTGTAGTGATTTACAGGCTAAGATGTATAATAGTAATAATAATAGTGAGAAGAATAGCAAGAGATTCCATTTATTGAGTGCTTACTTTATTCCAGGTACTGTGCAAAACACATCGTAATTTAATCTTAATGAGAAACAATTTTATAAATCTATTTTTGTCTTTTTCACTAGACATGAAGAATTTTGCATTGATGATACAATAGCTAACATTTCCAAGAAAACTCTAGGCTTTGATGCCTACTCCCTGATCAAATAGGTAGATGTGAACAATTATGAGTAAAACTTCCAGTATTGCTGTCATATAGAAGAACAAGAACCACAAGAAATGACCATGATATCTGATTTAGTATTTGCTTCTTAAACAGATGCTGCAACATCTGTTTTCTCCATTCATCTACCCTGCAGGTGTAAGTTAATGTTTCTTACGTATTGGGTATTTCTCACATGCAGAAAATACTCATATACTTTATGGAAAAACCTCATTCAAAGCCAGGAGCAAGTTTCACCATGATACTCTAGTGTAATTTGCCTATGTTTATGGCATTGCTTTCTCCCTGCTCTCACAAATAACTTCAACCTGTCTTCTAGACAAGTAGAGATACTGGAGCAGTTTCAGTCTTAAAGTTCCTGTAGCATAATTCTTTAATGAGGACTTCTATACCTAACCCCGAAACCATGTAGTCTGTTGGTATGATCAGAAGAAGGATTTGGAAATCAGAACAAAAATACTGGCCATCAAGTGATAGACTACATGTTGGCATTTTGGTGATAGGCAGACTGGGTTTGAACCTGCCTTCTGCCGTTTATTAACTGTGTGACCTGAGATGTTTTACCTGTCTTCTCTAAGCTTTAATTTTTCATCTTTAAAATGAAGATAAGAACAGTGTCTGTCTCATAGGGTCAGTGTGAAGGTTCAGGGAGTTAAGGCACATAGATGTGTTAACGTAGTGCCTGGCACATAATAAGAGCCTAGTAAACATTACTTATTATAATCACTCCTCTCTCTGCCACTTTGTGCAAATTTGGCCAAGTCATTCAACCTCTCTAACCTCTGATGCTATAAGGAAATAGATTAAACTAGATGTCTTCTAAAATCTTTTTCTGCTCTAATTTTCTATGAGTCGAAATCATTCTGCACATTCATAGGAAATATAGTTAGCACTCACCA
This sequence comes from Monodon monoceros, assembly GCF_005190385.1. NCBI lineage: Eukaryota > Metazoa > Chordata > Mammalia > Artiodactyla > Monodontidae > Monodon > Monodon monoceros. The sequence goes on from NW_021703776.1 coordinate 46,690,954, forward strand.
AATACTCAATATGTTCCTCTACATTTCTCAGCATTGTACTTGAGTTGAGACCTCATAACCAGTTCTGGCCAATGGAAATATGAGCATAAATGATGCCCAAGGCTTCTCTGGGTTCAAGGCAGTTATGAGCATGTGTGAATTCTTGCATTCCTGTTGTTGCAATATGGAAGCAGCTGGATCTCTGAGATACCACTAAAGAAAATTTGCCTGGCCTGCACTTGGCTGTGACAAGAGTAAGAAATAATTCTTTGTTGTGTTAAGTAAATGAGATTTTAAAGTTTGACTGTTAAAGCAGCTAGCAGGTACTTGCCCTGACTTATATAGTACTCAAAGGCCTCCACAACCTATATCTTAAAATTGTTATGTAGGTAAAACTTTTTAAAAATAAGGCACACTATTCCTGGGGAGAGGGTGGAGTGGGGGGGAGAAGAAAGGAAATGTAATTAAAGATCAACATGTGGCCTGAGAGGCATGCATGAAAAACATAAAGAGGCCAAGAAGCTAACTAAATAGGGCATTGTTTTATGTGTAGCTCCAGGCTTTTTTGGCATTTACTAGGCTTTTTTGGCATTTACTAGATGCCGCCCTTTTTCCAATTAGCTTGGTTTATTTCAATTAGGTGTATTTCACTGTACGGTAGGATGGCTCTGACTCTTAAGTTAGAAACTCCTAAGTCTGTTTTTACAACACCTTAACATTTCTCCTGGTTTTCACTGGGCATTGCAAAATTCTTAAAGCATAATTAATTTTACTATAATAACACTAATTATAAGAAGAAAAACATTTCACACCAGAGGTAAAATGGAAAGGCACACAATATCTGGTGTCCCTGCCTCACAAGATTGTTGTGAAGACCAAAGTAGATACCAGAGGTTGAAAATTATTAAGTGTTACACAACAAAGTGAGATGGGCGGTGTGATGATAGAATGAGAGGTATATTGCAAAGACACTAGAACTTATGAAGGAGGCTGGATATCTGATATGGGAAACCTATATTTTTAAAGAGAAGACACTGGTGAGAGTCAAAATACGAAGCATGGTTAGAGATCTACACAGGAACTTTAATAAGAAGAGCCTAACTTCATGCTACAGAGTATACCTAATTTCACTAACTATTCTCTTCCTTTAAAGAGAAAGCTACTAAACTTAATATATATTTGAAAAAATAATAACACCTTCTTCAGAATAATCGAAATTATAAGAGCAGTGAGAATGGCCTTTCTAAGCAGCTACATATTTACACATCTCTGGATAGTTTAGGGAAACTGGGATTCTTTCTTAACAAAGAATATAGCATTGGTAGGCACACATCAATGTCATTTTATTAATATTGATTTAAATGTGAATTTCAAAAGTAAATAAATACCAGTGATTCAGCTCTCCATGTCATTTATCAAGATGGATTTATCCAAGCCATTTGTGATTTGGATGGAATGTTGGAACAGGGACCACTGCTCCATAACAAACAAGATAGATGAAAATCTCAGATGACTGTTGACCTAATACAAACAAAATATCTCCTAGTTGCATTGGTTGTTGCCAAGTCCCAGTGGAGTGCTAAGAATAAATACAGCACAAGTGCGGAAAGGGGTCTGCTTGACTTTGTTTGTGATTGTGCAAGTGGATGAGCGATAGGACTGTGTGCTGATCTCTGCCACTGCATGGAAGCCACTGGATCACTGACGTCAGTGCTCAGAACGCGGTGTGCTGTGAAAGCAGTAGTCCCTCACAACATAAAAGGGAAAAGTAAATAATATGACCTGAAGAAGAGAACGAAGCTTGAGGCAATACGTCAGGTCATTGAGGCAGGAATAATACTTCACTGTACCATCCAGTGAGGCCCTGCTTGGACTCTGATAGAGTGGGTTTTCCCAAAAGGGAATTGGTGGATGGTCCGAAGAAGCACTTAGCAGCATCACATTCATTTTAGAAGAGCAATGATCCATGTATTCTCCAAGACTTTGAGCTAGGTACATTGTGTAATTTACAGGAGACTTGCTTCTCCAAAGTCTGGCCAACAGTGGCCGGTTCATCTCATATTCAAGCTGTGTATAAAGAGGCAAAAATTCAGGTTGAATCGTTGTCAGTGACTCTAGATTAGATGTAACTAATTGCCAAAATGGTCTCACCACATGGATATACTAAACAGCTTTTTTGCTCCTCACCCAGTGTCTAGCAATCAGTGAAGGGGTCACTGCCAATAGGGATAGAGAACAGGGAATGGGAGTGAGAAGAGTGAAGTGTAAGACCTGGAGAAGGGAGAGAGTGGGTGAAGAACCATGGGGGCAGCTCTGATCCCTGCATTTCAATAATTTGGTCTTCTGTGACCACAAATTCCCTGAGTGGAGACAGGGAAGACTTGTTAGCAAACTGGACATGCGTCTCCCTGAAACACACACACACACACACACACACACACCCCTGAGGAACATGTTAAATATATCTCAGTTCCATCTTAAAAAATTCAATCTTTTCAAGCCAGAAAAAAAGATTCTCAATATAGCCTAAGACCCCAAATCTGTTCAATATCAAGTTTGCTCATATTGCCTGATACCTTGATATGAAATATAAGATGGTTGGATGGGGCTTGGTGACATTCTTATTTTATTCAGCACACGTACAATTTTGTTGTTTACTATTGCTTCTTGACTCCATAGATTTCTTCCAGGTTTAATTTCCTTCTTGCTGAATTAGATCAATCAGTAGTTCAAAAGCAAAGAGCTATGTGTAGTAAAAATTACTTTTTAGATGTCTGGGATGTTTCTATTTTGATTCTTCAATGGTAGGCTAAATAGTTAGAGTTTTAGGTAAAAGCTGATTTTTTTCTCAGCACTTGAAAGACGTTTCTTTGCTTTGTGACACCCACTGATACTGAACAGAATTGTTTTGTCAGTCTAAATATCATTCCTTTATAAGCAATATGATTTTTCTGTTGATCAGCATTTGAGGTTTTCTTTTTGCCTATTCTGCAACTGCTCCTTCTCCATGAGCTCCTTCAGACTCGGGCTTTTGATCTATCTTAAGTCATGGAAACTACTTAGCCATGATCAATCTTTTTTAGTATCTTCTTTTCCTTTATTCTTTATATTCTCTTTCTGGCACTCACTAAGATATATGACAGAGATTCTCAAACAATGTATCTCTTTCATGTTCTCTGTTTCTGTGTAGCATTCAGAGTGATTTTCTCAGGTCTGTCTTTCAATTCATTAATTTCTTCTTCAATGAGTGTAGTCTACAGTTAGTATATTATTAACTTTTTTTGTAGCAGGTTTATCAAAATATAATTCACATACCACACAATTCACTCATTTAAAGTGTACAATTCAATGGTTTTTAGTATATTCTCAGAGCTGTGTGAACAACAGCACAATAAATTTTAGAACATTTTCATCACTCCAAAAGAAACCATGTTCTCTTTAGGTATCACTTCCCAAACACCCCCAGCCCTAGATAACCACTGATTTACTTCTGTCTGTATGAATTTTTTCTGGACATTTCATATCAATCAAACAATATGTGGTCTTTTGTTTATGGCCTCTTTTGTTTAATATATTTTCAAGATTCATCTCTTTTGTAGCATGTGTCAGTACTTTATTCCTTTTTATTGCCAAATAATATTCCATTGTGTGGCTATACCACTTATTATTTATCCATTCATCAGCTGATGGGCATTTGGGTTATTTCTATTCTTTGGATATTATGAAGAATGCTGCTCTGATCTTTCATGGACAACATTTTTTGGTGGACATATGTTTTCTTGGGCGTAGGAATGGAGTTGCTGGGTCATAGGGTGACTATATGTTTACCTTTTGCGGAATTTCCAGGTTGTTTTCCAAAGCGTACAATTTTACATTCCTAACAGCAGCATATGGGGGTTCTAATTTCTCCATATTCTCTCCAATACTTACTCTTCATAAATTCGTGTCATCCTTGCACAGGGGCAATGCTAATCTTCTCTGTGTCATTCCAACTTTAGTATATGTGCCTCCCAAGCAAGAACTTACCCATATTTTTATTATATATATATATATGAAGTGGTATCCCATTATGTATGGTTTTGATTTACCATTTGTATATCTTTTTTAGAGACATGTCTATTCAGACCCTTTGTGATTTTTAAAATTAGATTATTTGTCTTTTTATTTTTGAGTTGTAAGAGTCCTTTATGTACTCTAGATGCAAGTCCCTTATTAGATTTACGATTTGCAAGTATTTTCTCCCATTCAGTGGGATGTCTTTTCACTTTTTTGATTATGTTTCTTGCAGCACAAAAGTTTTAGTTTTGATAAAGTCCAATTAGTCTGTTTTTTCTTTTGTTCCTTGTACTTCTGTTTTTATATTTCAAAAACCATTGCCAAATCCAAGGTTACAGATCTATGCCCACATTTTCTTCTAAGAGTGTTATATTTTTAGCTCTTACATTTAGGTCTATGATGCACTTTTACTTAATTTTTGTATATGATGTGAAGTATAGGTCCAACTTCTTTTTTTTTTTTTTTTTTTTTTTGCGTGCAGATATTCAGTTGCCCCAGTATCATTTACTGAAAAGACTATTCTTTCCCCCACTTAATTTTTTTTGGTACCTTTGTCAAAAGTCGATTGACTATAAATGGAGGGTTTATTTCTGGACCCTTAATTCTACTCTATTGATCTATATGTCTGTCCTTATGCCACTGCCACACTGTCTTGATTATTGTAGCTTTACAGTAAGTTTTGAAATTGGGAAGTGTAAGTCCTTCAACTTACAACTTTGTTCTTCTTTTCCAAGATTATTTTGACTCTTCTAGTTTTCTCAAATCTCCATATGAATTTTATGATCAGCTTGTCAATTTTTGCAAAGAAACCAAGTGTAAGTTTGATAAGGATTACATCGAATCTGTAGATCAATTGGGGGAGTATTGCCATTTTACCAACATTGTCTTCTGACACATGCACATAAAATGTCTTTCCATTTATTTTCATGTTCATTAATTATTTTTAACAATGCTTTACAGATAGCAGGGTATAAGTTTTACAGTTCTTTTGTAAAATTTATATTTTATTCTTTTTTAAGCTATTGTAAATAAATTTCTTCATGTCATTTTAAGATTATTCATTGCTTGTGTATAGGATTACAATTAATGCTTTTAAATGAGGTATAGTTGATTTATAATGTTATATTAGTTTCAGGTGTACAACATGGTGATTTAAAATTTTCATAGATTATACTCCATTTAAAGTTATTATAAAATATTGGCTATATTCCCTCTGCTGTACAATATATCTTTATAGTTTGTTTTATACATAGTAGTTTGTACCTATTAATCCCCTACCCCTATGTACAATTGATTTTTGTATATTAATATTATAACCTGTAATCTTTCTGAATTTATCACTTCTAATAGTTTTTAGTGGATTGCTTAGGATTTTCTAAATACAAGATGACGTTATCTGTGAATAGAAACAGTTTTACTTCTTCCTTTCCAATCCTGAAGCCTTTTAATTTCATTTTCTTGGTTAAATGCACTGGCTAGAATCCCCAGCACAATGTATACTAGAGGTGATGAGAGCAGACATCTTTGTCTTGTTCCTGACTTTAGGGGAAAAGTCTTCAGTCTTTCATCAACAAGTGTGATATTAGCTGTGGACTTTTCTCTGAAGCCCTTTATTGGATTGAGAAAGTTCCCTTCTATTTCTAATTTTTAAAGTGCCTTTATCATGAAAGGGTATTGGATTATGTCAAATGGGTTTGCTTCATCTATTAAGATGATCATGTGGTACTTTGTTCTTTATTAATATTACATATTACATTAATTAATTTTCAGATGTAAAAACCAACTTTGCATTAATCCCACTTGGTCAAGGTATATAATCCTTTTAATATGTTGTCAGATTTGGTTTGCTGTATCTTGTTGAGGACTTGCATCTATATTCAAAAGAGATATTAGTCCATAGTTTTCCTTTCTTCTGATGTCTTTTTCTGGATTTGGTATCAGCATAAAAGTGGTCTCATAAAATGAGTTGAACTTGTTCACTCCTCTTCTATTTTTTGGAAGAGTTTATAAAGAATTGGCATTAATTCTTTAAATGTTTGGTTAAATTCACCAGTAAAACTGTCTAGGCCTGGACTTTTCTTTGTGTATAGTTTTTTTGGTTACCAACTAAATTTATTTATTTATTTATCTTTTGTTACAGGTCTATTAAGATTTTGTATTTCTTACTGAGTCAGTTTTGGTAGTTTGTGCCTTTGTAGGAATTGGTCCATTTAATCTAACTTATCTAATTTATTGGCATATAATTGTCCATATTATTTCCTTTTAATCTTTTTTTGTTTCTGTAAAGTTGGTAGTGATGTCCCCACTTTCATTTCTGATTTTAATAAGTTGAGTCCTCTTTTTCCCTTGGTCAATCAAGGCTAATTTTTGCCAATTTTGTTAATTTATCAAAGAACCAATTTTTTATTTCATTGATTTTTCTCTATTGTTTTCCTATTCTCTATTTCATTAATTTCTGCTGCAATCTTTATCACCAAATGAGAAGGAAAGCATAAGCTGTCTTCCTTTTTTAACTTTTTATTTTATATTGGAGCATAGGTGATTAACAATGTTGTGTTAGTTTCAGGTATACAGCAAAATGATTCAGTTATACATATACATGTATCTATTCTTTTTCAAATTCTTTTCCCATTTAGGTTGTTACATAATATTGAACAGAGTTCCCTGTGCTATACAGTAGGTCCTTGTTGGTTATCCATTTTAGGGAGTTTGCGATTGACATGACAAGCTATCTTTTTTGTAATCCAGTCTTATTAATGAAAATAAGCAAAGCCCCGAACTTGCACTATAGGAAACTAATTATTGCTTCAAACCATCTCTAGACCTTCAAGCACCCGCTGCAGAGGTTGGTTTATGTGTATAGGAGTCTGGAATCCAAAGACTAGGAGGAGGAGAAAAAAAATGTCACCCTTTGACAGTGCTCCTCATCAAAATCGTCACATAATACAATAAGGCAGTCTTCTGCAGAGGTAGGACCTCCACTCTTCCTCTCTCTCTAAAGTAAGTTTGTAAATGCTTCACTAATCAGGCTAAATTTATTTCATCTGCTCCTACCCAGTGTCAGTGGAGTCTTTAAAAGATTTTGTCTACCAAATAAGCTTCATATACATTAAACAATAAACAGTTTGTTCTGCCAATATTATTACTATTTTTTGGTCAATGTTAATCCATTTTTCAAATGATTTATTAGCAGTAATATGATAGTATTATAAAATCACAAAAATTACTAAATCAGTGTGACCTGAGAAAGTTTTGTAACCTCTGGATTACCTATTTTCATTTTTCCCCCACAGTCTTATTAAGGATAACTGCATGGGTTTTATTAAACTTTCTGAAATATTAAAAAGAGCTCCAAGAACCTTTCTAACCTCATGAGCCTCAAATTGGTAACTGATTGATGAAGGTGTCTCTAAAATCACACCAATAGAATAAAACTGTATTTTATTGGTAAGTACATGCTCCATGGTGATACCCTTATGGTGATATAATACCTCCTGCTCTTGATCACATTTCCCAAAGATATTTTTCTAGAGGTAGAGAAGGAGCAAAAGGTGCGATTAACTTGTTGTGACACATTTGGGAACACTTCATTTATTCTACAAAAATTGATTGAGCATATACTGTGGCATATACTGTGTGCCAGACATGAGTGAACAAAACAAAGAAACCCTGACTAATATTCTAAAATCTAAATGCTTAATATAATATCAGATAATGGTAAGTGCCGAGAAGAAACATAAAAGAGGGGATTCACGGTGTCAGGGAGTGAGGTATGCTATTTTGAAAAGGATAGTCAGGAAAGGCCTTGGATATGAGAACAATTTAGTAGAGATCTGAATGAAGAGAGAGCCATATAAGTAATTGGAGAGAGTTCCAGGCAGAGGGTTCTAGCAGGTGTAAAGGCGAGAGCATGTATGGCATTCTAGATAGGAGTTTGCATCTTGTAAGTTTTAGCCTTTTGAATTTGACTCTCAGATAACAGTTAATTATAATATTAACTTTGTGAACTTACAAAGCCAAGAGCCACCTTCAGGCATGTGTCAGTGACTTGACCCAGATGCAGACACCCCATTAGGCCTAAGAGAAAAGCCTCCTATTACTTTAAAACAACATTTGTACTATACTAAGTTGCAAGATTGGATCTGAAGGACAGAATCAGATACTCTATTTTGTTAAGGTACTTTGGGAAAAACTTGTGATGTCATACCCATTAGGAAATTTATAAGACATCATTTTTTTCTGAGTGATGAGGCCAAAAGTGAATTGTACTTTCTTCTTTGCATATATTCTATATTATTTACATTTTATTGAGCATTTTTTTAGTAATCAGGAAAAACATCAAAGTCTTTTTCATATTCATTTAAAAAATGAGTTATATAATATACTATATGTAGCAAAATCCCACTTTACATAAAAATATAGAACGTGTATAACTGTGTGTTTCTACATTTATAAATGTTTTTTGTAGGTTTTTTTTTTGGGGGGGTGGGAGAAGATTGGCGTCTATGTAGATTTACTTGTATATAAAAAGAAAAAAATAGAAGAGCAGAGACCAAAATGTTAATAGCAGTTATACCTGAGTGGTTGAATTTTGGGTGATTTTTAAAAATCATCTTCAGTATCATATTTGAAACTTTTTATTGAAGCATAACATGCACAAAGAAACAGTGTAAAACAGAAATGTATATCAACTAATTATCACATATAACTACCACTCTAATCATCAACCAGGTAAAGTAATAAAACCTGCTAGCAACCCAAAAACCCCTCATGCCCCCTCATTCCATCCCTTATACCTTGACTTGCCGCATTAAAGTTTAATTTTAACTGGCTTTGATAGTGAGATAAACGGAGTCATATAATATGTACAGCCTGGGGTTTAGCCTCTTTCCCAGTACCTCTTTTTGTCAATTAGTCTTTTGTGGGTTGATGCCAGCAGAATTGTCACAATTCTTTTCCATAATATTGGCACAAATTACTTTCAAATAACTTTACTTTTTGTCAAGCATTCACATAGATACACATTTCAGTGAATCTAAACAAGTATTCCTGAAACAAGTATTCCTGTCATCATTATCCTCATTTTTTGAGGTGAGAAAATAGAGATGAGGTAAGTTGCCTATAGTGTCACAGCAAATTGTGGGTGGAGATAGAGGCTCCTACCTCTGACTATAAACCCCTTACAACAGCTAGAGAAAAAACAGCCTAATTCTCTAAGGAATACTGTGACACCCAACAAATTCCCCTTTTAATTTAGAAAACATGATTTTCAGACATGGCTAAGGGGGAAAACATCTTGTGAAATCTTCCTTGATCTGTATTGAACAAAGAAGAGAAGAGTTTGGCTAACCTTAGCCTCTGGGTGAGCATGTTCCTAGCCTCTTCCTGCCCAAGGAGTGCAGTACACAGAACATCTCACAATCTCCTACCCTTGCTAACTTCCTGTCCTTCCTTCCTTCCCTCCCTCTCTCCTTTCTTTCTTCTTTCTTCCACCAAATGCTTATTGAAAGTCTACTATACACCATCCTTCTTGGTACTTATGATCCAGCAGGAAATAAAACAGACATGGTCCCAGCTTGCTTGAAATTTACAGACTAGCAAACTAGGGTCATTTGTAAACAAAAAAAATCCCAAGTGTGATAAGTATTAAACACTTGTGCAGTGAACCTGGCCCAAATTAAGAGATAAATATTTGATCAATGAATCAATGCTCGAATGAATGAACAAATGAAGAGATGAATTGACTGACCTTTAAGATGTTATTACTCTGAGATTCTTACTATAGCAGGATAATTATAATTTTTTTCTGATTCCGATTTTCTATTCCTATATTGCTACAAGTGAAAAATGTTCAGGAAGAATTAAACTAAATCTGTCAGTCAAAAAACTTCATAACAAAATCAATTAACTAGCTCAAAATCATTTCTGTACTTTCAGAAAAAAAGAAAGCAGCTGCCTGATGATATTTTTAATTGAATTCAAAAGCTATTACCTATGAGAACCTTTAATTTATTCTTACTCAGTCAATCGAAAACAATTTAAGCAAAGCAGAATCTGTTTTCTTCTAAGTTGCAACTGAGCTGAGAGCTGTCATGCCAAGTTTCACCCAGTGTGAATTTCAGGAGCTGAATGATAAACACCAGTAAAAGAAACCCTTCCCTACAATGCCGGCAGGACTGCTTTGCTACTAGGCAACAATCTAAGAAAACCAATATTCTGTTGTAAATTACCCATCTAAAAGGCTAGAGAGGAAATTACAGAAAGAAGCAATCTTCGTAATAATTCTCCCATTACCCCATCCTGAATCATCTCTTACCCATGAAAGGGTGAATATAGTAAGTATTTTCAGAGAATCTCAATTCTCATTAAAGTGAGGATTAGACAGATTGCCCTCCTAAAGAAATGGGCTTAGCAATTCTATGCAAAGGCCTTACCCCCATAGAGTATTTACAAATGTAATGGGTGAAAGTGACAGAGGGAAGGCTCTGGAGGCTGAAGTCGTGGAAGCCACAAAACTCAAGTTGATGTCAATACTGTCAGCCACATTGCAGCCTAGTCTCTACTGGTTCATCCACTCATTCAGCACATGTGAACAAGACAGAAAAGCTTAGAGTCTAATGTGGAAGTCAGATGAGAAATAGGTACACAAACAAACAAGATTGCCAAACATAATTGTGCCCTGAAGAATACTTCTAAGGTGATGTGACAGCGAGTAACTTGAGAAGACTTATTTAATAAGGTGGTTAAGAAAGGCCTTTCAGAGCATTCTTCTAAGAGTTTTACATATTACAAATGTTCTCTGTGTTATTTTTAAATAGGGCCTAACCATGCTCCTGTCACATTAGCTGATGTAGACTCCCAAGAACTGGAAGCTTACTGTCTTTTCCAGACAACTCATGATGAGTCTGTGGAAAGAAAGGGAACAGGGGAATGTCTTAACACAATGGCTGGAATTAGCCAATACAAGAATAGAAGGGGAAAACTCACTTCTTCCTTTACGACCATGGGGTAGGCAAAAAATTCCTTAGAATGGCTAAAAAAGCAAGAATATTAAAGAAAAAATTTAAAAGTTGGATTTTTTTCAAAATTTGAAGCTTTTGTTCTTAGAAAGACACCGTTTAAGAAATTAAAAAGCAGGCCACAAACTGGGAGAAAATATCTATCAAAAATATTATGAGTTTGTATATCCAATATATACGTGTATAAACACATTGTGCATGCATATATAAATGTAACATATAGGCCATATGTGTGTATCATGTGTCGTATAGAACATATAATGAACTCTTAAATACCAATAAAAAGACAAAAAACGCAGATTTTAAATGGACAAAAGATTTAAACAGGAACTTTGCAAAAGAGGATATGCAAATGGCCAACAGCACTCGAAAAGATGTTCAACACCATTAGTGATCAGAGAAGTACAAATTAAAACCACAATTAAAGGGACTTCCCTGGTGGTGCAGTGGTTAAGAATCCGCCTGCCAATGCAGGGGACATGGGTTCAATCCCTTGTCCAGGAAGATCCCACATGCCGCAGAGCAACTAAGCCTGTGCACCACAACTACTGAGCCTGTGCTCTAGAGCCCGTGCTCTGCAACAAGAGAAGCCACCGAAATAAGAAGCCTGCCCACCGCTTGCCACAACTAGAGAAAGCCCGCATGCAGCAACAAAGACCCAACGCAGCCAAAAATAAATAAATAAAATAAAACCACAATGTGATACTCCTTCTCACCTACTGGAATAGCTAAGATGAAAAAGAGCAACCATATCAAGTGTTGGTGACAATGTGGAAAAATGAACTCATACACTGCTGGAGTACACACAAACTTGTATACGACGTTCATAAAAGCTTTATTTCAAATAGCTAATAACTAGGGACAGTCCTACTGCCCATCACAGATGAATGGATAAACGAACTGTGTTGTATCCATACAGTGGAATACTACTCAGCAATAAAATGAACTACTAATACATACAATAACATGGATGACTCTGAAAAACATGCTGAGTAAAATAAGTCAGGCAGAGAAGTACACGCTGTATGATACCATTTATATGAGATTCTAGAAAAAAGGAAATTTAAGCTATAGCAATAAAGAGCAGATTAGTGGTTGCCTGGGGCCAGGGGTCAGAGCAGACTGACTGTAAAAGAGCATGAGGGAAATTTTGGGGGTGATGGAAATGCTCTATATCTTAATCGTGGTTGTGGTAAAAACTCTAAGAATGTACCCTTAAAAGGATCACATTTTATTGTATGTGAATAACAATAAAGTTGACTTTGACTCAATAAAGTTGATTTTTAAAATGGGTTCTTTCAAAAAGTGATCTTAGTGTTTGCTCATAGCACTGGTGGAGGCACATCATGCATTATATCAATTCACAAAGTTTGAGGTTGGAAATCTAGGCAGATATGGAGCCAGTATAACAACCATAGCCCCAAAATATCCACTGACATGGTTTTACCAAATTTACCGTAGCAGTCTTTTTTAAAATAAATTTATTTATTTATTTATGGCTGCGTTGGGTCTTCATTGCAGTGCGCGGGCTTCTCATTGCGGTGGCTTCTCTTGTTGCGGAGCATGGACTCTAGGCGCATGGGCTTCAGTAGCTGTGGCACACGGCCTCAGTAGTTGTGGCTCGTGGGCTCTAGAGCGCAGGCTCAGTAGTTGTGGCACACAGGCTTAGTTGCTCCGCAGCATGTGGGATCTTCCCCAACCAGGGATCAAACCCGTGTCCCCCGCATTGGCAGACAGATTCTTAACCACTGTGCCACCAGGGAATTCCTACCTTACCAGTCTTGAAAGATGCTCTGTGAAGAAGTCTCTGTAGTCCAGTAAATTGCAGAAAGGCTGAATATTCTATAGATTCACATTATAACAATACCATAAATATGGTTCTGAAAGTCCTAGAGTAAATAAGTATTTATTTATGCCAGCCCTTCTTATTTTATCAAGGAAGATCTACTGGAACACAGTTTGGGAAATGCTAAATCCATTGATCAATGTCAATCTGGAGGGAAATTTCTTGGAGATTTTAATCATCAATATGTATTTTAAGTCTCAAAAGAGCATTTTAGTATGTAGCATTTTCCACATGTATTTGAGTGTGGTACTCTATTTTCAGCTGCATCTTGCAAAATTGGTATTCTATTTTCTTCCAAAAACAGTTTTCTAGGGTTCTTCCAAAGAGCTTGGTCCTTGCCTCTATCTTCCTTATAAGCAACTTAGCCAAATGGCAAATACAGACTGTCAAATTTTCAGATGACACAAACTAGTTTTCTTTTTAAAGATAGCCAATACTGGGCTTCCCTGGTGGCGCAGTGGTTGAGAGTCCGCCTGCCAATGCAGGGGACGCGGGTTCGTGCCCCCGTCCTGGAGGATCCCACATGCCGCGGAGCGGCTGGGACCGTGACCATGGCCTCTGAGCCTGCGTGTCCGGAGCCTGTGCTCCGCAATGGGAGAGGCCACAACAGTGAGAGGCCCGTGTATCGCAAAAAAAAAAAAAAAAAAGATAGTCATTACTACAGAATTTGAATTCACTGAGATCTGGACAGGCAAGATTGATGAAATTTTAAATAAAAACTGTCGAGTTTGAAAAATCAATTAAGTGTATACATGTTTTATGGGGGACAGAGGGAAGCAGACTTTGGAGTTTTAGTTGGCAATAAACTCAACCAAAAGTATAATGTTGTGTCATCAAATGCTAATTCAACCTTAGTCTACACAATTAAGAGAATGGTGTTAAGAATAAGAGAACCATTGTAGGTGAGTACCACTGTCGATCTACAAGATGGTAAAAGAACCAGGAATGTCAAAGAAAGAGTGTCCAAATTCTGGGGAAAAGAAAACACAGGCAGAATGGTATTTGCCTCCAAATACGGGGAGAAATTTCATGGAAAGTCACTCAAGCATCTTGATTGCCAGCTTCTAGACCTATTTTTAAAAGCTCTGATTGTACCTAACCAGGACTGTCTTAATCAGAATGGAAATGTGTCCACAAAATCCACAGGACATGGGAGGATCAGGTTCAGAAAAGATGGAGGGAGCTCTGGGATGGGGCAGCCAGAAGCCCCGCCGGGGTTACACCCAGAAGAAATCCGGTCCTCACACCTGTGCCCCTAGCAGTAATGATGGATGAGCAGGACCTGCCCCTGTGTTCTTGAAGATGCAGCCTCACTCAAGATTCAAAACCCCATTACAGAACATTCAATGAGCCGGACCAAAATCCTGTGCCTAGCCCTGGCTGGATTTATTTTGAGATATTCCAGAGAACAGAACTAGCAGCAATGAGATGGTTGTCGGTCCCAGACAATGTCAGAATGCCTCTGCTTAGAAAAGGAGTTTATACTAATTGAACACTTGCCAAAGATTTTTTTCTCAATGTGGGAAAGGCAGCAATTACTCAGACTCATTCAGTGAGAATTTTAAAAGTGATAATGGGCAAACAAGAGTGCAATGAACATTAGAGGTCATCTACAACAACTCTTGACCTTTACCAACATGGAAACTCATCTAGAGAGATCAAATGATTTTTTTGAGGGGCTCTTGGTGAGTATCAAAAGAAATGAACACAGGATCCCCATGACTTCAACCCACCCTTCTTTGTTATAAAATACTGCCTCCTTTTTCAACTGAACCATCTCAGTCAGTGACAGAATTGTAAAATTTACTGAGATCAAAATATTGTTGTGTCGAAATATCCACTCGTTGTTAACAGAATTAATGTGAACACAGGAAAGTGTGATCATGTGGGGAAGGGAGAGGAGGTTAAGGAGGGAGGTGGGGACAAGATGAAAAATTCATTCAAACCTAACTGAATTTATTTTTCTGATGTGACCTCTAATTTACCAACATGTTCTTGGTTTTGATGCTAACCTTTTCCAGTAATTAAAGTTTGACTGTTTAAGGAAGAACAATGCCTTTGACTACAAACAAGACTTTAGGAAAATGTCACTGTGAAGGCAAGTTACTTTTCATCTGCTTAGTAAACTTTTTGACTGATGAAAAGTCAGTACTTCACCAATTCTTCTTGCTGGTGTTGTTTGTCTGTTGTGTCTCCTATGTCATCTGGAAACAACAGTTTAAACACTACTTTAATGAGAAAAATCGCCCATGGCTAGTCTGGTTCTGCCTTAAATGGATTTGTAGCTGATCAGTGACTGATAAGATGTTTGCTTTAAACATTTTTTGATGGACAAATCCATTATTTGTTGCCAATTTTTCCAAGGTCCACTGAGAAATTAGCTTTAATTATTCCTTTGGTTGCAGGAACATAGCAAATCTTCTTTTCTTAAGAAAGAAGGGTAAACGGTACTAGTCATTGGTTTTCAGCAATTCTTTCATAAATCAATATATTGAAACTAGTGAATTAAACCCTTAGGTTTCTCTGAAGGACAGAGTATATTATATGAATTCTTCCTCCCCAATACAGAAGAAAAGAGTTTCCTGAAATATTGTGTCAAAATATCAAGATAAAAAGTGGACACCTCAGTCATTCAGAGATTTCATGTATACATCTAGTAACACTGTGGCCTCCCACTTCTTTTCAAATTGATGTAGGGTATAGATTCTCTAACTGCTACCATCCTGAAACAGTGTCCACTAGCAGACAAGGAAGTAGCATAACCAGAAGCACTCATTTAAAAGAAACTCAAAAGAAAAATCAGAAAGAAGAAAAAAGGACATTAACAGGGAAAGAGGCCCCAAAACTGGAACGAACCCCTCATCACTATTCCTATTTTCTGCATACAATTTCTGGGTTTGCTCTCTAATAGCAACTTAACCGTCCTCTATTGTGTTACTCATCATCTCCAGTGGAGACACCCCTTCCTCTCAGAGTATGAATCCTATGATTTGGCTGATTCTAGACATGGTCAGTGACAGCCTGTGACCACCCCATAATACCAGGGGTCAGAAGGACTATCATGGCTGTGTCTTACCCAGATTGGTTTTCTTAGAGTGGAGCTCACACTGGCAAGGTTCCATCCAGACTTGTAAGCAACCAATTTCTTTCTCATTCAAATTTATCATTAATTCACCTTAAGATCTTGGTCATGACCTCCCTTTACATTTGTAATGTTTCAAGAGTAGATGTTCATACTGAACTAACTCTGGGAACCATGTGGGAGGAACACTGCACAGCGCTTTTCAAAATAATATCATGGCAGGCTTCCCAACTCACAGCCACAATATCCTGTGGAATCAACAAAACTATTTAAAACAACAACTGCTTCGAATCAGAACAATTCTGCGGAGGCTCAAGGCAGCAAAGCTTTTATTCCTAGACTCTAGAATACTGGTCTTCTTATATCATGACCCAGATAGATTGGAAACAAAAGTTTCATCCCCCCACTATTTCTCTTATCACAAGCATGCTGTTTTTCTTTATTCGATTTCATTTTAATGCTGGTTATGACCCACTAAACTGATTTCACGACCCACTGATTGGTCATGACCCACAATCTAAAAAGCACTGCTCTAGAACGTGGAGAACTTCTCTCCCTATCTGGAGTCATTTCAAATGGCCATGTTTTTAAGATTCTAAAGCGATGCTGCACATTAGATATACTCTATAAAAATTAAGATGGCTGGGTACCCCAGCTAGAGATTCTGATTCAACTGGTACCAAGCATCAGTCATTTGTAAAAGCTCTCCGGGTGATTTTAATGTGTGGCCAGGATCAGGACCCATTGCTCTGGTCTAGAGCAGCTAATAAGAAAACCTGTAAGTTCCTTTATTGCAGTATACTTTTTAAAAGACTCTCTTCTTATAAAGTTATTTTACATAATATGAATTAGCCAGTCAGTAGGCTGTGTATCAGTTTGCCACATTTGGTACAGGATGGTCTTTAAAGCACTTTACAATCTCTATTTTTCCACTTGAGCAGCAGAATTCCTAAAGGCCAGGAGGCCTGAGCACTTGGCCTCTTGCCTTGGACACAGCATCACAGCAGGAGTGGGTTATTACAGAGCCGCCTCTGGTCTGTGTGACCTTTTCCCTACTGAGCTTTATTTCCCTGAACAGAAACTAGATGCCTGAGAATGACGCATGGAAAGTGACTGCAGCTCCACAGCGGTGACCCTTCACCTACTAAACTTCCTTTGTTGATTCCACTGCCAAGCGAGGGCAGCTCAGGCTGTGAGTGTGGGACCGACCTTTCACCCAGTTAGCCTGCCAGCAAGAGGCCCAGCATCGGCTTAGCTTCTCTAGGATGGGCTAGGTGCTTTCCTCCAAACACGATGCTGATGAAAACTGTGCATGGCAGAGTAACTTTATTTTTAAACAAGAAATGAATTTATAATTCATACCCTAGCAAAGGAAAATGATCCCTTTGCTCCAATACACAGTACATTTTGAGGTACCCATCTGTTGAAAGCAGAGGTGGGAGA
Organism: Monodon monoceros; assembly: GCF_005190385.1. Classification (NCBI taxonomy): domain Eukaryota; kingdom Metazoa; phylum Chordata; class Mammalia; order Artiodactyla; family Monodontidae; genus Monodon; species Monodon monoceros. The sequence continues at coordinate 46,708,379 of NW_021703776.1, forward strand.
ACCCTACTGTGGAAGGGGTGAAAGAAAGAGCAAAGTGTCCTTTTTGGATTCAGCACTGACTACTGAAACACAGCGAGGCCCTTCATCGACCAAGAACATAACATAACCAGGTTGCTCAAACTCAGCATTGTCAAATTCTCAAGTTTATTTTCAAAAGGGAAGGACTGAAAGGGGAAAGGAGTATGTGTCTGTGTGATTACTGTTAAAGCTAAACATGGTCTAATTTCCTCTCTGGCAAAGTCTAACCTATACCCTACATATAAGAGGACACCAGAAAAAAAATCAGTGTCCTTGAAGAAACAAGCTGTTGAGTTTCCAGCATGTTTGGGGTTTTTTTCCCCCTCAAATTCAGTTTCACACAGTTGTCTGGTTTGGACCAAGAGAGCAAACAGGCATTCTTAGTTCTAAAAGGTCAGAAAGGCTCTTGTGAAAAAAATCTTAAAATTGCCAAGCCCCAGAATAGCATGGCAAAGATTTCCGTTTAAACTGAGATTTAGAAAACTCATATTTCCTACTATCTATGTGACTTAGGTGACTTAATGTCCCCTCTGCCTCAGTTTTTCCTCTGCAAGTGAAAGTGCTGGATTAAACGAATGCTTTTTGTATTTGTCTTTGACAGTCTAACTAAAGGACAGTCCTTCCAAATGGAAAGGGAAGGGTAGAGGCAGGGAGGCTGAAACATGGAGGCCGCTTGGATCCCTAGCCCAGGAATAACAAGGGGTTGTGTCTCTCAAACCTGATTCACTGCTTCTCTGATCTCTGGAGTGCTGTGTTGGAAAGAATCCTGAGGCCAAACCAGACCAAATAGGAAAGAATGTTATGATCTATAATTGGTGGTGTCAGCTACAGTTGGAGAGGGAGGGACTAACCACTTGCACAATATGTACTTGCTTAAATTGGCATTTTCAAACAGAAAATTTTAGTATAACATCTGGGTATGTCTTTTTACTGCTAAGCACATAGCATTGCAATGCTATACTAATGCATTGCATATACTAATAGGCCAGTACACATGAATTGATTGAATTAATCAGGTAGTATGGAATTATCGTGTAAATGACAAAATTTTCCCATTTTTAAGTGGATATCCAGTGGGGTGTTTATACAGTGTTGACCATCCCCTACACTGGGATAAGCAAAGAAATGACAAAAGGAAGTGACCTCTAAAATTTGTCTTCCAGATGACCTGATGCCTGACTGTGTCCTTTTATTATCTGGAACACCACTAAAAGGTTGTCTAAGGCAGCCAGGCAGTGCTACACAAACCAAGGCTGGACCTTGGCAAAACTTGGAGTTTTCCAAGTAAGAGATTTCTTTCTATTTGGACTCTGTTAGGGGTAGGGGGAGGGGAAAAGAAATATCCTGTTTGGTGATAATCTCAGGAAATGTAGGCAATGATCAGCAATCAGAGAAAAGGAACAAGTCACAGAACCAGAAGCAAAGTTTCAGCTGACAGTAGCTCGATATCAGTCTACAGGTGACAAAGGGCAGGAAGGATAAGGGAGAGAAAGAGCTGAATTCGGGCTTCTCAGGTGTGGAGTCTCCAAGCCGCTTGGTATGCCCAAGGGGTTAGTAGAAGGCAGGAGAGCGATTAACCCAATTCCCTGTCATGATCCTGCCTTCCAATTTCGTCAAAAACCTATTTTAACAGATCTCTGCCAAATTCTTCTGCCTGTTCTTTTGCTACATATGTTTTTGTTTCAACTTTCGAAATAACATAATTAAGAAGTAACACATGTTTCATTGTTTAACATTTGGAAAAGCACAAAAAAAGCAAACATAAATACTAATAATTGTACCACCCAAAAATAACCATTATGGACCTTCTGGGCTATTTTCTTTATACATATGTTTATGTATATGTTTGTGCATATAATATTCAAAATATTAACCATCTACGTTTTCCACCTACATTTCTTATTATCCCATGACCCCCTCCCTCATTTGGACAGCTCAACCATGACTCACAGAAGAAGCCCAAAATACTTAATACAAGTTTGGGAGATCTGAGAAATTGAGATATATGTTTTCTTTTTTCCTAAAAACCTATGTGTGGTTTTTATGATCCATCTACTAACTCCTTCTTAAGGTTCATTTGGGCTGTTGTCAAGTTTCCTTCAACTTTTATTTCCTTCAGTACTCCCCAAACCAGAGAATCTCTTCTAGTTTGAGAGGTAATAGTGGGAAACTTGATGTGATTTATTGCATATTCACTATGCTCTAGATCCCTTCAAGGCCTGGGCCTTTGAAACTCATTTTCTGCACCAAGACCCTAGGAACATAGCAGGAGTAGAAATGGCTGCATGGAATATTAGGCAGCCAGGCAAGAATCAGCCTTCTAGAGTTTCCTGTAGCCCCAAATGGTACAGTCACAACAGAGGGGCACTGAGGTAGATGGGGTATGAGACTAGGGTCCAGTATGTTTCAGGAACAGCAGGATAAAATGTTGCCCATGTAGCCAAGAGCAGAGACAGGCCAGAGAGAGAGAGAGAGAAAGAGAGAGAGAGAAACAGACTCAAATAGGTCTTTTAGATGGGAATGAGGGATGATATCGTAGCAGTTTACATGAACCAACAATCTAGAGCCACATATAATGAGAAACATCTCACTGGAAGCTAGCATGGTTAGATGACACCAGGCACTATATCTCCACCTGCTCTGAGACCTCAGCCTATATGAGCTCCTGAGAACATAGATGCAGCCCTGGGGGAAAGAATGGTAAAATCTCCCACTAACCAAACAGACTTATTGATACTATGTATAAAATAGACAACTGATGGGAACACACTGTATAGCACAGGGAACTCTACCTAATGCACTGTGGTAACCTAAATGGGAGCGAAGTCCAAAAGGGAGGGGATATCTGTATGTGTATGGCTGATTCATATTTTGTTGTGCAGTTGAGGCTAACATAACATTGTAAAGCAACCATACCAATAAAAAAAACCAAACCAACCAATAAAAATTAAACCAACCAAACCAACCAAAAACCAAACCAACCAATAAAAATTAAAAACAAAACAAAAAATCCAAACAGCTTTGTAATTGACATTAAGCTGACTTACAGAAAATTTCAACACTTGCACATCTGACGTTTGTGGACTGAAATTTGTACCCACTCTATATATTTTAAATGGCTTAACTGGGGTTGGTTCACCTAGTAAGAGAGAGAGAAGAGTTTTCCCAAGTGCATAATTATGGTGTTGGACCACGGAGTACATATTGGATAAGAGGAGGAGAGATGACGTGAGATGACGTAAGAGGAAGGAAGGAAGGCAAAACTGGAGTCTCAGTGAGTTTGAGGTAATGTACATGAGCAGATGGCTGAGTCAAATACTCTAGGACTATGGGAAGTGGTATACAGGGAGTTTTTGATATTTTACGTGTGGTAGTATTACTTGTGAGGATAAGTTCTAGGGTGTATTCATGGGAATGGGTAGCTGAAGTGGGATATAGATAGACACTGACAAGGCAAAGAGACTGATGCATTCAGACTGATGAATACTGAATCCTTTCAGTAAAAGGATAAATGGATCATTCACAGTAGTGTTGAAATCAACAAGAATGATAACAGAAATCATACTGGCAAGGAAGTAGCCATTTACTCCATAAAAGGCAGTGATAAAAAAGTAGTAGGTGGTATTAGCCGATGCCTTGTCTTCAAAGGTCCTGTGATTTTAAAGGAGAGTAGAGGAGTAATGTTTTGAATGCAGAGAGGTAACAAACAAGGTGTGGAAAGAGGAGGACACTCATCTCACCTTCAGGTCAATATACTTTGAGTTAAGGAAAAAAGCCACCTACACTTAAGAGGTTGCATAAGACATGATGTCCTCAGGTTGTGGCAAGAATATAAAAATATTTAGAGAAGAAATTGGTGACATAGGAAGTTTGTAGACAAATGCTGAGTTCTAGAAGGCAAAAGGGAAGTATTTGGAAGAAGGGCAAAGAGTGTGACAGACTAGGTCAGACGGGGAGGTACAAAAAAAACAACCTGGAGAAGAAACTAGGCAAAGATGGATGAACTGAGGGGAAGAAATGTCAGGTGGTACCTGAGTTAAATCACGACTTGAGGCATGGCAGAACTGGTGCAGGTAGGCTCTGAGGTCCAACAGTACAACACAGAGTCCAGGGAGTCATTTAGCCTAAACCATGTGGAACCAGATGGCCATGGCTCACTCCTGCACTGAGATGTGTTATGACAGGGGGTAGGATATAACCTGGAACACAAGACTTAGGGAAGGCCTGGGGGCTTACTATCTCCTACAGTGCTATGGTGTGGTAGACAGGGGAAAATCTCACAGATAAAATAAAGATGCCTTTTCCTCAGTTAAGAGATAGTAAGACAGAAGCAACAGAAGAACAAGAAAGGGATAAAGGTGAGAATGAATCAAGTAATGATGCAGGGCATCTAGGGTGTATAGGGAAGAAATGGAAAACAGAAGATGAATGACATACTGTTAGCAAAAGGGAAGGTGAAAACCTGAAGATCTTCATGAATGCCATGACATGAATGCCAGGATTAGAGAGAGCAAGGGAATAAGCCAAATGGAAAAAGAGGAGACAGTGGGTTGGGATCAGGGCCATTCATATTTTCAGAGGCAAGGTAGTCCTGACCAAAAATCAGATATGTGAAGTGGTCATGGGAATAAGTAACAGAAATAGAGTAGGTGTGAAGGTCACTGGGATTAAAGAATTCAAGGAACTATGAGGACAGAGAGTTAGATAATTCATCCACATGACTTTTGAAGTTGCCTAGGATTATACTGCTTTCCAGAGCCCCAGTTCTACCTTTCAGATCAGTTGCTGTAGACCAATATACTCAGGGCTGGAGCATCACCACCCACTGCACAGCATTTATTTCTATAAATGCTCTCTCCACCTCACCCTCCCAATTTGTTGCACTCAGGCAAAACACAGTCACACAGGACCACTGGAATTGGCAGTAGCATAGTTAGAAATAGCAATGGTCTAGTTCCCAGCTGCTTCAATCCACTGTTGCTTCATCCCCAAATCCCGGAGGAGAAGAAAAATGTAAGGGCTAACAAGTGACAAGGAACAATCTTTCCCAGAGTGGTGTTATTTTATACACTGTTCATTTGGCCAAGAACTATCACTTTAGTGTATAAAGCACAAAGCCATGCATCGTGGAGAACATAATATGGAGTATAAAGGAAGAAGTGAGAGTTTCTCCTTCCACACACCCCCAATACCATGACTGTTTGGTGTTATTCCCTCCCAGACCCTTTACATGCATATAAGAAGCTATATTCAAATAATCAGTTTTTATTATTTTTTCTTTCTTTCTTAAATAAAAATTGGACCATACTATATACATATTAGTCTGAGACATGCTTTTTACAATTAGCCAAATATAGAGGACAATTTTCCAATATATAGACAATGTCAGTATAGGTCTTCTGGGACAAGAGTGCAAGAGGTTTTGGGTTTTTTTGTCTGTTTGTTTTTGTAGAAACAAAAACATACACTCACCAAATCTGTGACTATATAACATGTACCTGGGACCATATTAATCTGCTCTAGAAAAAGTACCACATCCAGCACAGCAGTTTCCATCAGGGATGCTACTCCATTGGTTTATAGTAGTCCATAACCATTCTCAAAGAACCATCCAGTTTCCACAGATGAATTCAGTGGAGATATGATGGAACCACCACCCTTAAGATACTTATAAGAATGGAAGTAATCTCTGTCAATCCCACCAGGATACCATGTTGTTTCATATTTGTTTCAGAAGCTTATACTTGGCTTTCCCCCACTTTGACAGTTCTAACCCCATAGGCCAAGGACTTACTGTGGAATTTTCCAGATGCCAACTGCCAAGTATGTAAATCCCAGTTATACACTCAAGGACCAGAGAAATTATTCTATCCCTAGGACTCTCCTAATGGGAAATGTTTGCTCCAGCACCCCCAACTGGGCTGGCTGATGGGTAGCCTGTGAAAGGCTAAGGGGGAGGAAGCAGTACTGGGTAGGGAAAGTTTTTAGATTGTGGTGCATATATGGCACTTGTGAAAGAAAAGGGGACATGGGAAGCAGAACTGAGCAGGGACAGACTCAGACCATGATGCAAGTCTGACAAAACCATGGCCAACCCTGAGAGGTCCTCAGAGCAAAGGATTCCCATTAGCAAAGTCCCACATTGAGGAGAAATGGCCAGCCCTAGGTGCTTATCCGTCACAGGGGCTTACAGGGGAAAAGTGTAGCATTGATTCCTATACTATGTGGATCCCAAAGGTGCTGCAGCTGAATGCTGTCAGCTAACTGCACACCTTGCAACTAATAGCAAGTATTTTAGTTCATGGGTGTTATTTATCCATTCCCCCATGAGTAGACAAGTTGATTTGTTTTCAAATTTTTGTTCTTACAGGTAAACTGCAATGAACAATCTTATACATTAATCTTTATGCTCTCTGTTAGTAAAACTGTAGGATAAGTTTCTAGAAGTGGAATGGCTGAAACAGGTAACTCTCCTTAAAATTTTTATAGATTCTGCCAATTGCCTTCCAAAAAATATTGCCAATTTTACACTTCCACAAATAGCACAGGAGAGCGTTCATTTCCCCAGGACTTGCCAACATCAGCATTTTTGTTATTTGGCAGCCTGATGGTAGAACAATGATGTCTCATTATCTTATTACTTTTTTTTTTTTTTTTTTGGTACGCGGGCCTCTCGCTGTTGTGGCCTCTCCCGTTGCGGGGCACAGGCTCCGGACGCGCAGGCTCAGCGGCCATGGCTCACGGGCCCAGCCGCTCCGCGGCATGTGGGATCTTCCCGGACCGGGGCGCGAACCCGTGTCCCCTGCATCGGCAGGCAGACTCTCAACCACTGCGCCACCAGGGAAGCCCTATCTTATGACTTTTTATTTTCCTACTCATTCATTAGTCTCAGAATGTTTCCACATGTCTGTTTTTTTTCTTTAGTTAATTTTTTATTTCCTTTGCTCACCTTCTCTTATTTTTTTGTAAATGCAAACATTAAACACAACTGAAATTTCTGGGGGGAAATGAACTCTAAGCCTGTATTTGGAGCTGAGGCAAAATTCTTGTTTTCCAGTGTAAAGTCAAGATGTGTTAGCTTCAGGATTCACTTGCTTTTTTTCTGATAACATTGGAGCTACAGATGGAAAGAAAAAAAAAAGAATAATAAGAAGAACACTTTTGCTTCAGTGTTGCTTTAGTTAAGGGAGGGATTTTGACCTTGATAAGTGTAGGGAGGCCAAGAATGAAACCAAGGGCTGCTCCAGAAGGAAATACTGTGCACAGAAAAAAGTGAGACATGGCTGTAGGCTAATAGTAGAGGGGAGCCCTGTGTAAAGAAAATGGGGAGAGGCTCTTACTCACCTACCTTCACTTCTCTGCAGTGGCTTAAGAGCCTTTGAGTTCTCATCTTCCCTTCACCAGTAATTACAGCCGCGCTTGTGGTTTCTCATTAACTCAAAGTGTTCCCAAATTCATCATTTGTGTTCCCCCTCCTCAGTCAACCTATCCTTTCCTCCTGACCCTTCTGACTTCTTGCTTCTATTGCTGAAATCACCCCCTCCCAGTAGCACAGGCTTAGAACATCAGAGAACGTTTTTTTCATTATTCCTTCTCAGATTTGACAGAGCCTAGAGATTTTACCAACAAATGGCCCTTTTCATTTCCTTTCTCCATTGCCCCAATATCTTTCCTCTTTACCTGTGGACTTCTATTTTACCTTTATAACTCAGATGTGTCACCTCTTCTAGGAAAGTCTTTGCTGACTGCTTGCTCTTCCCCCAACTCCAACACACACTTTATATGCATCAGGCTACTTTTTTCTTTAGATTCAGTAAGTCCCCTACATATGAATCTTCAAGTTGCAAACTTTCAAAGATGCAAATGTGCGTTCGCATGTCCAATCACGTCAGGTGTGAGTGAAACTGCAGCTTGCCCTCCGTCTCCTGTTGCTGACAATCCTTCAGCTCTACCATCTCCCACGTCCTCTCCCTCCTCCAGTCAGTAACTCTTCTTGCTTGTTCACTCGATGCCAGCCCCTGGATGCCAGCTGTTGTACTGCACTACTGTACTTTTCAAGGTACTATACCAGAAGATTAAAAATGTTTATTTTGTGTGTGTGTTTGTTTTTTATGTATTATTTGTGTGAAAAGTATTATAAACCTATTACAGTACAGTACTACATAGCCGATTGTGTTAGTTGGGTACCTAGGTAACTTTTTTGGACTTACCAACAGATTGGACTTACGAACATGCTCTTAGAACGGTACTCGTTCGTATGTAGGGGACTTACCGTATTTACATGTCTTTCTCTAATCCTTGAAGAAAGGAACTATGCCATTTTCATTTTTATGTCCCCAGCACCTATCATAGTGCCTGGTACATAATAGGTGGTCAGTGAAGTTTAGTTGCATTGAATTGTTTAGCTGCTAACAAATTTGTGCAGGGAGCTCATTGCTTGTTGCCTAAAAGACTTCAACAGTTCCATGTTGCCTACTCCAGGAATAGCAAAGTCCTCATACCAGCATTTAAGGTTTTCATGATATAACCCAATGTTGCATTTCCTCCCCACTTTGGTAAACTAGTCATTATTTCTCTACTATATCCCTAGCTTGTACATCTGTGCTTATTCTCTGCTTAGACATCCTTCCACATTGTCTACCAGTAATTTGCCAAAAACTTCCTCATCCTTCTAAGGTTGTCTCAAAAGCCAACCCTCAGAGAAAGCATTCCCTGACCTCCAACATAGCTCTTCCTCCAAACACGCCTGAGCACTGTTAGCATCACCACCAACTTGACACATTGATCAAATCTCTTTTATGAACTGTTTTCTAGTGCATTGATTGTATTTTTTTTGCTTTGGGGATTAAACAGAAGTCCCATAAATTAAAAAAAATTGACCATTGTTTTCTATCACCCACTATTAGTATGTGATACTTGAGAGAAAATGGTTTTGCACCCACCAATGCATCCAGTCCAACTCCTGATACCTAGTATCCTATAAAAGCACCAGTTATAAGAAACATCAGAGACCAAATACTGATTGAGGCCTTGCTTTCCTCAATCTCTTCACCAACATGCTTTCACCAATATTCCCTTCTCATGCCCCAATGGAAGGCTGCTTCATCTCTTATAATTGTTACTTTCTCAGAGAGACATTCCTTGCCCACAAATCTAAGGTAGTTACAGCCAATTATATTCTTCATATGAATTTTCTTCATAACCCTCATTGTCCATTTGCTTTTGTAATGCCTGTTTCCCCCACAAGTCTAAAACCTCCATGAGGGAACAGATCATGTCTATTTTGTTCTGTGTTGAAATAGCCATTTCTTAAAAAATCATTTGTCTGCTATATACTTTGAAAGTATTTTCTCCAAGTATGCTGTTCATTTTTTTAACTTTAAATATTCTGTAGTCAAATCTGTTCATCTTTCCATCATGGCTTCTGAAGTTCCTGTTATGTGTGTGTGTGTATATATATATGTATGTATATATATATATATATTTTTTTTTTTTTTTTCTTTTGCGGTACGAGGGCCTCTCACTGCTGTGGCCTCTCCCGTTGCGGAGCACAGGCTCCAGATGCGCAGGCTCAGCGGCCATGGCTCACGGGCCCAGCCGCTCCACGGCATGTGGGATCCTCCGGGACCGGGGCACGAACCCGTGTCCCCTGCATCAGCAGGCGGACTCTCAACCACTGCGCCACCAGGGAAGCCCCCCGTTATGTATATTTTTAATTGCTTCCTTGGAATATGCTCCTAGAGGTGGAAAAGTTGAATGGGCTTCTCCTTAGGTCTTGATGCATTTTGTTCCATTGGGCATATGCCCAGTCCTTTGGCAAAAGTGTGACTTGCACTCTTGAAGCTCTACCCTTTACTCAAATGAATGTGTAGATCTGTCCATATCCATTGCTCCTAAGTAATTCCCTTTCCTTTACTTTTATAGCAACTGGATCACCTCCAAGTTCTGAGGTCAGCCTGAGAATAGAAATGAAACTCTCTTTCCAGGTCACATTCTAATCACGGTAATACACAGCACCTTAGCCAACTGGGTACACAACCTGATCTGTCTATCCCAGCCCAGTTACCATAACTGTTGCCAGTTCCTGTCATAGACATATGACAGAGAAGAATGTAACGTACTGTGAGAATAACCTGGTAAATATTGTTGGATGGGATGACATGCATACAAAAGTTTGGTGACCTCGGTTCACATTTAGCCCTTAGCCATCTCTATGAACGTCATATGACTTCACCTGATCTTTAATCACCCCACCACACATACGGGAGCACTGCGGGGGGGAAGTCAGGTCAAGTGATCAATGGGGCTTTCCTAAATTAAACCTGCTTATAATGCATCATTTCCATTGCCTTTCCTCTACAGATTAAAGAGTAGAATTCTTTGTAATATATATTTTTGCCTATTCCAGATCCCACACGCAGGGTAAGAAAAGCAAATGAATGCTTTTCTTTTACTTCTGTTCTTAGGATATATTAAAGAAAAAGGAAGGGATTTTTTTACCTTAAATTGCTTCATCAGAGAGTTTTATTTAGTCTTTTGACTTCTTGAACATTTTTGTTGTTGTTTCATGGAGCTATGCACATATGTAAAAAAGGATTCAGAATACAAAGATATAAATCATAGTGGTATCAAAACCTATCTCCAAGTGGAGATGCAATTTGGAACTTTCCCCATGTTTCCACAACTAAGCTTGAGTAGCAACAAAGCAGAGTAGGAATCAGAAAGATGCATCAGACATGGTCCCAAACCTGATCTCTTTCAGGGGAGAGGTTCAGAAAGGGACAAAACAAGAACATAAATAGCTACAATATAATGTCATAAGTGACAAAATCCATATTTGTAAGAAGGCACAGGGAGAGGCAATCAGGAAAGATATCTTGCAGCACATAGTTTGTGGTGGACATTTACTGGTATAAAATAATGTCTTAAGCAAAGATTTGGATAAAGCACGTTTCATACAGGAGGACAGAGTGAGCAAATTCTCTGGAGAAAAAAAGTCAAACTGACAAATTAATCCCTTTTAAATCTTGTTTTTAATTAAAAGAGTTAAGCCTAATGGAGGGAATGTATTACCGGAAGGAGACAAATGGATGGCTTTTTATCGCCACAAGAAAAAGTAAACGTACTTTGGGCTGCTCAAGTCCCCGCAAAAGGAACTTCCAGTTCCCGACTTGCGCTATTCACCGACGGAGAAAACGCTGTAAGAACTCTAGGCTGTTTATTATTTTCGCTGTCCAATGGCAGAGCAGCCCATACTTCTGCACGCAGCTGATTAGCTACTGTAAAGGCCCCGCTCCGAGCACGAACCAATGACATCTCCGAGCCAAGATTCTTGGAAACAGCTTCTGGCTTGGAATGCGTGACATTGAGACAGCCTCTCGCTTGTAAACAAGGTCGAGTCTGGGCTGGCCCCAGCCCACGCTGTCCGGGGTCCTGTCACAAAAGGCTGATCTTGAGCCCACGTACCTTCTGACGGCCGCTTTGGCTTCCTGCTGTCCCCTTACCCCTCACAGCTTCGGGTGCCAGGCCTCCGCGTCCTGGAGGCGGGGCCCAAAGTTCTCTATCTGAGCTGACGGGCGCGGCTCCAAGCTCAGGAAGCTCTCCAAGTTCCAGTGGCTCCTCCCGGTTGGAGCTTCGCGGGGCGGGGGATGCGGGGGGGCGGGGTGCACGGAAACAAAACCTCGGGAGGCGGCGGGTGGTGACAGGATACGAACTTGAGTCTCAAGCTACCTACTGCTCCATCGACTCACTACCCGATTCCTCCACCGCGAAGCACCCCCGAACCTCAGCCCAGGCCGGGAAGCACGAGCCCGCCAGCCACCTGCTCTCCCCGTCCGAACGCGCCCCGCCCCTTCTAAGGCCCCAGGTCCTGCTCCCCGCAGCCTTCACGCCACACACCAGTCCCAGCTCGTGCCAGGACGTTGGGCATCAAGATGAAGGCGGCACGCTTCGTGATGCGCAGCGCCGGCTCCCTGGTACCCCGCGAGGTCGAGCATTTCTCGCGCTACAGCCCGTCCCCCCTGTCCATGAAGCAGCTGCTGGACTTCGGTGAGCGGGGAAGTAGGGCCCGGGCGGGGACTGGGGAGCTGCCTTAACTTTCAGACCCGGTGTAGGGAGGGCTGGACTCATTACTTAAAACACCTGGGGTCCGCTTTCCTGCTGAACCCTGGAACCTCGAAGCCAGCACACCTTGCCTTTCTTAGATTTGCCTTCTCTCTGACAGTTTGTGCCTGCAGGTCAAGGCCACTTGCAGCCCCGCTGATGCTGGTTGGTTTGAGCTCATCCTTCCTATTCTTTCTGTCCAAAGTTTTCAGTCAAAATAGTTTTTGCTTTCAGTCACCATTTAACAATGAACTGGAAACTTCATCCCCTCCTTCACTGCATAGTACTTCTTGGAGAAGATTCCTAATATTATAAAGTAGCTTTGAATTAACCGAGATTTTATCCTTTAGCCACCCTCCACCCCTCCACAGGGTTCATCTCTCTGTATTCCTAACATTTGCTAACAAAGATTTGTCTCTTTAGCTTTAACGTTATCTATATATTTGCATTACTGCTGAAAATATTTACAAACTTTCTGCACAAATCTTATAAAGAAAATTTCAAGGATTTAAATGTGGTATTATTTATCACTAGTCTAGAAACATTAGGACTCCCACCCCTCCCCTTTTCCCTTCACTACAGTTTCATATCTAGAACTCTGCAAAGGATGTTGTCTCCCTGACATTGTGATTTGACTAAATCCTGCATTCTTTTATGAATACTAAGAGCCTTGGGATATTATGACTTCTTGGATGTGAATCCTCATCAAAAAGAGAAAACAATAATTCTCATATTTGGTCACTTTTTAAAAAGAAAGAAAGAAAAAGACAAAAGACAATAAAGAAGATGCTTACTCCTGAATTATCTACAAGCAGTTACCCAACTGAGAGTTAAATATAATTTTGTAATATATATGTGTGTTCAATATTGGAGAGTTAATGCTACCCAAATATATAATTTAGATATACTTTTTTCCAAAAACTAAATAGATGCTGTTTATTACAGGTTCAGAAAACGCATGTGAAAGAACCTCCTTTGTGTTTTTGAGACAAGAGTTGCCTGTGAGGCTAGCCAATATCCTGAAGGAAATTTATATCCTCCCTGATGGATTAGTAAATACCTCTTCAGTGCAACTAGTTAAAAGCTGGTAAGTGGTGAACCATTCTGAAACAATCTCTAGTTTTAAGATAGTTATCTGAGTATGAATTCTTACAGTATATTAACATCGTAATTGGAAAACAGGTGGTCTGAAGCTTAAATACTTTGAAAGATGTATTTTCTATTAATTTAGGGTAAGTTATCATAAGGGCAGTTATAAAGCTATAAACAGACATTTTTTCCCTGTAAGAGTAGATACTTTCACAATATAATTTTAGAAGGCAATATGAAAAATAATTGACAGTTACAATATTAGTTTGTGTTTAAAATAATAAAAGACAGTTTGATATTGCAAAAAGAATCCTGTCCTAGAAATAGATACAAATGACTATTATTTATAGAGGGCCTAATCTTTGTTACTTACAAACCAATTAACAAAGCAGGCCCAGGATCAAATCATGCCTTTCTCTTTTCCTAGTTGTGGAATCCTTGCCTAGTGTCTTATCTCTAGGCCTCAATTCCCCCATCTATTATTGAGGAGAATAAAGTATATGTCTCAAAGGGATATCTGAGTGTAATTAAATGAGGTAATCCATTTTAAAAGCACTTAGAACAGTACCAGGCACACAGCCAGCACTCAGTGTCAGTAATTATCTCCTTCTGCAAATAAGGATACTGACTTAGAGAGGGTAGGTAAACCAAAGGAGCAGATTTTCAGAGAACAGAGCCAGGTTATGCACTGAGGCAGATATGCACCAGACCTTCACCCTAACCCACTGACTGTACAACTTTTTGTTTGTTGATTTAAGAAATATATGTATTATGCACCCATTAAACAATTGCAATCTGAAACATATTCAGTCCATAGTATTTACTGCTGCTTTCAAGACTTCTATTCACCTATGAATGAATACAGGAGGAAAAAAATATGAAGCCTTTCTGTAAAAGTAATTTCTAAATGCTTTTGCTATAAAAATGAAGGCATTTGACAAACAAAACAGAAAACTGAATAGTGATCTAGGATAGTTAAACAGAAATTTTAAGTTAGCAAGTTGAGGGTTAAATTTGTAGCTTTCTTTTTTTAAGACATATGTTTTCCAAATGTCTTGGAGGAAAGTTTTAATTTTAAACATGATACGTTCTCTCTTCAAATCATTTGGAAAAAAGCAATCTGTTTTCAGCCACTTGTAAGTGACTATTCAATTTTAAAACTTAAAGCCCACCTGTCGCTTTACAGGTATATCCAGAGCCTGATGGAGTTGGTGGAATTCCACGAGAAAAGCCCAAAGGACCAGAAAACATTATCAGAGTAAGTTTTATGCATTAGAATAAGTGTCTAAAACCTTGACTATTTCTAAACATCACATTTTTTTCAGACCTCACTTAAAGGATAATTTATAATAGTATCCTGAATAATAAATAACTACCCCCTTACAAATGACAAGTTTTGGCTTGTTGGTTTTTTTAAAAGCAATAGAGAATTATGGCATTGGAAATGATGCTGAGGATGAAAAGTGTAGAGGACTTTTTAAAAGAAGGAAATCTATTTTTACTCTAAATTTAGTATGATGATTAGATTTGTAGAAGGATTTACTGTTACATAATATCAATGCACGTTGGTGTCATTGTAGAGTACACATTTTCTTTCAGAGTAATTGAGTCTCTAGCTATAAGAATGAGAAATAAGACTCTTTTCTAAATCTTACAAGAAAGTTGAAGTTTTTTTCACAGTGGCATTCTAGAGCCATCTTAAATAGTACTTATTTTTTAAATTATTTTTTGAAAGAGAAAGCTTAGTGAACAACTGGAGTGAACCTACCACTCACAGAGCTGATATTTTACATGTAAGCTAGAAGCAAAATAAATCTGTTTGTGAAGCTATCTCCTCTACTGTAGTCAAAGAATCTGTAGTCAGAGTCTTCATAAAGCTTCATCCAAACGTTGTATGATTTGATTTGTTTGGATGGGTACTTGAGAAAGGCTTTACCTTCTTTGAAGTAATCTAAGAAATATAAATTAATGAAACTTATTTGAACTTCTACTAACCATAAATGTGTTTTGGCTTAGTTTTGTAGATACTCTCATCGAAGTTCGAAATAGACACCATAATGTAGTTCCTACAATGGCACAGGGAATCCTAGAGTATAAAGATGCCTGTACAGTTGACCCAGCCACCAATCAAAATCTTCAGTATTTCTTGGATCGATTTTACATGAACCGTATTTCTACCCGGATGCTGATGAACCAGCACAGTAAGTTAGTTCATCACGGTCATGATATATAGAGATGGGTGTAGAATACAAGCCATACTCTAAGTAGATATTTCACTACTTGGTGGATCACATTCTTTCTCAGAGGTAGTTCTAATCATTATTATCCTGATTTTTATAACAATATTCTTTGTTTTTATTTTTCAACAGTCCTTATATTTAGTGACTTACAGACAGGAAACCCAAGCCACATTGGAAGCATTGATCCAAACTGTGATGTGGCAGCAGTGGTCCAAGGTAATTTCTAGGTTTCTGCATTTCCCTTATTGAAAATGTACATTATCTGATTGACACATCTACTGTTGAGGTGACTCTGAATGAATTACTATTCAGAGTGCTCCATTTATGTCTTTATAAACTGTAATAAAGGTCCTTTGTTTTTGAGAGTCAAGTGCTTAAATATTCACTTATTATATTATAAAAAATCTAAACATCAATAGCTAATGTGCCATATTCTCATAGATTATATTTGATATCTGAAGTGCATATATTCCTATAGCAACAGCTATAACTTAAGCACTGTGTTCATTTTTTCTTCAATGAAATATTAAAAATTTATTTTTCCATACACATAAACTTGTACTCTAATGAATATTTTGGATTAAGGGTAGTGTATACACTGAAGATCACTTGAAAATTTTACTTGGCATAAATTCACTTAATCATTATGGAAAAAAAACCTTCCATTCCAGATGCCTTTGAGTGTTCCAAGATGCTTTGTAATCAGTATTATTTAACATCTCCAGAATTAAAGCTCACACAAGTGAATGGTAAGCTATAAATTAAATATATTTTTATCTATGTAAAATTCAGTGTTCTCCCAGTATGATTACTTCTTGTAAATACAAAGCAATGTCTGTGTTCCTTTTCTGCCTTCTGAACTTGCCTAGAATTTGTACACATTTTTTTTTTTTGAAGCCAAGGTTCTCTTTATCTCAACTGGAAAGTTCCAATTGAGTATATTCAGTTGCTGATGAAAATTCATAAAGAAGAATGGTTTGAACAGATAATTTAGGATTTAGAGTAGCAGCTAAGTTTCAATATCTTTGATCAAAGAAAGACTGCTTACTACAGAATACAGGAATAAGGAGGTCAGATTTGGAGGAACCACTTGGTAGTGGAGATATGCTCCTAAAGAGGTTACTTATCAGATCTGAAAACAAAAACACTTTAAATTGCACTATAAGAAAGAAGCCAGTCATAGAAGGACAAATACTTGTGATTGCACTTATATGAGGTATCAAAAATAGTCAAGCTCATAGAAGTGGAGAGTAGAATGGTGGTTGCCAGAGGCTGAAGGAAGCAGGGAGATGGGGAGTTGCTATTCAGTGGGTATAAAATTTCAGTTATGCAAGATGAGTAAGTTCTAGAGATCTGCTGTATAACACCATTCCTACAGTTAACAATATTGTACACTTAAATATTTAAGAAGGTAGATGTTATGTTAAATGTTCTTACCAATTTTTTGTTTTTAATTTTCACTATAAGTATATATCACTGTTTTGGAAGCAGAGCATACTTCAATAGCTTCAACTCTAGGGTACCTAAAAGGATAAGGCCTTCCCACACTGAATGAAGTAATTACAGGATGAATGCAAGGCACTATTTTTATCTTATCCCATAGTTGCTTCTCAAAGCAAGACAGTACACTGAAATTGGAATAACTTCCTTTCCACTCAAAGTAAACATCTTTTTCAAGTAATAGTTATACAGGAACAATGTTTGTTGGTGGTGAGAATTAAAATCAAGTTGCTCAAATTAAGAGTAGCTTAACTCATGGATTGGGGATAGGGAAATGTAATGGATTGCTAAACCAGAAGTAGGAGTACAAATAAAGACTGAAAAATATTTTTAAGCATTAACAGCATTGTTGCATAATACTTGTAGATAAACTGCTTGAACTGTTTGATGAAATAAAGAGGGAACTGTGCCAGACCTTGTTTTCTGATTCAAACTTTGCCAAGGCCTGGAACACCAAAGAATAATACTTTTATTTTTCTTTTCAGAGTATTATGAGGTTTTTGTTTCTATTTTCTTTAGCCTCTTGGTGAAATTTAAGCTTATTTAGCCTATGGGATTTTATGTTTAGTTGATAAAAATCAAGAATAATCAGTAATAATCAAGAATAATCAGTTGTGTTTACTGTTTAAAGGGAAGCTTCTAAGGTAGGACTTTAGAGTGAGGAGGATGGGGAGTATTCCAATTCTGTTTAAATCTAAAATATTAATCAAATAGATATGAAAGTTTATTTTAATGAAATATTTGTTCAGCAGTTCTAAATTAGCTTAATTTTTTCTAGGAAAATTTCCAGGCCAACCAATTCATATTGTGTATGTTTCGTCTCACCTTCATCATATGCTCTTTGAACTATTCAAGGTAAAGACACTTCCCAATAATTGCAATTTTGTTTTTTTAAATGTTAACTGGTTACATTTTTATTCCCTTTATCATTCCCTACTAAACGGGAGCCTCACTATCTTCTCCCAGGCATGCTTCTGTGTCCTAACAAAAAGAAGCTACAGTTAATGTTTGAAAGGGTACATGCAGTTCCTTGTAGCATCAACATGTATTTGAGAATGCACAATATGAGTCACTATATCTCAATGCTCCCTGTTCCCATTATTTTTTCAGGTGTCCAACAAAGCACTAGTCATTCATGCATTCATTAAGAGAGGTTGTGGGGTGAATGCTTCAGTGACTGAGGCCTTGTTATCTCCATCCCCATAGGCTGGTCCAACTCTAAATCCAGAGGTTCAGGTCCAGAATTACTGGAGGTGGCAGGGTCCCAACCTATGACTAGAATATACTCAAAGGACAGTCAGTTCCTTCAGTGATCTACTTTAATGTGCATATGAATCACCTGGGGGTTTTGTTAAAATTCAGATTCTGATTCAGTAGGTCTGGAATTGGGCCTGAGATGAGTAACTTCTAATAAGCTAACAGGTGATGCTGCTGATCCATGGTCCACACCTTCCATAGCAAAACAGTAGGGTAGGGCTTCTTAAACGCTAGTATGCATTAGAATCACCTAGAAAGCTTTTAAAACACAGATTCTTAAGCCTGTCCCAGAGATTTTGATACTCTTGACCTGAGAATCTGCATTTCTAACAAGCTCTTAGAGGATGTGGATGTTACTGGTCTGGGACAGCCAGGTACTAAGAATCAAATCCTGTCCCAGGTTCTAAGCCCAAACTGAAACACTATACCTGCACCAAAAGACAGAAAAACACTTGAAGCTTTGTGATGGTTCCTAAGAGTCCCCTGGACTGGAGAGGAGGAAGTCGTCAAAAAAAGTGAAATCCTCTTCTAATTCTGATGTAACTCTTCCCGGAACCTACTGTTTCCTAACTTATTCTAATGTTAATGCAATGAGGTATTGATTGTACTACAAACGTCTGATCTATTTTATTTCTCTTCAGCTAATGCTTAGAGCTTAACATTATTATATAGAAAGCAGAAAGCAGATAACCTATCAAAAGAAGGGTAGAGAGGAAAATGGGTAAAATAAACCAAAACTTTATCTGTATGAGATTCATCTACTTATCTGAAAACTTGTTTGAGCTTCTTCTCTGTTAAAGGACAAAAGATGCTTTTTTGTTGATTTACTTTTAAATTGAATGGTCCAACTCATACAGTTATTTTGCCATCATTGGTAAAAGTTAAGATGATAATCAAATGCAAATTGAAATTTAATTTAGAATTATTTACTATCCTTTTAAATAGTAACAACCTTTTCCCAGCAAATTTTATAAAAGCCAATAAATTGGTTCAATGATTCACTGTTATTTGTTATGTAATAGTCTTTGGTGCTTAGATGTAAAATGTAATGGAAAGTCAGAAAAGAGAAAGCCAGGAAATGGACTATAAAAACCAATTTCTACATTTAAATTAAGCTTACAAATAAGAACTTGACAGCTAGCAGAATTGTTTTTCCATTAGACATTACTCCCAGTAGCTATATTACATGGTAAATGAATATTTTTCATTATACCTCCTGCATGACACAATCATAAATGGCTATTTACAGAGCTATTTTACTACTAACTTAAAAAAATAAAATAAGAACTTTGAATTACCCTCTGTGCTGCTTTCATTTTAAACATAAAAAACAGTTATTTATTGTCCCTCATCCTCCTGCCATTGAATTCCTTACGGTTTTGTTTTCTTTAGAATGCAATGAGGGCCACAGTTGAACACCAGGAAAATTGGCCTTCCCTGACACCAATTGAGGTGATTGTTGTCTTGGGAAAAGAAGATCTTACAATTAAGGTAACCATTCTCTGTTTTTCTTTTGAGTCTTTCTTAAGAGAATTTTTTAAAGAGTCAATAATAATAAAGCTCTCTGCTTTGAACAATAGATCAAAGTCATGTACACCAGGTGACTTTTAAATGAAGGAAAGACATTTTTATATAAACAAATGCGTATTGTTTTTAATGTGTAGCTCTGATGACTGGTTTGTTTGTTTAAGATTTCAGATAGAGGAGGTGGTGTTCCCCTGAGGATCATTGACCGGCTCTTTAGTTACACATACTCCACTGCACCAACGCCTGTGATGGATAATTCCCGGAATGCTCCTTTGGTAAGACCAATTATATGGCTAAGTTCACCCCAGCCACCTACTTCTAAATGTAGAGCAAGGATTACAAGGAAGTATTTAGGCAAGTTAATCAATTTAGTTAAATTGGGCATGGGGGTTATGAGAAAGCATTTTGCATTCCTATGATCATGTTCACCACTTTGTCAATAACTGATCTTTCCCTTCTAGGCTGGTTTTGGTTATGGCTTGCCGATTTCTCGTCTCTATGCCAAGTACTTTCAAGGAGATCTAAATCTCTACTCTTTGCCAGGATATGGAACTGATGCTGTCATCTACTTAAAGGTATCCTTTAAATCCAATAAAAAAAAATCATATTTCTGAAAAGACTGCTTCTTTTACAGCCCTGAGTTCTACGGTCCACAGTGAATACCCAAACTGAGTTAGTGCAAATAATGACCACAAGTCATTGTATTTTCTATTTGGTATGTGTAGATATATTATTTAATATTTAACGTGGTAACGTATCAAAAAGGAAGTGGGCCAGGCTACTTGCCTCAGTGAAGCAAAATTGTTTCCCAAGAAGTGCATTAGTTTCTGAGTGAGGAGATGCTCATTTGAATTTTTTAAGGCAAATCCTATCGGCATCTGTAAGAACAGCTATACTTTTGTTTTACTTGGAGTTGTGGGAAATACATATACGCTAGTAATATTTCAGCCTAGAAAACAACTGATATCAAGATACTCAAGACCTTAAGCTGAACTTGTTAGAAATCCAGGGAGAGGAAAGCTGACTGCTCAGAAGCTATCAGTGGGGTGCCTGGCATTTCCTGTTTATACTTTAAAATTTGGTACATGTTTTTTCCATTTCTGATAAAGCCTCAAATTATTTGTTAAGGTCACTGTCCTGATGCTGTTAATCATTTGCCAACTATTTCAAATGAAAATATATTCACAGTTATTAACAACTAAAACATTAAGCTTCTAGGCTCCCATTTTTGTGCAAGGGAAAATGGGACCATTTGCCACATGGTCTTAGAACACCTGAAATAGTTATTCATTTCTTAAATAGTAAAAATGTCTTCAAAGTATTGGAAAAGGTTAACATATTATAGATTTATAGTATCAGATTTTAATAGATCAATAGTATCAGGTTAGGACTCGCACTTTATCACACATACAAAGGTTTTGCCTGCAAAACCTATTTGCCTGTTGCTATTCAACTCTATGGCATCAGCAATATCCAGACAAGGGACATGTGTAACTATTGAACACAAATACTATTACCTGATTTATAACTGTATATATATTATTTCAGCCCCTATGGGGTGCAGATAATATTCATTTTTCTTTTATACAGTGCCTAGCATACCATGGACTCTGGTGTGCTCTTATTAGTAAATCAATTAAAAGAATGTATTTGAATGTTTGAATACTTACCTCTGAATTTATTTTGAATAATCACTTCAGGTACAAATTATGCGATGAATAATTTCTTTGGTTTGATTTTTTCCTCCCCTTTCTTTCAGGCATTATCTTCTGAGTCTGTAGAGACACTCCCAGTCTTTAACAAATCAGCCTTCAAACATTATCAGACGAGCAGCGAGGCTGGTGACTGGTGTATCCCAAGCAAGGAACCAAAGAACCTGGCAAAGGAAAACGTGGCTGTGTGAGGAGGGACCCTCAGGATGCTTTAAGGGATCAAAGTGGGTCTCTGCCAGTGCTGCTTCCTGAATGTTTGCGTGTGAACTCTTGTTTTCTCAAAAACAAACAACAGCAACAAAAACTCCTTGGTCAGAACACTGATGTGAAGAGGAAGAAAGCTCCTTTCTGTGACCCAGGCGAGCACAGTGCAGGACTACAGGAGTTCATGGCTGGCCAGCTCTTTATTCTTTTAACTTAGAATAACGTATGAGTTTATATCAAATCCTGGAGAAGAAATAAGCCTCAGTTTTCCATCTCTTTATCAGCAAGAACGGGAAAGAGAAGTAAAGATGTAGGCTAGCAGTTTCAATGACTGATATTTTAGGCCACTGGTTGATGTTATAAGATACTGGTATTTATGGATTATCAAGTGTCAGTGTACCAGTACTTTCCTGTCACTCAAAGGACTAGGGCTTATTTTATACTATATGATTAGAAATGTATGTAAACATACATTTCATATATATCTATGCACTCTAGAGATGAAAAGCCAGTGACTGAAATAACATTTACTTTGAATGAGGAGGAATGAGCCAACACATTTTATTCTAAGTTGCAGCCAAGGCATGGGCCTATGTAAAAACTCAGAAGAAAGCCCCTTCTGATAAATGCAGTGCCTTTATTATGCTGCTTTTCCTGTTCACACCTCAAATAAGAAGTGAACACTTATTGCCAGGTGCCTTGTCTTGGTTGAATTTTAAAATATGCACTGATTTCAGGACGTTGGCGGTTGGAGGGAGAGAAGAATTACCAAAGTG
The DNA here is from genome assembly GCF_005190385.1 of Monodon monoceros. Lineage (NCBI taxonomy): Eukaryota > Metazoa > Chordata > Mammalia > Artiodactyla > Monodontidae > Monodon > Monodon monoceros. Next base: position 46,730,804 of record NW_021703776.1, read on the forward strand.
ATAGCAAAATCTCACCTTGCTTTGTTTATAAATGAAACAGAAGTAGATTGGAAAAACCAGTGTTAGGGAAAGAAATCATGCATTCAGAACCTAACTCAGTAGGAAGGGCTGTTCTCTACACTGCAGTGGTGGTAATCCAAAGGCATCTATTTTCTAGGCTTAAAAAGATGTATTTTTTTATATATTTAATTATATTCTCTACACTTCACCATTAACATGTCTGATAAAAATTTGTAATTAACAAATAGCTCAAGAACATTAGAATTTAAATACTTCTTAGAGTATTTTTAACAAATAGCCTGCAAGTAAGAGGTTTTCATGCTATCGATGCTGATGCTTTCATTTGTGAATCATTGTGAATGAGAGCTAATGCATGAAAGCTGGAATGCATATGGAACTTTGGGGGAGTTCAAGTATAATATGCAGGTTGATGGGGCAGTCTAGCACATTCCTCTTAGAGAAGAAATGAAAAAGGAAAGTAGGAAGGAAGGAAGGGAGGGAAGAAAGATGGGAAGGAAGGAGAGAGGGAAGCAGAAGGCAAGCATCTTGCTATATTCCCCACAAATTATTTCAAGAAATGACCCATATTATCACGGATAAATTATTTGCGAGAGAATGAATTGGTGTCTTTCAAAACAGTATGGCTTCTTTAAATGGTTCTCTCACTCTTGCAAGATAATAGGCTTTTATGAGATAATAAACTCTTGTGTGTCAAATTGATGTTTTAAACCGGGATATCGAAAAAAACTAGCACTTCCTGTTTTGTAAAATAATCAGCACTGTCTGTATGTTGAATTTAACATTTGTGTTTAATTTTCTCATGGCCTAGTGGTGTGGTGCTTCTGGTAGTGGCCATAAAAGCCTCAAACTATTTGTTGTGGATTTCAGGTGTTATCATCAGAAGTCCTGGAAGTGGCTTTTCTTGATGGTGAGACTCTGGCTCATGCATTTATTGATTACACAGAACTATTTGCAATAGGTTATTTGACTTTTCAAAAATTTAAACACTTTTGCACGTAAATTCTTGTATTTACCAAAGATTAAAGCAGTTGATTAATAGTTAACTCAAACACTGTGAACTACCTTTAAAACACAAGAGAAAAAGAAATGTTGGTATCTCAATAACATCAACTGTGTAAATGGAGTTCTATAAAATAGAAATAGTCCACATTGGTATTTGTGAAATCTGTGGAAGAACTTTAGGATCCTAGTGGATGGAAACTGAATGTTCAGGCCCACTTAAATTATTAATGTATAAATTGTGTTTTTGTGTCTAGGTTATGTACAGAGAAATGTGACAATTTTTATAATAAATATTTTTTATTATAATGGTAGATGTAATCTTTTAAAGTTCTTTTCTCAAATTAATGGAAAGTACTAAGAAGAATTTGAGGTAAAGTTTTTCCTCACTTTACACCAAGTCTAATTTAGCTACATATGGGGTATAGCCTTTAAAAAACAAAACCTTAAAATCTTAATTTTTAAACAAAAGATACTTTATAGCATTCCAGAAATTTCTGGTTCTCCTTTGCTCTCTTGGTTATGCTCCAATAACACATAGTACAATGTGTGTTTATCTACATGAATAAATTCAAGAATTGTTTTTCCAATGCATGCACTCTCTACATTTTTTTTTTGTAAATTTACTTAAGAGTCTCACTTAGTGACTGTATTTACATAGCAAATACAGTGGAGTATCAAAATAATTACCTAGATAATTTAGGTTCCCAAACAATTTCTAGATTAAATATCTGAATAATAATAGGGTAGAAATAGGATAGGAAGTACTAAATTAACTGGTGACATGTTTTATCTTTGCTATCTTCACACTGTCTTTCTTTACTAATTTAATCCTACTTTATCATTAGACAACATTCTCTGCCTACCTCCATAATGCCCTTATTGCAAAGTTTTGCAAAAAAACAAGTAAAAAAGGAATGGAGGGAGGAAGGAAGAAAGGAAGGGAAGGAGGGAGGGAGGGAGGGAAGAAAGAAAAGCAATTAGAATAAAATAAAATTAGTGGAATAAGTTTGTCATAACTAAATTCTAAAATCTTGTCAGAATAATCATATGTAAATAAAAAATGCCATCAACTATGGCATTAGACTCTAAAGAACCTATACTGAAGCCCTTCAGCCCTTCAGCAATGACATGCTTGTTCACTTGACTACCTTCATTTCTTCTTCTGTCAAGGAAATACTGCACTGTTTAAAGGAAGCCCAAGAGCACACACATACCTACACACACGGATTAGCTATACAGTTCCCTTGAATTAAGCAATTTGGGAGGTAGGGGGTTAGCATGTGCCCCGGGAGGTAGGGGGTTAGCATGTGCCCCGGGCTCAGAACCTTCATCCCCATTTCCACAAAAACTGCAAGACTTCAAGTCCCACAATTCTCCATTTATGGACATGTACATCTTTTCGACTCAATGTGTATACCCCCAAAGGATACTAATTTTCAAGTTCAATGAAGTTGGCTGAATTTTCATTAAAACTGTCTTTACACCATTTCTCCCAAATTTCAAATTTGGCTCGAAATGGTAAGAGCATTTGATCTTAACTACAGTAACATGTGCAAAAAGATTGTTGTGACCTAGTAGTTTAAGCATTGGCCTTATAATTTCTTTATTCTACTACTACGCTTTTAGGTACCGTACTTACACTTAGATGTGTAACAACACTGCAAATGTATATGAAATCTCCAGGTCACTTTGGTCTGTCTTGATCAAAGTATTGAGGAATTTTCATAATTTCACAGGAGCTTATGTAAGAGGTCCCCAACCCTCCACCATGAACACTTAGAGCAGTAGGCTTCTATCTCCATTAACATTCTATCCATACATCTTTTTGGGGATTTTTTCACTTTTTACCTTGCATCACAGTTACTTAGGCACTCAATAAACATCTCCTGGATGGATACATGAATAAACACATAAATAAACCTCTGCCTTTAGAACAGCATCCCTGCGTTTAAAAGCAGATTGGAACTCTGTGTTAAACAAACATACATCAAATTTTATAAGATTTTATGCTTTAAATGGTATTCAAAAAGTTTTACAACATTGCAGAAACTCTGGAATATTTTTCCAAGCCAGAAAAATTGCAACTGATCTTGTTTAAAGTAGCTCTACATTGGTGGCCTTTGGCCATTAAAAGTTATCACATATTTCAAAAGAAATTAAATAATGGATAAAAGTTATAACTAACTAATGAAATTTCTTGAGCAGATGGGTTGCTATTTCAGATTTTATTAGTATTATTCCTTCTTGTTCACCTTGGACTCAGATGAAAAAAATATCACCATTCATATTTCATGGCCTCTTAATGGAAATGAGCAACTGTCTTTTAATGAGATTTTTCAGTTCCTACTAAAGTGCAAATAAACATAAAAAGCCACTCAAAATCAACAGAAATGTCAGTAGCCTTGAAAACATGTTGAATCTATTAAATGATGTGAAAATGATGTGAACTGTCTTAGTGATAAATACAGCAATGAAATAATAAAGTTAGCAGATTAAAAGACATCATTCTCATGTTTACTGCTATTATTCAATGTAATGAAAATAACACAAACTGGTTGCTAGGAATTTTTTATGAGCATATTATTTTCCATAAATGTAAAAGGATGCTTTAACATATAAGACAAATAGCCTATTAAATGGCAAAGTCTTGAGTTTATTTTATCAATTCCATTAAAACTATGCCCTTTAATGTGTTTCTAGCCCCCAAAATACACTTCGGTATTTGGCAGAATTGCCCTTAACTCAGTATTTTTGTTTTAAATTCACTTTTAAGAATAACAAAATATGTTTGAAATTATAGCTTTGTGACCTGAAAATGAAATAAAAATTTGAAAACAAAAATGAAAAACTTATACCATATTCTTAGGCAATTCTCTTTACCTATTTGAGTCCCAGTTTTCTCTTCTACCTATGTGAAATAATTAAATGAATTCTAGTGCTTAAGGAAGACACTTTTAATTCTAAATTCTCTGAATCTATTCTCATAACAAGCAAAAACATTATTTCTTTAATTTTACATTTATATGAAATCATGTATGTTTACTAAACTTATTGTGGTAATTATTTCATGATGCATACAGGTCAAATCATTATGTTGTACACCTTAAACTTATGCAGTACTGTATGTCAATTATATCTCAATAAAACTGTAAGGGAAAAAATGAACTCTCACATAACTGAATGAACGAATGAATGAATAAATAAAGTTTTTTAAATACATTAACAGTGATGAACTTTATTTTTTAAATTTTAATTTTATATTGGAGTATAGTTGATTTGCAATGTTGTGTTAGTTTCAGGTGTACAGCAAAGTGATTCAGTTATACATATACATACATCTATTCTTTTTCAGGTTCCTTTCCCATATAGGTTATTACCGAGTATTAAGTAGAGTTCCCTGTGCTATACAGTAGGTCCTTGTTGATTATCTATTTTATATATAGTAGTATGTATATGTTAATCCCAACCTCCTAATTTATCCCTACCCCCTTCCCCTTTGGTAACAATAAGTTTGTTTCCTAAGTCTGTGAGTCTGTTTCTATTTTGTAAATAAGTTCATTCGTATAATTTTTTAAATTCCACATATAAGTGATACCATATGATATTTGTCTTTGATTTACTTCACTTAGTATGATAATCTCTAGGTCCATCTATGAATGAATGAATGAATGAAGTTTTTGAATCTATATTTTCTAATAATTCTTTACTGAATACCCTGCCTCCAATTTCTCTGCAGTCCAAACTAGGCTTTGCATAATATCACTGTCAAGCTCAGAATCTTTTGCTGCCTTCCCAGTGCCTAAGAATCTGATATTTATAGTTTTCTACAATCCAACCTACACAATCAACCTTACAACCTATACCTTCTGTTACTGAACTGTTTAGTATATTGTCTTCTAAATATGCAACCAACATTTTCCTTTTGATCATTGTAAATATGCCTGCCTGAAATGCCCTTCTTCTCTTCTCTGCCTTTTTCCTAAAAGCTGCTCAACCTTCTAAACCCAACTCAAATTCCCCCCCCCATGAACTGAGCATCCCAGTCCAAAGTGCCTTCTCTCCCAACTTCTTCCTCTAAGCTCTCACGTGGTCAGGACCATTTTAGTATTTAGCACGTAATTCTTAAGGTTGCTAGTTAAATGTTACAGAGAGGTATAAAATCCAGAAACCCAATTAGATTGTGTTTTCCCTGCAATCCAGGACCATAACCTATATGAAAACCATGATGTTAAGCCTGTCTCATGTATAGTAGACATCAAAAATATTTCTTGATTAATATATTTTTGATGAGTTGGGAAAACAGAGAAAAGCAGTGAAATAATTCCTGATTGAGAAGATTATTCTACTGATCTAAAACCAACGTCACCCATCATAACATCAAGGGCCCTCAGCACTTCTCCGTCTGGGAAGGATCCATGTTTATTTCCAGATGGATCATGCCTATAATATATACATACAAACTAACTTAAACCTTTTATTTCAGGCTTAAAACTAGGTCTGTGTCCCCAAGGAGCTTAGAGTCCTGTTGAAGAGTTAAAGAGACACAAACGTGTGAGAAGTTAAATCATGACCAAAGATTTTACTAACAGTTCAAGTCAACAGTAGAGGAGATGCCATAATTCCTAATATACATAGCCAGGCATATTCACTAACATTAACTGCTATAGAAATTTAAAGAAGGAAAGGTGATTTCAAGCTAAAGTGACTAGGTAGAAAGAGGACAATTTAGGGGAAGTGGGGAAAAGACCATGAAGAAACTATCCAGGGAGAAGGTGGGAAAGGTATATTGGAGCTCAAATAAATATAGGCTAATGTCTAGATGTGGTATCTGGGGCATCAAAGAGCCATTTACTAGGATAGTAAAAGGATCAAAACATTTCTGTGGACTAAAATCTTAAGATCGTATGTCTCACTGCCAGTTTATTTACAAAATACAGTGCAGCAATCAGCACAATCTTCTTAAATGAGAGATTAATTTAGTATTTGAATAATTAAAGAGAGAATCCGTGGTATGTTGGCTGATGAGTGAAAACAGTGGGTTTTCACACAAGTGTCATACTGGTCAGACATGTAGGACTCTGGAGCCAGGCTGCCTATATTTCCATGCCAGCTCTGCCACTTAATAGCCATGGGAAGTTATATAACTTTTCTCTGCTTAAGTTTTCTGATCTGTGAAATGGGGATAATACTATAGCACCTTCCTTATAGGAATGCTGTGAAAATTCAAATGAGTTAATATATGTAAAGCATTTATAACATTCTTTGGCACATAATAAAATTAATATAGATATTTGCTATTTTATCAATAATGTTATTTAAGTATTAGATACTGGATCCTTCTATTAAGGAACTTCTATTAAGTTCCGATACAAATAAGTGGATAGCAATAAAAATAAAGTACTGTTCTTCAGACATGAGGTCATACAGTGTGAGCATGAAATATCAATGATAGTAACAGATTTGCTCCAATATGCCCTACTGCCCGATTATGACGCTGGGATTAGATTTTTAGGTCAAAGTATGGTCTATTGACCTGAAACTGCTGAGTAAGGCTAAAACCTGTTCAGGAAGGGATCAAATGCAGACCTTGACCTCTTTGGTAATGCTGTCTAACCAGAAACTGGGTGGATGGTGATGCCATGTATTAGCTAATGAGATCCATTAACTCTTTTAGGTCCCTTTGAGAGCACTGCACAAGGCTGCACCTCCCAGAACACAGAGAAGAAGCTAGCTCACTGCACATTATAAACAAACATATAGCACTTTGCCCAAAGCACACTCTCAATAATTGTTTGTCGAATGGATGAAAAGAGACTTAAACCATAAAAATAACAATTAGGCTTCAGTTGTTCCCCAGGCAGCCTCCTTCCCCTTCTAAATATCATATTTCATCTTGTGAAAGCAGAGCTCCAAATGATAACAAAAGCAAGCACAAAACACGATTTTTAAAAAGCCTTTGAAAACAGTTCCCTGGCATATTGGAAAGTAGAATATGTTTTCTTTTTTTTTTTTTTCTTAGAATGTCTGACAATGGTTCTTTGTAACTGAAAATATATCCTGCATTCTGTTTAGAGTCAGATGTGATTCTTATCTTCACCTAGTCCAGGTAGTTCCATGCAGGATTTTACTTACCATGCACTAATTTGGGGGAAATTATTTTAGGGATAAAACTTGCCACTGAACTTGAAGAAACAATTTTTAACCACAGATAAACTATTGGTTATAATATTGACTTGATCTTTTTAAGCTATTATTTCCATTGGCAGAAAATATTTATTTCATGTATTAGAATAGAAATTGGTTTCACTATACTTCTTTCTTCTCTCTCTGACCCCTTTTAAATTGAACATTAAGTAGGCAAAAAAGAAAATTCTACAGAATTTATTATGTGACAGATATTTTTCTAAGGATTTTACATTAATTAATTCATTTTTCCCTCCCAACAACCATTATTAACTCTTTTGCATAAATGGACTTTTATCCTCACAACATCTGTATTATCCTACCCATTTTACAGATAGAAAACTGAGCCACAAAGCAGTCCAGTAAGTTGTCCCTATCAAGGGACAGAGCTGGGATTTGATTCAAGGCACTCTATACTTCAGAGCCTTTGCTCTGAAGAAACAGTCCTTCTTTGAGAAATTCAGGGAGGACAGCAACAAGTCAGAGTGATGCCTGAGGTCATGCAAATGTGTAACCCATAGCTAGTCTACAAGGCAGAGGGACACGGTCACTGACCTCATCACAAGGAGCCTAACCAACCAGTTGCAGGTCCCTGTATTTCTTCAGACAATATTTTCAGAAGTCCCTACCTACTTGCAGAGCCATCAGAAGCTTGGGTTGTTAGACCAGCTCATGCTTTCAGCTGAATGACACTTAACCATTCTTCAGGCATTGAGGCAATTCACTTACTTATTCAACAAATAATCAGCAAAGATTTCTTAAGCACCACACGCTGCCACGCACTAGGAATACCATAAAGAATCACAACGATTCCTATGCTCAAGGACATTATAGTCTATTTGTGAACGTAGAAATTAGGTTTCTAAATATTGATATGTGTTAATATCGTGACTTATTCATATTATCCTGAGAGTTAGATACAAGATTTCTGGGACAGGGACAAACTATTTATACTTACTTACAGTAAAAACTGCATCAGTTCCCCTGGCCCCAATCTTTCCCCCTTCTAAGGTGATTCAGTGAGAGCCAGACGTCACATTACACTTACTGGGGTCTGTACTATAGGTGAAGAACCCCCCCCAAAATATGAGAGTTTATCTGGAAGAGGAACAGCTGTCTCCCACTCCCTCCCTTTGTGAGACAGTGAGAAAAAACTTTGCTCCCTAATGTACACAAATTCTCCTTCAGGAAAGAAGGAGAATACCCTTTGGAATGTAAAGAAATATTTCCGGGGGGCCATATGACAAGTTTTGTCCTGGCAAAGCCCACTAACAATTCCTGGGAAATAAAAATAGAATCTGGATAATAAAAGTCTGACCTTTTTTTCTTTTCCTTTGTGCTTTATCCAGTTTCACTTGTTCACATGGAGCCGCATGCAGAGGCCTTGCACCTGAGGTTGCACACGACACTTCAGTTCAAGATGGCAGGCAAGGGCTGTGTGCAAAGACACTGCACCTGGCACTGCAATGTGGAGCCACGCCCAACCTGCCAGAACTCCACCCCTCCCCCTGCTGTGAAGAACCCTATAACGCAGCTCCTCCTACAACCTGTCCGGGAAAGTGTGTGCTCTAGAGCGAGAGCTTGCACCTCTCTTTTCTTTGATCAAACAATAAAGCTTTCCTCTGCTTACGAACAGAATTCAGCCTTGTTCTATTAGTTCGGATGACACCAGGCAGCAGGACCGTCACTGGGGAAGTTTCTCTGGAAAGAATCCCGCGTAAGGGTCTTATTCCAAGACAACACTTGGAATGTCTCCAGGCTCAGCTTTGGTCAGGTGCCGTTTTCAGAATCAACCCATGTAAACATGGGGGTGAAATGTTCTAAGTGTCCAAGGCTTAATCATGTGCCTACCCACAGGGCTAGAGGAACGGGGTTGTGGTGATAATTGGTTCAATTTAAACCATATAGACTGAGAAGGATAACACAAAATGAGTAGAGATGTTTCCCCGAAGGAAAGGATGGTAGCAAACCAAGAGCATATGTCCACTACAGCAGGAAAGTATGAATCAGAGCACAGGTGGGGAGATTTTTACTAGGTAGAGGGAAAAACGTGTCCTCCATTATAATAAGAGGAAATCATGTGAGTTAGATCACGTTTTGGTTGTTAAAGCTTATCTGTAGAGAAGGGAAAGATGAAGTGATCAGAGGTTTGAGGACAGAAAATAGCTTTAAAATAATTGCAGAGAGTAGGAGGATAAGCTATGAGAGAACATATAGTTAGGTACAGTGGGGAGAGGAAAGAGGTTGTTGACTAACCTGCTCAGTTGTGTGATTTCTCCCTTAACCTACTCAAGAGTCTGGATTAGGCGTCAGCAAACTGTTTGTTTTTCCTGTCAAGGGTCAGATAGCAAATATTTTAGGCTTTGTGCACCACATGTTCTCTTTCACATATTTTTCTTGGCCTTTTAACAAATCTTTAGAAATGAAAAAACTTTTCTTAACTCCTTGACTGGGCTGTAGTTTTCTGGTTTCTATGAAGGCAGGGATAACATGGAGGGTTACATACATCTATGGTTGTGAATTCGTCCAACAGGAAAACGAAAATAAAGAGACAATAAAGTTTAGAGTATTTGTGAACGAGTGAATGAAACTGAGTCCACTAGACATTGAAGTCACCAATCACTCATTATTTATAGATAAATTCAATTAACATTGCTTAGGTGTCTGTTGTGTGCCAGCCACAAAGCTATGTTCTAGGGATACAATGGTAAGCAACACAGGCATGATCTCTACCTTCATGGGGTTTAGAGCCTAGTGGGCAAAGACAGATTCATTTTAAGATAACAAATAAAAATGTATAATTATACCTGGATCAATGTATAGTATATACAAATTTTGCACCATAAAAAATTCAAGAAATATAACATTCTTCTATTCTTCCAAATCAAATTTGACTTGCTTTGAGTCCCTATACTATGTCATACCCCCATCCCAAATCATTATATGAGCTTCTCTCCCTTCAGGGTTGTACAATGATTCAGGAGTCAGTCCAAAACAGTCAACTATGGCCCTTTGGCCTTGGGATTATGCAGATAACTGCTGTTTTATCTGCTTTCCAAACCTGACTGATGACTGTAAAGGAAAGAGAGGAGATGGAGGAGACCTGTGCCTGCAGTGCAAAGCTTGAACCTGGAGATCTTTACTAGCGATCTCCCGGCAATTTCCTGTGTACAAACGCCTAGGTTACTCAATTGCCACCTGGACTGTATCTGTCCAAGGAGTCAGCTATTTCTACCTCACAAAATTCAGTGTCTTGTTTCCAGCCTCCCCAACTCTTGTACAGTGCCACATAAGCCCAATGACTAGTCAAATATTTCTTAAATAAAAAAAAAAAAGAGGTGGGACAACACATGCCCACAAATTTTATTAACTTAGATGAAACTGACCAATTCCTTGAAAGACAGAAATTACCAAAACTCAGACAAGGAGGAATAGATATCCATCCCTACATTCATTAAAGAAATTGAATTGCTAATTAATAACCTACCAAAAAAAAATGCACCAGTGTATATGATTTTACTAGTGCATTCCACCAAATGTTTAAGGAGGAAATAACATCAACTGTCAAACAACCTCTTCCAGCAGATAGAAGCAGAGGGAATACTATCTAATTCATTCTATGACAGCAATATTGCCCTATAACCAAAACCAGATAAAGACAGTGTAAGAAAAGAAAACATCAATATCTCTCATGAACATAAGTGTAAAAATTATCAATAAAATATTACCAAATGAATTCTATCATAAATAAAAAGAATTATATACCACAGCCAAGTGAGACACACTCCAGGTATGCAAAGCTGGTATAACATTTGAAAAATCAATCAATATAATCCACCGTACCAATAGGCTAAAGAAGAAATATCATATCATCACATTAATTGATTAAAGAAGAACAAAGTTGAAGGACTTATATTACTGGATTTCAAGACTTTGACGACTCTAAACCTACAATATAAACAATATAGTGTGGTATTGGCAAAAGCATAGACACATGTATCAATGGATCAGACGAGAGAGCCCCCAAAATAGTCCCAAACAAATACAGTTAACTGATTTTTACAAATGTGCAAAAGCAATTCTATGGAGAAAGGATAGTCTTTTCAACAATTAATGCTGGAACGATTAGAATTCATTCTAATGAAAAAAAAAAGAAAGAAATTAAGACATGTCTTACATCTCGTACAAAAATTAATTCAAAGTGGATCACAGAACTAAATGTAAAACACAAAACTGTAAACCTTCTAAAAGAAAACATAAAAGAAAATCTAAGTGGCCTTGGGTTTGGTAGAGTTTTAAAATATACCAAAGCATAATCCATGAAAGAAAAAAAAATTGAACTTTGTTAAAATTAAAACCTCAGCTCTGTACAAGATATTGTTAAAAGAATAAAAAGACAAGCCACAGACTGGGAGTTTGCAAAACACATATTTGATAAAGCACTTTTATTCAAAATATACAAGAAACCCTTAAAACTCAATAATTAGAAAATAAACACATTTTAAAATGGGGAAAAAATCTGAATAGACACTTCACCAAAGACAAATGGCAAACAAGCATATGAAAAGACACTCAACATTATTTGTCTTTAGGAGAATGCAATTTAAAACAAGACACCACTGTAAACCTATTAGAATGGCTAAAATCCAGAATACTGACAATACTGTATGCTGGCAAAGATGTAGAGTAATAGGAACACATATGGAATTTGGAAGACAGATGCCAATTTCTTACAATGATAAACAGACTTACCATGTGTCCAGCAGTCGTGCTCCTAGGTAATAAACCAACTGATTTGAAAGCTATGTTTACACACAAACCTGCTTGCAAATGTTTATAGCAGCTTTACTGATGACTGCCAAAAACTGGAAGCAGACAAAATGTCCTTCAACAGGTGAATAGATAAACAAACTCTGGTGCATTCATAAGATGAAATACTATTCAGCAATTAAATGGAATGAGCTCTTAAGACATGAAGGAAAAGACATGGATGACTCAAATACATATCACTAAGTGAAAGAAGTCAGTTTGAAAAGTCAGCGTACTATCTGATTCTATTTATATGACATCTGGAAAAGGCAAAACCTTAGAAACAGTAAACAGATCAATGATTGCCAGGAATTTGGAGGTCGGGGCTGGGAGAGTTGAAAAAGTAAAGCACAGGATTTTTTAGAGCAGTGAAACTTCTTTGTATGAAACTACTTTGTATGTAATGGTGCCTACATGACAGAATGCCTCTGTCAAAGACCACAGAACTTTACAGCACACAGAGTGAATCTTAATGTATGCAAATTTTAAAAAAACATTTAGAAGGTCAGAGGAATTCCAGGATGGAGTGCAGAATATGATGCAGAAATCTAACTGTATTACTAATGTTAGTAATTAAACAACCTCACTGAAGAGGATAGAGGCTAAGGTCTGCTCTAAGTGACTTTGGAAATAGAGTCTGTAAGACTAAAGGCAAAAGGAATAGTACATAAGAACTGCACTCTAGTTGATAAAGGTTTAAATTCTGAAACCACTGTACATGTATCAACAACTGAGTAAAGGGATGACAGATGGTGGGAGGCAGATTTCTCACTGTTGGAGTGAGAAGTTACAGATAAGCAAGGGAAGAAAATTAGGATTAGAGTTAGAGATATAAACATAAACTCCTGATTAGTGTGATACAGAGGGATACATATTGGAAATATTCATATATATATACATGTGAGTATACACACATATATTTCTTTTCTCTGTCTGCTATGAGAGCCTAGAAGTAATGACACCCCAATAGCAATGAGCACACCTAGCACCCAGATCTTAGTTTCTAATTGGCCTTCAGTTAATAATAATGTACCAATATAACAATAATGTATCAATATTGGTTCAGTGGTGACAAATGTGCCATAAAAATGTAGCATATTAATAACTGGGAAACTGAGTGTGGGGTATATGGAGACTATGTACTACCTTCAAAACTTTTCTCCAGACTTAAAACATTCTAAAATAAAATGGTTATTTAAAAAATAAAATATGGGAAATCTCTGTACGTTCCTCTTGATTTTGCTGTAAACATAAAACTGCTCTAAAAAAAATAAAGCCTATTTTTTTAACTTTTTATTTTATATTGGAGTATAGTTGATTAACAATGTTGTGTTAGTTTCAGGTGTACAGCAAAGAGATTCAGTTATATATACATACATGTACCTATTCTTTTTAAAATTCTTTTCCTATTTAGGTTGTTACATAATACTGAGCAGAGTTCCCTGTGCTATGCAGTAGGTCCAGTAGCACAGTAGGTCCTTGCTGGTTATCCATTTTAAGTATAGAGTGTGTACATGTAATCCCAAACTCCCTAACTATCCCTTCCCACCACCCTTTCCCCCCAGTAACCATAAATTCCTTCTCTAAGTCTGTGAGTCCATTTCTGTTTTGTAAATAAGTTCATTTGTATCATTTTTATATCATTCTTCTTTTTTAGATTCCTCATACCGAGCGAAGTAAGTCAGAGAAAGTGAAATATCAGATGACATAGCTTATATGTGGAATCTAAAAAATTAAAAAAACAAAAATAAAGCCTATTTTAAAAAATAAAATAAGACAAGAAGAAGCTTAAGTTCTCTAGCCTAGTAGCACTTCTTTTAATTCAGTAACATAAAAGTCCTTGAGCAAAAAAATCCTAAACCTTGACCATATGTTTCGTTGGGACAGGGTGAGAATTCCCTATAGACATAAGAGCACACAAAAATTATTTTTTCAGTATTTTTTTCTGCAAAAAAGGCTATAAAACAAAAAGTATACTTTAATCTTACATAAAAGAGTACCTAATCTGGTCATTGTCAGCTAGGAAAGCCTTCCCTAAGAAAGGATGAACAGAAGTTAACTAAGTAAAGTAGAGACTGGGGAAAGCGTTCCTGATTAAAGGAACAACATACACCTGAGGTAGAATTAAGACGACTCATGGTCCGTCAGTGATGACCAGTGTGGCCAAAATGCAGAGTGGGACAAGATGGAAGCCTGAGAAATTGTAAGCATAGGTCCATCACATGTGGCCCTGTTGACCAAATTAACAGCAACGGTCTTTATCAGAGATGCAGCAGGACTCTACCGATGAGTTTTTAGGAGGGAGAAGGACATGATCAAATTTAAGCTTTGAAGGTAGCTCTCTGGCTGCACCACAAAGAAGGAATCGGAGCTGGGCCAGAGTTGAGGCAGAATAAGCATTAAGAGATTAGCTTATACTGTTCCTGATGATGGAATATAGTGACTTGAAATAGGGTAGTAGTAATAAATATGGAGGAAAATGAAAGATTTAATGGCTATTGAGGAGTTAAAATTGAAAGGACTTAGGTCAGGAGGAAGGCTAGGATTTCTACTCTTACCACTACTATTTAATATTGTGCTGTATGTTCCTAGCCAGTGCAATGAATCACAAAAAGATATAAAGGACATACAAATTGGAAAGGAGGAAATCAAACTGTCTTTATTCACAGATGATACGATCATCAATATAGAAAACCCTATGGAATCTGCAAAACAAAAAATTCTACTAGAATAAGTGAATTTAACAATGTTGCAGGATATAAAATCAACATATAAAAATCAGTAGTATTTCTATATTCTAGAAATGAACAATCAGAAATTAAGATTTTAAAGAATACCATTTCAACAGCATCAAAAAAACACAAACTACTTCAGAATAAATTTGATAAAAGATGTACAGGATCTGCACACTGAAAAACTACAAAACATTGCTGAGATAAAATAAAGATGACCCAAATAAATGGAAATATATATCATGTTTATAGATCAAAAGATTCAGTATTTTAAAAATTTAATTCTCCCCAAATTGATATATACATGTAGATTCAATGCAATCATAACCAAAATCCCAGTAGGCTTTTCAATGAAAATTGACAAGTATAATTCATACAGAAATGCAAGGGTCCTAGCATAGCCAAAACAAATTTGAAAAAGGAGAACACAGTTGAAGGACTAACCAGTATCTGACTTTAAAACTTATTATAAAGCTATAGTAATCAAGACCGTGCGGTTTTGGCATAAAAATAGACAAAGCTGATGAGACAGGGAGTTTAGAAATAAACCCACACATATCTAGACAACTGATTTTTGACAAAAGTGCAAAGGCAATTTAATGGAGGGAGGGTAGTCTTTTAACAAATGAGCTGGTGCGACTGAATATCCATACGCAAAAAGTTAAATTTAAATCACAACATATCCCAAATTAACTCCAAACAGATACTGACTTAAACGTAAACCTAAAACTACAAAATATCTAGGAGAAAAATCCTTGTGTCTTTAGGTTAGAACAGATTTCTTAGAGATGCCACATAAGCATGACTCGTTTTAAAAATGAAAGATTGGACATGATCAAAGTGACAAACTTCTGCTCTTTGAAAGACACTATTGAAAGAATAAAGAGATAAGCCACAAACTGGAAGAAAATATTTGTATATTATATATCTGATGAAGGACTTATATCCAAAATGTATTAAAAGCTTTCAAAGCTCAATAATAACAAAATATATAATCCAGTAAAAAGGGGGGCGATTTTGATCAGACACTTCATCAAAGAACATTTGTGGTAGCAAATATTCTCAGGAAAAGATGCTCAACATCATTAGGCATTAGGAAGTGCAAATTAACAACATAAGACACAGCTATATACATAACAGAATGACTAAAATTGCAGAGTCTAACTATACTACTTGTTGGCAAGAATGGAAAACAACTGGAACTCTGGTGGAAATGCATAAGCATTTAGGAAAATGTTAAACATACATCTACCCCATGTTCCAGCCTTCCCACTCCTATCTATCCAAGAGAAAAAAAGCAATGAATTTATGTAAAGATTGTATGTGAATATTTACAGCAAGTTTTTCTCCCATAATCTCCCCAAACAGCAGTCCTATCCAAACAGAAATGCCAGTCAACTAGTGGATGGAACAAATTTTAGTACATCCATACAATGGAGTGCTACTCAACAACAAAGAGAAATGAAGAAATGATACACACAACGAGAGTAAATTGCAAAATAATTATTCTGAGTCAAGAAGATAGCTCCCCCCCAAAAAAAGAGAAAGTATATATTTTATGGTGCCATTAATATAAAACTCTAGAAAATGCAAACTAATCTTTAGTGAGAGAAAGCAGATCAGTGGTTGATGGGATGATGTGGGAGAAGGGGCAGAAGGGAGGAGATGACAGAAGAGTATGAGGGATAGTTGAGGATGATGTTAATATTCAACATCTTGATTGTAATGACAATATATATGTATATTTTACAGATCAAATTGTACACTCTAAATATGTACAACTTATTATATCTCAATTTTTTTTTTTTTAATTTTTTTTGCGGTACGCAGGCCTCTCACTGTTGTGGCCTCTCCCGTTGTGGAGCACAGGCTCCAGACGCGCAGGCTCAGCGGCCATGGCTCACGGGCCCAGCCGCTCCGCGGCATGTGGGAGCTTCCCGGACCGGGGCACGAACCCGTGTCCCCTGCATCGGCAGGCGGACTCTCAACCACTGCGCCACCAGGGAAGCCCTATCTCAATTTTTTAAGGTGTATGTTCTCCTCCAAAAATTTTTTAAGACGATAATATTAACGGAAAAACCCGAACGCACTTTTTGGCCAGGCCAACAGACTGACTATGCTTGGAGAAGAGAAAGTATCGAGACTGATTCCCAGGCTTCTGGCTTATACACCCAACTGAATGATGGCACTATTTCTGAGATAAGAAGGAACAGAATAGAACCACTGGAAGTTCTAGGAATGGGAATGAAGATTATGAGTCTTGTGTATAGCATGATGTTAGATTTATGGTGGAGAGGAATACAAGGAGCACGTTCCAGTATGACAGGGACAGAGGGAGGTTTCCCAGAGACTGATGGGAGAGAGTAAGATAGGGGGACAGCGGTATATAAGCTGCAAAGTTTTAGGGCTTTTTCATGAAAGCTTGGGGGAGCTGTGCCAAGGGGACATAAGAAAGGCATGAACCATGTACCCCTGCATTCTATCCCCCTTGTACCTGTGTCAGGAGACCTTCAGGAGAAGTGATTTGGAAGAAGTCAAGTTTGTATGAACGTAACAAAGTAAAGAAATGTTCAGTTAGCCAGTGTGTAGGGCTGAGTTCCAGAAGACACAACAAAAGAGTTTGGAAAAGAAATGATATTGTCAAAGGAGGTGAATACTATAAAGGTCAGAACACAGAAGATGATAAATTGAGGGTCTTGCCTCAAAGAATGACAAAGAACAATAGGGATTCTTCTCTTCTTGATCCACAGGGATGGTGATGGCTACAGTGGCTGCCAGTGGGCCGGATTGCCTTCATCTACCCAGGAGAAGGGAGTTGGTGGGCATTTTGCCAGGTAAGATTCCTCATATATGGGTGACTTGCATTGATTCATTGCAGCTCTCTACAGAGAGATGGAAAGGGAGCTGTTGAAATTGATGTTTATTATGCTCCATCATGTGTCCAGGACTGTGAAAGATGCAAAGGAAGCTTAAAAAATTATAGCAGCCTGTATGTTCATAACAAAAATTAGAAAGCACTATGAAGTGGTATTTAACCAAGCACCAGAGAGCATAAATTTAAATAAGCAGCAGGAATAAGAAAATGGATGGACAATGTAGGTAAAGTTCATCAGAGGAGCTTCCTAGAAGGAAATGAAGCTTTTCAAGAAGTTTAGGATCTAGCTAGGAGGAAAAGATATAAGCAGACAGCAGAAAAGAGGAAAAGTGTAAGTAAAAGTCCCAGGCCAGAATATATACAGAGAGAGTGTGTGTGTGTGTGTGTGAGCATTTTGTGCATAAACCCATATGTGTTAGAGTTGACAGAGGGAGAGAAAGCCAATAAAACAAGGGAAATAAATTTTATGATGGGGTAATGTCAAATAAAATTTGGGATAGATAAGTTGGGTACAGATTATCAAGGATCTTGAAAAGTGTACACATGATCTGAAAAACTGTAGGAAGCCATAATCAATTTGACCAAGGAGCTGTATGATCAAAGTAACACTTTATAAAAATTAGCACTGCATTTGTGTACAGGATAGTCTGGAGAGGAGACAGGCAGTTTTATAGTTCTGAAAAAGTGTCTTTTAAAGTCAAAACATTTTAAAATCTTTGTAGAGCTAAATTGAAGAACTCCCCAAAACATAATTTTCTTTCTTTCTTCTCAAAGGAATGCTGACGTACCATGCTAAATAGTTTCATCGTGTCTTTGTACTTTCTTTCTGAAAGGAATATTAAAGAATTGCTATACTCTTTTAATCTGAGGAGCTCCATATACAGGGACTTTAACTTCTATCTAGAAATTTTACTATGGGAAGATTTCCTCTCAACATGCACAGTACTTATTTTTACTTGATGCCTTAATAATTCATTTCCAGTTTGGTGATTTTTATGTTAACATGGAGAAGCTGATGAGGGCTCCCTGCCTAAAAATTCAAATGACTAAAGGTTGAAAGCTAAAACCTTTAGGGTTAGAGGAACTATGGTTATTTAGCGAAGACTAGGGAATAACTTAAAACTTTTCCCCCCAGTGGACATAGATTTATCTTATTACATAGTTTTTAATCTCTTACTAAAGATAATGCAAGAACAAACACATTTGTTTTGAAATATGTTTTCAAGGAGAGCCCAGAAAGAATTTTCTTACAGTAAGTTATACACTGGAGCAGATAGTAAGGAGTGTTACAGATTTTCCTAGGAGAGTTTTGCTAAGGTTGTGGAGGTCCAATTTGAGTTTAGGCAAGACTCAAATGTGTTAAAGGCAGAAGTGGAAGAGGTCTAGGGAAATTAGGGTTAAAGAAATATTAAAATAAATACCCTTTGACTTTTACCTTTAAAAGAGACTCAAATTTCAGGGAATGACTGGTGGTCTAATGAGGTGGATATCATAAAAACATATTCTGCAGGGTGATATGGCAATAAACCAGTTAAGGAGTAAGGAAACTCAGTAAAAGAAAGATACGATTTTGAAATTTTGAGTATAGGATGTTTTCTGTCACTCATATTTGTTTTCTAGCTCAGTTCCCACCAAATATAGTTTTAAAAGATAAATGTTAAAAAATACTACAAATGCCTTGACTTTAACTTTTTTAAGCATTGGGTTCCATGCTGCACTGCTCTGGGACTCCTCTATCACAATGGTGAAGGTCCTCCCCCACTGTATGAGTTTCCAGGGACGGCTATAAGAAAGTACAACAATCTGGGTGGCTTAAGCAATAAAAAGTGATTGTCTCACAGACCTGAAAGCTTGAAGTCAAAAATCAAGGTGTCAGAAAAGTTGGTTCTTTCTGAGGGATGCGAGGGGAAATTTGTTCCATGCCTCAATCCTAGCTTCTGGTAGCCTTGGGAGTTCCTTGGCTTGTAGATGGCATGATCTCTGTATCTTCACATTATCTTCCCTCTGTCTCTATGTTCACATTTCCCCTTTGTATAAGGACACAGTCATATTGGATCAAGACCCACCCTAATTACCTTATATTAAATTGATCATTGACAAAGACCTTATTTCCAAATAAGGGGGCACTCACAGATCATGGGGGTTAGGACATCAATATCTTTTGTGGGGACACAATTCAATCCATAATACCCACCATCACTGACCTCACCACTCACCCTAATGCAGCTTTGGCACCAAGAGAGTGCTAGTACTTCTGAGGTGGAACAAATGCCAAGTGTGGGAGAAGTGTAAGGTAGAACAGAAACAGAGGAATTGCTCGTAACAAATACAAATTTTTTAAAACATTAGGTGGATTAAAACCATTTGGTGGCTATCTAGGGACTCTCAAAGCTTATCAGTTTGAAAAGTCAGCAGCAAATTTTACCTAAAATCTACCAGACATAAAATACTTGGAATGCTAATTTGATACTTTTCTTTTAATGTTCCTGTTTTCCTTGCAAGACCTAGATGTGACTTTTTTAAATCCTTTATTTAAAATATATGAGGAAATTGGTCACGATTCACCATAAAATTTTGTTTACCTTGGAAAAGAAGGCTGTTACTTTAAAAGAAAACCTTATTAAAGCTCTACTTTTCTCTTTCATCCCCCAAAGAGAAAGAAAATCACTATATTCATCAAAAATATGCTACTGGGAAGATCCTGTAATTAAGCCTAACTTATAGGAAACAACGAACAACAAGGAAAACATCTGACTCTCTGGAAAGTTTTATGAAAACTCATATACTTACATAAAGAAAAATCTACAGAACCTAACCCATTTTTTCTTTCCTTTTGTTTTCTCTTTTTTTTTTTTTGCCAGAAAAGGAAAGCACTGGGAGTTGACACTGACCTTGTAAACAGCAAAGCCAAAGTTTCTGTAAAGCAAGGCTGCAGTTTCTCACAGCTAAGAGGTGTAGAGGCCAATATCAGAATCCAGCTCTTGTAATCCTCTGTGTTGCCTCACTACATAGTGCCATGAGCCATATATTCCAAAACCTTTTGCACTTACAGAGCAATTCCCTGACTATAGTAAGCCCTCCTTATTTGTACCAGTTAGGAATACTTTCAGTAGCAAATAGCAACACAGTAGACTAACAAAATCTTAAGTAGATAGGGTTTGGAGGCAGGAGTGGTTTTTGCTTTGCTTTTTGCTTTGTTTTGTTTTTCCGTAACCCACACTCTGAAGTACAGTCCAGGACATGAGTGTTGATCCAATCTTGTCCTTAGGAATTGGGCTCTTTCTACGCTTTCCACCGTTCTCAGCAAATTGACTTTTTGTCCTTATTTTTATCACTTCATGGTTTCAAATGACTCTCACAGCACCAGGCATCCTGTCTTTTAGGTTAAAAGAAGCAACACCAGGGACCAGTGAGCTACATTTTCATTTCTGTTGTTTTTTTAGGGAATAAAGACTTTCCCATAAACCTCCAACTTATCCCTTTTTGGTCAGATCTCAGTCACCCTTAGTTAAAATGAGGATGGGAAATTCAGTACATGGTAAAGGGACATAAGATCATCATGATTTGCTTAGACTAAGGCTAAAAACATCAAGACACTGAACCAAATCATGGTTCTGTAAGCAAGGAAGAACAGAGAAAATGCCTCTGGGTATGCCAAAACAACTTTGGGGGTATTTCAGAAGGCTTTTGAGAATCCTTAAACGATAACCCATCACTGGAGCCTGAAGGAACAACAAAAAAGATGATTAAAACAATTAGCTACAAGAACAAATAAGAAAAAATAGGGACTATTTCTCACTTTGGGAAGCTCAAGAAATACCATTGGATAAAAGCAGAGTTCCTTATGATAACAACAAAAATTGACTAAATTAATAATCCACAAAACAACAGCATCGATAGGGACACAAATAAGTATTTGTTGATCCTTAATGGACATTTGCCATAACATATTTAAATGCTAAATGGAATCATTTCAACAAGTGGCCTTATGAAAAATTTTACAATATCAAGAATGGGGCTTTGAAAACTCTAATGTGCTTACAAATCACATGGGAATATTGTTAAAATGTAGATTCTAATTCAGTAGGTCTGGATAGGGCCAGAGACTGAATTTCTAACAATTTCCCAGATGGTGCTAATGGTTCTGGTCCATAGGCGATACTTTGATTAGTAAGGATCTAGAAAACAATTCATATCTTTTAAATTATTTCAGCAAAGGGGCTTCCCTGGTGGCGTAGTGGTTAAGAATCTGCCCGCCAATGCAAGGGACACCAGTTCGATCCCTGGCCCGGGAAGATCCCACATGCCGCAGAGCAACTAAGCCCGTGCGCCACAACTACTGAGCCTGAGCTCTAGAGCCCGCAAGCCACAACTACTGAGCCCACATGCCACAACTACTGAAGCCTGCATGCCTAGAGCCCGTGCTCCGCAACAAGAGAAGCCACGACAATGAGAAGCCTCCACTCACCACAACTAGAGAAAGCCTGCACTCAGCAATGAAGACCCAACACAGCCATAAATAAATAAATTAATTAATTTAAAAAAAGAAATCAAAGAGGTCTAAAATAAATAATTTCAGCATGATATGAAGTTTACCTTTGGTTGAGATTGTTGCAAAAAATCATCATTCTTGCTTAGGGTGAGAATGTTTTTGTGAGGAAAACATTCCCTGGAATGTTAATAAAAACCATTTTGAATAATTAGTTACTACAGAAGTCACTTTTGCTTCTTTCACATAGCTTCACTCTCAATCAAGTACTAGTCACAAGTGATTTTTCCTTTTAATATTATTGGGAAAAAAACCATTTTTTTTTTCCGTCACACCACGTGGCATGTGGGATCTTAGTTCCCCAACCAGGGATCGAACCTGTGCCCCTTGCAGTAAAAGCACAGAGTTTTAACCACTGGACCGCCAGGGAAGTCCCCATTTTTATTATAAACCCAAATGCCTTCTAAGGATAGAGAATCCTTAGAAATGGACTCAGAAACCCCCTTTGCTCTGTGAGCATTTTGATAGGTCTGGCTTCGAGGTTTTAGCCAGAAGCCCTTTAAATGCAGACCAATTATTTAATGCTTCTGGGTTTATTACCTTCAGCACACCTTCTAGATAAAGTATGAAATTAGGGTCAAGGTTTTTACTCATTTGTGTGCAGTTGCTTGAAAATGACCTTTTAGTCCCCGGCTAGGCAGGACCAGGGATGGGGAGAGGAGGTCACAATAAAACAAAGTAAGGGATCGAGGTCTACTAGAAGGACATCAGAGGTTATGCAGAGCACATAGGCTGAGGCAGTGACCTAATGTTTACCCCTCCCGAGTGTGCAGGGAAGACAGGAATTCCTCCTTGCATTACAACTCTACAGACACTGCATCTTTCCTTATCTTTGAACAATAAATTCCTTAACATGGTACACATTTTAAGGTTCTCTTAATGTTTGATAATGCCCAAGAAGTCAAATTCATTTAGGTACATTCAGGGTTCTGTGTTTCTTCGTGGGTATTAGCTATAAGAACATGTGCTAAAAGTGACTATCAGATTTAATGACTGTGGACCCTGAATGGCATTTTATCTAAGAGCCAGAATTGATCTCCCTCGTTTTCTGTCTGTGTGTAATGGATGGAATATTTGTGTCCCCGCTCCCAAATACATATGGTGAAGCTCTAACCATCAATGTGGTGGCATTTGGAGATGGGGCCTTTGAGAGGTAATTAGAGTTAATTGAGGTCATCAGGGTAGAGTCTTCATGATGGGACTAGTGGCCTTATAAGGAGAGGAAAGACTTCTCTGGCAAAGCTTTAAAAAAATATTGTAAGTGTGGCAATGGTCGTTTCCTCAGAATAGTATTCCCTCTAGCTGGTTTAAGCAAAAGAGGTTTTTGTTTTGTTTTAATAGAGCAGTAAAAGGCTTACAGATTAATTGAGAAACAGTCTTGAGGTTGAGAAATTTCCAAAGCCACACCACACAACTGGGCCACCTGGGAGCAGGGCCACGATAGGAAGTCCGATTATGGCTGCTGACTACACACCCAGCACCTGCTACAACTGCGTCTTATGCCTCCCGCCCCATTTCCTTCAGTCCTGAATTCAAGTTTTTCATGAGTGCGTCTTTTTGGCACAACCTGAATCATAGCCAGAAAGCTGCTTTGGAGTCTGAAAAGTGTTACTTTTAGCTTTCCAGCCTCTGCAGTTTAGGAAGGAGGTTGAAAAGATTATTAAATAGTTAAAACCATAGTATCAGCCATAATAAGCAAAACAAAATGGGCAAAAGTCTCAAACTCACTTAAATCAACTTATGAAATTCTAGCTTTTGGCCCTTCAGGGAATGTCACCCTAATGACACACTAAATTACCCATTTGCCTAGGACCCATTCCCTCTAAACAGGCTTGGTTTTTCACCATCCGTTTTCATCCCTGTACCAGACCTACCTCCTAAGTCTCCTCACATCCTCGTGGCCTCATCTGTTCCCTACCTGAGTGCTGCTTGCCCTGATTCCTGATTAAGAGCAGGCCAGCAATGGCTGACTGGCTCATCCCATTCCAGTAGTTATAAAACCTTGAAGATTCACCATTTAACACTGGTTAACTCAGCCTCCACTGCAAATTCTGGGGAGAAAAGGCCAGGCTCTGATATGGCCTCCATCACTTTTATCATGGCAGAAACCACAGATGCTCCAGTAGCTGGTGGTCCAATTCTACCAGCTGTCCGGAGAGAAGATGGGAAAGTTAACACTGGCAAACCAGAGGTGAGAAACAGGATACAGAAAGAAGTCTGTAGATAGCCTGTTCACCCTTCTTTCCATGGAGGCCTGTTCTGAGACGCTGGGAATTCATGAGTTCTCTCTGGAGGTGTTCTGTATAACTGAGCAACCATTTGAATGTCCTATAACTAGATCTCCCTAACATGATTTTTAAAATTAATTTCTAGCCTGCCTTTTTGCCTTGCTCCCCTAGGACTGCACTCCACAAGAAAACATGTGCTCATGAGATGAACCTCAGACACTTTTCTCAGGAACCCAGGCTAAGATAACACCTTTGCATATAGCAGTCTCTCAGTATAGAAAGACATTTTCTTTTTGCTAACCACATCCAACTTCTTAAAATCTGGCTCAAAATATTCCCCTCTAGAGAAACCCATACTTCACTAATCATTTCATTACTTCCTTTTTTTTTTTTTTTTTGCCTTACACGGGCCTCTCACTGTTGTGGCCTCTCCCGTTGCAGAGCACAGGCTCCGGACGCGCAGGCTCAGCGCCCATGGCTCACGAGCCCAGCCGCTCCGCGGCATGTGGGATCTTCCCAGACCGGGGCACGAACCCGTGTCCCCTGCATCAGCAGGCGGACTCTCAACCCCTGCGCCACCAGGGAAGCCCCAATTCGTTACTTCTTATCCAACTTCATTTACTCTTAATTTTTTCCTGAATGTTTCCTATGATTATATTAATTTGTGCATATCTTCACTTCATTTGTATATACGGTCACCGGCAAAGCCCACTGGGGTCCCAGAAAAAAATAAGACAGAATCTCGGTGGTAAAGTCTAACCTCCTCTTTCACGCTTCGTCTAGTTTCACGTACAGAGGCCTCAAACTCGGCGCTTCATACCACAGTTTCTCACGAGAAATGACGAGCGGACACCTCAGCTCCTGGGTCCTGTGCGGAAGCGCTGTGCAGCGCACTGCAATTTAAGATGGCGGCGGCAGGCCGCGTGCAGAGAAGCTGCGCCCAGCACTTGTGATCTCGCGCAGCGAGCACAGCTGCGCCCACCTCTGAGAACTCCGCCCCCTCCCCCGCTGACAAGATCCCTGTAAAGCAGACCCACCCACCGTGGCCTGTCCCGGGGGGCATGTGTTCTAGGGGCAAGCTTGCACCTCTTCTTTCTTTGATCGAAGAGTAAAAAGCTTTTCTTTGCTCCTGATCCAAATCGGGTCTCGTTCTGTTGGCCCCAATGACACAGAGCAGGAGGACGCCTGTTGGAGGCAGACTTGGGAGGGTCAATAACAGTATTGGGTCTGATTTTCTCTTTTCCTCAAGCTAAGAGCATGGACTGTCACTTTCTTAAGATACATTTTCTCAGTAATGCTTAATACAAGGGCTCGGCCACTAAGTGTGCCCAGTGTAAACGTGGTTTGAGGTTTAGAGTGGAGGTGTCCGTCCACCCTCTGGTGCTTCCCTGCCTGCATCAGCATTTCTTCTAAGCCCACTTTGTCTTCCTAAGGCAGCCCCAGGCTTTCCAGGGCCAATCTGCTGCACCTCCCCTTGGGTCCGACCCTCCAATAGGAATTATCTTCCTCCTGCATGCAGTTCTCTGTCCACTGCTCAGCCTTGAAAAACAACAGACTTGGTCTGGGTCCCATTCTTGACTACTCGGCTGATTTATGCCAAGTCATTAATGACTAAAGGGAGGACACCTGAGGTGAATTCATGTCTTTAAGGATATACCGTAAACAGCTGCCTTAAATCGATGTGGACTTACTCTAAAAATGAAATTTAGACACTAAAGTAGCTTAATGAAGGAAAATTTTCTGAGCAAGATGATTTAAATTCAGTGATTGCAGTGTTGGATTGCAATATTCTAAAACTCCAGTATATCATGCTATTGATTGTTAAGAACCACTCTTTTAGTCGGTGATACCATTATTTCAGTAGTTAAAAAATCTGAAATCTGAATTATTTATGTCTTGAGAAGTACCTAGAGAGTTAAACCCAGCATTGAAAGGGAGGCTTTACGATTTCTCAAGGTGTCTGGGCTAGTGAGTGAAAAAGATCGGAAGTCTTAACACAGATTTTCCCAGATCAAATTCTTTCTAGTTCTACTTCTTGAAAGAAGCATTTTTAGAAATTATTTTTTAGCATTAACCTGAGTATATAAAGAAGGAGAGTCTCCCTAAAAGAGAATTATAAAGAACAAAGACTCAGTCTTACCCTCAAAATAGCTGCACTTCGAATGGGGTCAGGTTGATAGCAAAAACAGTCAGTGTTCAGTGGTGGAAACTCCTTATCTGTTTGATGGATTTGTTTTGTTTGTTTGAACAAAGGCTGTTTCATAGCAGAAATTAAGAACCAGGCAACTTGCAAATCGACCGCTGGGCCTTAGTAACAAAAACTACAGCTCACTGTCAATAAAAATATTGAAGTCTTCAATAAAAAATAAAAATTTCTAAAATATATTAGCACATAAAGATAAGATTACTTGTAGGTAAAAGATGAGAGAAAGAAATTTGGATTTAGTTTATATTCAATCTCTTAACTATTCCTCCAGCTAGTATAAAATATGAAAAATCATTCCTAGGGGCTAGAAAAATTTGCCCCAAAATAGGCTCACCATCAAAGATGTCACCATTGATACACATGGTTCTTAAGATCAGACCTGCAAAAAAAATCAAATAATTTAATTCATTTTCAATTTTCAGGATTTATTTTTTCACTTTTTGTAATGTTAGTTTATTTGGTATAAGTACTTTTTTATTGCATTTCCCCTGCTATTAATTCAAATTAGAATGGTAATGTATGTTTAATATTTATATTTTTGAAATTTAAGTTTCATTTAATGTTATATGTTTATACATTTTATAGGTGACATCTGCCAAATATTTAGTTTCAATGATTTTTTAAAAATTTTCTGAATTCTGAACAGTTTTTAAATAAACAACAGGTATTAATACCAGGTTATCAATACATTATGAAAGAGACTTCCCTGGTGGTACAGTGGTGAAGACTTTGTTTGCCAATGCAGGGGCTGCAGGTTTGATCCCTGGTCAGGGAGC
Source organism: Monodon monoceros (assembly GCF_005190385.1). Lineage (NCBI taxonomy): Eukaryota > Metazoa > Chordata > Mammalia > Artiodactyla > Monodontidae > Monodon > Monodon monoceros. Next base: position 46,758,185 of record NW_021703776.1, read on the forward strand.
TAAGATCCCACATGCCTTGCGGGCAAAAAAAAACCCAAAACATAAAACAGAAGCAATATTGTAACAAATTCAATAAAAGCTTTAAAAATTGTCCACATCAAAAAAAATCTTAAAAAAATACATTATGAAATAAACATGAAATATCAGTATGTCATTCTGCTCCAATAGTGTCATCATGATTTTCTGTGGCTCTTCTTATTAATGCCACTTAAATGACCACCAGTTCTAGTCGGCTGAATGTACAAGTGAATGTTCAGTGTATTTTTTCTGATACTCCTCTCCCCAATGCCTCTCTCTCCTCTGAACAACTCATTATTTCTTCTTCCCAGGGGTGTCTTCTGACCCTGCAAACTCGGAAAGGGGAAAACAGTTATTTCTTGAGCATCAACTCTGTGCCTAGCACTGTGTTCCATGCTTTCCATAATCATCTCATTTAATCATCACAATTACTCAGTGTGTTCCTTGTCAAAATCTCCATTTTATAGCTGAGGAAATGGACGCTAAGTGGTGTTGAATAGCACATGAGCTGTCACATTTCTGAGAAGTTGTCTGGCTCCTCTGTGCTGAGCCCAGTGTCCTCTTCCTTTTGCTTCACTACATCAGGACTCTCGGTCTCCGCTTTGTGTACTAAGTCTGCAGAAATTGCTTTATTGCACACCTACACAAGACACTTTGTTTTTAAAAACTTGAAGTACTTTTTCAATAATTAAATAGTATTTTATCTTCAACTAAGTTGGAGGTGGGAATAGATGGCCTTTGTGGTCTTCTCATTCCCTGAGGGGGTCTATGAAATGACAAAGAAGGCAAATGCCTAAAATAGCAAAAGGAATGTGGTGAAACAATCCAGAAAACATCCTGAGAAAGCCTTCATGAGGAAAACAGAAACTTGAAGACATAATGAACATATTATACTTTCTCCTAAAGCAAAAATACAAATTGAGCATCTTACTTGCTCTTCGATATTGAAACATGTAGAGATTTTCTTCATATTTATTCTCTTTAGGTGATTAGGATTAATGATATCTTCCATTTGTGAAGCACTGACTGTTTGCTAAGCACTTCAAATTTGTCAGCAGTTTACTGAACATTGTGAACTCAGCAGGATTCAAACTCCATAGGGTTTTATTTTTCTTCAATCACTGCTTTAAAACATGCTCCATCCAATCTCCCCTTCCCAAGACTTTATGGCGTCTCCGGCAGATGCCAGTTTTCTGAACTTTTCAGGTTGTAAAAGATATACTCCAGTGCCATCCACTTCCAAGGAGAGGGGGCATCTCTTGATGATCTCCCCCCTTCCCCACCCCACACATCTTCTGAGCCCTTTGCTGTGTTGAAGACAGGGAGACAGAATTCTCAAAGGGAGCGGAAATGTTTTTACTTACCGGTTGCCACTCTGCTCTCTCCCAGGGCAACCATCCGAATCTGTACCTCTTGGGAGACACCTGATGATTCTCTGGAAGGCTCTTCTGCCGCCTCTTCACTGAGTTGCCACCTCTCACGGGAAATTAGCTCCAGTGGACCTTTTCCAATCTCCCCCAGCTCCCATCCCTATAAATCCATTCTACAAGCTTTTGCTGCTGGGGTCTCTTCTTAGTCACACGTTCTGGTGGGGTTCCAGTAATTCAAGATTTCCATGGTATCCGCTTGACCTAGAGAAGTCTCATGCATCTTTTTCCTGCCAGATAATGGAAATATGCCCTATTCCCCTACTGCTCATTTTCCCTACCCTGAGTTTTTTCCCTAATTCTCTTTCCCGTTGCTTACGTAGGCACAAAGTGCAGTTTAGCAAGTCCATTCATTGCATAAGTAGGTATCCAACTGAAAAATGAGATTCCAGGCTCAACTTCTTGCCAGCACCCCTGTCCCCAATCTCTACAAATCATTCTCCTGGGGAAACCCGTTGGTTTATTTTAGAAGGAGCACCCTCCAAGGGTGGAAGGAAAAGACATGGAACTCTTTCTGAAGCTGGAGATTACAATTCAGTAGTTCCCTCAAGATTAGATTAGTGAGTAGAGAGTGATAACTGAGGCAGCAGAATGAATTTGCCTCTTAATAAATCTCAATCATCTCTTTGTCCTCTAATTATCATCTATTTTCCCCAAGTTTGGAGCCAAGATGCCAGTTCTGAGACAATAAGAAAAGTCCCACTCAGTACCTTATCACAAATGCAATGTATACGAACTCCACACAATTCTGAATGATAGGTATTATTATGACTTAGAGTGAAGCTCAAAAAATAATCAGTGTTATGCTGTGAGGGGAAGAGAATTTCCATCATCTCATACCATGCTTGGCACTAGGGCTCAATAAATACTTATTGAATAAATAAATAATGTGACTGAATAGCCAAGGTCATGCTTAGGAAGTGGAGAAATGACATTCAAACTCAGTTCTTTTTGACTATCAACATCTCCCTAAATAAAGTGTCATCCTCACACCAACACTGATCATAACCACAGTCCAGTGTTATAACATCTCCTTCTGTCTGACTCAGATGTATCTTTCAGAGAAATTATCTCATTTCTCTCCTCTTATTGGAATCTAGCCCCAGGAGGGTTCCATCTACATACATGTGAAACCAATTAGCAGGTCCTAAGAACAGAATGAGTTTATCCAGCCTGAGCTTGGCTTTCTACATTTTGCAGTTGCATATGGTTGGTGAAATCACTCCATGGCAGAATCTTTAACTTTCACACAGATCATTCTCCCCTGAGCTTTTCTGTTTTCAGTTGCTTAATAAGCAATAAGAACACACCATTGTAAAGCAATTATACCCCAATAAAGATGTTTAAAAAAAAAAGCAATAAGGATCTGTGTGATATTTATCATCTCTTAATTACTATAGGTTCTCAACTTCAGTGTCTTTATAAGGCTGGTGAGTTACTTATAGGGACTTTAAACTGAAAAAGTATGGGGTGGGTGAATGAGTGAATGGATGGATGGATGGATGAATTGGGTGAATGCCTACATTTCAGGTAGTTGACACCACGTAAATGTATCTGGATTAATCGGCATTCTGTAAACCAAAAAACAGCTGAATCTTAGAAACTTAGAGAACTATGCAAACAAGGAGCTATACCCTATACAAATATAGGAAATATATGAAAAACTCACTTTAAAATACTTACTCAAAAATTGACACTTGCCAATTATAGAGGAAAAAATAGTTTAAAATATTTGGTTATAGAGCTGAACCAAATGGAAACACTGAAGATTTGGCAAGAGTACCTCTGAAAGAAGATAAACGTTTTCTTATCACTTTACCAGCACTGGTTGAATTTCAAGTAATCTTTGTGTTCCTTGCCAAAGCTACAGCAGAGGGCTAGCTTGGGAGGGCAGCAACTCAAACCCTGCCTGTACCTGTATGAAATGGGACAGGTTGGTGGTTATTCTCCTCGGGCACTGCTTCTAAGGTCCAGGGCCCAAGGCTATGAGATGCAAAATGAATGAAAGTCCAAGGAATGTATTTGCATTTGGCTTTGAATAGCATGATTACGGTGGCCCAAAGGTATGTAGTGGTCTCTAACAATCATTTAAAAAACAGCAGAAACTAACACAACATCCTAAAGAAATTATACTCCAAAAAAGATGTTAAAAAAGATTTAAAAACCTAACCAAGGTGTTGAGAAGTGCAGGGAAACAGTTTGTAGGCTTGGTTTGGAAGGCTAGAGGATCAGGGAGGGGTGGTGGCCACCCAGCACCACACAGGATCCCCTTCTGAGAGGGGAGAGAAGCCTTGGTGTCTGTTCTTGGCATTGATCTGACTCTCTCATAAGTTTCTGGCAACCTCCCAGAGAGAACAGCGTGTTCCCTGCTGAGCGTATACAGCGCTTCAAAAACATGTTTGTGTGTGCAGCCCAGTAGGCAGGGCCTGGCTTAGTCACTCCTTGCCAACTACTGCCTCTCTGGACTGTCAGGAGGAAGACTTGGGCTCAGACCTGCTGTGCAAGTCCTGGTGTTTCTGAGATGCCCAAATAATCGTTGCAGAGATCAATTTTTAGGGAACCTGAATGTTCCTGTAGACCATGGTCCAATAAATATTCTGTTGCAAGGAGTAAATATAGACTGAGTTTCAGCTAACATCCTATTATGGTCACAAAGGCCTCCTTTGGATACTTGCACCTGTTTTCCAGGGTTAGATCTTCCCGCTCGGCATGATTACTCACCCTGTGGAGGCTAAGATAATGCAGATTAGTTCCATCCCTGGGTACTGCCAGCCTGAAGGGACTGACTCATTCCCTGCTCCTCACACGGCCTTTTCAGGAGAGTGAAATCTGAGCAGAAGAAGGGATTAGTCAGCCTGACCTAAGGGATCCCTGAGGGGGTGTTTGGGGTTTCCAGTAAACAGAAAAGGGGTTATCAGAATGACATTGGGCTCCTGGGCCCTGTGGGCAGACAACACAGGTCCACTTGTCTTGGACTCTTAACAGCAAACAGCAGCCAAAATATTGTGGAATATCTTAGGGACAAACTACTGCAGATCAAAAGACATCATTATTATAGACCTATTCTTTTTTTTTTTTTTTTTTCTTTTTGCGGTACGCGGGCCTGTCACTGCTGTGGCCTCTCCCGTTGCGGAGCACAGGCTCCGGACGCGCAGGCTCAGCGGCCATGGCTCACGGGCCCAGCCGTTCCGCGGCATGTGGGATCCTCCCGGACCGGGGCACGAACCCGTGTCCCCTGCATCGGCAGGCGGACTCTCAACCACTGCGCCACCAGGGAAGCCCTATAGACCTATTCTTGTAAACAAGGTAGGTCTATAAAAAAATGGGGGCCACCATAGAACTTTCTGAAATCAACTGCTGGAATTTCTTCATCTTTGAATATAGCCAGCACTTTCTTTAACTACTCCTAACACATCTTTCCTAGTATGGTCTTGCACTGTAGTTTACTGAACATCCAGTCTTACCACACTCCCCTCTTCCCCTTCCCCTGCCCCCACCTCCACCAGGAACTCTCTCCTAAGTGTCATGACTCTATTGGACTTCTCCATCCCGCTGTTTCATTAGCCCCTCAAATTCAACTTGTCCAAAATTATTCTTGTCGTAAGAAACAGTATAGTATAGTGGTTAGGAAGCAAAACAAATCATATAGGTATTGGTATGGGACCAACTGAACTCAAATCCTACCTCTACCTCTTAATTAGCTATGTGATCTTAGGTAACTGCATAACCTCTCTGTACTGCAGTTTAACTGTCTAAAATAAACACAGCAGTACTTTTGTCACAGGGTTGTAGTGAGAATTAAATAAGTTAAAACAAGTAAAATGATTAGCACCATTAACTTTGCCATATTAGATTTGCCATAAGTAATAGTTAAAAGAATCAATGAAGTAACACATTCAATGGTGAGTCCAATATTTAAATGCTCAAGGTATTAATAACAAAAAAAAGTCAAAAAGTGAAATTACAGAATTTGAGAAGCCCAGAGTGGAGCAGCGATTTTGACAGTTAGTAACCAGGTAATCTTGGTTAAGTCACATAACTTTTCTGATCCCCAATTCCACACATATAAAATAGGGATGGTACTAGCAGCTGACAAATGCTGGCTGCTGACTATGTGTCAGGCATTACTGAAGCACTTTAGAAGCATTATAAATAACTAGACAAAGATTTAATAATCATTTCAGAATAATCACTGATGATAGAGAATGTAACATTCTTCTCTTCATTCATTCAATAGTTATGTTAACTCCTACTAAACGCTAGGAGTTGAGATTCAAAAGGAACAAATTGCAAAATATTGGAACAGGCAGTCCACCAAAGAAGATACACAGCCAGTAAGCACGTGAGAAGCTGTTTAACATGATTAGCTCTCAGAGAAATGCAAATTAAAACTGCAAATACATATCACTGCACACCCATTGAAACAGCTAAAATTAAAAAGGCTGACACCACTAAATGTTGACAAGAATGTGCAGCAACTAGAGCTCTCATATATTGCTGATGGGAGTGAAAAAAATGTCCATCACTTTGGAAAACCGTTTGGCACTTTCTTATAAAGTTAAATATATGCCCACTGACTGACCTTTCGATTCCACTCCTAGATATTTACCCAAGGGAAATGGAAACATGTCCACAAAAAGACTTGAGCAAGAATGTTTACAGTAAGTTTGTCTATTGAGTTAGTCAAGGTTCCCCAGAGACACAGAACCACTAGGCTGTGTGTATATATACAGAGAGAGAAAGATTTATTTTAAGGAATTGGCTCATGTGACTATAGGGACTCTCGAGTCTGAAATCTGCAGGGCAGGCTGGAGACCCAGAGAAGAGTTAATGTTTCAGTCCTGAATCTGAAGGCAGTCTGGAAGCAGGATCCCTTCTTCCTCTGAGGACCTCCGTCTTTTTCTTGTAGGCCTTCAACTGACTGGATGAGGCCCACACATATTATGGAGGGTAATCTGCCTCCATAATATGGAGTAAAATGAGTTTGAGTACACTCAAAGTCTGATTTAAATGTTAATCACTTCTAAAAAACACCTTCACAGCACCATCTAGATTGGTGTTTGACCAAATATCTAGGTACCATAGTCTAACCAAGTTGACGCATATAATTAACCATCATCCATCATTACCCCAAACTGGAAATAACCCAAATGTCTGTCAACAGGAGAATGGATAAACATATGGTGGTACGTTCATACAATGGAATTATTACTAAGCAATAAAGTACTTCTGTACTAATAAAGAGGTACAAACTATTGATACATGGAAAAACATGGATGAATCTCCAAAATATTATGTTGAGAGAAAGAAGCCAGACCACAAAGAGCATGTACTATATAATTTTATTTCTATGAAGTTCAAAAGCATGTAAATCTAACCTCTGGTGATAGAAACAGCACAGTGTTGCTTTTGGGAGGTGAAGATTTACTGAAAAGAAGCAGAAAGGAACATTCTGGGGTAATACATGTGCTCTTTATCTTGATTAGAGTACTGATTACACAGGTAGATATGTTTATAAAAATTCATCCAGTTATATATTTAAAGATTGTGCATTTTGCTATATGTAAATTTTACCTTAATCTTTTGAAAAACTGAAGAGATTACAGTTCTTTCCTTTAAGAAGGTTATAGCCTAGTTGGGGAGACAGTAGGCAGACTGATGATACAACATGGCATGATGAATGAGGCACTTAACCTAATTAGCTTACTAAGGTTTTCAAAAGAGTCAGTGGGGAGTGAGCACAAGTATTTCTTAAAGTGCCCCATGAGGGCTTCCCTGGCGGCACAGTGGTTAAGAAACCACCTGCCAATGCAGGGGACACGGGTTCGAGCCCTGGTGTAGGAAGACCCCACATGCCGCAGAGCAACTAAGTCCATGCACAACAACTACTGAGCCTGCGGTCTAGAGCCCACGAGCCACAACTACTGAAGCCCGCGCACCACAACTACTCAGCCTGCACTCTATAGCCTGCACGCCACAACTACTGAAGCCTGCACGCCTAGAGCCCCACGCTCTGCAACAAGAGAAGCTACCGTGATGAGAAGCCAGTGCACAGCAATGAAGAGTAGCCTCCGCTCGCCGCAACTAGAGAAAGCCTGCGAGCAGCTACAAAGACCCAACGCAGCCAAAAATAAATAAATAAATAAGTTAAAAAATAATAATAATAATTAAAAAATAAAGTGCCCCATGAGGTCTGGGACTTTGACTACCATTATTCACCTTTGAATCTCCAGCACCTGGTACAGGATCCAGCTCAACAAATACTTGTTGAATAAATTCTATACTCACACACACACACACACACACACACAAATACACGCACACACACACAAATACACGCACACAAATGAAAAAAACAAACACCTGTGCCAGTAATTATCACCTGTTTTCTACTTCTTCCAGGTTTTATTTACATAATGTATGACCATGAATCTGTGAGAACCTTGAGAATAGAACCCAGAGATGACAAAAAGTTTCCCTTTGTCTATAAACTCAAAGCACTTGGCAGTGGCAGTCTACACACCATGTTGAGGAGGATTCAGAGGCTGAGTCTGGGTTAAACAGGAGAGAATAACTTGATTGGTTAGAATTTCCTGCCACAGATGTGAAAAGTGATATGCCACACTTTTGCCATCTCAAGAGAGCTCAGACTTAAGCACCATGTAATATCTAAATAAGAAAGGTAAACTATACATATAGAGGAAGAACATGTTCAGTGAATTAGCCCTGTCCCAAGGCAGAAAAAAAATGTAAGGACTACTGAAAACCAACTCAAATATCAACGCATTGCAAGAGGGCCTATCTTGACTTATTAAGTTGTGTCCTGTGTTTAGAAATGGGCAGATTTCCTCCTGTGGGCTGCAACCCATACTGATGGCATATTCTTGAATAGATATATTCATACATTCTATTCATTTCTGTTTGCTAGATGTGTGTGTGTGTGTGTGTGTGTAAACTTTTCCAGCATGTGTGGGGTCTGCGAGTTACTTATAAACATCTAGAATTCAGCTGGAAAAGGCAAGTAGGGTATGAGTATAATAATAATCACCATTTCTTAAAAGTTAACTATGTGGGCTTCCCTGGTGGCACAGTGGTTAAGAATCCGCCTGCCGATGCTGGGGACACGGGTTCGAGCTCTGATGTGGGAAGATCCCACATTCCACGGAGCAACAACTACTGAGCCTGCGCTCTAGAGCCCACGAGCCACAACTACTGAGCCTGCGTGCTGCAACTACTAAAGCCCGCGTGCCTAGAGCCCGTGCTCCACAACAAGGGAAGCCACCGCAATGAGAAGCCTGTGCACTGCAACGAAGAGTAGCCCCCGCTCACTGCAACTAGAGAAAGCCTGCGCACAGCAATGAAGACCCAACACAGCCAAAAGAAAAAAAAAAAAAAGTTAACCATGTGCCTGGCATTGTACTAAACATGCTCATTTTATTTACTTTCCCATCAACTCTACAATGAGGTAATTACTGCCCCTAGTTGCAAAGAGAGAAATTGTCTCAGAGGGAGTGGGTGGCAGAGGAATTCTAATCCAATGTGGATGACTTTGTTTGTTAGTCTGTGTGGCCAGCAATTCGGCTACATGATCTCCAGAAACAACTCCTGTGCTTTTCCAAAAGAGAGTATCTTGAGACCTCACTGGTAGAGTTGTCTGATACTGCAGCAATACGTGGGATGCTAGGAACCCAGATTGCGTGATCAGGCCCCCTCTCTGGCATTGCCAGGGCAGACGGACCAGAATTGTGCAGGTCTTGTTTTAGAAATTTTCTCATTACCTCTCTGGTAGTTTTTGCTTCTAGCTTGACCCTGATCTCTAACCTGTAATGTATTGTTAAAAAGAAAACAAATTCTTCCATAATTGTGGCTTTCAGACTGGGCACAAAAAATCAAAGAATGAGAGAGTGAGAAAGAAGTACAAATTGTCCGTTTCTGGATGACTTATGTGTCACTTTCATGCATCCAAAGCAAAGTTACAGAAGACACTGGTCTCATCATGGTTGACAGTCCCTAGGAATACACTAGCATGGCCTCTGCATGGCTCACACTGAGATCCTGGCCAAGCAGAGGCAAAAAATACACTCAAAAATGAGGAAGAGGGCTTCCCTGGTGGCGCAGTGGTTGAGAGTCCGCCTGCCGATGCAGGGGACACGGGTTCGTGCCCCGGTCCGGGAAGATCCCACATGCCGCGGAGCGACTGGGCCCGTGAGCCATGGCCGCTGAGCCTGCGCGTCCGGAGCCTGTGCTCCTCAACGGGAGAGGCCACAACAGTGAGAGGCCCGCGTACCGCAAAAAAGAAAAAAAAAAAAAAATGAGGAAGAGAGATAAGAAGGGAAGGGAGAAGAAGACAGGAAGGGAGAAAGAGAGAAAGGGAAGTAGGACAGAAAGAAATGAAATCAAATGAATGGAATTACTAATGGAACTGTCCGTTTCCTTGCTACACAGAGAGAAACTGCAATTTTATTTTTCTTCCAGGTTATGTAAACACAGGATAGAAACTGTGGTTCTAAGACCTCTTCCTGATTCCCAGGTCTCTCTCCTATGAAGGGCAGAGTAGGTTTGTTTGAAACTGTAACCAGGAGATTAATGAAAGTTGCCACAGACCTTTTTGTCTTCCTTGAGCTTTCCGGTTTAGTTTTCTTCAGAGCTGCATTTTTTTTAAATTTTACTTTTTTTAAATTGAAGTACAGTTGATTTATAATGTTGTGTTAGTTTTTGGTATAGAGGAAAGTGATTCAGTTATTCATATAAATATATTCTTTTTCAGATTCTTTTACATTATAGTTTATTGCAAGATATTGAATATAGTTCCCTGTGCTATACAGTAGGACCTTGTTGTTTATATATTTTATATATAGTAGTGTGTATCTGCTAATTCCAAACTCCTAATTTATCCCTCCTTACCTTTCCACTTTAGTAACCGTAAGTTCTTTTTCTATGTCTGTGAGTCCATTTCTGTTTTGTAAATATGTTCATTTGTAGCATTTTTTAAGATTCCACATATAAGTGATATCATGTGGTATTTGTCTTTTTCTGTCTGATTTACTTCACTTACTATGGTAATCTCTAGGTCCATCCATGTTGCTGCAAATGGCATTATTTCATTCTTTTTCATGGCTGAGTAGTATTCCATTGTGTGTGTGTGTGTGTGTGTGTGTGTGTGTGTGTGTATACACCACATCTTCTTTATCCATTCATCTGTCGACGGACACCTAGGTTGCTTCCATATCTTGGCTACTGTAAATAGTGCTGCTCTGAACATTGGTGTGCATGTATCTTTTCAAAATAGAGTTTTCTCTGGATATATGCCCAGGAGTAGGATTGTTGGATAGTATGTTAACTCTATTTTTAGTTTTTTAAGGAAACTTCACACTGTTCTCCATAGTGGCTGCACCAATTTACATTCCCACCAACAGTGTAGGAAGGTTCCCTTTTCTCCACATCCGCTCCAGCATTTATTATTTGTAGTCTTTTTGATGATGGCCATTCTGACTGGTGTGAAGTGATACCTCATCATAGTTTTGATTTGCATTTCTCTAATAATTAGCGACCCTGAGCATCTTTTCATGTGCCTGCTGGCCATCTGTATGTCTTCTTTGGAGAAATGTCTATTTAGGTCTTCTGTCCATTTTTTGATTTTTTTTTTTTTGATATCGAGCTGTTTGTATATTTTGGAAACTAATCCCTTGTTGGTTGCATCATTTATAAATATTTTCTCCCAGTCTGTAGGTTGTCTTTTTGTTTTGTTTATGGTTTCCTTTGCTGTACAAAAGTTTACAAGTTTGATTAGGTCCCATTTGTTTATTTTTGCTTTTATTTCTTTCATTTTGTGAGAGTGACCTAAGAACACATTGCTACAATTTACGTCAGAGAATATTTTGCCTATGTTCTCTCCTAGGAGTTTTATGGTGTCATGTCTTGTATTTAAGTCTTCAAGTCATTTTGAATTTATTTTTAGAATTGAGAGCTGCTGGTAGTTCCACTGCTCTGATTCATGGCAGGGAGAAAATTCTCCTACACTGCCTCCTTCAGGCCAAACTGCCAAGAGCAGAGGACCATTAACGAAGTCAGCCTGGAACAGTTTGCCTCAGAGAGTTGGTACCACAGGAAAAAAACATTGCAGTTAAAATGCAGTAAAAAGCCCGTGGTCCGTGCCATGCATGTCTTAGAAACTCTATATGTCCTCAGATGTATTCCACCCAATGTGTCCCACCCAGAAGATGCATGTACCATCTGAGCATTTATTAAGGCTCAGCTATACACAAGACACTTTAGATGCTTTACATGCATCATTTCATTTAGTTCCCAAATCAGGTAGTTAATCACTACTATCCAAATAAAGAAATTGACACGTGGGTTAAGAAACTGGCCCAAGGTCACACAGTTATTAAGTGGCACAATCAAGATTAAAACCCAACTACTGAATTCCAAAATTCAGATTTCCCCCCCCGTGTCACACTGTATTGCTAATGCACAGAAGCAAAACTTTGCAGTTTCTTTGTATGTATCTTTATCACAGAACCAGCCAAAGTTACTTAGAAACAACGCTGCTGCCTAAGCTTTTCTCTGATGGATCATCCTAAGAAGAGGCCTTTCATTGTCCCTCTGACTTCAGCAATCCTGGGAGCTCTGGGGCTCCTGAAGGACTGTAATTATGTCAATGCTTCTGTAAACAATTTATCACTTGAACACTGCTGTGGCGAGAATTATAAACGGCGCTCGAACTCCAAATGTTGCCTCTATCCCTTCATCCTCTTTTGCCCTGGAAGAAAGGTTTCCTCTTTTTTCTTTCATGCAATTAAAAAAATTCTTTAGCTTTTTGATATTAAAAAATGCAAGGCTATCATTCCTTTTTGCTCAAGTAAATTATTCCATTTGATTGGAGTGTTTTACATGGTAAGAAAAGGGATTATTCATCTTTTGTTTAGATTTTTTTCACATCTAAATCTTCAGAATTGTATATATATATTTTGCCATGGAAGGAGAGTTGAGGTTAATGGTAAAGGCAGTTATCTGCATTAAGCCTCATAAGATGCTCTGAAAATCATATCATATAAATGTTATGTAGTTGTATCATAATTATTATTACTATAAAAGTTATAGGGTTGCAAAAGAATAATTATGGTAATAATAATATTCCATTGGTTTCCCATGCTGCTTCCCCATGGCTCAAGATGTTTCATAATTTGATCCCACCCAGTCCTGCCAACCTTATTCTCTACTCTCTACAACAAATGTTCATCTTCTACTTGTGTCCAACTTGTCTACTCAGTGACAGTGAATGCTCATTGTATGTTATAGCGTTAACCCTTCACTGAGGCTACTCACCTTAAACTCCACCCCTTCCGCTGTGCTACTTTTACTCAAATTATTACCCAACCCCACCCTTCTTCAGTTCACAGCTCAAGTCCACCTGCCTGACCACTGGTCCACAGTGACCCCTCTCTTCCCTCAACACTGACAGCACTTACTATGACCACCAACTGAGCTCTCACTGACTTATCACAGTCTTATGTGTGTTTGTGCATTTGTCAAGATCCCTATAGGAAATAAACTGCTTACTCAATAGGGGTGATTGAAGAGAATTTCACCAAGGAATATTTATAGAAATGTAGATAGCAAGGAATGATGAAGCACCTGGGACAGAGGCAACAAGAGGAAGCCTTGACTACCCTAGGTCTGAAGGAAAAAAGTGGAGAACGGTAGCTTAGGAGAAGGGCTCATAACAGGAGCTGTGGCCTTGAGGAAGGAATTCAGCCACCATCAAGAGAAGGCTCAGCAGGGAAGGAGCCTGAAGTGTCCCCATCTCTGTCTCCTTCTGCTCTTCAGTCTCCAGCTGGTTTTCCCACTGAACCCACCAAGAAGCCAGGGGAAAGGAGTTCGGCTCATGCAGCCCATGAAAGTCGTCCTGCCAGGACCCTGAACAGGGGAGAGAGAGAGTTTGCGTTTTGAAAGGCAGCTATGTGTTTTTGTCTTTCTTCCTGAATTAAATTGATTATAATCTCCATTTGTTCCCACCTCTTCTCAATTAAACAGGTTCAGATTCCCTGAAATCTGATATGGGGCAGCGAATAAACGTCTTCCCTTGTGACTCTGGGCAATGTCTGGGCTCCTGGACCTTAGGAAGACCCCTGGTACCTAACTTCTACTTCAAAATCACCTTAAACGCCCCACGATGATAGTTCTGTTTTGTCAATTCTTCTGTGCTTGATTAAGCACTAAGAACGAATCCACTGGTGTCTTTAATTTAAAAAGCACAAGGTAGCATCATTATTACATTTCCTTGGCTGGATTAGCATATATTTGCATAGTTGTTATACAATATCATTGAGGCATACCTCTATCTGAGAAAACCAATTACTAAAGAAGAAATTTCAGCACACCTAATCTACTTAGTGTCACTAAAATTTAAAAGAAAGAAAGAAAAAGGAAAAAATAAGAAAAGAAAAAATAATCAACTGCCTCTTGAAGGATGTTTTTGCATATTTCATGCATTGATTCTCATCAGTGACAAGTGTGACCAAACATAGGAAGAAGGCAATTTATCAATGAAATATAAATTCTGAAAATCATTTCTAATCAACCATTTTATGGCAGGCTGACAGAAAAATAGCTCAGTTAGATAGCATCTAGTTTTAAAAACCCACTGTATACCTTTTTTTTAACATCTTTTTTGGAGTATGACTGCTTTACAATGTTGTGTTAGTTTCTGCTGTAAAACAAAGTGAATCAGCTATACATATACATATATCCCCATATCCCCTCCCTCTTGTGTCTCCCTACCACCCTCCCTAACCCACCCCTCTAGGTGGTCACAAAGCACCAAACTGATCTCCCTGTGCTATGCAGCTGCTTCCCACTAGCTATCTATTTTACATTTCATAGTGTATATATGTCCATGCCACTCTTTCACTTCGTCCCAGCTTACCCTTCTTCCTCCCTGTGTCCTCAAGTCCATTCTCTATGTCTGTGTCTTTATTCCTGTCTTGCCCCTAGGTTCTTCAGAACCATTTTTTTTTTTTTTTAGATTCCATACATATGTGTTAGCATATGGTATTTGTTTTTCTCTTTCTGACTTACTTCACTCTGTATGACAGACTCTAGGGTCCATCCACCTCACTACAAATAACTCAATTTCGTTTCTTTTTATGGCTGAGTAATATTCCATTGTATATATGTGCCACATCTTCTTTATCCATTCATCTGTCGATGGACACTTAGGTTGCCTCCATGTCCTGGCTATTGTAAATAGAGCTGCAATGAACATTTTGGTACATGACTCTTTTTGAATTATGGTTTTCTCAGGGTATATGCCCAGTAGTGGGATTGCTGGGTCATATGGTAGTTCTATTTGTAGTTTTTTAAGGAACCTCCATACTGTTCTCCATAGTAGCTGTATAAATTTACATTCCCACCAACAGTGCAAGAGGGTTCCCTTCTCTCCACACCCTATCCAGCATTTATTGTTTGTAGATTTTTTGATGATGGTCATTGTGACTGGTGTGAGGTGATACCTCATTGTAGTTTTGATTTGCATTTCTCTAATGATTAGTGATGTTGAGCATCCTTTCATGTGTTTGTTGGCAATCTGTATGTCTTCTTTGGAGAAATGTCTATTTAGCTCTTCTGCCCATTTTTGGGTTGGGTTGTTTGTGTTTTTGATATTGAGCTGCATGAGCTGCTTGTAAATTTTGGAGATTAATCCTTTGTCAGTTGCTTCATTTGCAAATATTTTCTCCCATTCTTGGGGTTGTCTTTTGGTCTTGTTTATGGTTTCCTTTGCTGTGCAAAAGCTTTTACGTTTCATTAGGTCCCATTTGTTTATTTTTGTTTTTATTTCCATTTCTCTAGGAGGTGGGTCAAAAAGGATCTTGCTGTAACTTATGTCAAAGAGTGTTCTTCCTGTGTTTTCCACTGTATACCTTTTATTCTTACTACATAGTAAACAACAAACAAGCGAACAAAAACTTTGAGCTACTGCAAGTGAATCTTGCAGTGAATTGGTACCAACACTCCCCTCTTCCTTCCACATTTCGCACAGAACCACACACATATTAGTACTGAATAAATTCTTGAAAGTGAAAGAATAATTAAATGAAATCCGCCAATCCTCCCTGTTCATTCATTCTGATATGCAGTAACCCTCACTGCTGGGAATCTCATTGCCAATCTATACTCCTCTGGCTACAAAGTTAACCTTCACCTACTCTTCCCTCCATGAAGATGGAAACAGCTGATCAACCCTCTTTATCCACAGGATACATTTTCAAGTGACTCCACAGCCTTCATTAAATAGTAAAAGGAGTGATTGCATCCTTGATAAACCCACTTACAAAAGGGCAAAGTTTCACAAATTAATCAATTTGCCTCTTTGCTAATCCTCCACATCAATGTTATTTCCGTCTCCATCCTCCACCTCAAAAAAGCCCAGGAAGGTCAGGGACCTGGTTTGCCTTGTTCCCCCTTTGATTCCCAGCAGCCAACAAAGCGCCTGGCACATAGAAGAAGCTCAAAAAGTATTTCCCAAAGTGAACAGAAATCTACCACACATCACCTTCAGCTGTAGCTTCACTCTAAGAAAATATTACTCACTGGTAGAAAGTTCTCCCTAAATAATAACGATTATGACAATAACAAAATTAAAACGCTAACTGGATGTCATGCTCTGTTCTGTGTGCTTTAATGTACTAACAATTTAACCCTCTGATGGGGCTCCAGACACACTGTTCCCATAGAAAGCACCTTGGCATAGTGTCTAATTTAAGCTGAAGGAGTTTAAGAAAACAGCAGAAGCAGGAAGATCACTCTGACCATCCCCTCCCCTTCTTCCCTGAAACAAATCATAAAACCCTCCTGTGGGAGGTGCCCTCCCTAAATCTGGAGGAAAGGAGCATCCTTATCTTCTAAGACAAAGGGACACCAAGAGGAATCCTAACGAACAGGTCCCGGTTTCCCCCAGTTTACCACACTGACCTCATCCTCCTTAACCTATCATATTGCTACACAACTGTCCACTCATCATCAAACCTCGCATAAAAATACTCAAGTCTGTTTCTTCAGGGTCTTCATTTCCTTATGAAGGCTCCCATGTCATGTGAAACTTACATTAAGTAAATTTGTATGCTTCCCTCCTGTTAATCTGTCTTTGACCCAGCCAAGGACCCTAAAAGAGTCAGGTTAAACTTTTTCCTCCCCTGCACCTCAAAACAATCATATAAAAGTTTTATGAAGTAGGTACCATTATCATTCCCAAAATGAGGAAATTGAGGCATGCAGCAAGCATGTCATTTTCTCTAGATAATGGGTCAAATAAGGATGAGAATCAGGATATAAACCCGGATAGACAGGCACCAGAGCCAAAATTCTTAACATCTAACTGTAATGAATCTGTTTATACTCCAAAGGAAGTGACAATGAATTCCTTCCATATATTAGCTATGGTGTCTGTGTTTCAAAGAAAATAAGTGAGTAACTGGATTTTTCAAAAATCCACACTTTTTGAAAGTGTGCCGTTCAAAATTTCAAGAGTTCTTCATAAACAATCAGATGTGTAACAAAAATATAAGGCTCAGCTGATTTTTCCAACATTGATAAGCCACTGCAAATGGTTTGTTACTTTTCTCATCCTTACAATCAGCTTTTTACTGCTGTGTTTTTTATTAGAAGCCGCTGGGTTCAGGATGGAAGGACAAAGTGACAATGTAACACTAGGTGATTAAAAAATAGAACTCAAGTGTGTCTACCTCCTGAAAAGGGAGAAAACTGGACGGGTGGTCTTTCCCTCATATCAAAGATTCTTCTTCCTATGTAATCTACAGTCATTAAGTGACTATTTACAAAAAGTAACAATGGTATCATCGGGATATAATTTCCTCTGTTTCTCCTGCCCATGGTTGCTTGAATGGTGAGAATGAAAAGAAATTAGAAACCCAGGAGGACAGAGATAGTGACAGATGGAAGAGTATGATTCAGTACAATTTATTATTATTAAAATACTCTTGTTCCTATAGCAATAGCCTGTGTTTTATTTGTGTTTACCCTTTACTTTCCTTTGAAAGTATTATTTATTTACAGGCACATTTCCTCATTCTCTTTTTCTTTCCCAATGTTGAATAAAGCAATGGATCATGTAGAGTTCTTCAGTCTAACTGCTGAAAAGTCAGCTAGGAAAACGTCTTATCGGCAAATAACTCACAAAGATGAAAGGAAAGAGAAGAGCTTTATTTAAGTCCTCTAAATGAAAGTTCAAAGATGAGGAGAAATAACTTTAAATCCACAAATAAACCATTCAAAGCAAGTAGTCCTGTATCATATGCTAGATTAACACAGAATGTTTAAGCACAGCAGGCCAACTGAGATATGTTACTTCCCCATGCAAGGAACATCCTCTCCCAGCACCTCTGACTGGCATTCTAGAATGTGTTCTAACACCACTTGCTGTAAGCAAACTGTTTTTTGAAGGATCATATTTTATATGAATTGTTCATACAAATACAGTATTCTATTCCATAATACAAATCTTATTTTAGTATAAAATATTTCTCCCAAAATATCTGAGTAGAACTGATACTTCAGAAAGATTATTGTATCCACTTATGATTTTTCCTACATGGCACCAGGAATATGCAAATCCCAGTATGCGAAGCAGAGTCTAGGTGTCAGGCTAGTGGAATATTTGACATCATCTCTACTGCAAACTCAAGCATCTAAGGTTAAACAAGATGGAGAACCACAAAAAAACAACCACCACCACAAAAACAACAACAACAACAACCAAAAAAAAAACCCTGCTCATAACTGGCAAATAGATTTGTTTGTGCTTAATTACTTCTGCTGTAACCTCTAAAAGGCAATGCTAAGAGTCAATGAGCTTATCTAAAAGTGATTAGCAAGAACAAAAAGTGACCTCATAAACCATGAGGTCCAGAGGTTAATCATCTACGTTTCTCTTTCTGCAAACTGCTAATAAACCTGATTAACACACTAGTCTTTCCAAGTTTCTCAAACTTTTACCATTTTCAAAGTCTTTCCATGTGCTTTCTGCAGCTGGCCATCGCCAGCAAAGTGCCCCTTATCTTCTAGCTAAAATGCTCTGAAATGTCAGTCTGTTACATAAAAAGACCAAAGTAATCAACCTAAGTCTTTCCCTTCGCACGTTTCCTTGCACACATTTTCCTAAACTTCCTTGTCACACACACATGGGAGCCACTGAGTGTGCAATATTTTCCCCAGGGAGTCTGGGAAAGCACTATGCATGAAATCATCCTAAAATAAAAATAAGTACATGTGCCTGGAAACTTAAAGTGAATCCATTTACATTTACACTCATAGCAGCCGGAGATCTCTCTACTACACACAATCCCTTCACTCTTTATCATCATGCTTCAAAGAAAACCGCACTTCATGTCAGAAACATGACTTTGAAAGGCAAGCATTAAGAATGAATCTGCACCTCTACTCTTGCCTCTGACATTTGACACTGCAGTTCCCTGCTTATATGTCCGGATCCTCTGCTCAATGGTGAGATCCTGGAGGGCAGGAGTCCTCGCTTCGGACTCATCTTTGCATCTCCAGTCTTTGGTTCAATGAGAGTGCTCAAATGTCCATTTTGACTTTCAAGTGGACTGATCTTTGTTTTTCATTTCTAATTTGACTCAAAGATTTCTTTGTTTTGAGTATGCTCGTGCTTTCTTCACTAAAAGTAAGTTGAGGAGCTTAGTATATGGAAAGGAGTTTGCAAAACTAGCCATAGTAATTTCTGCTAAGTGGGAGTGGGTGGAGGACACCAAGATTAAGAGGCCCATCCTAAAGCCTAACATTTTGCCAACTGAACGGTAATGTAAACTTATTACTGATAAGGGAGAGGATGAAATTGGTTGTAAGAAAACCTGGGTCCCATTTCAAATGAGATAACATATGAAAAATCTTATAAAATTATATAAAATTATAGCAGGCACCAAGTAAGAGCACTATACATATTATTATTGTTATGTCAGGACCTTCTGGATACGCTCTTGTTTTTGAGACTACCTTAACTTTACCTCTTGTTTATTTCCCCTCACCGTGATACTCTAGGATTAATGACATAGTGTTTGTAAAGTGTTTTTAAATCCCTGAAGTGTTATAATCAACCCAAGTACCATTTTATTTATGCAAACTACTCAGCGAGTCCACTTAAACATCTAGGATTGGGATCTTCTGTCTCATAAGGCTTAATAAATGATTCCCTCTGGCTCTAAAAGCAAGTACTTTTTCAATGACAATGGGAGGGAAAGCAAAGGAATTACTCTGTGACATCTGCTGTGCAACGTTCTTCGAATGGCACATCTTGATAAATGCATGAGAGTCCTTGGAGAGTTACTGCACACAGTGAAGAGAGAGTGGTAAAAATCCCAGTATCTCTGAAAAGGAAGGCAACACATGTTAAAGTCAGAAAAGCCTCAGAGTTTACGTCAATAGAAATCAATAGTGATGTGTTTAGTCCCTACTTTATACATAATGGCAGCTTTCCACGGTCTCTGATGGGGAGGCAAAATTAAACATGAATAATGAAGCTAAGGCAGGTTAAGTAACTTTTTAAAGCTAAGATAGCTAATAAGTAGCAGAATAAGATTGCATCTAAGCCATTAGCCTCTAGGCCCAGTGAGCTTTGTACTCTGTGCCCAACATCTCTCCCGTGCTGGGGACAGCCTGTGACAGCTAAAACCAAGAACATGAGGCTAGGTGGAAGGGCTGGTTCACAAAGGCAGCAAAGTCCACATGCAGCATGAGGACTCAGCTTTGCCAATGGCTTTCTGCATGACTCATCACAAAGTTGTTGATACTCTGTTACCTGCCTATTACAGACTTCAGGTTATTTAAAAGTGAATGAAATAATCTATATAATTAATTAATCTATATAATTATTAATATTAATTAATCTATATAAATAATAATAGAGCAATTTTTTAAAGTGAGTGACATAATCTACACAAACAATTTAAACTTCTGATAAAAATGCTATATGAACAATCCTAAATATTCTTCTTCTTATTATTAAATTCATCTAAATTGATGGGAAGAAAGTAAAACTGTCACCTTTATATAACTGTTCAACTTGCCCTTAGATGGAGAAACTCCCAAGATGCTCCTAAGCACTACCTACTTATTTATTTATTTATTTATTTATTTATTTATTTATTCTCACACCTGCATTTTATAACCCTTTGTCTTGCTGTATTTGTGTAGCATCCTCAAATTCTTAAAAGCATTCTCAAAACCCATTTTTTGAATTAGAATTTCCTGCACTCCCATTGCACTATGGAAGTACTTTAGAGCAAAACCCACAGGAAGTGAATTGATGCTTTACCTCCAAGTCATCATCAGGGATAGCTCTTTTCCACTTTACGTTCCACCTGATATGTTCATAGGCATTGACGACAACTTCGATTGCTTTGGGACAAGAATGGCAAGCCTGTATCACCTGCAGAGACACCACAGAGTTTCATCTGTTCGATGCACATATATGATTCATCTTTTCCACGCACAGAGACATCAAGACTTCATGGACCGATAAGCCTCTTTGGAGCCCTGAAATGCTTTTGAGAAGTCTCATGCCTTTAAGTATTCAAACACACTGTCAGCCCCCATTGTGGATGGGAGGATTAATAACATAAGACTAATTTCCTTCATCATCCAGGAGCAAGTGAAAAAGAGGTGCTAACAAAGAGGGTGGGGGCCTGACGAAATGCATCCCCTGCTCGTAAAAGCAATTTTGAGAGAGGCCGGTCCCAAAATACACTTCCAGCTGTCTAGGAAATTCTCCTAGTTCTACAGAAAATTTTATTAGCAAAAAGCTGAATGTTAGTAATCCAAGAACTCAAGCCTACTGGTGACTATGAGGTAAAACAAACTATAGAGTAACATGAAAGTTAACCAAAGCTGTCTTCCCAGTGCAGTGCTTGAAGAGGACTAATGTCACGTACCAAATCACCCTCACTGGTATTTTAGCCTTCATCAGCAATAAAAGATCACATGAAGATTAGTTATTTCATTAGCACACTCTGTTCAACAGTTGACCAACCAAATAAAACTGGAAAGCCGAGTCGAGGTGGCCAGCATTTCCATCAGGAGGCAGAAAGATTTAGCTTTAGGTTTTAGACTAAACTGGATATTTAGCCAACCTTTGATGTTACCATGAAATTTGGACATATCTGATTAATCAATCATGCAGCCTTTATTAAGTGACAATGGAGGAATATATGAGACATATCCCAAAGTAAAACACACTGGTTTCTGGTGAGAGGCTTACTGTAAGAATGAGAAGCAAAAACATGTAAATGAAACAAGAGAAGATCAATGGAGATGTATGGTTGGTTCACATACATAAGTGTTAGATTATAGGGTTTGAAAAAGAGGAATTATAGAAATTCCAAGAGAGAGAGCTGAGTGAGTTGCGCTAACCAGGAATGATTTCTTGGAGGAGATGAGTTCAACTGTAGATCCTAAATGGTAGAAAGGTGCATGCGTGTGTGTGTGTGTGTGTTGTGTGCCTGCCTGCATACACTTACAGGCCTGTCTACATGTGCAGTATCAGCAAATGTAACAGTCGTGTTGAAAGAGAGGTACTTCAAAGGGTAAAACAAAAACACAGCTTCATTATCGCTTTCTCCTGCTCACACAAACCCACTGCCTGGAACCCTTCTCCACTCCTGGCATGATACCTCAGGCAGGACTCACACCTGTTTCTACTTAATTTTTCTTCTTTCTTTTTCTTTTTGCTGTACTCGGGCCTCTCACTGTTGTGGCCTCTCCCGTTGCGGAGCACAGGCTCCGGACGCGCAGGCTCAGCGGCCATGGCTCACGGGCCCAGCCGCTCTGCGGCATGTGGGATCTTCCCGGACCGGGGCACGAACCCGTGTCCCCTGCATCGGCAGGCAGACTCTCAACCATTGCGCCACCAAGCAAGCCCTCTACTTAATTTTTAATAATAAAAAGTACTCCAGTCACTCTAGATAGGAGAAAAATGTCATTTCAGCAATAAAAATGTCCATTTTAGTTGAATAATTGAAACTCCAAATTTTATTTAAAAGTTTCTCCTCTCCCATAGCCTAGGCTTGTTTCAAGCTGCAGTTGGAAAGGAGGTATTTGTGGGTGTGGTATAATAAAAAATACATGTTTGGTCTTTGCCTCTGGTTCTTGACAAAGGGCTCCTTTCCACCATTTCAATTATGCTAATGAAGTGAGTCTTAATGGGGCTCCTAGAGAGCTTCATTAGGTGGACTGGTTACTGGAAAGACCAATCCTTCATTAGAGGATTGGAACTTTTACGCACCTTGTCTCCTACCTCCAGGGAAAGAGTTTGACTGAACTCAAACTCCAACATCCAGGGTGGTCTAGCATTGCATTTTTCAATGTGAGTGGTAAGTACCCAATGTCTTGGGACTTCAGGCAAAACTGAGACAGAAGGATGAGTATTTTAATACCCAGTTGTGTGTATGTGTGTGTGTGTGTGTACCAAGGTCACCTGAATGAAGGGCCCATGTCAGGAAAGAACTAAAGTTAAGAGCAGGTAAGATGGAGTCAGCTGACAGTACACCTGGAAGGCCAGTCTGAAGAGCTTGGGATTGACTTAATAGGCAATAGGAAGCTATTATGCATTCTTAATAAGAAAGGGTTATATTCAATCAATTCATTCCATTGGGAAACCTTTATTGAGCACTGTGTTTAGCACTGTGACAGTAATTCTGAGTTTATGCCCTGCTTCTGTCTTCAAGGAATTTACAACCCAGTTGAAGATAAAAGACATAGGTATTTCAGAGTTCAGAGCAATATAATTCAGTAAATAATAAGAGGCTAACTTAAAGATCATCAGTGTCCCTTGAGTACCATGAGCAAAAGCACAAAGGGAAAAACAAGGATATCAAGGGCAGGGAGCCCTGAGGAGGCTGAATGGGAGTGCACCAAACGGCTTCTCAGCTAGCTTCACCATTAGTCACGAGAACTGAAGCTGCGAGAAAGAATAAGTAGGGTTTAATGACTAATCAGATATAGGGAGTAAAGACTGCAACTCTGAAGCCTAAGATCAAGTACAAATAGGGGTACCACCGATGGAAGTGAGGAAATAGGAAGGGCATACTAATTTGAGGATGGTCAGATAATGAGCAGGAGGATATTTCCTATGTTATGTCCTAATGTCAGTTAAAAATGTGCATGATGGATGCTCTAATGAGAAGGTCAAGATGGAGAGGGAGATCTGTGCATCATCAAGGAATGTGCTGGTTAGGTCAATCATACGCTAAATGGATATAAACAGAAAAGGCAGAGAACCATGGTCTGAAGCTTGATGCATCCTAATAGGCAGGAGAGAGGATGAAGGAAAAAAATTACAGCTACCATTTTTTGAGGACTTATCATGTGCCAGGGCCTATGTTAAATCTTTGCATGTTTAGCTTGCTAAATCTTCAGACAACCTATGAGGTTAGTCCTATAATTATCTCCACTTTACAGATTTAAAATCAAAGGGTGAGAGAATTTAAACAAGGGTATTTAGCTAGTAAATGACAGAGATAGGATTCAAACTCAGGTCTGTGTGACTCCAAAAGTCAAAAACATGTTGAATAAAAATGGTGAGGGGCTTTCCTGGTGGCGCAGTGGTTAAGAAGCCACCTGCCAATGCAGGGGACACGGGTTTGAGCCCTGGTCCGGGAAGATCCCACATGCCGCGGAGCAACTAAGCCCATGCGCTACAACTACTGAGCCTGTGCTCTAGAGCCCACCAGCCACAACTACTGAAGCCCATGTGCCTAGCGCCCATGCTCCGCAACAAGAGAAGCCACCACAATGAGAAGCCCGCGCACCACAACAAAGAGTAGCCCCCGCTCGCCACAGCTAGAGAAAGCCCGCTCACAGCAACGAAGACCCAACACAGCCAAAAATAAATAAATAAATAAAATAAAATTTAAAAAAATGGTGAGAGTGGGCATCCTTCTCTTGTTCCTGATCTTATAGGAAATGCTTTCAGCTTTTTACTGTTGAGTATGATATTAGCTGTGGGCTTGCTGTATATGGCCTTTATTATGTTGTGGTATGTTCCCACTATGCCCTATTTCTGGAGAGTTTTTACCATAAATGGATGTTGAATTTTATCAAAGGGTTTTCCTGCATCTATTGAGATGATCATATGGCCTGGCCTCAGGAGGCATGGCCTCACCTGAGGACTGTGTCAGCCCCAACAAATAGAGCAACCAGAAGGGGCTCTACCGAATAGAGGTTTGAGTCAATGGTGTACTAGAAAATGTTCAACAACAGGCATTTTGTAAAACAAACAAACAAAAAAAGACTGTATGTATATATGTTTATAAGTTTATTATAAGTTTTGCTAATATAAAGAATGTGAAGCCCTCAATTTACAAATAATAAAATACCCAATATAATTTATTTCCTATTCCATATAGCCAGTTGGTACTCTAAGAATGCTATCACTGATTTTTATATCAATTTTGTATAGATATGAGTTGTACTCATAGCCAACCTGTGTCTGCAATTGAAGCGTGCATGTGGTTCCTATGTTTACGTTGGTTGACATTTTTATTACATTAAGGAGTAACTGTTTCACAAATGTGAAACAATGAAGACATATATTGGAAGCTCACTCACTCATCAATGACATAAGCCACTTCTATGTGGAAGCGCTTAATAGTTTTTTGAATATTGGAAGCATATTTCTCAATTTTTTGTACTATTCACAATGTAATAGCTACAGACACCACACACTACAAATTTTTAAGTTTAATCTACATTCGTAACATTCTCTCCATCAATTTCTGAAGTCTAGACATCGACAAAGCCATAAGTTATGGTCTGATTGGTAGCATTTGCTGATTTCTGTGGTGTAAACAGTTGCATCATGGCCTATTTGAGGTCCCTGAATGTATGGTGGGGAAGATATGTATAGTAACATCATTATATAGTGTTTCCACCATATAGATCCAATATAGGCAAATAATATCAGGAGCATAGATATGTAGAGTAAAATAATTGGCAGGTAGTGTGTTTTGAATATTTATTACCTTTGTTTTTAGTATACTTTGTTGTAGGTTTTTTTTTTTTTTTGTGGTACTCGGGCCTCTCACTGTTGTGGCCTCTCCCGTTGCGGAGCACAGGCTCCGGACACACAGGCTCAGCGGCCATGGCTCACGGCATGTGGGATCTTCCCAGACCGGGGCACGAACCCATGTCCCCTGCATCGGCAGGCGGACTCTCAACCACTGCACCACCAGGGAAGCCCCATGTTGTAGGTTTATATGACTTAATTTTTAAAAATCGTTGCATTTAACAATCAGCTCACAAAATTCCTGATAATTTAACAATCAGCTCTCGTGAGCTACAGTGAGCCAAACTCTAGCACACAACTCTTTTTAATTGTCCCCGAATTTAAAAAGTGCAGTCATAAGCCATTGCAGACTAATTGTGTATATGGAAGCTCCAAACCAGTGAAGGCATCAGAACCATCCTGCCCAGTGGCTAGGTCCAAATGGGCACAACATAAATACTTGTTTAATGAGACGATCCATTCACATACATAGTCTGGGTACAGTGCACAAAGCTGACCTGCTGACAATGGCTTTTTCAGCCAGGTCTACTTAAATAAAGAGTAATCCCTAAGGGGATAAACAGGTGGGCTGGAGTTAGACATCCATTGCTGTGGGACCTCTGAAGAGTTAGAGTCAGCATTTCTGAGTATATGGAAAGTATAACTAGAAGGATTTCTCCATGGGTACAAGATGGGCAGGTAATTTTTCTAGAACCTTGGTCTTGGGAAATTGAGGCAAATGGGGCTGCTCTTTTCTCTGCAGTTGGGATGAGGATGGCAGATATGTAGCTCTATGCAAAAGAGACAGACAAAACCTGAGGCTGACTAATTGCTTTGAACACTAGTTTATAAACTACCATAAGAGCATCATAGACTGTTAGAGTTGCAAAGGTCCCTAGGAATTATCTAATCCCCCTAACTTGGAGATGAGGAAATTGAAACCCAAAGAGGCACACAGTAAGAAAAAGCATGGTTTTAGGTCTTCATCTGAGTTTAGTGCTCTTTCAAATATATTCTGATGATCTTATTTTAATCCTTAAGTAAGGACCAGTGAAATGAATGGTTTAAAGACACAGATCCTATTGTACAGGTATTTAGAACAAGAAACACTCTTTACGAAGATATACAGATTGCCAACAAACACATGAAAGAATGCTCAACATCATTAATCATTAGAGAAATGCAAATCAAAACTACATTGAGATATCATCTCACACTGGTCAGAATGGCCATCGTCAAAAAATCTAGAAACAGGGGCTTCCCTGGTGGCGCAGTGGTTGAGAGTCCGCCTGCTGATGCAGGGGACGCAGGTTCGTGCCCCAGTCTGGGAGGATCCCACGTGCCGCAGAGCGGCTGGGCCCGTGAGCCATGGCCGCTGAGCCTGCGCGTCCGGAGCCTGTGCTCCACAACGGGAGAGGCCACAACAGTGAGAGGCCCGTGTACCAAAAAAAAAAAAAAAAAAATCTAGAAACAATAAATGCTGGAGAGGGTGTGGAGAAAAGGGAACACTCTTGCACTGTTGGTGGGAATGTAAATTGACACAGCCACTGTGGAGAACAGTATGGAGGTTCCTTAAAAAACTACAAATAGAACTACCATATGACCCAGCAATCCCACTACTGGGCGTATACCCTGAGAAAACCATAATTCAAAAAGAGTCATGTACCAAAATGTTCATTGCAGCACTATTTACAATAGCCAGGACATGGAAGCAACCTAACTGTCCATCAACAGATGAATGGATAAAGAAGATGTGGTACATATATACAATGAAATATTACTCAGCCATAAAAAGAAACGAAATTGAGTTATTTGTAGTGAGGTGGATGGACCTAGAGTCTGTCATACAGAGTGAAGTAAGTCAGAAAGAGAAAAACAAATACCGTATGCTAACACATATATATATGGAATCTAAGAAGAAAAAAAAAAAAGGTCATGAAGAACCTAGGGGTAAGACAGGAATAAAGACTCAGACCTACTAGAGCATGGACTTGAGGATACGGGGAGGGGGAAGGGTAAGCTGTGACAAAGTGAGAGAGTAGCATGGACATATATACACTACCAAACGTAAAATAGATAGCTAGTGGAAAGTAGCCACATAGCACAGGGAGATCAGCTAGGTGGTTTGTGACCACCTAGAGGGGTGTGATAAGGAGGGTGGGAGGGAGACACAAGAGGGAAGAGATATGGGAACATATGTATATGTATAACTGATTCACTTTGTTATAAAGCAGAAACTAACACACCATTGTAAAGCAATTATACTCCAATAAAGATGTTAAAAAAACCCCACTCTTTACTATTATCATTATAGTAATTATAGGCTGGATTTTGTTGAAAGTTCGAAATAATTTCCTTTCTAATGCAAAGATGTTGCTAATTGTATGAAAATAGCATCCATCAGACCTCTATACACATCCTTCTCTAAGGACCTCCAGATATATTCTTTCTAGAAGGATGAGCCATGTTGAAAAGTATGCTGGAAATCAGATGAGTAATCCAAAATGAAGATTTAAATTTAAGAGTTACCAGGACAGAGATGACAGCTGAAATTAATCCAAGGCCTGAATCAAGAATATACTTGTACTGGAATTTTGAAAACAGAGAGCATGGGGAAGTCAGAAGCTTGTAATGAGGCTCTGCACATGGTTTAAGTGTCCACTCAGAAAACTGACCTGTGCTCTGCATTAATTCCCGGGCTACACTCACTCTTCATGGAAACCACACTGGTTATGTTTAGAGACACACTGCCCACTTACCCAATACAGGTAATCTGTCCCTAGGTATTCCTTACCTCCCCCTTCCTGCCAAAACCTTGTACACAGAGGAGGTGTGGCTAAAAGTTACTCTCCTCCTGTAACACATTATTTACTTCTCAACTAGGGTTTCCAGGTTTAGCAAATAATAATAATGTAGGTTACCAGGTAAATTCGAATTTCAGACAGACAACAAATAATTTTTCGTATAAATATGGCCCCAATATTGCATGGGACATATTTATACTAAAAATTACTTATTAGTGATGCATTTCAAATTTAATAGAGCATCCATATTTTGTTTGGCAACCCTATTCCCAGCCCCTATTCAGAAACAGTTCAAACCAAGTTATGTATACAGGAATATAATTCATTCATAGTTCAGGAGCCCAACTTCACACATCTAGTGCTTCAATTTGCACCTGGCACACTCCCATATATCACCTGGAGATAACCTTTCATTAGGATAAAAAAAATTGAGTAGTTCTTAACCTTCAGTCTTTAGATGCATGAAGTCCAAAGCTCCCACTGCCACATTAGGTTTTGCTGACACTGACTAGCAAATTTTCTGCTGACAGAAGACAGTTCTCACAGCAGGAAAGGCTCCTTTTAGCCTGACGCTCCCAGCTCTCTTAACCGACACGCCTAGCTTCCAGAACGAAGACAGCTGATCATGCCTTCTTCAGGCCTCAGCAATTATTTCACCAGGCAACAACAAAAAGAGACCCTTAAGAGAGAGCAAACTCTAAATAATCACTCTATGATGACTCCCAGGAACCTTGACCATCAAATGAGGAAGGACTGGTGGACCCAGAAGGCAGAAGCTTCTGCTTCTTCTTTGTAAACCTGGGAAACAGAAAAGGCTCAATGACCTTCGCCTTCTGTGCGTCTCTGGGGTCTCTATTCTTCCTTCCTAGAAGAACAATTGGACAAAAGGTAGTGGTGGCAACTGGAGAGACCTTAAGACCCTTCCCCTCATCATCTGACCCCTAAAAACATAAATTAGAAAACAGATTCAAGATAAATCTCCCTGCCACCCTTCCAGTACAAGTGCCACCTGTAAGCCACTTCACCAGAGAAAATCTAAAGCTACCTCTGCCCTTTTATATTGAGATATTTGTGTGCAGAAAGGTACTTAATGATCAAAGAGACTGCTTATACCTTGGGCTTCATATACAGAACTGTTCAACGGCAGAAATCATCTTTACCTCCCCCAGACTTTCACATACCTTTCCCTCCCCTAGAAAAGTGTCTTTCTTGCCCTACAAGAAAACCCAATCTTGGCTCCCTGGGGTGTCACTTCCTTCTGAATTATGCTGAGAGAAAAAAAAAAAAAATGTCCTTTTGTACCTTGGAAAGCAATTGCAGACCCTATAATTCTTTTTTTCCCCTTATGTAATTTATACATCAGCTTTCAGTGAAATACACCCTCTACAAATTTGCTTTGTATTTGGAAGACAGCATCTTCAGCTCTGACCTTGTTCCTTGTAAATAAGGAAACTGAATTCCCCATCCACAAGAGAACAAATCACTTTACCTTCTGGATAAATGAGTCAGTCATTTACTTGTGTAAAGATGACTTTCTCATTGGAAAGTCGGGTTGTGAAGTAGCTGTTCTAAGTCACTTTATAGCATCTGCATAGTAAATTGAATAGTTTTTCTTTAGTTTTCCTTTGGAAGGAGGCCAGTTCTGTTATATAGTCTATTGTGTAGCAACAAAAATGTTTAAAGTACCAACCATCCACCAGTAGCCAACTGAATCTTAAATCTCTTTAGCATACAGCCAACCTAGAGGAGCTCAGAGGAGCAAAACAGAACTGAATAAGAAGATGGTAACTGTGGAGAGAGTGTTCCCTGGAACACGTAATTGTATACTATTCTACAGGAGAGTAGAGCCACCAAAGTAAGGCTGGTAGGAAAGACTCCTACAATGGACCAAGAGTACATTTTGGGAGGAGGAGGAAAGGAAATGATTTTGTTGAGCACCTACTAGTCTCAGTGATTTACATGTCTTACTCACTCCTCAGACAATCCTGAAAAGTTGATATTTTTCTCTTCATTTTCTCTTGGATCTGAGAGATTAAGGGACTTCAAAATCACACAGCAAGTAAATGGCCAAGCTAGAATTCAGATCCATGGCTACTAAGCCCCCGTTCCTACCCCTCCTCGCTGTTATCTCTCAGACAACTGCCTTTGTGAACAGGACCTGGGACCTTCCTCACATTTGCAAGACTTCTTGCAGGAGAACAGAAAATCCATTTAAAGGCCTATTGCCCCTAGTCTGGCACTTCTTTAAAAAGCACTAACTTCACTTTCAATGCAGTTTTTCATCATAATTGTCCTACAAACCTCAAGAACTTGCATCTCCAGGGGAGGGGTGTTCTGCTGCCCAGAGCCACAGGGAGGCCAGAATAGCTACCAATCCTTTATGTACAGTAAGCTGCAGGGGTTCACGAAGGCAATGTCTCTAGTTCAGTGCTTTTATGCAGTTACATTCCCCAGCTCCACAGATAACATGGTGATAGGATTTCTTTCTAAAAGTAAAGTTTTCAAATGCTTGTGCTCTCCAATCCCAGAAGGAAGTGCTTTCATTCTATTATACCAGAGGTATAGCCAAGTAAGTTTGGCAAGGAAGTGAAAGAAATCTTTAGGAATCAGGCAGAGGGCATGTCTTTGAAGAAGCAATTGTTTGAGGTTGGGAACTTTAAAGATCCTTCCTTATTGGTGAAGACCACGTTGACTCTAAAATTGACGAGGAAGAAACGATGAACACCCTTGGGAACGTCTTCGGAAGGGGAGGCAGGTGTGCTCTTAGCTTGACCACTGCTGCTCTCCAGGTCAGCAGCCCCATGCGGAGCCTTGTAGGAGCCACTTCCCTTCACCTGTGAGCCAGGAGGAAGCAATCCTCCAGGACCAGGCTTACCCTCCACAGTCCAGAGTCACCTGTGGCTCCACCCCACCAGCACCACGCTCCTGGGGAAGATAGCAGCAGCCCAAACCCTTAAGTGGCTCTTACAGGGGAATGGGGAGAGGGTCTTTTACTTACTTTTGCAGAGACCTGTTTCATCCATAGTCAAGCACCAGGGGGTTTCAGAGTAAAACTCAACATTTAATCTCTGGGCATTCTCACACATTGTCTCTCCTGGTTGGAAAGGCCCCTGTGGGTAAACCAGGCCCAGGAGCACAGATTCTACTGCTCAACAGATATGTAATGATAACAGTTATAGTCATCTTTTGTTTAAAGGTTGCCATGACCAGAAATGATAAACACTTTCTTTTTTTTTTAAAGATTTTTTTGATGTGGACCATTTTTAAAGTCTTTATTGAATTTGTTACAATATTGCTTCTGTTTTATGTTTTGGTTTTTTGGCCGTGAGGCATGTGGGATCTTAGCTCCCCAACCACGGATTGAATCCGCACCCCCAGTATTGGAAGGTGAAGTCTTAACAACTGGACAGCCAGGGAAGTCATGGTAAACACTTCTTAAATATTATCTTGTTTCATTCTCAAAACAACCTTAGGAGAAGGATATTATTATCCATGCCCTCTGTCCGTCTCTATCCTCTTCCCTGGAAGGAAGATAGCCTTACAGCATAAATATACACAAAATTATGCATTATGAAGTGAGCTGTATTAGAAAGAGATCGATTGTTTGTCTCCTAGAAGTCCCACTATGAAGAATGACCCCTGTAGTGAGATGTGGGTAGAGAAAAAAGTGGGAGGTAGTCCAAGGAAGAGATATTTATAGATGCAGGACGAAGGCTGGGGTGAGGAATTGGGGGAGACACTTTGTGAGGACTGACAGTGACTCCAGAAAGAAAGAGTAAGAAAATGTTTGGCACCATCCTCTGGGCTCTGAGTATATTTGTGGTGTGCTATGAGTAATTAATTTCTTTCTAGTGAAGGACCTGGTCTGCATATTATTGCCAAGGCATAAGAGTATATCCATTTCACAGGGAAGGAAATTTAGGCTCAAGAAGCAAGTAATTTATTCAAAATCACACTCTTAGGTGAGTGGCAGGACCCAAATTTGTTTGACATCCCCCTCCAAATTCCATGCTTCTTTATTCTTGACATGCATAGCATGGCAAGTCTAGAATGAATGAGTTATGAGTGATAAAGCAGAGGTAAAATTTTTAAATAGGAACCATTTCATATGTAATTTATTTTTATTTTTTATTATTTTATTTTTTTTGTGGTACGTAGGCCTCTCACTGCCATGGCCTCTCCCGTTGCGGAGCACAGGTTCCGGACGCGCAGGCCCAGTGGCCATGGCTCACGGGCCCAGCCGCTCCACGGCATGTGGGATTCCCCCCAGACCAGGGCACGAACCCGCGTCCCCTAGCATCAGCAGGCGGACTCCCAACCACTGCACCACCAGGGAAGCCCTTCATATGTAATTTAAAATGCTGGGTTGTATACTCACTCTAGAGGTTGTTAATATCTATTGTTTTAGCCAAATCTAGATACCAGTATGTATGATCCAGAAAATGGATGCAAACTAAGCAGTAGATATTCATAGCTAAAAGCTACGGATCACTGTACTTTAAATAAAAGTTGCTTAATTTTTCATAGAATATAACCATTTGATTTTATTTCTAAGGCTGAAATATGTATAACAGTTCAAGTAAGAAAATATTCCTTCGATCCAACCTTAGCATGAAAAAGTATTTTAAAATTCCAAAGCCTACTGATCAATGAGAAAATTGCAAGGAAGGTGAGAATTAACAACTGAGGTCAAACAACTACCTTCAACAGTAGATTTCATGAATATTTTTTCAGGCCATTTAGGTAGCAGTCTTTCCTCAAAATTTATAGAGAAAATATAAGGGTTAAGCGTTGTCCTAATTCTTGACCTTTTCAGGCATACCTTGACCAAGATCCAGAGGCAAAACAAGTAACAGCTAAAAACTTGGGAGAAATATAAAATTTGGTTTGGGAAAAAAGAGAAGCCTTAGGTACAAACTGATACAGAGATTTAAGGATTTAATAGGATGCATATGAGTTATTCCAGGTCAGGAATGAGAAGCAGAGGATTAGTTTCTAATATTTACCGAAAAGAAAAAAAAGTGGGAGGGACTCAGGGGTGGGAGGGGGCGGTGTTCCAAAATCAAAGAGACATCCAAGGAAGGGAGTGCTGTAGAATCTGCCTTCATGGAGATTTGCAAATACAAGAGCACTATTTCTGCCTAGAGCCTTGAGAATTAAACAAAATGACCTCTTTAGGTCTTTTCTTGTGTTGTGATCCTTTAGGTTTAAATACATTTCCTGGGCAATGTCATAAAACACAAAAGAAACTGCTAAATCTAAGGGCTTAGGTTCAGGAGTCAGACAGACCACATTCTGAATCAAACATATGACTATTAACTTTTAATGGGCTTGAGCCACCCAGCAATCCTATTACATTTCCCAAGTCCATTTGCTCCCCAAGGTAAACATCTCACACCTTCACCTTTGCCCTTAAGTCTTCAAACCTCTTCTCCAACCACTTCTCATTCTTTACTGAGAAAATAGAAGCAATCATAAGAGTACTTATATAAACTCTTATTAACATATCTACCAACATCCCTGCATCTGGGCACACAGGCGCTGCCTTCCCTCCTGCTATGATGGATGAACTGCCTGTGTTACTAAGACCAACACCTCCATTTGTGCACCAGATCCCATCTTCAAGATGGTGCTCCAATAATTACCTGCAGCAAATTTTCTCCCCTTCCTAGAACACTCCCATCAGCCAACAAACATATCAGTCATCATTCCCTTCTAGCTACTCTTGCATTACAAGAAAATGCCTCAAACCCCTCACTGTTTTCACTTCCTTTTATCCCTTTTTCCTTTGAATCCACTTTAATTAACCTTTTCTCACCAGTGATCCACCAAAATAACTCTTGTTGAGGTCCCCAATAAAATCCATGTTGTCTAGTCCAATGGCAACTTCTTAGCCCTCATCTTATTTGAAATGCCACCTATATTCAACCCAGCTGATTCCATATCTTCCTTCCTCATGTTCTACCTTGGATTCCAGGAAAACATTCCATCTTGATTCTCCTCCTAGCTCAAGGACTTTCTACAGTTTCCTTCACTGATTCTTTTTCATCTACCCAAACTCTAGTTGGAATGCCCCATAGCCCAGTCCTCTGGTCACTTCTCCTCTCTCTCTAGCCCCATGCTCTGGTTGACCTCATCTGTCCTCATGGGTTTATACATCATATTCACGATGAAGACTCCCAAATTTGTATCTCTGGCCAGGACCTCTCCCTGAACACCAGGGTTATGTATCAAACTGCCTACTTGACATCTCCACCTGGATGACTAATAGGCATCTGAAGCACAGCAGAACCCCTGATCTTCTCTTCAAAAGCAGCTCCACCTGCACAGTTACTTTCTCAAGAAATGGCTCCTGGGCTTCCCTGGTGGCGCAGTGGTTGAGAGTCTGTCTGCCGATGCAGGAGACTCGGGTTCGTGCCCCGGTCTAGGAAGATCCCACATGCCGCGGAGCGGCTGGGCCCGTGAGCCATGGCCGCTGAGCCTGCGCGTCCGGAGCCTGTGCTCCGCAACGGGAGAGGCCACAAAAGTGAGAGGCCCGCGCACTGCAAAAAAAAAAAAAAAAAAAAGAAATGGCTCCTTTATTCTTTCTATTCCCTGGGCAGAAATCCTCGAAGTTATCCTTGATTCCTCTCTTCTTCTCACAGGTCACAAATAATCCATCAGGAAACCTATGGACTCCCTTTTCAGAGGTTACCCCAAATCTCACCACTTTTCACTACTTTCTCCACTTCCACTGTGGGTCTAAGCCACCCTTATCTCTTATCTAGATAACTGTACTACCTTTGCCCCTCTCCCCTGTGGAGTTATTCTCCAAAAGGCGGTCAAAGGGAACTTTTTGGAACATAAATCAGACTTTTTTTCCCTCACTCAAAATCCTTCAGTGACTTACTCTCTCATTCAGAATAAAAAACCAAGGATATCAGCAGAGTCTACAGGGTCATATATATGGTCTGCAAATCACCCGCATGCTTCTCTGACTTCTCCTCCTTTCTCACCCCACTTCAGGCACTCTGGCTTCCTCAGACATGTTTAGTCCTCTCCTACCTCAGGACCTTTGCACCTGGTTTTCCTTATATCTAGAATGCTCCCCCCACCACCACCCCTGCCCACCCCCAGCTATTCACATGAGTTGCTCCTTCACATCCTCGTTTTCTCTAATCAGCCTTTGTAAAACAGCACATACATAAACACCAAAGAAAGCCCACATTCTATTATTATCTTTACCTTGCTTTACTTGTCTCCATAGCACTTAACATATCAGAGTATATTTATTAGTTTGTTGTTTTGTTTTTTTTCCTGTCTCCCACTAGAAAGTGTCTTCCATGAAGGTCTTTGTTTGGTTCATTGCTCTATCTCCAACTCCTAGAACAGTTCCTGCACAAAGTAGTGCTCAGTGAATACTTGTTAAATAAATGAATGAATGAGCTTGACCACTTACTCTGTGTAACTTTAGGAAAATATCTGAATTCTATCACCTTTTAAATGAGGATAATGCCAGCGCCTACCTCAGAGATTATTATAAAATAAAATTAAATAATATGTATAAGCCTATTTAGAGCTCAACAAATGACATTATTGTAACATTATTATTTGTTATCCTATTCCTAATCAACATAATCTTTTGAAATTTCTTATAAAATTAAAGTTCCAGGACATTATGAGTACTACATAAAATTTTAAGGAAGAAAATTACTGAATCTTCCATTAAAACACTGACAACCAAGAGAAAATTCCTTACTGAGATCACATAAATCATTGAACTCATCATGTCTACATTGGAACTTTCTGTGGGTTGTCTATCTGGAATTTTCTGAGTGCACTACCCTTAAATTCTTTAGTGGAACTTTTCTTTCAACTAAACTTCACACTGCAGGACTTCAGACAAGTCTCTGACATTTTACCAAGGTAGGAGGTAGAACTTGGCTGTGAATTTAGTAAAACTTCTATCAACTAGCTTTCTGTGACCCTACATTAGTTAGCTGGTTTATACATAAAACTCCTCTACTGCATGTTAATTAATTTTTTTTAAATGAGTGAAATCCTAGGTAAATTATCATTTGATTTCTTTATTTAAGGTGAAATGCATTTTGGTTTCCAAATTCATGACTGTCATCAACCTAATGCAAGGCTCTCTCTCTTCCGTGTGCCTAGAGAACCCTTTATTCCTCTACCTTGTCATTTACCACGGAATATTAAAGTTATCTCTTTATGTGTTTGTCTCTCTCACTAGATCCTAAGCTAACTGAGGATAGTTACCATGTCTTAGTCATGCCAGTATTGGTAATATCTGGTCCCTGCTAGCCCATTAGAGAGTATCATTAAATACTGTGTAAAATAAAGGCTGTGCAGTGTCATACCATAAAGCTAAACACTAGCACCAAATGAACCAAGGTTGAATACTGGCACTGCCTCTGTGTGAGGTCAGACAAATTACTTAACTACTCTCAGTTTCCTCCTCTATAGAATAGGGATGATGATATTATTTACCTTATCAGATTGTTCCAGAATTAAATAAATTAAATTAAGAAGTGTAAAATGCTTATAACAGTGTGCTTAATAAATAGAATTCATTATAATAAATATGACTATTAGTTCTTAATAAATGTTAGCTTTCATTAAACTAGAAAACCGAGTGGCCCTTTCATGTCTACAAACTAATCCCAGAGCAGGCTCAATCATCTTTAGAGCAGACATTCTGCTTAAGAGACGGCAAGAGGGTGCCTGTGTCCACACCATTCACCTCTCCTGCAGACGTAAAGTGGCCTTCTGATCTTTTTCACTCAGTCCCCCAGGAAGCCATTACCAGTTCACTGGTGTTCACACAAGACATGGAAAATTATCTACTATCTTGCTCTCCTTCTTTGCTCTCAGCCCCAGATTTCAAACAAATCTGGACTAGGACGAGATAGCTAGGGTTATATGTGTAAATGGAATGTCAGATTGTGGATCAGAGGCAGCCCAAAGACTCAAGCCTCAAACAAGCTTGAGTTACTTGGAGATTTCAGACCAAGCCACCCTTTGCGTCCCCATTACCCTGCTGACGACCCAGTTCTCCACTTGGCACCCTAGGACACAGCCTCACCTTGTGGAATTGTGGAGGGTATATTCGAGCCGCCCCATGGTTCAACAGCAGCTGGTAGCAGATCTCAGGCTGGGCGGCAGGTCGCACGGAGGTGACTTTCAGCACATACTGGATGGCAGCACAGCCATTGATATCCATGAGATTGGCTTCTGCGCCAGCTTCCAGCATCATGTGCATGAGCACGTGGTCACAGTTCCAGGCTGCCTTGTGGAGCGGAGTTTTAAAGTCGTCATCCCGGGCGTTGACCTCGGCTTTGTAGTCCAACAGCATGCGGCAGATGAGGTGATGCTCCCTGCTGAACTCCTGCTCTTTAAAGCGGAGGGCCCAGTAGGTTGCGATAGCCAGTGGGGTCTCCATGTGGGCGTTCACACTGTCCACTATGGCCCCGTGCTCCACGTAGAAGGCCACCAGCTCCGGGAGGCCGAAGTGGGCAGCCGTGTGCAAAGGCGTCTCCTCATCCTGGTTGTTGGTCTTCATGTTCACGTTCGCCCCTAGAAAGGGAGAATGAGGAAGACAATTATTTAAGCATATTTTATCATTTTCCACAAGGTTCATTAAACAGGCCTTTTCTCGCTGCTTCCCTTTCAACCTCTTCCGCTGTATACCACCCATTTTTCCAAGTTCCATTTCTAGACCCCATGGAAGCCACTGCTTTGAAACAACAGCGCCACCTCCTGGATAACCAGCAAATGTACTGAGGTGATGGGAGAATGGGCCTGAGAGCAAACGATTTCGGCTGGGAGGCTGGAGCACTGTCAAGAGTTATAGTTCCTACCCCTAGGTGGATTTGGAAATACAAAGTGATTCCGATAACCAAGCAAATATCATTAAAAATGAAGGTTATATCACAATCTTTGAGGTTCATACATGTGGCTTTAAAAGTCTTCAGCCTCTTGATGAGATTTCTTCAAAATCATCTTTTTCTTTTCTTTCAAGGGAACTAAACCTAAATGTTTGGTCCAAGGGAACTTCAGTGGTATGGAAATTGCTCAGCCCTCTGACTGAACACTGACAATATTAAGCTGCCGAAGTCTGTGAGGCTCCTTTGGAATACAACTGGGGCAAAAACAAAAAACACAAAACACTTTGACCACCAAACTAGACTAAGGGTCATATTTTGAAAGGAAAGGGATAGAAGCTAGTAAAATAAAATACTCATTAAAAGAAAGACAATTAAAGACTGTATGTAACATGTCCAATTTATGGTTGACAAATGCTGTTTAGAAATACAGATTATTAGTGCTTGGAAATCTCCTTAGAAATTATTTAATCCAACCCACTTAACTAACAGACCAGGAAACTGAGTGAATTTTATTTTTTGATAGGGAAGTTAAGTACTAGAATGGTCAACTTAAGAAGCTGAAATTTTCCTTCTCAGCCCAGTTTAATTGGGGTGAGCTAAGTGACCCCAGGGGGCCTATTCTGTGATCAATTCTACTGGAAATTTTTATAGTTACTTCAAGTATAAATCTGGAAATACTTTTATTATTATCATTATTATTATTATGCCAGCAACTAATATTTATTAAGCACTTTCCATGTACAACATTCTGAGCTAAATGCTTTTCACATATTGCCTCATGGAATCTTCCTAGCAACTCTTTGCAGGAGGTGCATTTTTTCCCTAATTTTACAGATGAAGAAATTTGTTTTTAGACTAATAACTATACCAAGCTAAGAAGCAATAGAACAGAGGTTTGAAAGCAGACAGCCTGGCTTCAAAATCTCTCACCACTGTGCTATTCGACGTCATTATTTTCCTAAAAAATTTTTTTCTGTACTTTGCTCTCTTTGGATATCTGAAAACTTGAAAGTAACAGAGAAATAATGTTGCATTTTGTTAATTTAAAAAATCTGTTCTCTGTGTGTTGCTCCTTTATGCCCTTTTTTATGGCACCCTCTGATCATATGGAACACATTTAAGAAAGGCAATACTCCTACAAGCTTACTTGGTGTCATAAAAAAGCCACCCCTCAGTGAGGTTTCTGAAAGCACATTGCTCTGTAAACTCAGAGCCTATCTCTGCTCCTAACTTTCAGAAAGCAGAATTATAAGTAAAAATCATCCCTCACAACAATCTGCCATCTGTGTTCATCAGTATTCCGCCCTGGAGAAGTTCTGGGTCACATCTCCCTTCAGGTCAGCACTTCTTTGCTCTGGAGTGAAATGCGATGAATAAGAATGTCTTCCCAGAAGCTAATGCAGGGTCACTTCAGATGCTGGAGAATTTCCAGTAAGAAAGGGAATCAAAGGGTCAGGATGAAAATTTTATAGGCCAACTTGGAAGTAACCACGTCCTTTATTTTTTAATGTACTTGGACATTTACAATGGATCCCTGACCTCTTGCTACAAGTAGATATACTGCGTAGTTTCCTTTTCTGAATAGGAGAGCCTTATTTTTATATTTGAATTGTGGCTTTGAGTGTAACTTTTCCAGGGACTACATAAAGCAGGATGATTTGACTACTTTTCTATTTTAGATTTTGTGATTCATTCAAGAAATTAGAGAGCGTAAACATAAGTTCTTGGGAACTTAAAAAAATATTTTTTTTAATGTGAAAATGCAGTGTATTAGTTTCCTAGAGCTGACGTAACAAAGTACCGCAAAGTAGTACCGCAAACAACAGGAATTTGTTCACGGTTCTAGAGATTGGTAGTGAAATTACAGTGTTGATGACAGTGGCTACTTCTGAGGGTTTTAAAGGAGAATCTGTCTCATGCCTGCCTCCTAGCTTCTGGTGATGTCCATCAATCCTTGGTGTTCCTTGGCTTGTAGATGTATCACTCCAAGGACTGCCTCTATCTTCACATGGTTCTCTCTGTGTCTCTGTGTCTTCACATGGCTGCCTTCTTATGACATCAATCATACTGCATTAGGGGCCCATCCTGCTCTACTCATCTTAACTAATTACAGCTGCAACAACCCTCTATCCAAACAAGGTCACATGCTGAGTTGCAGGGGATTAGGACTTCAACATATCTTCTTTTGGGGGGAAGGGAGGCAATACAATTCAACCCATAATATATAACATGCATTACATAATATATAAAAATATATATGTGCAGTTTAGAAAATATTGTAAAGCTATCACTGATGTAATCACATCCCAGGTCCAGAAATCAAACACTCCCTGACCCGGAAAAGCCCTCTACTGTCCAATCTATCCTTCCACCTCACAACTCCACCATCCTGCTGGAGGTAATATTATTCTGACTTTTATGATAATCATGTCCTTGAATTTCTTTATAGTTTTACCACCCTTGTATACACCTCTAAACAAGATAGTTTAGTTTCACTTATTTTCCAACTTTATATAAATGTAATAATCAACACATATTCTTTCATGACTTGCTTCTTTCACTCAACACTGTTTGTGAAAATGATCTATGTTGTGATGTCTAGCTCTTGTTTGTTCATTTTATTGTGTTCTATCTCACAGTACAAGTAATACTACTAGTGACAGACATTTACAGTTTCAGACTATTCCAAACACTGCTGCCATGAGTATTCTTGTACATTCTTGTACCCTGGTGCTCATGGGCAGTGTTCACGGGGTTCTATACCTATGAGTGGAATTGCTGGGTCATTGGGTGTGCTTATCTTCAGCGTCATTAGATGGTATCAGATAGGTGTTGTACCAGTCTACACTCCCATAAGCCATGTGTGAGGGCTCTTATCAACATTTGGTATTTTCATTCTATTTAATTTTAGTCAGTCAGATGGGTGCAGAGTGATATCTCATTGTTTGAATATTTATTTCCCTAATTAACAATTAGGTTAGACATATTTTAATATTTTTATTAAACAAATATTGCTTTTTATTTACTATTATAAAGCATTTCCATATTGTTATATTATCATTTAAAATATCATTTAAAAATAATGACATAATATTCCATAGTGAGTCTACCCTCCTGATGGATGTGAAGACTTTTTTCCAAAGTTTTGATCTTATGACTAATGCTACAATTGATACATTTGTGTGTAAATCTTTGGATTATTTCCTTAGCATAAATTCCCCCAAAATAGAGTCATTAAGCTGAAATATCTGAGCTATTTTAAGGGTCTTTATCAATAATTGAGGAAAGTTATATTTATCTATATCTCTATATTTATATACATCTCT
Source organism: Monodon monoceros (assembly GCF_005190385.1). NCBI lineage: Eukaryota > Metazoa > Chordata > Mammalia > Artiodactyla > Monodontidae > Monodon > Monodon monoceros. Next base: position 46,799,717 of record NW_021703776.1, read on the forward strand.
CATTGATGCATGAGTGCTATTTTACTCACCAGTATGTAGTTACACAATTTAAAAAATATGTTTGCTATTTGGAAGTAAAAAATGTTCTCTCTTTTTCTTTTCATTTGAATTGATTTGTTTATTAGAGTTTGAACACTTTCTAATTATTAACTAGTAGCATTTCTTCTTTAGTTATTGTCCAAATTTTTGTCCTTTTATACTCTGAAGCCTTTCTGCTTTGTTTACATTTATATGTGTCATTCATTAAAATAATATTTAAGCCTATGCTCTCATAATTGGTATACATTTTTTATCCAGTTTATTTTGATTTTTCTTTAATACAATAATGTAAACTTTATATGGTCAAATTCTCCCTTTGTTTTTGCTTTTGTTTTTGGTATTAGAATGTCCTACTCCTCTCAGAGGTTTCCTAACTTATCCAGATTGATTATAATTGGATTTTTAGTAGATTTTAAAAAATGTTTAACATTTAATTCATGTGGAACTTATTGTGGTGTACTTACCGATTTAGGAAGAATTGATATTCCTATAGCATAGAGAGTCTTTTCATGTAGGAACACGGTCTGTTTCTCTAAAAAGTTTTCTTTACATTTCTGTAAACTATGCCCCCACAAAATTTGTAGCAATTTTCATTTTAGGGAAGATGGGTAAATTATTTCTGGGGTAAAGTAAATTTTAGTGAGAGAAGGCCCTTCATGAACCTTCTAATTTATGCAAGATGGACTCCAGAACTAGTCTGAAATGGTTGCAAATTAGATGGAGAAAAATTTTCATTTTCATTGCCTGATAAAGAACAAGAACTTTTCAGATTTAATCTGTGGGCAAAGGAGACAGAGATTTGGTTGCACTGAGAATATGATGAAAAGGGGACATAGGATAAGAATTGCACAGAAAGAGTGGATGCTGGCCACAGAAATGGTACTGTGATACTCCTGAAGCCAGGAATATAGGGACACAGTGCCAGTCAACATTCAATTTTTTCTGTTCTTCTGTACTGTATGATAGTATCCATTCATTACCCTCCAACAGAGAGAATCAATTTCATGAATCCTAGTTATGAGACCTCATATTTCCTTACTTCTTTTCCCAAATAAAATTAAACTGCTTCCAAGTGCCCATTTGTTGGCTTGGCTGATCATCTGAGATCAGTCATCATGTGGCTCCCTCTGCTGGGCTTTGCTATTCCCTACATTCTAAGAGTTGGCCCTCAGAGGCATCCTCTTCAAAGTATCTACATTCCCTCACAGTTCTGTCACCTCAAAAGCTACGTGAGAGTGGGGGCAGGTCTCTGTAGAAACTGTCACCTCTCCATCTTCCCAGACTCAGGGAATCCACAACTTTACTTCATCCCTAAGCCCGCCCTGCCTCCCTCCCTATCCTAATTAACTTGATTTCTCACAGAGCCTGTGTGTAAGTGGGGAGGTCAGTGGGGAGATGGAGGACGAGCCCAGACCAGTGCTCTCAACCCTTTCAGGCATGCCTTTCCTATTCCGCGATGAAGTCGAGAAATAATATCATCTACCTTCATACATAATCTTTTAAAAATAAACCCAATGCCTAGCTAACATGTAAAGGCAGAATGAAAGTAGTTTCTAATAATTTTAGCTACATAGTTATGATTGCCACAAATAATATAAATTGCAATGATATAGTGTAAATTTTAATGTGTTATTGACTATACTAGATGACACAATGAAATGCTTATTTGCTTGAATCCATATGTAGACTCCTAGCAGCTACATCACTGAACTGACACAGGTGTTTTGTATTGTAATTCAAATACCACAGATGTCATTGCTGTAATGAATGGTATTCCAAAATGAGAAAATAAATCTTGGTCTGGTTTTGCCTTGATTTGTAGCATAGTTGCATTTCTGGAAATTTCCGTATTTATTTACAATTCAAAAGTATTTTGCGTTTATATGTAAAATGCAGTTAGGTTAGAAATCTACTGTGTTACTACATCTAAATATCTGTTATTACATCAGCACTAAATCTAAGATTTTTTACAAATTATGAAAGAATTTAAAAAATACAGAAAATCTTAGAAAATATAACAGACATCTATATACGAGTACCCATATTTGACAGATATTAATCTTTGACATATTCTCTTTGGTTTTCCAAGATAAAATTTTACAGGAAAAAACCAGCCCATTTCTCTTTTATTCCCTCCCTTTCTTTCTCCTCAGAGATAATTATTATTCTAAAGTTGACTCTGTCATTCCCTTTAAATTTTTGTTCTTTTATTAGTCACTTATGCATCCATAAGTAACGTATATACCATTATTTTGTGTTCTTAAAAACCATGTAAGTTGTACTCACTTTTGCAACCTGTTTTTACCAGCCACATTATGTTTTTGAGCAGAGAGCTGATTTTTTCATTTCAACTGCTGAACAGAATTACATTGCATAATTAAACTACAGTTTAGCCATTCCTCTACTAAAGACAGTTAAGTTGTTTTAGCTTTTTCATAATAAGAAATACCTTTCAAATCATGCAGGAGTTTCTTTAGAGAGAGAAACCGAATTAGTGGGTAGTAGTATACAAACATTTTCAATTATATTAAATTATACTCATCAGTGGTTGTGTCAATTCAAATGTCAATCGGTACAGTTTAAAGGTTCAGCATCATTTCCAACACTTTGTATTGTCACACTGTTTAATGTTTGCCAATTAGATGGTATGAAGTGATATTTTGATTTAATCTGCATTCCCCTGGTGATCAGTAGTGTTTTCTCATATGTCTATAGGGGCAACAAGATTTCCACTTGTATGAATTGACTATTCATAGCCTCTGCCCATTTTTCATTGAATTGTTTGTGTTTTCCATATTTATTTTTTAGGATATAAACAAGATCTTTATGGAGAAAATGATAAAAACTTTACTGAAGGCAAAGGACTTAAATGGAAAGTTCTGCTACGTTTGTGGATAGAAAGATTCAATAGTATAAGGATGGAAATTCTTCCTGAATTAACCTATAAATACAATGTAATTCAAACATTTTTTACATAATTTTCAAAGAGTAAAGAACAAATCAATTTTGTAAAAAAAAAAAAGTAAAAGAATGAGAAGGAAAGAAGAATGATGAAGAAGGTGTACTTATCTTACCCAATATCCAAGCAAACTATAATTAACACCATTGGCGGGAATGTAAATTGGTTCAGACTTTATGGAAAACAGTATGGAGGTTCCTCAAAAAAGTAAAAATAGAACTACCATATGATCCAGTAATTCCACTCCTGGGTATATATCCAAAGAAAATGAAAACACTAATTTGAAAAGATACATGTGCTCCAATATTCATAGCAGCACTATTTACAATAGCCAGGACATGGAAACAACCTAAATGTCCAACAACAGATGAATGGATAAAGACGACGTGGTACATATATACAATGGAATATTACTCAGCCAAAAAAAGGAACAAAACTGGGTCATTTGTAGAGATGTGGATAGACCCAGCATCTGTCATACAGAGTGAAGTAAGCCAGAAAGAGAAAAACAAATATCGTATATTAATGCACATATGTGGAATCTAGAAAAATGGTACAGATGAACCTATTTGCAGGGCAGGAATAGAGATGTAGACGTAGAGAATGGACATATGGACACAGGGAGGGGGAAAGGGAGGGTGGGATGAATTGGGAGATTAGGATTGACATATATACGCTACCATGTGTAAAATAGATAGCTAGTGGGAACCTGCTATAAAGCACAGGAAGCTTAGGTTGGTGCTCTGTGACGACCTAGATGGGTGGGATGGGGTGGGGGAGGGAGGTCCAAGAGGGAGGGGATACAGGTATACAGACAGCTGATTGACTTCACTGTACAGCAGAAACTAACACAACATTTTAAAGCAATTATACTCCAATAAAAAAAAAAGTTTGAATTATTAGCCCTGAATGTTCAACTTTTGAATTGAGACTGACTTGTGAGACTTAAAGTGACTATGTAACTTTTTTGTACCTAAGAGTTACCAGAGAAGACACAGACCCACCTGAGTTTTCCTCCCACAGTAGGGGAGAAACTAGACCCTCTGAATAATTTAAAAAGACACTGGAAAACAAAAATAACATTGTTTTATGAATACATACCATGACCCAGTTAATAGTCATGTGTCTAGTAAATTTTTTAGACAGGGCACGTTTTAGCATATTTTCTAAGAACTCAAATATTGGATACTATTTTTAATTGTCATCACACATTAAAAATAATATTCTTGGGTAATTTTCTCCAAAATATTCCATAAGTCTTTTTCTAATACTGAACATCATGGAGAAATGGGAGCCCACCAAGTTTTCTGTTCCTTTATAAGCAATCTACTTTTTGTTTGTTTTTGTTATAGTGTTAAGTGATAGTGTTAAGTGATAGTGTTAAGTTTCCTTCCTTCCTTTATTTATTGAGGTATAATTGACTTACTATATTAGTTTCAGGTGTACAACTGTGATTCGATATTTCCATAGATTACACACCATACAAAGTTATTATAAAATATTGACTATATTCCCTTTGGTAAACATTACATCTCTGTGACTTATTTATTTTATAACCGCTAGCTTGCACCTCTTAATCCCCTTCACCTATTTCACCCCTTCTCCCCTCCCTCCCCTGTGGTAACCACAAGCTTGTTCTCTGTATCTGTGAGTCTGTTTCTATTTTGTTATATTTGTTTGTTTTGTTTTTTAGATTCCACATGTAAGTGAAAGCATACAGTATTTGTCCTTCTCTGTCTGACTTATTTCACTAAGCATCTCTCTCTCTCTCTCTCTCACACACACACACACACACACACACACACACACAAACACACACACACACACAATAGAATACTAGTCTGCCATAAAAATTAATGAAATCTTGCCATTTGTGAAACCATGAATGGACCTGGAGGGTATTATGCTTAGTAAAACAAGCAATCTACTTTATATTTATTCACCTATTTGTATACTTTTACTATTTTTATTGTTGAAAGTTGATGTCTTATTAAAGATATATCTAGGCTCAGTTTTTTTTTATTGATTTTACCAGGAACCAAACCTACCAATTTCATCTCCACATAATTATCTGTTTTCATACAAGAAATTTTTTCTTTATCCTGTTTTTAAGTTTTGGTCATATTCAAAAAGGAAACATTTCTTTATGTATTGAAAGCTATAAAATATTTTTTTGCTTAAAATTTTCATCACCCACTAACTATCAAGTTACAGTCATTGATAAGAAAGCCCCACCTCACAATTTTTTAAACCCCAATCCTCAAATGCATGAGTGAAAAAGTGGTAAATTACTCATGGCATTCTTTTTAACATTGCCTTTAAAAATTACACTTCTCAGGCTTCCCTGGTGGCGCTGTGGTTGGGAGTCCGCCTGCCGATGCAGGGGAACACGGGTTCGTGCCCCGGTCCAGGAAGATCCCACGTGTCGCGGAGCGACTGGGCCGGTGAGCCATGGCCACTGAGCCTGCGCGTCCGGAGCCTGTGCTCCGCAACGGGAGAGGCCACAGCAGGGAGAGGCCCGCGTACCGCAAAAAAAAAAAAAAAAAAAAATTACACTTTTCTTAGAAAAAGTGCTAAAAAAGGGTGAACAGTAGTTAGTCTCACTGATTATAGTGGCCTGCAATATGCATGAGAACAGAAGGAAACTTGGAGAAAACATTATCATGGGTTATAATAGTAAGGATTTGAGAAGGAATTTTCTTCAGTTTCTTAACTTCAGGTAGAAATTTAGAATCCTCAGTAGCTACTTGTTTTGTCTGAAATTCCATCATCTCCATCAGCTTGAACTTCACCTGCCTCAGTTCAAAATCATGCTAAGGTTTGCACAGGCTTTTGTGCAGTAAAATCACAGTTGTTCAGTGTTCTTTTATGAAAATATTAATAATGCCTGCTATTTTTCAAGCACTCACTAGGAGTTTTACATATGTCTCACTTATGATTCAGTAAGCATTCTTTAGAAACATCTGTTATTCAAAGATTAGACTTCTTTTTTCATATTCAGGACTTTTTTTTCCTGCAAGTTCTGCAATTGTTTCTCGTCTGCTTCTTTGTCAAGGATGCAATTTTGTGCAGTGTCAAGTTTGTTATTAACTGTCACCAAAGTAGCCTGCTTTGTTCTAGTTTCAATTTTGCCCTTTCAATCTACAATCTTTGGCAAATATATTTTCCTGTATCTTTCACAGTCTTATCTTAAATGAAATCTTAAAGGAAACACCATTTCCCCTAAGGCCCCATCCCTATATACCCACATTCTCCAAGGTCTGGAGTTGAGGACTACCTTCTTCTAGATCAACAGCGGTGCTTCTGAACCATTACTCTCTTAGCCTTGTGTACAACTCCTCATCGGTTAAGGTTTATGTCACCCAATGAAGTTACTCTTTATCCCTTTTCATCTGCGATCTCACAAATTCCCAGTCACTCTTCCATTTTCAACAAAGACATAGGTATCAGTCTTTATCTCTGTCCTGACATCACCCTGCAATACCGTTGCAGATGACGCATTCAACACATTTGCACTCACAATTCCTAAAATCTTCTGGGGCAGATTGCATTACCGTTACCAAATATCTTATTGGTCCTTCTTGCAGTGGCTTCCCTGTTGAAGGTTCATACACCTCTACCCTGTTGAACTCAGTTTGAAATACTGGTTCTTGTTGCCCAGTTGCATCTCTATCCTTCCCTTAGTGAAGTTTTTCAACTTTTTCTTGATTGCCAATATATTCTAAATTTTCCTTAGGCTAGGATTTAATCAGGATAGACTAAATTATGGTGTTGTAACAACACAGATCTCAGTGGCTGAACGCAATAAAAGTTTATTTCTCACTCTCACACTGTCTACTGTCGTTCCAGAACCAATGTCCTCTATTTGACCTCTCAGAATCCAAGCTACCTTGATCTTCTGGCTTCACCATCTCTACCTGAGGTTTCCTCCAGTATCACAACATCATGGGGAGAAACAGGTTTTAAATATGCTATGTGGGCTTTACATTGCCTAAACCTGGAAGTGGCTCATTTCTTCTGTTCACACTACATTAGGCAGAAAGGATATATGATCCTGCTGAACTGCAAGGGGACTAGACTAGAAAGTCTTCCATGAGCCCGGAGGGGAAGAAAACTAGATATTGATGAGCACTGCTTATTTCTACCGCTGCTGAATTGAGTTTCCATGAGTAACAGTAAGACAAACAAACAACAGTTCTGACTGATTCAATAGCGACGTTTACCTTCTCCCTTTCACATTAGGGAAGAGGGGTCTCTCCTCCAGTATAAGACAAATAACTCCATCTTTGCGACTGATCATCTTCCCAACAGTCAAATGTTGCTCCACAAATAATATCTCTTTACTCCATATCAAACAGCTCTCTCTCCACCAACTTTTTGTCCTCCTCTTATAAGCATACTTAAGTTTCTCCCAATCCTTTTCTCCTGTTTACCTACCTTCCAATTTCTTTTGATCTCTTTTTAGCCAGACTTCTTGAAAGTGTGGTCTCTGCTTCCTGCACCCACTTCCTTACCACCTATGATCCCCTCGGTCCATCACAACCTGCCTTCTGTCCTCACCACTACAGTGCTCTGACAAAGGTCACCAGCAGCTTCCAATTGATCATTCCCATCTACAGTTTTCAATCTTCATCTTACTACACTCCTTTGCTGCATCCAATGGTGCTGACAACTCACTTCTTAAATTCTATTTTTTCAACTTCCCTGGGATGCTTTCTCCTCCCTCTCTGGCTATTCCTTCATTATGTTTCTATGATTTCTCTTCTCCTCAATTCCTAAATTGTGTTGTTTCACCTGGGTATCATTCAGTTTCTGCACTTCTTACTGTATGTAACTTCCTTGAGCAGTCATAACTACTCTTTTCACTTTATTTATGAACAGATGGCTCTCAAAATTATATGAACAATCATATATATAACGGAGTTGTATCTGGAATATATAACTTACACCTCAATAGTAAAAAGAGAAATAACCCAATTTAAAAATGGGCAAAGTATATACATAGTCATCTCTACAAAGAAGATATATAAATGGTCAATAACCACATGAAAAGATGCTCAGTGTCATTAGCCATCAGGGAAATGCAAATCAAAACCATAGTTTGGGGGCTTCCCTGGTGGCACAGTGGTTGAGAATCTGCCTGCTAATGCAGGGGACAGGGGTTCGAGCCCTGGTCTGGGAGGATCCCACATACCGCAGAGCAACTAGGCCCATGAGCCACAACTACTGAGCCTGCACATCTGGAGCCTGTGCTCTACAATAAGAGAGGCCGCGACAGTGAGAGGCCCGCGCACCGCGATGAAGAGTGGCCCCCGCTTGCCACAACTAGAGAAAGCCCTCACACAGAAACAAAGACCAAACACAGCCCAAAATAAATAAATAAATTCTAAAATAAATAAATAAATACTCCTGTTCTCTGTTTAAAAAAACAAACAACCAAACAAAAAACCATAGTTTGATACCACCTTATGCCCACCAGGATGGCTATGATCAAAAAAACAGATAGTATAAGGGGGAGGGGCAATATAAGAGTAGGGGAGTAAGAGGTACAAACTATTAGGTGTAAAATAAGCTACGAGGATATACTGTACAGTATAGGGAATATAGCCAATATTTTATAATAACTATAAAAGAAGTATAACTTTAATAAACTGTGAATCACTATATTATACACCTGTAACATATAATATTGTATATCAACTATACGTCAATGAAACAAGCAAAAAAGATAGTACCAAGTGTTTGCCAGGATGTGGAGAAATGGGAATTCTCATACACTGATGGTAGGAATGTAAAATGGTACAGCCACTTTGGAAAACAGTATGGCAGTTCCTCAAAAAGTTAAACACAGAGTTACCACATGACACTGCAATTGCATTCCTGGGTATTTACTCAAAGGAAATGAAAACATATGTCCACACAAACATTTGTATGTAACTGTTCATAGCAGCATTATTCATAATGACCAAAATATGGAAACAATCCACATGTCCAGCAACTGCTAAATGGATGAACAAAATGTGGTATATAAATACAATGTAATATCATTCAGCAATAAAAAGGAACAAAGTACTAATACATTGTTTCATTTCATCACTTCAAAAATCATTGAAAACACTACGCTAAGTGAAAGAAGCCAGATATAGAAGACCACATATTGCATGATTCCATTTATATGAAAAGTCTAGAATAGGCAAGTTCATAGAAACAGAAAGTAAATTAGTGGTTGCCTAGGACTGAGGTGGCGGGGAATGCGAGTTGAAGGAAAACGGAGGGTGATTGCTAATGTACAGTTTTCTTGTTGGGTGATGAAATGTTCTAAAACTGTGGTGGTGGTTGCATAATTCTGTGAAAATACTAAAAGCCACTGAATTGCACACTTTAAAATGGATAAATTTTATGTAAGCGAATTATACCACAATAAAGCTGCTAAAAAATATATGACCAGTCTTGGGCTGACCCCTGAGTTTCAGATCTATATCTACAACTGCATTCTGAACAAATTCAGTTGGAAGTCCATTGAGCGCTAAAACTCACCATGTCTTAAACTAAACTCTTTTCCTTCTTATTCCTGTTACTCATATAAGCTATATTTCAATAAATAGCAATGCTATGGCTCCAGCAAATCAAACTGAAAGTCAGAAATTCACCTTCCAACCCTCCTCCTTTCTCACTCCCCTGCCCCTTTTCATCAGTCACCAAGTGTTGACACGATAAATTCCTATCCTATTACTACTGCCTAGTTTGTACATTTGCATTTCCCCCATAGGCAACCACGTGCTCAGATTCATCTTCCATAATTCTGACAGTAATTTATTTATTTATTTTGACAGTAATGTATTTAAAATGCATACCTGACCATATTGCTCTATCTCTTAAAATCCTGTAATGGCTTTCCATTTTCTATATGATACAGTCTAAGCTTTTCGCCATGAGAGATAAAGCCATTCAAAATCCAGCTCCTACCTCTCCAGCCTTCTATCCTGCTGTCCTCTGTCTCACACTTTGCTTTAATTACTGAGCATCCTGTAGTTCTGTGCAAACACCTACATGCCTTTGCTTATGTTGTTTCCTTGACCTGAAATGACTTGAATTTCTTCTTTGACTAATTAACTTTACTCCTCCTTCAAGGTCCTGTGCCATGTCTTCTAGAAAACTTTCCCTTACCCCCGGGCTGTGCTACTTGTCCCTCCTCTGTAAAAAATTTTATCTAGAGTGCTAAGGAACAACAGGTTTGGGTGTCTTGTTCCTCGATTTAAGATCCTTGAGAACTGATGCAATTTTTATTTGTCTTTGTGTTCCTAGAGCTTGGTACATTAATTCATTCAGCAAATATTTGTTGAGACACTACTATGTACCAGCTTCTGTTAGAGGCTCTGGGAAGACCATAGTAAATAAGACAGTGTCCCTAACTTCATGTACTTTACATGCTAGCGAAGAAGATAGACAAAAAAGTTAACTCATATATATATATATATATATATATATATATATGATAAAATTATACGTAGTGATATGTTGTGAAGAAAAGTAAAGCTGGGTAAAGTGATGGAGGATGATGAGGGAAGAAGGTGAAGCTTTTCACGGAAAGGCTCTGACTTGCGCGCAGCAAAGAAGTAAGCCACCTGAAGATCATGAAGAAAAGCTTTCCCGGCAAAGGGAAAACAGCAAGGGAAAAGGCTCTGAGGTAGGTAACAACAACCTTGATTTGTTCAGAAAATGCAAAGACAAGCATCAAAAGAGGTGAGTAACAGAGGGAGCGGTAGGAACTAGCATTGGTGAGGCAAGCAGGCACAGAAGGTCACAGGAAAGAGTTTAACTTACATTCTAAATGTGGGAGGAAGCACTGGGGGGTGAAATGATCTGATTCACCTTTTGTAAAGATTACTCAAGCAGGCTGTGCGGAGGGTAGACTATAAAAAAGGAAAATGTAAAAGCACGAAAATTACTGGAAGTCTGCTATTGTAGCCAAGAAGAAATAATGTGGCTTGGGTTAAGGTACTCCCATCGTGGGTGGTTTGAAGTGGAGATACCACTTCCAGTGGTCAGACCAGAGATACATTTTGATAGCATCAACAGGTCTTCTGGGATGTGAGGTGTGAGGGAAAGTGAGGCAACACAGATCCCTTCTAGGTTTTTGGCTTGAGCAACTGACAGAACAGAGTTGCCATTTATTAAGACAGAGAGCATTAAGGTGGACTGGAAACACAGTTACAGTCTGGACATGGTCAGCTTGAGATGCTTATTCAATATCCAGTGGAGGTGGATTATATATAGTCAGATAGGTGAGCTGACGTTCAGAGGAGCGGGTCAGGCTGGGAGATACAAGCCTGGGAGTGAGCACCGTTTGAGGATATTTGAAGTTGTGAGACTAGATAAGATCACCAAGGCGAGTTTTGATGGGAAAAGCGTGTCTGACTGAGCCCTGGGGCCCCCCAGCTTTTTAAACGTGGAAAGGAGAAACAAATCCAGGAAACAAGACTGAAGAAAGGGCAATGAAGGAGTAGAAAAACAGCCTGACTTTATAAATGGTCATTAAACCAAGCTATTTATCACACAGTCTGTTCTCATAACCAGTTTCTTCTTCTTTAACAGCTACCTGTATTTTTTTTAAAACATACTGAAAACAGGAAGCAAATATCACAAACTATTTCCCTCTATCTCCTGAAGCGAATCTTTTTCATATCAAAGCTTATCAGCCAACTCCTCCGATTATTGCTTCTCATCCCTTGGGATGCAGACTTCTTTTCATAGAGCCCATGTTTATTTATTCTTCTGTTTATTTTTAATTTACTCAGCCTTAAGGAAAAGACACCTTTCTAGATGTGAACAATCCACATGCAGGCACTGAGCTCAGTCACCTTATTTTTGTTTTTTATCTTTTTGATTCCAAGAAAAACATTGATTAAAATTTAGCAAAGTAACCATAGATAAGACTGAATAACTCAGACTTTGGAAAACATACTATTATCATATTATTTTGCTCTCATCTTGTTGTGCTCATGAAATCAGACCATATCTTGTGATTGGGATAGTGTTTTCACCGAAGGAAATGAATGCTGCTATTGTCATTCAGCTGACAAAGAGGTTAATCTTGGGGAAGACTGTTGAGCTTTTGCGGGTTTCTTTTTTTTTTTAAAAGGAGAACGTGAACAATGACTTCTTCCTCTGTCCAAGGACAAAATTCTGTTTGCTCTGGCCTCAGAACAAGGCGAGGCCTGGATCAGCCTCAGGGGTGGAGGTGAATGGCCCTGGCTACATGGAGGCAGGACTGGAATGAGAAAGGGAGATGGTGATGTATTGATGGGAGTGGTACCCCCACTCCCGAGGCAGAATAAGGTTGGCGGGGGGCAGCAAGTGGTGGGTTAGGTTAGCAGAAACCAACTGCATGAGAAAGAATTAGTCAAGAACAATGGGCCTTCCCTTTGCGGTGGCTGCAGGGCGACAAAGCACTGGTGATGAAGCCCTCTCTGGAGCAGCCAGCATACTGGACCATGAGTGAGGATTCCCTTAGTCCAGAGGGAACACCTTTCTACATCCAGTGGCTTACAGAAAGAACAATTGCTTGAACAGAGGTAAGTCACTGCTGGGGAGTCGTACCAGGAGAGGGTATTCAAGGGAGAGACTTCCTGCTAATACAGTCTCTAATGGATTAGAGTTGTTTTACCCTGGAGTACATATGTGTGATATCGTCTGTATCCAAGCTGGTGAAACTAGAGTTATGACTACATAAAGGTTTGGAACAGCCCCTGGGGTTGATGGATGGGGGAAATTATTGCCCCGAGCTCGCTTTGCATTTCTGCCTTTATCTCTGCTTAGGTTTCTTAGAGGCCATGTCCCCTTCAAACTTTGGATGGAATTAAGCAGAGGGCTTCAATCTTTCTGTTTCTTGCAGAATTATCTTTTCCTGAGTTGTCAGGGTAACGTTCCTTCCCTGTGGGGCAGTGTAGTTTTCAAAGACCCCCAGTTGGACTTCTTGTTACCATCTTCACACTTGAGAGCTCTGTAAGACAGGTAGTGACTAATCATCTGAGAATACAAGATCTTCTCTAATTCCTGGCATGTTACGTGCTGTGAGTTGTATTCTCAATGGACATAGACTGATGAAGAAGTTAAGGGGGAGAGGAATTTGTGAAGCCAGATAGTGAACATTAGAGTCAACTTCTTTCCCTAACTCTTGGGGGGCCACCTATCCTATTTTGTTTAAGAAGGTATACTATGTAGCATCTCCACAAAAATGTATATCCCAATCCAGTCCCTCTGATGATGTAATTAGTAGAAATTTCATTCATTCTTTGGTTTATAGTTTGCTGATATATTTAATTTACATAGCTGTGGCTAAATGGTTTTTTGTTGTTTGTTTGCTTTTCTGATAAAAATCTCGATTTATTTTACAATCATAGCCCATGAAAGGAAGACAATAGATGTATTTTTCCTAACTCCAAGAGAATCTGAAGAGTCCTTTATACTTGCTGAATTAATTACAATAAGATCAGTTACAGTTTGATGAGTTAATTCAAATTGAACTTCCTGTAACAAACAATGAGGAAATAAAATTTCTCAAAGCAAACAAGTAAAGCAAGCAGCATTGTCTCAAAATTAAGGATAATATAACAATAAACTATTGTAGTTAAAAATCAAGATGTAACCGGTGGGGACTTCTCTGGTGGTCCAGTGGTTAAGACTTCACCTTCCAATGCAGGGGGTATGGGTTTGATCCCTGGTCGGGGAGCTAAGATTCCCACATGGCTCACGGCCAAAAAATCAAGACATTAAAAAAAAAAAAACAGAAGCAATATTGTAACAAATTCAGTAGAGACTTTAAAAATGGTCCACATCAAAAAGAAATCTTTAAAAAAATGATATAACTGGTGAACTTTTTTTTTAAACACCTTTATTGGAGTATAATTGCTTTACAATGGTGTGTTAGTTTCTTCTTTATAACAAAGTGAATCAGCTATACATATACATATGTTCCCATATCTCTTCCCTCTTGCATCTCCCTCCCACCCTCCCTATCCCACCCCTCTAGGTGGTCACAAAGCCCCGAGCTGATTTCCCTGTGCTATGCAGCTGCTTCCCACTAGCTATCTATTTTACATTTGGTAGTGTATATATGTCCATGCCACTCTCTGTTTTTTTTTTAACTTTATATTTTTGTAGATAGTTACCAGTAAGCAGGGACTAGGTGTATTAGCTCAGGTGTGTGTTAGCTCAGAAGAACCCTGCTGTGTCAAAGAAGTAATAACATTGGTGATACAGTAGTACCAGTCATCAACCAGGACGCCCAGGGTGAGGAGGGGAAAAAATGAAGTGAGGAGGGGTTGGGACATCTGGATTGAGAGAGGTGCAAGGACCTGGAGTCACTATGTCAATGAAGATCTGGTAAGGTGTAAGTGAGGGGGTGACGGCTGAAAAGATAGGAAGTGAAAATAATGGAGCAATGTCAAGAGCCAGGATGCAATAATGTGAGTGGATGGCTGAATCGGAATGGGATGAAGGTTGTTAGTGTTGAGGAGGTCCAGGAGCTGTGGCTGAGTTTGGGTTGGTAATCTATGTCAGAATTGGAATCCATCCCTGATGATGGAACTAGGGAAATACACCAAAACTGCGGGACAGATGACCAAGTCCTCAATAGGAAATGACTAGCATTACAGTTGATGGCAATCCTTATAATGGGTAGAAGGTGAATGTATTAGTTCCTGATTGCTACAGTAACAAATTATCACAAATTTAGTGGCCTAAAACAACACAAATTTATTATCTATGGCTCTGTATGTCAGAAATCTAACATAGGTCTTAGTGGGTATGATGGTTAATTTTATGTGACAACTTGGTTGGGCCACAGTGCTCAGATATTTGATCAAACATTAGTCTGGATGTTTCTGTGAAGGTGTTTTTTGGGTGAGATTAACATGTAGATCAGTAGACTTTGAGTAAAGCAGGTTACTCTCCACAATGTAGGTGGGCCTCATCCAATCAGCAGAAGGCTTAAGAGAAAGGACTGCAATCCCTAAAGAAGGAATTCTGCTCCAGACTGTCTTTGTCTCAAACTGCAACTTTCCTGTACCTCTGCAATCTCATGAGCCAATTCCTTAAAACAAATCTCTCCTCTCCCTCTCTCTCTCTGTTGGTTCAGTTTTTTGGAAAACCAATAAAAGTGTGCAAAGATCAGGAGTCATTGTGATTCTCTGTAGGAGAATCTGTTTTCTTGGGTTTTCCAGCTTCTAGAGCCCACCCATTCTAGCAATGGTGGGTATAATCTTTTTCACATGAAATCTTTCTGACCTTCCTACCATAGTCACATTTCCTCGGACCACAGCCAAAAAAGATTCTCCAGTTTTAAGGAGTTGGGCTGACTCAGACAGTCCAATACCATCTCCCCATTTCAAGGTTTTTAATTTAATCACATCTTCAAAATCCCTTTTGCCATATAAGGTAACATATTCATAGATTCCAGGGATTAGCACGTGGACCTCTTTGGAGGGTCATTATTCTGCCTACTGTAGTGAAATAGAATTTGCCCTCAGATGGGAAACTAGAGGGAAGACTGATGTACACAAGGTTAAGTGCAATGCCTGATGCACCAAATGTGAGCTCCCCTTCTAGCTACAGACCCCAATCTCATTCTTCTAAGCCATTATTTGCCAAAGCCTGTGCTGTGGCATATTAGTACTGTAATATTCATTAAAAATAAAAGCACTGTAGTTAAATAAATTTGTAAAATTTGTGTCCCTTGGTGTAGTCACAATTCACGTTAGCATATGAAGGATTCAAAAGTCCTGTGGTGAGGAAATCTGTCTAATTTAACATGCATTTTCCCAAACTTATTTGACCTAGAATCAGCTTGGATTATTATCAATATCCCCATTTGGTAAATGAGGGCTGAGATTCAAAGAGGTTAAATCTTGCCCTCCCTCGCGTAGGTAGTGAATGGGGAAGGGGGTCAGAATTTGAACCCAGGTGATCTTACGCAAGAACCTACACTCTTAAGACTATACTTGAGTTCATATTTTCATATCAAGTCATATTTGAGCTCCTTGGCTTGAATACCACCTCTGGTCTAATGGGCTGTGGTGGGGAAGGATCCAGTGCTACAGAACTTAACAACTTAAGCCTTCCCTTCATCAGGGGCTGTGAACAAGGCAGTTCTAGAAGGAGCTGAGGAAGCAGCTGGTTTATTGACTGACATGTCCAGCCTACAGCGGAGACAGATTCACAGAACAGGGCAACTGGGCAGTCTCAAGATTAAGTTACATTATTGGCAGGATTCTGAGTAGCAAAGGAGAGGCAGCCCCACCTAGTGGAAAAAGCAGGTGCTCTGCATTGAGGTCAACCTGCATTCAAAACCTGGTCTTACCATTAAGCAACTTGCCTAAAGCTCAGTGCTTTAACCTGAAAATGGAAATAACAGTATTGCTCTCATAGGATAGTTGTGAGGATTAAATGAGAATATGATAAAATGCCAGGCATGCAACAGAAATGCCATATCCAGTTGTTGTTACTATTATTATTAAGCTCAAGCGGACCTTTCCCCAGGGCTCTTATTCAGTCTTTTCCTCCTGTCCCAACCCAGGTTAATTCAACTCTGCTTGCAAGAAGTGGATTTACTTCCTGCCTTTACCACTTGGTTCTTTGCTTGGCATGGCCCTCTTAACTGAAGAGAGTTTCAGAGGGCTGCCGGTACTTCTAAGGCACGAGGAACCAAGGCAAAGGATGCTCTAGGGGCCTCCCCACAAGTATTCAGCCCTCAGTGGCTCTCAGTGGGGGTTGGCTAATACCTCTTCTGACTGCCAGGGAGATGTTTTATCTCAGAAAAGAGGGGATCCACTTTATTCTCTTCCCATTAGCTTTCTAATTAGTAGAAACTTTTTCAGGAAGCTGGCGTATGCTAGAATCTTAGCCTCCAGTTCTGATGCTTTTGCCACTTCCTCTATTTGGGTGTTTTCTTCGTTAATTTAATAGAAAACTGAGATGGAAGCCCCAGGCTCTTGTTTGATTTAACCATTTTACCTCCAAATCGGCCCTGGGAGTCTCCTATTAAAATTGTTTAGATTATCTTCTATAAATTATTACTTATGGAGATTACAAAGAAAACACATTTCTGTTTATAAAGCTGATATCTTTTGCTAAATGGTGTTTAAACTGTTCAGAAGATAATAAGATCCAGCCTCCTCTAAGTAAGAACAAATTAGAGAAGTGATGATAGAAAAAAATAAAGCACTGCAAGCCCAAGGAAATTTCATCCTTCAATTCCTGGTTTCAGATGCTGCTAGTTATAAAACAAAGATAAAATATCCAGATGGAAAACTTACAACTCAGGTCACATATGGCCTTTGATAGGAGAATTTAAAGTAGAGAGAGCCAGTCGGAGAAGGAAACCTATACTACTAATGGGAGAGAGGGCTGGAATTAACACTTTCCTGCTGAAGAAACACTTGGGAATTGTCTGGGGCAGCAGTAAGCAGCCCAAATTTAAGAAAATAGACTTAGGATATTCATATAGTTGAGACCAAAACAATTAGTATTTGAATTAAAAGAAATGGCTAACAGCTAAGTTTAGGGACAGGGATATTCAACTTGTACCCAGTTGTTTCCATATATTTTAAACCTTGCTATATTAGAAGCAGGAATTAGAAATTGATCAAATTAGAAATTGATCAAATTGCTGTATTAGAAGCAGGAATTAGAAATTTATCTTTTTAATGAAAGAATTTAATTTTAAGGAAAATGAATTAATGGATTTTTAATATATCTTTTTCTATCACTTATCTACACCTTTGTTGGAGCAAAGCCAGAAAACCCAAATAAAGGCATTATACTTAGAAGAAAAATATCAGCTTCTGTGTAAAGGATCTGCTTTGCAACTCTAGACCTTCTTTTTTTAATTTATTTTTTAGCATATATGGAAACATGTATATGTACATGTACCTATACTTGGAAATGGCGAGTTTTCTTCTTCACGTCTTTTTTTTTTTTTTTTTTTGTACGCAGGCCTCTCACTGTTGTGGCCTCTCCCATTGTGGAGCACAGGCTCCGGACGCGCAGGCTCAGCGGCCATGACTCACGGGCCCAGCCGCTCCACGGCATGTGGGATCGTCCCGGACCGGGGCACGAACCCGTGTCCCCTACATCGGCAGGCAGACTCTCAACCACTGCGCCACCAGGGAAGCCCTCTTCACATCTTTCAATTAAACACACGTTTAATATACCCAGCTATCTTCTCGGGGTTTTTCTTCCAAGAAGAGCCTTTAAAATCATCTTATGATGGTGAAATTTTTTAAGCTAATGGAATTCTAATACAGCATTTAAACTGCTCTTTTATATAGATAGTATCACCTTAGCACAAATTTTTCTCCTAATTTTTCAATTAGCCAAAAGTCCCAGAAGAATAAGCAGTATGCAATTTTCAGCAAGACATTGTAGGACCACCCTGGAGCCCAATTGGTTAGAACGGAGCCTGGTTAAATTCTACCAATTGTGTTAGCTGGGGCCTTATTTAACTACTCTGAGCTTCCAATTCCTCATCTATAAAATGAAGAGAATAATATGAATAATAAGAACAATCTCACATGGTGGTTGTGAGGATTAAATGAGACACTTTATTTTGAAGTACCTGACATTCCACATCACAGACACTTATATGTTTCTTTCCTTTCCATTTTCCCCTTCATATGCATATATACCAGCAACATCAATTTCCTTTATATGTAAAGCCAATGCTGTTAACTTTATTAGGCTAGATTTTCCATTAAGCATTTATCCTTATTCATTAGCTAGGAGGACTGATGCACAAAGATATTAAATTATTTACTCAAGTTTAATGAATGAAATTTAAAACCTTTCTCCCCTGCTTAACATGAATGTGCCCTTTTCAGTATGCAGAGCTTTGTTGCGTTTATTCAGAAGCTATTGCTAAGTGCTTAGTTTGGAACACAGGATTAATGAGCCCAGAGACAGGGCGCTGGTCACCATGGCAACCAAACTAGCTTTGCCCTATTCCTAGCCGAAAGAAGTGATGCGGGATGCTTAACTCTGGCCTGCAGTATATAGCTGGGTATTCTTTTTTATATCTCTGACTCCCCATTGATGCTTCCAATTTTTCCCTAATTCTCTTGAAAAAAAGAAAAAATAAAAAGAATATCACTGCTTCTTTGGGGCTCTGTTTTTTCATCGATACCACCTACCTTCCTTCCTGAATACATTTACCTCCCCATCAGTTTCTGAAGACTTCGGCACCTGACTCACATGATCCCTCTCCACACAAATTCTGGGTGGCTTTAACAATCACTTGGATGACCACTTACTGCCCTGTCTCTCAGTTTCTCGATCTCATTCTCTCCTGTGACTTTCTCCTCCTTTCTGATCTGGTGGCTCCCACCTATAGACATACCTGGACTGAGTCATTACCCTGAAACTGATCAGTCTCCAGAAATCACGAATTCCCAAATCCAATTCTCTGACCAAAACTGCCTATCTTTGTACCTTGGTTTCATTAGAACCCCTCTCTGTGATCTCTTTGTCCATTAGACGGTCCTTATACTCCTTCCCTCCCCTTCCTATCCAGCTGAGTTCCATTCTCCATCATTTCAATCACTCTTTTGCCAAAACTTTAAACTACCTCCAACTCTTCATAGCGCCTGCCTAGTGCTATGAATGAACTTAATCCTGAGTGAACCCAATTATCTACTGTCTCAGCACCTGCACCCAAGCAGCTGCGAGCTATATGGCAAAAATCACTACAGATGCAGTGCCACCTGTACAAGACCGGTACCACCATAAAGTCAAACATAAAAACTCCACTGGGTCCTTGAGACTGCTCAGCAAGCCAATGTTTCTCTACTCAACTTATTTCCCCACTCTCCACCATAGTAACTTAAAACCTTTTTAACTTCCTCAATCTTTTAACCCTTTTCCCTCTCTTTTCACTCTCAGATCTCCTCACCTCTACTTTACATAGAAAATACCTTTCAGAGGGAAACTTCCTTAAAGTCTGACTACCCAGTGTCAACTCCCATCCTCTCTCATTTTTTGCCTCCAGCTACAATAGAACAGGTGTTCTTCTCTCTAGAGTCAATCCCTCTGCCTCGTTCTAGATCTCATTTCCCAAACTTCTCAGAATCCTCACACCATAAACTATCTCTCCTCTACACTCTGTCCTCATTATCTGCCTCACTAGTGAATTCTGTCATCAGTTTCTGAAATGCTCAGGTTTCTGTTATCAAGAAAACATTTCTCAGCACCTTTCCCTCTTCATCTGCCTTCTTGCCTCCTCTTCACAAACTCTTTAAAAGTCTTGTTCACACTCAGACTATCTCTTTTTCATTATCAGTCCCCTCTGTTCTGATTTCTGCATCTGCACTCAATTGATTGCTACAGTCTCCTTCCACGTCACTGAATCCAATGGAAAATTTTTAACTCTCAATGTACTAGATTTCTCAGTACTATTTGACACTTCTGACTTCTCCCTCCATCCCAGCTTGCTCTCTTCATATGGGAAAAGAATAACCCAGAGTTATTTTGACAGTAACAGTCATGGAATTGCCCTGGTTCAAGCACACTTGTCCTCCCTAGTTCTAGTACTTGTTCTTTATTGAACATTCAATAAACATTCAACAATCAACAACCAATATGTATTATGCATGGGCTATGCTGAGCAAAACTCTGTTCTTATGAAACAGAGTTTAGTGAGGGGTGTAGCACTAATAAAAGGATTAAGCAAATAAAATATAGGTGCCACAAAGGAAAATTACAATGTGCTATGAGAATACAGAATAACATAGGGACCTAACTTAGTTTAAGGGAATTCAGGAAGAATGATCTTTGGAACTGATATCTGAACTAAAGCCTTAAGTAGGAGTAGAAGTTAGCTCAGCCAGGCAGAGCATTCTAGAATGCATGTATACCACATTTGCATTCCAAGTCCTCTTCCCCACCTGGGAGCCTAGAATACTGGCAACCAGGCCTTGGCCCTCCAGAAAGAAGACAGGTAGAGATTTCTTTGGAGAATCTGACCAGCCTAAGAAAAAATATCTAAAGATACTATGTCACCAAGTCCTCAAATTACAGGTCCCATTAGATCCTCTAGAGTGAAGTCAACAGTCAACTAACCCCACTCATACACGTAGATTCCAAATCAGTGTTTAGTCACTCAATTTTAAATATCAGCAGACAGCCAAAGATTATAAAACATCTAAGGAAAGCCTTTAAGATGGTAGAGACAACATGAAACTAAGAAAAATAATCGGGAGTAAATCTCCTAGAAAGTAGAGCATTAAGATAAAGCAATGTAAAACAGGAGAGACAATATAAGACAATTAGAAGAACAGTCCAGATGGTACAATAACCAAATAATAGCAACTCAAGGAAGAGAGCATACAGGAAACAAAAGAAAAGAATTCAGGTAAGAAATAATTATGGAAGATTTCTCAAAACTGAGAGACATGCACGTTTTGGGGTTGAAAGAACCCAGTACAACAGGTGAAAATCAACCCATCAAGGCACATCATCATGGAATTTCAGAATGTCAAAAAACAAAAAGAAAATCCTAAACCTCTCAGAGAGGAAGATAAGTCACAAAGAAACCATGAGGAAATAAAATGGCCATGGAGAAATGCCTTCATCATTCTAAAGGAAAATGATTATCAATCTAGAATTCTGTGCCAAGTCAGGGTAAAATAAATGCATGAGCAGTTTCTTGCACCCTTTCTCAGAAATCAACTAACGGAGGCCCAAACAGGCAACAAACCAACACCTAGAAAGACCCAGGATCCAGGAACAGGAAATCTAACATAGGGAGAGGCAAAGGGACTCTCCAGGATGATGAGAGAATGGAGATTTCAGGATGACAGTGGTTGGAATAGATCTGAAGTCTCCAGAAGGGACTTTTTTCAAGAAAATAAAACTGATTAGATACCTGTTGAAATATTTTCAGAAAAGATTAAAACTATTGGCAAAAGTTTTGGGGTTAAGAGAGTGGTGATTCATTAAAAAAATAAGCAAATGAATAAAATAAGACAATTAGCTCCAGGGAACACAAAATGTTGTACAAAGAAGGAATGGTTATCCTAGTTTAGTACAAGCCTCACAGTTATAATGTCATTATATTGTGAGGATGGAGGATAGGAAAGATACTTGTATGGGGAGGGCAGGGAGGAAAAGGAGCCAGATCCTCATCTTCCATTATGATAAATCAATAGATTATCAGAAAACTGTTTATGTTGCTACTTATTCTTTTCAATTTTATGCATAAATAAATGGTATTTATTTAGCAATATGGAGATAAATGTCAAACTAATCAGCTAAAAGAAATGAATGTGGTTGCCTCTGAGGAGCAAGTAATCAAGAAACACATTTTTTGTAATAAACCTTGAATGTGGTATCCTCTTAATGTCTTTTAATCAAGTTTTATATTTCTTCCACCCTTTGCTGAATACATTTTCTAAGTCCCTTAAATTTCTTGTGGTTTGGTAAATACATCTTTTCTTATTATAATTTCTCACTGCTTCTTTCTGGTATATAAAAATACAATTGATTTTTGTATATTGATCTCAAATGCAGTACCTCTTCTGAATTCAGTTATGAATTCTAACCATTTGACCTTAAATTTTGTTTTTTTTTTTCAGTCTAGACAAACATATAGTGTGAAATAATGGCTGTTTTGCTTCCTGTTTTCTAATCTTCTTACATCTTATTTATTTTTCTTTTCTCTTTGTGTCAGCTAGGACCTCCAGGACAAAGGTGTGAGATGTGAGAGCAGCAAACTTATTCCACTCCTGATTCTCAAGGGCAGGCTTCTAAAATTCACTACTAAATAGACCATCAACTTTACAAAGCCCTGCTTAAGGCAATGCCTTCCCAAGTGTGCTATGATTTTACATGGGACCTTCTTTACTGGGCTGGAGCACCTGCTGCTTGCCTGGACGTGAGAAATGACCTGCAAACAAATTTCAAGTTCATTCATTCAGAGCAGAGGAATTGAAGATAATGCTTCTAGAAAAAATAGCAACCAAAAGACGAGGATTTTTAAAGTCATTCTCTGCCATTTGAGAAAAGAAGGTCTCTGGGTTGACAGAGGTCAAGAATTTGATTGCCCATTATTTACTGTTACTATTACCTTCTATGTACAGCAAGGGATTTTGGCATATTTTTTATAGTGACAAATTAATTTTTATAGTGATACAGAAGTTCCTTTAAAATTAAATAAGTAATGTCAATTTAAAGAAAATATTAAATTCTTATTGTACAGGTGTATGTCCCATACAGCATATGGGACAAAAATCCCCAAGGTTATTTGCAACTGACTAGGAGGGTCAGATTTGTGCTATTACAATATATAACCTAAGAGATGGAAAGACAGAAGGTGATGGACTGGTGGGAGAGGTGTCTGTCAAGCAGGCATATCTATTTCTTGGCTAAAGTGAAGTCCAATGACATCTTGCCTTACTGTGTTCACATCATTGAATAGGGAATTTCCTAACGTGCAGGTAACTCATGCCACTGTCACACCAAGTAGCAGGGGACAATCTTTTAAAAAGGCACGGTCTCCTTTACATTGCCCTCATGCTACATTCTGCTAGGAAACATTTGAATTTTTATGGCTTTCCTGCAGTAACAAATTTTCCTCCAACTGTCAGGATTTGCTTCATGCAGAGAAAAGCAAGCAGCTTTCATTTTCCTCTTACGAAAGGGAATAGGTAGAAATAATATGCTGCTTTTCAGCCAGCTAAACCTGACCTGACTCTCTTTATTTGTAGGGAAATGCAGGATTCACAGAAAGGACATTTTCACTGAGGTAAATAAGCCTTCTCAACTGATGAACACTATTATACTAATACCAAAGGAAACAAAGGCCAGAAGATGGGGGGCATTAAGTAGAAAGGCAAACAAAAAAATAGCAGACAAAATCCAGCCTGAGGACAAAGCAGGCTCTGCAACATTGAAAAAATAGGGGAAAATCCTTTAAGAGAAAATTGCATGCAATTTTTTGGCCTCAATTAGCCTTTTCCACAAAGAGCACTTTTCCACAAAAAGCCCATTAAATAGCAAATGAAATTACATCGGTTTTCAGTTGCCATGGCATTGGTTTTCCTCTAATGGACTTCTCTGGTCCTGAGTTTAATGTTTAGCCTGACTTATTTTCCTTGTCTGTGTGCTGTCTCAATTCCCTCTGTCCAGCTACAAAGTGATGTATGTGACTTCTCAAAGTGCCTACCACATAATCCTGGAGAGAGAAAATTCATCCTTCAACTATCTCCCTAGAGACTGAGAGAGTAAAACTGACCAACAGCAGCATTTAATTAACTGTGAACATAACAGTTTCCATTTACTAGATGGCAGTAGTTCCCTTCCACGCACTCAAGGCTCCTGGAGCCATTCCCAGATCAGTCAGAGACCATTTATTGAGTACTTCCTATGTGCCAAGCACTGTCCAAGAAACTGAAGACATAAAAATGCAAAAGAAAGGCTGCAAGATGCTGACAGTCTTCTAGAATTTCCAGACTAGAAGATTACCCCCAAGCACTTCTCTTCTCCTTTCCTCCATTCATAAAATGGGTGAAATTTTACCCAATTACCTGATTTACAGTTTTATTTTGTTTTGAAAAATTTTCCAGGTACCACACTTAAAAAAAACATTTATTCTAAGAGTAAGGATCTGACATAACAAATTTGCTTTTTTCTGATATGCATAATCATATATAATTTTTAGAAAAATAAGTTTATGCAGTTCATACACTCCTATGAACTTATTTTTAAATCTTTCTATGTCAATAAACATTCTTTTACAATATCATTTTTAACGTCTGTATGGTATGGAGGTAACAGCTTAAATTTTTCTATTATATATAAAAATATTTTTAAGTATTTCAGTAATATAAATGACTCTCTGAGTGCAAAAAGAAATCAAGCAACATTTTTGAGACTCTAAGTACATTAAAAATTAAAAATGCCAATATATATCTTTTAAAATTGTGGTACATTTTAAATGTATTTCTTAACCAATCAAAGCTTTTATTGCAAAAATATAAAACAAAACACACTATAACTCCACTATTTTGAAGATTCTCATAGAATTAGGAGAAGTCTCAATTTCTAGTGTACTACAGATCACGTGACCAAGCAAAATTCTGTTACATGATAAATGTCTTTCTTTCTCATCAGTTATCTCTGACTCAGTGTATAACCTTGTTTAGAGATATATCCAAAGTCTGAATTTGAGGCCCTACATCAATGAGAACCCTGAGTCAAAAGGTGCTGAATTACTCCCTAATCCTAGAGGCAGAATTTCTGAGTTTAAAAAGGTTTTAAGCTTTTGATATTCCCCTCAATCGTATGCATTTTCACTCCATTAAGCCTGTGTGAGAGCACTGCCCCACGTGTTTGTCAACATATGTATTATCATCTTTGATATCTTCGTTAATGTAATAAACACAACAAAACATCTAATTCTTATTTTTAATTGACATTTTACTGATTACAATACAAGTGATCATTATGTTACCTTTATTTGTCGTTTATATGCTTGCCTGTTTTTTTTCTGAAATACCTATTCCTGTTCTTGGTCCCTTTGTGCTTTTTTTTTTTTCTCTTAGTTGTTACCCTCCTAACTTTAATTTTTAAAGTTTCTTTACATAGTAAGGATAGGAGCCCTTTGTCATATAGTCCCAAATATTTTTCCCAGTTTTATGACTGCTTTTTAATTTTATAATCTGTTTGCCACACAGATGTTGAAACAAACATTTTTGTGTTCTCTAATTTATCTTTCTTGTTATGACTTCAGCCTTTGATGACATGGTGCTAAAGGGTCAGTTATCTTTAACAGACTTCCTTCTGCTCTTCCTCTTGGGTTATCAGTCCAATTCCTTGTGTCAGCCTACAGGGGGCGTTGCTCAGTCTCCTCCTACCTCTTTACTCCTCCCTCTCTAGGTAGGCCTCCCTCTGTCGGCAGGGATAAAGCACATGGGGAATAACTGTGTCCTCTGGGAAAGCTGTGTGGTAACACCTCTGAGAAAAGATGAGGTCGGGAGCTCACTGTTACTCCGTGGTTGATGAAAAGGTAGTGATATAAAAGATCAATAACTAAACAAATATATAATTTAACTTTCCAAAAATTTTGAAGATAAACAGCTTAAAAGTTTAAATTAATTAGTTAAAATGTAGATTAAAAAAACTAAATCTAAAAATAAATGTATAAGTAAATGTGAAAGGTGGTGATGGCCCCATGTGGGAAGGTAAAGTGGATCAGCTCCAATCGATGCCTGTCCTTCTCCAAGCATCTCTGCACTGGGCCCTTCCTCCCAGGGCAGGCAAGAAGGAGAATAAGCTGGGTTGATTTTTTTTCCCCTTTAGTTCTCACAGGTTGAGAAGACCATAGCATCTTCAAGCATGTCCTCCCATTCTTTCCCCATGACCTTTCCATATCTTCCCCTCTCTCATCCAATTTCCAGTCTTTCTGCTCTCATTTTGGCTGATGACTTTGTACCACATAGGGACTCCCTCATCTTACCACAACCAAATCTACAAGTGCTCTGGCATTAAAACCATCTTTTACTTTGGCTCACCTGCTGAAAAGGAGGATGTGTCTCAAGGTCTCTGGATTTCATCCCATCTCAACTTCTCTAAGATGTGGACCTTTCAGTTATCCTGTTTCATGCATCTTCAACTGTTTGCTTTCTATAGATCATTTCCTTCAGCGTACAAACATTTCCTTTTTTTTTTTTTTGGTTGCATTGGGTCTTCGTTGCTGCGCAGGGGCCTTCTCTAGTTGCGGCAGGTGGGGGCTACTCTTCGTCGCGGTGCACAGGCTTCTCATTGCGGTGGCTTCTCTTGTTGCAGAGCACAGGCTCTAGGTGCGCGGGCTTCAGTAGTTGTGGCACACGGGCTCAGTAGTTGTGGCTTACGGGCTCTAGAGCGCGGGCTCAGTAGTTGTGGCGCACGGGCTTAGTTGCTTCGCGGCACGTGGGATCTTCCTGGACCAGGGCTCGAACCCATGTTCCCTGCATTGGCAGGCGGATTCTTAACCACTGCGCCACCAGGGAAGTCCCCAAACATTTCCTTTTATCTTCAACTGTAGATAATAGTCTCCTGTGACAAACGCCCCTGCCCCAAATCCCCTTCAGCAATCATGCTACTCCTATGCTCACATTTGCAGCCAAATTTCTTTTACCAGTTGTCAGCATATGCCATCTCTAGTTTCTAACCTCCCATTCACATCTTCTGATCTGGCTTCTGCACCTACCATTTCACCAAAACTATTTTTGTCAGTGATAACTCTGTCACTTAATCTAATGAACATCTGATTAAACCTCTCAGTAGCTATCAATACAGCTGACCACTCCCCCATTCTTGAACCTGCCTTTTTCTTAGTTTCTCTGATGCCAAAAATGCTCTTGGATTTTCTCCAACTTCATTTATCAATCCATTTCACTCTTTCTTTTTTTTTTAGTGTGGAATATTTTAACACATTCTTAGAAATAAAGAATTATAGAGGAAAGTGGTTATCACAAGGAAGAGAAATCAAAACCATAGAATAATTTCACTCTCTTTTATTGCCTCCTCTCCATCCTGCTAACCTCGAAACATAAGAATTTGTCAGAGCTTGGTCCTAAGTTCTCTTTTATCTCTCTACACTGTTTATCCAGGTGAGTTCATTGATTTCCTTGGCTTCAAATACAATCTATAGGCCAATGGCTCCTAAACTTACTGCTTTAGTTCAGAGCTCTTTTCTGAAATATATACTTTTATATCAAGTGCATCCTTGACTTATTCACTTTGATGTCCCAAAGAGGTCTGAAACCTCTCATGATTAAAACTAACCTAGAAGGACTCACTCTATGTGCTTTTGAGACTTGATATAAAGCAACCAAGTCAGTGGAGGATTAGCAAAAAATAGATATATAGATCAATGGACCCATACATATTTGGCCAATTGACTTTTTTTTAAAGATTTTTTTTACGTAGACCATTTTAAAAGTATTTATTGAATTTGTTACAATACTGCTTCTGTTTTATGTTTTGGTTATTTGGCTGTGAGGCATGTGGGATCTTAGCTCCCCAACCAGGGATTGAACCTGCACCCTTGGAAGGTGAAGTCTCAACCACTGGACCACCAGGGAAGTCCCAGCCAATTGACTTTTGAGAAAAATATCAAAACAATTCAATGGTGAAAGAATAATCTTTTCAACAAATGATGTTGAAACAATTGGCCATCCATACACAAAAAAGATGGACTTCAACCCATACCTCACACCATATGCAAAAAATAACTCAAAATGAATCAAAGACATAAAAGTAAAACCTGAAATTATAAAACTTCTAGAAGAAAAATGTAGGAGAAAGCCTTTGTTACTTGGGTTAATCAAACATTTCTTAGCTAGAACACAGAAAGCGCAAACCATAAGAGGTAAAAATTGATAAACTGAATTTGTCAAAATTAAATACTCCTGCTCTTTTAAAAACACCATTAGAAAAATGAAAATCCAAAGAATGAATTAAAATATTTGCAAAACACATATTTGACAAAGGGCTAGTATCCAAAATATATTAAGAACTCTCACAGATCAATAACAAGAAAACAAACAACCATTTAAAAACAAAAAAAAAAAGTGGGCTTCTCTGGTGGCACAGTGGTTGAGAGTCTGCCTGCCGATTCAGGGGACACGGGTTCGTGCCCCGGTCCGGGAAGATCCCACATGCCGCAGAGCGGCTGGGCCCGTGAGCCATGGCTGCTGAGCCTGCACGTCCGGAGCCTGTGCTCCGCAACGGGAGAGGCCACAACAGTGAGAGGCCTGCGTACCGCAAAAAAAAAAAAAAAGCAGCAAAAGAAATGAACAGATATTTCACCAAAGTGAACACACAGCTGGCAGACAAATACATGAAAACAGACTCAATGTCTTTGGTCATTAGACGAATTCAAATTAAAAGCATAATGAGATGCTATTAATACTTATTATAATGGCTAAAACAATTTTTAAAAATCTGACATTACGAAGTTCTGACAAGGATGGAGGATAACAGGAACTCTTACACACTGCTGGAGGAAATGCAAAAGGGTACAAGCACTTTGGAAAACAGTTTGGCAGTTTCTTATAAACTTACCATACAACCCATCTTCCCACTCCTAGGTGTTTACCCAAGTGAAATGAAACATGTCCATACAAGAACGTGTATGCAAATGTTTATAGCAGCTTTTTTCTAAATTGTCAAAAACTAGAAGCAATCCAAATGCCCCTCTACTAGGGAGTGAATAAACTGTGTTACATCTATACACGGAATACTATTCAGCAATAAAAAGGTCTGATTTACTGGTGAGTGCAGTCACATTGATGAATCTCAAATGCATTATGCTACACTGGAGAAACCAGCCTCAAAAGGTTACATATTGTATAATTTAATTAATATGACATTCTGAAAAGATGAAACTAAAGGGACAGAAAACAGATCAACAGTTGCCAGGGGTCGGGGGAGAGTGAGGGAATTAACTACCAAGGGCATCGGGGGATTTTTTGAGATAATTGTGGTGAATGGTTTCACGACTATCTATGACTCAAAAACAGTGAATTTACGGTATATAAATTATACCTCTGTAAACCCAACTTAAAAAAAATGGTATAACGATCTTCCCCACATACATGCTTCTTCCCCAAGTTTTCCCATCTTAAAAAATGGCATCACTATCCAGCCATTTTCTAAAACCAGAAACCTGGCAATGATTCTTGAAACTTCCTTTTCTGTCACCCAGCCCCACCCCCACCTATATCAAATCCATCTCCAAGTCCCACCAATTCTGCTTCTAAAACATATTGCAAACCCATTTTCTAATTTTCCTATCCAAGCTTTCCCCTTAGTGCAAATCATCATCCCCCCCACCTACACTATTGCAAGAGTTTCCCTGCTGGTCTCCCTGCTTCCATTCTTGGCCTTCTCCAACCCAGGTTATGAATGACCCCATACTGATGATCTTAAGTGAAAATTAAACCGTGTCATTGCCTTGCTTTAAACTTTTCAGTGGCTCCATTTCTAAACCCCACACTTGGCACCCATCAGGCCATATATGATCTGACACATCCAATGTCATCTGGCAGCACTACCCTCTACCCTCTTATCCCTCCCACCCCCCCCATGATACTCTGGCCATACTGGCCTTCTTCCATGTGTTGGATATTCCAAGTTTTTTGCTCCCCTAGCAACTTTGCACATGCTATTCCCTATCCCTAGACTTTTCTTCTTTGCTCTTGTTTTTAATGGCCAGCTCCTTCTCATTATAAAGTTTCAGCTTAAATATTGTATCTTTAGAGAAGTTTTATACATTTTATAATAGTTTACTCCTGACGTTCTCTTTCATAGCACCTTATTTTGCTCCTTTCCCAATTTACAGTTATGTATTTATAATTTATTTCATCAATATTCATCTCCCCTACTAGAATATAAGCTCCTAGAAGTCAGAAACTATTTTCTCTTTTTACTTTCTTAGCACATTACCTGACATCATAGAAGCTAATAAATATTTGTTAAATAAATGTGTTAATTAACGAGACTCCTACAATTAAAACAGTAATAAGAATTCAATGTGATCATCACTGAATGACTGGGGCCAACATAACTATCTCTCTACATATTTTTAGGGCCCCCTGAATTAGGCTTAATGAATAGAGATATGTACTACATTGCTAGAGGTAAGTAAGGGTCACCAATTTTCAAAACCATGACTGGGCAAGTAGATGACAATGTCAGCCACCCAGAAAGGCTTACCTCTCCAAACCAATTGCTTGGCACAGAGGATGGAGCTTGGAGTTGTACAGAAGTGTAAAGCTGTGTGTCCACTTAAGGAGTAGCAATTGAGCTTTGCTCCACGGTCACAGAGAATCTTAACACAATCCAAGTTGGCCATTTCACAAGCCACATGAAGAGGGGTTTTCCCATTAGGTCTACAGTTGATTGTAGCATTGTGGTCCAGTAGCACCAGAAGACATTCCACGTGACCAAACAAGACAGAGAGATGCAGGCCCGTGGCCCAGGAAGACTTTAATTTGTAACTAGGCAACCAATAACCTGAAAAAAGAAAGGGAGAGAAAGTTTAACTTCTTGGCCTAGGATTTCTCCCTGTGAGAATTAGTGAGGATTTTTACAAAGTATTTTACTTTCGTCACATTTATAAAATTGGGGGATGATTTGGAAGTTGTAAACTAGTGGCTGATGAATCCGCAAATGTTTAGCTTAGTAGTGTGTTTGGATTACTTAAATGGGACAGGGGCTTTCTACTACTCCCTATTATCTTGGTCCTTCATTTACTTTACCTTCCTGGCTGTCCAAGGCATTTGTGTTTGAGACCTTTATTTATGTGACTGCATGTTATTTTACGTGATGATTTACATGACATTCTTATTAAAGATTTTTTTTAACTCCCAATCATTGTCTTGAATGATTCCAAAGCTGTTACTTACAAGCTTATAATTTTCATTCCATCACAGCTCTTTTTCCCTCTAGTTGTTGCTATTGTCAAGCTAAGGTATGAATGTATTTGATGTCTTTAGAAAATTTGTCACACCAAGATTTTATTTGCTTGTCTATCAGTTTATACAACACCTCTTTCCGAAGAAGAATTAAGAAGAATTTATAGCAGCTTGCAAATTTTACACAAGATTTTTATTTTAATGATCTAGAAAATAAGGGCAAAGGAAAAAATAAGGAAGGCAAAATAAGGAAGGAAAATAAAAAGAGGTCCAGGGTCAGATAGGTACCCAAAATATAAACTGTGTTGTATATATGCTAGAACCACACTGTAAATTTGCCTTTGAACTTCCCAGCAGCCAAAATAAACAGGAAAACATGATGTGTTGCACAATTAACTATGCCCACAAGCTATACACAAATTAATTGGTCAGGAGAAGCATAGTTGTTCCTAGAACTGAGATCTTAAATAAAAATTTCCCATTAGCTGTTGGAAATCTCTCTCTCTCTCTCCTCCCACCCTCCCTCCCTCTCACCCTCTCTCTCTCTTTCCTTTTTCCCTCTTACCTCTGACTTCTAAACACTGAACTAGTCCCTTTTTCCCAAGTGTCCAATGATTGCCATTTTGACAAGCTATAAAAAAGATAACTTTATAAATCTTTTTTTCAATGTCAATACCCAGAGCCACGGCATTAAGCTCACTATGAGTGGAGAATGGAAAATAGGTACAGAAAGATGAAATATTTAATGGCAAGATGAAGATGTAGATATAGCTCAACAGCTTAGAAGAGACTCTAGGGTGGAAGCAACAATATAAATTTTAATATGGATAAATCAGAAGTTTGTTTTTACAATAGGTTGTAAAAATTCCACTATGCGAGTACAAAGTAAGCAGATTATGAGTTTCTTTATTTTTCTTAGATTTTTTTGGGAAAGATCGTCTTTATTTATTTATTTAATATTTTGGCTGCACCGCATGGGATATGGGATCTTCGTTCCCCAACCAGGTATTGAACACACGTCCCCTGCATTGGAAGTGCGGAGTCTTAACCACTGAACCACCGGGGAAGTCCCAGCAGATTATGATTTAATGGTAATTTATTTGAGGAAAAACCTAAGTATTTGAGTTGACAATAATCTAGAAATGAGCCAACAGTAAGATGAAGCCGCCCAAATGCTGATACAATCTTTAGCTACATTAATAGGGTACAGCACCCAGAACAAGAGAAGTACAAGTTGTATTCTTCACTGATTAGATGAGGTCAGAAAAATCTAAAATATTGTGAATACTTCTGGGCAACAAAAATGAGCATCTGGAGGGCACTCAGAGGATGATGACCACGTTAAAGGTGGGCCTGGTGATTAGGTATTAAAAGTCTCTCAATTAAGTGAAAAGAACTACCTATGCACCACTCCTGGGTATTTATCCTACAAGTACACTCACTCATGTGTGAAATGCCATATAAGGGCCACTGTATTACACAACTCCCAGGAACACTACTTGCATTGAACTCTTTATGAAGAGTATGAAGTTCCTGGGAGTTATAAATCCTGGTAACCTGGCCCAGGACAACAACATGCACTACACTACAGCATTGTTCTTAATGGTTAGTGATTGGAAACAACCTCAATCTTCATCAACAGGAGACTGTTTAAATAAAGTATGTACATCCGTACAGTGGAACACTATACAGCCATTACAAAGAAGGGGGCGGTTCTGTGTATACTGGTATGGAAAAAATCTCAAGATATATTATTGAATGAGAGAAGCAGGGAGCCAAAGAGTGTGCATAAAGGCTAACAGGTAAGAAAATATTTATAAACACCTAACACAAGAAACTGGTTGCACTGGTGGGGACTGGGGGACAAGAACATAGATTTACTTATCCTTCAATGGTCCCCTTGAGCTTTTAAATTTAGTACCTTGTGCGTGTATTACTATTTATAAAAATAAATAAAATTAAAATAAACTGTTGTGCTCCTGGCCAGGAGGAAAAATAATTTAGTTTAAAAAGGCCATTTAGGGCTACCCTGGTGGTGCAGTGGTTGAGAATGTGTCTGCCAGTGCAGGGGACACGGGTTCAAGCCCTGGTCCAGGAAGATGCCACATGCTGTGGAGCAACTAAGCCCGTGAGCCACAACTGCTGAACCTGCACTCTAGAGCCCATAAGCCGCAACTACTGAAGCCCACGGGTCTAGAGCCCGTGCTCCGCAACAAGAGAAACCACTGCAATGAGAAACCCGTGCACTGCCAACGAAAAGTAGCCCCTGCTCGCCACAATTAGAGAAAGCCCATGCACAGCAATGAAGACCAAACGCAGCGAAAAATAAATA
This sequence comes from Monodon monoceros, assembly GCF_005190385.1. NCBI lineage: Eukaryota > Metazoa > Chordata > Mammalia > Artiodactyla > Monodontidae > Monodon > Monodon monoceros. The sequence continues at coordinate 46,833,498 of NW_021703776.1, forward strand.
AATTTATATTTTTTAAAAAAGAGGTTATTTATAGGGTTATGCACAATGCTGATTAATCCTGAGGGAATGAATGCTCCCAACCAGAATTTTGTTTTTCTATGGCCCACCCTCCAACCTAGACAGACAGAAAGACAGACAGACAGACACACACACACACACACACTTTAGTCTCTTTTCATCTCACTCAGAATTCTAGAGCCATTTTGCTTTCTCGTCCTCCCAACTCTCCCCTTATCCAAAGTTGTTCTTTAAAAAGAAATCCAAAGTTAATTTACACTAAGGTCTAATAGACTGAGGATTGTTTAAAGTGTGACCCTCTTAGGATTATCTGAATTTATGTAGGAATCTGTATTCATACAATAGAATTAAGTTCTAAGATACTAATTCCAGATTTCAAACACTGAAAGGTATTTGGTGATATGGATTTTCCCTGGTAGGGACAAATAGTTTCACAGACAGTCTGGACTGGGGAGGATCAACCCTGTGCCTGTGTGTGTGTGTGTGTGTGTAAATAGATATGCACACACAATACATTTGTATATATCCATATATACATTTCCATTTAGCTGTGCACATTGAATCTGTGTTCCAAGCATAGTTTTTAAGCTATATGGTATGCAACCTGCTTTTGATAAGGAAGGAATCACTTAACACCAATACTTAGTCATCTTAATACTCAAGTTTCCTCTACAAGCAATTTGCAAAGACAGCCTCTTCTAACTCTCTTGCAAAGAAGCTGGTTCCAGATCTGAAAACTGGAGTGTGTTTTGCTTGCCAATTAACGGCAAAGATTAGGCAGCTCTATGCAACAACTGATTGGAAACTCAAGTCTGCTTCTGTAGTGGTAAGAAAAATGATCTCAGAAAGGAAGCAGCAGAGAGCTGATTAAGAAAACACCATTTTGATGTAAAATCAAAGAAACACAGAATGTTAGCGCTGGAGGGAAGATTATCCAGTCCAAACCTTTCATTTTCCAGATAAGAAAACTGCCACTTTTTCAGCCTGCTAGAGCCATAAGTCGTCTGCCTCAGTCCAAGCTAATGGACTCAGAATATCTGCAATGCAGGGTTTCCATCTGTCTTTGTCTTTGTGGAAGTAGAATAGGTTTAGCGCCAAGCCTGCTTCACAAATCATAAAGAAAGAAAGAAGATCCCGAATTCATCTATATGTCACATCTCTGATATGGAGATACATTTGTTGATTTTTTTTTTCTTCCTCCTAAATTCCCAGCAGAACTTAGAGAATCTATCCTGCCTGTTTATTACATGAATCGGTCATCCTTGACCTCTCAATCAGTTTCATCTCCGTGTCCTATAATCATAATCATTAACCAGTAAATTGGGCTCAGAGATGGCCAGGTGCTGGAATTCAGCTAACCTCATAAATGAAATTGTGCCTACAACTCACCTCTCCTAGAAAGGAATGTGGGTGGTAGGAACGTAGATGGGTGGGTGGCAGCAAGACCCCTTAGCTGGTGCCCCTAGGGAGCTGAGTGGAGAGATAGGAAGAGAGTAGATAGTCGGATACAGATCAGGGTCTGTCGCAATGTATCTTGAAGCTACATTGCAGAACTTTGGTGGGGGGTAGTGGGGAGGAGTTTCTGGATAATTCAAGCCCTTGCAAAGCAGGAAAGCCCACTGAAGAGACAGAAGCAGTCCACAGCAAACAGGCCACACACATAGAGTCACCACCTTTTTTTTTTTTTTTTTTTTTTGCTGTACGCGGGTCTCTCACTATTGTGGCCTCTCCTGTTGCGGAGCACAGGCTCCGGACACGCAGGCTCAGCGGCCATGGCTCACGGACCCAGCCGCTCCGCGGCATGTGGGATCTTCCCGGACCAGGGCACAAACCTGAGTCCCCTGCATCGGCAGGCAGACTCTCAACCACTGCGCCACCAGGAAAGCCCCAGTCACAACCTTTAAATGACGATACGGTCACAGGTCACTGTGTACCAAGTGTGGAAACAAGCAGGAGTGTCGTTTCCACCACACCTACCCTCACTGAGGACCAAACCTGAGGTAATGCCATTGCCAAAAAACCACAGTGATGCAGCACCCATTAACACATTTGTGTCGAGGCTGGTATGTCAAGAGATCAAAATTTGTCCTGCAAAATGTAACCCCCAATGGTCACAGCATGACAGAAATACAGTTAACTAATCAGGCAGATTCATTTTGTACACTCTCCCTTCTTTCCACAGCAATATTGTCCCAGGGCTTCAGAACTCAAAATGTGATTTATTCTTCGCATTTGTCTTTCAAAGGGCCCCCCTCTGCTCACTTCTGCAGAGACCAGGATGCCCTTTGACTGTGTGCTCAGATTGCACAAAGGACTGTGAGGAGGGAGTAAAACCCAGGAACAAAGCCCCTGATGGGGCCAGAGGTGAGGAAGGCACTGCTTCCCCTAATGTAAACTACTTGGTTCTCACCCTGGGTCTGCAGTCTGTGGGCAGTGATGCCTTCTGCTTGAGCTCTGCTTGAGCAATGAGCTTAACTGAGAAGAAAATACAGATTCTCCTAGGAAAACATCCCAGAGAGAACTCTCAAATATAGGCCACACCCATGTGGATTTATAGCATCTACCATTACTTTTTACCTTCCCCAGACCATGACACTTAATCTGTTTATATAATTTCCCCTTCGAAACACTGAAGATTATCAGCATGCAGGAGATCTAGAGGGGGTCTTGACAAAGCCTCCACTTTACAAATGAGGATAAATATCTTGTAGAGATTAAGTAGCAGGAAGTGCCCATGTTTGTATACCTAGTCTCCCCCAAATCTGAAAGCTACACGCAGTCCACCTCCAAACCAGTATCAATTCTCGGCAAAGTTCTAAAGGAATTTAGGAGTTATGCCCCTACAAAAATACATAGACCAATCCTTTGTGTGTGTGTGTGTGTGTGTGTGTGTGTGTGTGTGTGTATGTGTGTGTGTGTGTGTGTTTAATTTAAATCTGAATCCAGAGATATGCCTGAGTCACTGAGTAGAAAACCCCCGGCTCAGGAAATACAGTAAGGAGCGAAGTGTTTGGGCCACCTTTTGGAAGAAGGGTTGATTCTGCTCCAGTGTTTGGGGGGATATACACATCTCTGGTAAATCTTCAGCTAAGCTCGGCTCTGCCACAGTTATCAGCTGTAATGTTATCTGAGTCCAAAGAACCCCCCACACAAGAAGCCTCTGTTATTACAGCCAAAGGTTACACACACTGCTCGTGGCTGGATAAGCAGACATTTGCTCTGCTGTGTCCACGTATTTACACAGTCCTGAAGGATTACAGGCTGGAGCACAATTCTTACCTATTTTTTAATAGCTAATATTTTCAAGATAAATCTCAGAGTTTCCCCAGGAGAGAAAAAAAACATAAGCTTGAAATGTAAAATTTAAAAGAAAAAAATCTGAACATCTAGGAAAGGAAAAGAACACTGGGATGGCAATAGGAAAGTAGGAGAGTGAATTTCTGGCAAAGAGGAAAATCAGGTGATAAGAAGATGACTCATTAAGAGAGTGAAAATAAGAGCTTTCAAGATATTTGGAAGGCAGTTGCTACTTAGTAAAGTAGATAGAGTACCTGCCAGAAAGTTTTCCAGTGAAATCATTCGTTGGTTATTTTAATTAAAAATATGACTATCAACCAAGGAACCTGCGGCTTTGGGCCATAAACGAAGTACTTAAAGTGCATTAAGCTGATTAATAAAAGGACTCTGATTAACCTTGCTGACTAGGGAATTCCATACCAAAGAGAGAAGTATGATATTCTGCCTGTAACATTAATGAGCCAAGGCTCATGCATCTGAAGGAGAATCAAATGTGTGGTTGAAAAACCTTTGGAAACAGCTTCATGGATATTCACGTTTCCTGTATGGAGATGGCCTAGCGAGAACCAATATGAATAGCTTTGCGTTTTCTTAGAGACCCACTTTCACTATAAATACTGTGCGCTTGGCTCATAACAAACTTTATATCATTGACATCCCTTGACTATTCAACTGCTAATTGCATTTGGCAGTTAAAAGTTGTTCGTGTATTTAACTTTTCTTCACTTCATTCCCATTTTAAAGTGGTCAGCTGGTAGATGTAATTTTGCTTACTTGTTTTTACTTTTCAGACCCATGTATCTGCCATTCTCTAGGAGATAATGCAAATGCCAACCAGAATGCTTCTTTTTTTTAAAGAATGGCTTTTCTTAAAAATTTTATTTTATTATTATTTGGCTGCGTCGGGTCTTAGTTGCAGCACATGGGCTTCTCTCTAGTTGTGGCTCGAGGGCTCTATAGTGCGCTGGTTTCGTTCCCCACGGCATGTGGGATCTTAGTTCCCCCACCAGGGACCATACCTGCGTCGCCTGCATTGGAAGGTGGATTCTTAACCACTGGACCACCAGGGAAGTCCCAACCAGAATGTTTTTAATGTTTGCTTTACAAAGTGTGAGAGAAATATTTTTAATTGATAAAACATAATTTTATCTGAAGATTTGATTATGAAGTTTAAAATAACTTGAAAAAATAGAATGAGATGTCTCAAACTTTAAGAATCATTATTAGGTGCTGGGGCTAGGCAGGGCTCACCATCTGAACCTGGATGCTGGCTTCTAAATCTGTTCTCTGTCTCACAGGTGAGAGAAGTTACTCAATGAGATGGGGAAGCAGAAGTGAATTTCCAGACACTTTGTTCTACCTTCCTCACAAAGTCCATATTTTATATTTGCTTAGGAGGTCAACTTTTGATTATTAGTATACCATTTAGATTGTGGATTGGGAGGTGCAAGGTTTAGATTCCAAGCTGATTTCTTCACCAACAGACTTCTGAGTTGCCTTTACAAAAAGTATAAACTTGCATTCATACTGGCTTAAACATACCATAATTAGGGGAGAAAATGTGGTCACTTTTAAAAATCCTATGTCCTAAAAGAAACAAAAATTATTTGGGATTAAATGTACCACTGTTGATCTTCCACAGGACAATCAAATGATGAATACAGATTACATTACTAATTACACAAGCAAATTTAAAGGTACCATAGTATGTTCTAGATTTTACACATTGTCTTGCTTAGTAGGCCCCAAATTACTAAAACCTGAAGATTCCCACACTTTAAAAGTAAATAGGTAGGGCTTCCTTGGTGGCGCAGTGGTTGAGAATCTGCCTGCCAAAGCAGGGGACATGGGTTCGAGCCCTGGTCTGGGAAGACCCCACATGCTGCGGAGCAACTGGGCCCTTGAGCCACAATTACTGAGCCTGCACGTGCGATGAAGAGTGGCCCCCGCTTGCCACAACTAGAGAAAGCCCTTGCACAGAAACGAAAACCCAACACAGACATAAATAAATAAAAATTAAAAAAAAAAAAGTAAATAGGTAATGTTCTATTTCTTCTTCTGGATGCTGGTTGCATATGTTTGTTTATTTTGTGAAAATTAACCAAGCTTCACACTTATGAATTGTGCACTTTTCTGTTGTAGAGATTTTGAAAAGTGCTTAAAAAAATCAAAAACTAATGCATAGCAAATCTACAGCATTCAACATCCAAAAAGTCTGCTGTGATTTAATAAAGTCTCACAAAGTTTAATCTAGTCACATACCCTTCAAGGCCACAAAGCGTCTCATTCCTTAGAATTATTCAGAAAGGAACTAATTCTAACTACAAATGACCAGTGTAGCCTGCTCAGCTCTACACTAGTCCCTGGGAATTCCTCTGTGACTTAGAAACTGATATAACCACTTAGGTCTACTTTGCTTGGCTAGCAACTAAGATTCTATGCATCACTTCCATTCCTGACTAAAATAAAAAGTTTGATAATTAGGCTGGAAGCCATGTGAAAATATCTGAAGAAACTGAAGAAAATGAGGCTTCAGTCTGGGATTAAGATTGAAGAGACAGATTATTATACCCATATTCATATTAAACAGAGAGTAAGTGTATCTCTTTCTATACGCACACGTGTACGTGCGCGCACACACACACACACACACACACACATGATTTCCTGCATAAACCCCGAAGATATGGCCACAAATCCTAACATTTCTTGCATTCATCCACCTGGCATGCATAAGAATGTTACTGTTCTCTTTTTTTTCCCCCCAAATCCAGAGAGTGTAATTTGCTTTCTCCCTAATTGAAAGTCCCATCCCACAGTCCTATGAAAACACCCATTTGCATGAATGAAAATTTAGCTCTATGAAGACCATAGGGAGTCGGCTCATATTGACAGAAAGATTTTAAAATGCATTTTTTTCTCGTTCAGGGACGATAGCACCATTGGAAGCAAGAGAAACAGCATCCTTCTTCTCCAGAAACTGCCACTAAAACTTCCTTTCTCACAACCTCTGAACCTTCGCATGATCTACGCAATTTGGCATGCTCAGATGAGAAAAGGCAGTCTTCACAGCTCAGGGTCAAATAAATTACCTGCTGACTTGGACATAAGTATTTTAAGCTAGGCACGAATATAAGTTTTAAAAAATACCTTAAAAATGTATTAAGCATTCAGGCAGTCTTTCACTGAACAAATCCATAAGATGAAAGTAATCTGATCATATAGTATACATTCTTTCTTCTTAACAGAATCTCCATCAACCACTTTTTAAAAAACAGACCTCTTCTTTATTTTCCAATCAAGATAGCAATGCCAATTTATAATAAAACCCTCAAGTAAAAATCATAAACACAGTAACTGGCCTCAACTATTCCATCCTTCCTTCAGAACTGATAGTAAATTAATGTAGAAATATATACCATTAAGTATTCATTTCTGAAAATTGATGGTGCTGATGATTTATATACAAATGGAAAGTATTTTAAACATAAGAATAGATCTCTCTTTCTCAATGCTGTACACAAGACCTTATCACCTATTTTGTTTAAACAGAAGTGATGTTGAACATGGTGTTTGTTTGCAGTCCGCTTACCAGATGGCCTCGCTACTCAAATTTCCCATTAACTAGCTGATTTGGGAAATCAGAATCTGCTCACTTCTAATTTATTTCTGACTTATTAAGCATGGGTTCCAGAAAATCCCGTGATAAAAAAAAAATTCAGTTCTAATTTTTGCTATCCTTAGTTCTTCATAAGGCAGATACTCCATGTTAGGTAGATCTACAATTTTGATCTATCACTGTAGTCATGGAAAAAAGTTAACTTTTTGGCTTTTCTGGTTTCAGCTTTTCTGCCTGAACTGAAAACTCATTAAAATGACAAGGATCATAAAGGTGTATCACGGTACAGCCTTACCCATTTATTAACCCTTCAAATAGGGGCAAAAATCCTCTTCTTCCTCCAGGTGGATGTAGAGATGATATATCTTTAAGTAGCCCTGTTAACAGAGGGCTGGCAGCCTGTTCCCAAGCCAGTCATACTGTCTGGATTAGATCTCAGCAATCTGTTTAGCCATAATCTAGAGACGGTTTCTTTATTCTATGTACTTACAAGAAGAAATAAAGTTAGAAATAGAGGAAAATTGCATTACTAAATATGATTATCCAGGATTTCAAATTCTAGGCACAGGATACAGAAAGAAAAGACAAGGAAAGTAAAGAGAAGAAAAAATATATTTATATATATACCAGCTCATGATTTTGTCTAGTTTAAAAAGAAAGAAATGATTACATTAGAAATATTTTTTAAGTATATATTTAAAGAAATAGTAAGAGCTACCGGTTTAGATTGGGTGACTAATGCTGTGCATTAAAAAAACAAATCCATTTTCTATCGATTTTACAAATACACCTATAATTTTTACCTTGTTTATAAGATGCCAAAACCATATTCTCATCTTCAACTTCAAAAACTGTGTCCACATCTATTTGCCTTTGGATTAAAATGGCCTTCAATTTTCCGAAGTCATTTGACTTTACAGCGTCAAGGAAATTTCTCTTAACTAACTTGGCAGCTGCAGATTTAGTGACAGGGGCAGCCGTGCTGTCCATCCTTCCTCTCTCTCTGGAAGCTGTATTGTGATTTATCAGGAGAGCGGCACCAAGCTAACAGGCACATGCTAGAGAGCCCACAAACTGTCAGCTAATTTTATCCCAAAGTTATGCTGATCCGTTCTATTTATATAGGGACCATTTTAAACTTCAAAATATCCTTCTTGGCTGTCACTGCACTCTCAGGTCTTTTAAACTGGTTCTATACTAACTAATTCATTGAATAACATAGTGTATCAATATGAAGGAAAACCCTCACAATACATTTCAGAGAATGAAATATCACTATTATTTCTTATACAATCAAAGTAATAATGTAAGATTTAAAAGCTCTTAACTTTTCTTTTTTTTCCCCTCAGTAAAAACATCTGGTGCTCAACTGGAGATCCAATGTCTTGCTCTGATTAACCAATAGCCACAAATGAAAATCTGTTACAGTTGCTGATACATGTGCTTCTGAAAACCTATAAAATTCTGTAATAAGAGCCTGCAAAATCAAGCATGGTCATACACATTTGAAAACAAACAGAAGGTTATCAAGTGGCTTAGACTTGAAAAATTTCAACATCATGAAAGAAAGCAGGGTAGGGTGATGGTGGTAGGGGATTATTTTAGGTAAAAAGAGACTAAAGAGACAAAACAGCTAAATGCAATGACTGAGTAAACTTTATTTAATCTTGTATTTTAAAAAATCAGTTAGAAAAGACTATATTGGTACAGTTGTGGAAATATGAATATGGACTAGATATTACTTGATAATATAGAGTTATTGTTAATTTCTTAAGGTATGGTAAAAGTATTGTGGTTATATAGAATAATATTCTTATTCTTAAGGGGTAAACTGTCATGATGCCTAAAGCTTCTTTTCAAATAATTCAGAAATACAAAAGTAAATGTGTATATATATGTATACATATATACGTGTATAGATATGTGAGTGTGTGTGTGTATGTAAATAGAGACAGAGAGAGAAAGCAAATGTGCCAAAAAATTAAAAGTTGGCAAATCTAATGAGGGATTTATGGATGACCATGATATTATTTTTTCAGCTTTTCTGTAAGTTTGAAATTTTCCAAGAGAGAAAAATACTCAATTTTTAAATGTACAAATCATTACAAATTAGAAAAATTGTGATAGTAAATGTTAATTTGAACATAAAGAAATTACACTTTATGTATTTTCTGTGGGAGTCAAAACCGGTGCAAACTTTCTGCAGAATAATTAGCAACATGAATTTTAAAAAACTAAAAATGATAATAGTATTCAATTCTTAGAATTTACATAAGCATATAGACACTGATGCAAATTGTAACATAGTATTTTAACTTATTTCATTGATGTGTAACACAAATACAAGAAAGTAGAAAGTGACAAGTCATAAGTATACGGCTTGTCCAATTTTTACAAAGTGAACACACCCCTGTAACCAACCCCCAGGTCAAACCACAGAGTCGTTCAGGTACACTTGAAACTCCCTTTATGTCACTTTTCAATCCAAACACTCACCTGACCCCCAATGACAACGACTATCTTGACTTCTAATATGGTAGATTAACTTTTTTTAATGTTTAAGATTTTTGTTAATATTCTTAATTTTAAATCTTCAAGAAGATAACATTTCAAGCTTAACATAGTGTAAAGTATTTGTCCTGAAATAATGGATGGATAAATGAATAAAAATGTATATATAGATGATTATATTGTTCACAATAGTAAAAAACATGGAAGCAATCTAAGTGACTGACAGTAAAAAATGTGATAAACAAATTATGTCATATCCATGTGATGAAACACCCTTCAGTCATTATGACTAGGTAGATATATACTGATTTTAAAATATCTATGAGATAAGTAATTTATAAAATAGTATATGTAGCATAAATATTCTTTTAAAATATCTATACTTATATAATGTACAAATATATGTATATATTTACATAATTTGTCTCTATCTATATAATGTATAAATATGTGTACTAAATGCACACGTAGGAAGAGAACTCTGTACGCATGCATCAATTCCCAAATATCATCAGCTTTTATCTCCTAATGCTAAGATTACATCTGATTTCTTCTTTATCTCTTTCTTATTTTCTGAAGTCATCTACAATGAGCACAAATTACATTTGTGATAAAAATGTATTTCTGCACTGAACGTATTAATAACGATAACTTGGTAACGCAGCATAAGCACAGAATTGTAGATTCCATAAAGTAAGGAGCTAAATCATTCTCCTGCCCTCAGTGCTCAGTATGAACGAATAAATGAATAATGAATGAATAAAGAATTATTGATTATTTACAACGTCCTTAGCACTATGCTTGGTTGAGAATGAGATACTGTTCCTTTTATGTCCACATGCGTGACTCAAGTATAGCAATTATTGATTGATATGTTTTGGTCCTTTTTGACAAACTTAAGAGAAAGAAAAGCATTCCCGGTAGAGGAAACAGAGACATAGAGTTTTACTTTATTGGAGGATAATTAGTCCTGGAAAAGGTAACGAAAATTCACACTACCTAAAATTAAGACTGAATTTCACAGTTGGGGGGTGGAGGTGGGGTTCTCTTAATTCATCTTGAAAAAGAAAAGCAAAAATTATAGGGAACATATTTTCATCTAATATTTAACTTGTAGGCTGACAGTTACTTGTATAATTCATAGAACCACAAAATACAATGTTTACTATTTTCGGAGAAAGATATTTAATTCTTCTGATTCAATTTCATAATGACATGAAGCAATATACTTTACCTTTTGAATGGTTTTTGTCAAACTAATATATAAAAAGAATCATATTTACAAACGTACTCAAGAGCTTCAACAGATTTGCCAAGGGCCTTTCTTCATCCTTTGATATTCCAATGACATACAAACTCAATGGCTGGAGTTCCCTCTAAAACACCAATCAAATCCTCACGCTCTCAAACTTTTCTTATGCCATTATTAACAGAAATAACACTGACAAATTGCCATTAGTAAATGGTTTTGTATGTGATTTGGGCAGTTCTCCAACGTTTTCATCAACCTCATGAAATCTTAGCTGATTTACAAAATTTGCAATTTCACTTTGTGATGGACATCAGAAAACCCAAGTGAGATATAGACCCAACAGTCAAGGGTATGTTCTCATATTTGAGTTTGCCACCTTGTGACCCGAGGGACTAAGATAATGGGTGATCAGTTAATAGGCTCCATAATTCTTAACAGTAATAAAGTTTTTAATCTAACCTTACCATTCCAAATTTTACATATTCTGCTTTCAAGGATAAACAATAAGTTGAGAGGGAGGGAGGCAAATACCAATGAATATTGAAAAGGAAATATCAGATAATACATAATTAAATCTCACATTGTGGTTCACAAAGCAATTCATTCCATTATTGGAAAGTTAAAGTCAGAGCTTCTTTGTTATATTGAGTCAATATCTGTCTATTCATAATTTCTTCCCATTAAGTCTAATTATGAACATGCAATTATACATTTACAATTACACTCTTTCTAACATTTGAAAATAGGATTCTCTCTCATTAATCACTTTTTTCCTCAGGTAGTGTCAACTGTTTCTTTTTGGGGTGATTTTCAGAATTCTCTTATCCTGCCTGTTCTCTTCCGGATCCTCTTTAGTTGATTGATAAGTGCCCCTCTTAAATTTTGGTGCCTAACATGGAACATAATATTCCTAGAGGGAGCTGAAAACAAAGGATTCTGATGGATGACACCAGGGACACTCTGTTTTTGTTGAAATTGTATTGGGATTCTTAGAGGGCACTTTGCAAGCTTGCCTCGTGTTACAGTTGTAATTCCTTCAACAAATACCTACTCAGACCTTCAATATGCCAGACACTTATTCAGAGCACTGCAATGGACAACAACAACAAAAATCCCTGCCCATGTGGAATTAAGCTAATGGATTTAAGTAGTAATGAAGTCCCCAGATCTTTCCAATCACCTGTACACTAGAAACTGTCACAAAGTTGTAATTCACTGAATTTCATACAGAAATAATACAGTTTGTTTATATGCAATTAATTGATCTGGTCCCCCTTATGGGTTTTCTACATAACTTAGTGGCAAAGGGAAGGACAACTTAATTTTAGTCCAACCGGATATGCTTAGTCTGATCCAAATATTTAGCAGTCTCTTTAGGTAAATCCTCAGTCTCTTTGGATAAAAGTCTCTATCTTTGAGAATTTTGAATTTCCCCCTAATATGGTCATTTCTAATCTGGATTTCCCTCTGAAAATATGGGATATGTATAGGAGCAATACTAATTCAAAATACTAACTCAATATACTAATACTTAGCATCCAGAATCAATTAGAAGAGAATTTAGCCATAAATAACCAGTATGGCTAGACCAGTGTACACCAGGGGTAGGAATGCAGCTTATATGACCTCATGAGAGGAGAGGCAGTCCTAAGACGAACTCATTGTCCTCTAGACCCTCCCTGATCTTCATAGCAGAGTGGCTCCACTAAATTGGTCTTGTCTGGGTGTATTCAGGTTTCTGGCGTCCACCACTGGAGAATGTGATCCTAGTCATTTGCCTCCAATCTTGATGTCCTCAAATACCACAGCCTCTGGCTATGTTAGTCCAATGTATGCTCTGAAACTCTGTGTCCTCTCTCCAGGCACACTGCCACTCTCTCACACTTCATACAGAGACCATGAAGAACCAGCAGCTTTCTATAGCCACCTTCTTGCCATCTTTTGGGGGCCAGAATGGACATGGACCTAAGCTGAGGGCTGGGGTTCTCCAGGGGGTCTACATTCTCCCTGATGCTGAGCCACTGCTCTCAGCGTCTTCAGACTTCCTCAGGCATATCTTGTTACCAAGTCCCCTCCCCTCTCCGTGGCTCTACCAACGTTCAACTCTGAAACAAGTGTGTGACTAGGGATGAGAACGTGGCATCTAACCCCTCAATCAACCTATATCTCTTCTCATAATCCCTCAAGACTTCCAGGCTTCCTGACTAAAAGGGTCCAGTTTTAGACTTCTTACTTCCTCTTTAACTTTTTCTTTGTCTCCCTAGGTCAGCAAGCTTGTTGACCGCCCTCCATAGGTGGAAGAGCTGTCATTGCATTGTGGAAGAAACTTTGGATCCTGAATCCTTTGAGCATGGTTCTTGATATACTAAAGAAGGAGATACAATGATTTAGAAAAAAAATCCTCATTTTCTTAAAGCCTGATTTTCACAACTATTGTATTTCTAAAAGTCAGCATTGAGATTTAAACCTTATCAAAGGCCAATATATCCTAGGGTGTTCTCATACTTTCTTTCCTTGGGTTGATAAACATCAAGACTTGGCCCTGAAGGCTGAGGGCTACAAAGTACACGATTTAAGAATGAAAATTAAAAGCATTGATTTAATGTTTGTAAACAAATTTATAATTTTGACCTAAAGAAAGGACTTTAAGTTTTCCCACAGAAGCTATTTCGGTCCCATCTCATAACTATAAAAATAAATAAATATAAATTCTGCAGAATATTTTGAGAAAACAAAGCAAATTTCCATGAAGAAATGCAGGATATTGAGAAAGTCATCTGGATTATTGTGCTAAAAAATCAATTATTGACCAATTTATCTGAGCGGCAGAGGATAAAACCAAGAGATTATTATTTGCGCTTAGAAAACAAATAGCAGCTTAATTAAAATGCCCCTCAAGGTCATTCTAATATATAGGAAGTAAAGTGACCAATGCTAATAAAACACATTTGAGAGCTTTCCACATTATCCAGACCACTGCTTCAAGCCACCATCTCTCTAGGCCTCAAGAGGCAAAATTACACAGAGACTATATTTCACTCTGTCTGTTCAGGCCCATCAGAAATTCCTGTCTCCTCTGATCTTAAAAATAAAAACTCCCCATCCTGTAAGAAGAGTTTTTTATTAGTGTTTCACAACATGCTCAGGACAGTGTCCTCTCCTCTCGGAGCAAAGTGAAGAACATTCTAACAAGGTGATGATATTGTGCAAGGGGCCTGGAAGACCCTCTTGTACTCTCTGAGGACCTATAGGGGAGGCAGCAGGCACAGAAGCCCGGCTGCTTGTTTTCTTGATGTCTGTGTACAACATAATCTGACCACTTGGAGTATCTTCTCTGAAACACAAATAGCTCCTTGGTCCCTGAAGGCATTTAAACATGAATTTGATGCTACTAAGCCAGCAACTACCTATCAAAGGCAACCACAGAGAAGAAATCAGAAGCCAAGGCTTCTAAGATATACCTACAGAAACCAAAACTTCTGTGAAAACAGAACCCCTTGGGCCTCCCTGACTTTCCTAGGCAGATGAATTAGGATGTCCTTGCCATCAGCCCACAGAAATTGTTGATAAGGTGGTCTGATATCTTTTTCTTCTTAGCTGCTATACTTAAGTCTACCATGCAGCATCTTACTGATTACATGTCATCTTGTTTTGTTTGTTATTGTGTCATATATGTTAGTGTTAATGTTTTGTATAAAGATTGCTTTTGGTTATAGGTAACACCAACAACTGAAACTGACAAATAATAAAAAAGATTTATCGGTTTACAGAATGGACAATTCCAGTTAAAGCATGGGTTTCAGGAGAGCTCTGATCCAGGGATTTATAAAGTCATCAGGGCACTTTCAGGTTGCTGGTACTGTTAGTGGTGTAATTACAATTGTCATCGTTATTTCTAGTTTACAGATTAGGAAAACTAAGAACGCAAAGACTGTAAGTGAATTATACAAGGTTAAATGACAAATAAATGACAGATCCAAGGTTCAAGCCTACTCCTTGAGACTCCAAACCAATGTTGCTATTGGAGCAGAGGCTTTTTATAGAGTTTTGTGAGGCATTGTATTATGATCACTAAGTAACCTAGGAAAAAATCTGCTTAATTTACCTCTTCATTCAATAAACATTGATTAGGAACTTACTACGGGCCAGGCACTATATTAGTCATCTTTTGCTACATAACAAGTAACCCCAAAATGCATGACCTTAAAGCAATAATAATCACTTATTATCTCTCATGGTTTCTGTGGGTCAAGAATTCAGACAGGACACTATGGGAAAGGGAAAGGCTTGTCTCTGCTACATGATATTTGAGTCCTCTGCTGAAAGACTCAAAGGCTAGGTGTTAAAAGATCCCCTTTCAAAATGGTTTGGTCACTTAGCTAACAAGTTGGTGCACACAGTTTGGTTCCTGTCCGTGTACTCCACGGGGCCGCTTCAATGTCCTCACGACATGGCAGCTGGCTTCCTCCAGAATGAAGAACCCGTGAGAGAAAGTTGGAAGCTGCAATGCCTTTTCTTACCTGACTGAGGAAGTTATACACCACCACTTCCACCATATTCTTTTGGCCATACTGAGCTGCCCTGATTTGATGTGAGATGAAGATAAAAGAAAGGCATGGGGGACTTCCCTGGTGGCCTACCGGTTAGGATTCGGGCTTTCACTTCAGGGGCCCGGGTTATATCCCTGGTCAGGGAAGATCCCACAAGCCACACAGTGTGGCCAAAAAAATAAAAGAGAAAGAAAAAGAAAGGCATGAATACCAGGAAATGAGAGTCATTGGGGGTTCATCTTAGCCACTGCTGGGGCTCTTCTTAAGCACTGTAAACACATGAAGAAAATCCCTACCTTTATGGAGCCTGTGTACACGTGAAGGGATCATAGGGGAATCAGACAATTAAAAAAACATAGTTTGTCAGGTGGTAATACATGCCATAGAGAATAATAAACTAGGGAAAGTCTAGGATCCCAGCCAGCTCATAAGTCACCCATGTATAGATCAGAAAAATGTATGTTCCTTTGGGCCAATAAGTGAAAAAAAGCACCCTCCACTTCCAGGCTAGTCCTGGGAAGGTGTTATGGCCTTGGAAAGCACGGCAATTTCAAATATATGATCAGAGAAGTCCTCACTTTCCCTGAGCAAAAACCTGAAAGAAGTGTGAGAGCAAGGCATGCTGATATCTAGGGGAAGAGCTTTCTAGGTCACGGAAGCAGGAGATGCTAGTGCCCTGAGATAAGGAAAAGGAGGTGACCCTAAAAGGCCATCCTGATTCAGATACCTCTACCTCTTTTCAGGTATTTCTGAAGCTCAATAAAGCTTAACAGTGGAACTGATGTATGTCATTTATTTCATTTCTTATACTTCTTGAACCCAAGTCCAATTCTCTAAGTTAAACTTAGAACAGCATTTTTGTATTTGCTGTGTGTCTGGCCTGGTAGTTAAGTTCTCAAAAATGGCTTATCATTGATGATAGTTTTATATGTTCCATAAATAAGCAGAAAAGTACACACTTCATTTTATTTGTGGATATTCAGTATTGAAGTGGAGCAAACACAAAAATTTCTCAAACTATATTAGGGTTTCAATTCCCTGTTCTCCAAGGTCCCTGTATCACCCTTCATGTCGGGGCATGGCAGACGATTTATAACAGAGACCTCGCAAACTAGTACCATTACAGCTATACTTTTGTAACAATGCAGATCAAGTCTGTGTGCTAAGCATACTATTTCATAAGAACAATTTCCATGGTTGAAAGAATCAAACCAAACAATGTATATAAATGTGATTTGTACGTTGTAAAGCATTCCAGAAGCATTACAGGATTACTGTTGCTGCCGTTCATATCAGTGAGAGCTAACAGAACATCACAACTCTCCTGAGAAAGAAAACTCTCCTGAGTAGCTCCTGGTGTTACTGTAAAAGAGCACTGGACTGGGAAACCTGGTTGTGTTCCCAGCTCTGGTGATAATTAGCTGTGTGTGTTTCAAATAATTCAAAATACCTCTCAATGACTCAGTTTCCTCTAAATCAAAATGAGACCTACTAGACCCACTCCTCAGCCTTTAGTTTTTCTTTTTATCTCTCATTGAATTCGGGGTCTCCTGGATATTGGCAAAGCTTGACAGTGTTTTACAAGGGCAGACGTCCGTGCCCCATTCTCTGAATGGGCTGCCCATTGCCCTTGCCCGCAGACAGGGTCAGTTTCTGTCTTCAACCAGTTGGGGGCGCTGGAAGAACTCTTAATACCGTCTCAATTCTAAAGTTCTTGGTGGAATTACAAACTGGAAGCGTGTGTTTAGCATAAAATCTGTTTTTAAAAATCCCACAAATGACTGAAATGATTGCTTTGTAAGCAATAGGGCTCAAAATCCTTCTCAAGCACATCCTCACTTAGAACTCTATTTGTGGCCTGGCATCCTTCTCTGGAATGCTGAAGCCATTCTTTAGCCACTACTACACACTTGGAATTAATATCAGCGAACAAACCAGCTGTCTTCCATGTGAGAGTATTTAGACTGAATTTGTAGTGCATCACTCGGAGCTTTTCTAGAGCTTCTTGGTCGCTGGCACCATGTTACATTGTTCTCTTTCATTTGCTCCCTTAATGAGTGGTGGATGACAGAATGGCTGGATTGACACAAGCAATAACCAAGCTCTGGTCCACCTGAATTTTGACAGACTACATTTAATGTCATCGTTGACTGTGAAAGACAAGGTTTCTTGAGATTAAACATCCCTGCGCACACAGGGGGGCACTGACTCTGTGCTCCAGGTCTCCTAGCAACTGGCCTGCATTTACATGCCCTTCCAGCATGGTTCAAACGCCCAGCACAGCTTGTATTTCCATCCCCGACCCCGTTACACACATCACAAAATCAACTCGAGGGAATCATTTACCACAATTTTGTCTCATCAGAACATACACAGCATTTGCATCCGCTTTTTAATTTTGACAAATTTACAAAGCAAGAGGGAAGAAAACTGCCCTTCCCTTTCAGGTGTCAAAGACATCAGACTGTTCTGAGTTGTCTTTTCTAACATTCTGGAACGTCTGTTAAGACGTACAGCTCTGGGCTTCCCTGGTGGCGCAGTGGTTGAGAGTCCGTCTGCCGATACAGGGGACACGGGTTCATACCCCGGTCCGGGAAGATCCCACATGCCGCGGAGCGGCTGGGCCCGTGGGCCACGGCCGCTGAGCCTGTGCGTCCGGAGCCTGTGCTCCGCAACGGGAGAGGCCACAACAGTGAGAGGTCCGCGTACCGCAAAAAAAAAAAAAAACAACCTACAGCTCTCAGAAGCCAGTAAGCTTTTTACCAATTAGAAAGATTCCTCAACTTGATTTTATGTTTGTGGAGATACTAAGCTGTGAATGCCCACAAAATGCATGAAAGCTGTTTGTTCTGGCGCACTGCTGAACATAACACATAATCTCTGGGTTCTTACAGAGAAAATTTTGCATGAGAAAATTTTGCATGATGAGTCATGCAGACAAAGCTTCAGTTACAGGAAAACCATAGGAAAATAATCTACCTAAAGAAAAACAGCATTCTTGCTTTTTCAAGAACTTATTTACTTGTCAAGTAGAATCACAGAATTTTAAACTAGAAAACAGTTTTGACTTAAGTGTATCAAACCTACTTATTTAAGGAAAAAAAGTACTGAGACCAGGTAGCTTGTGTGACTTACTCAAGATTCCACAGTTATTCAGTGGCAAAGTGGAGGCTCAGACTTAGGGTCAAGCTTCATACTTTAGTTTTTGATGCTGCCTCCCTACAGTTCTCAAAATAGGCAGCCACTTTAGTGCACACGAGAAAGTCATCCTACTCTCTTTAAAGTGGATAAATTTATGAAAACTTTACAAATTTGTAAAACAAGCAGTGTTCAATTATTATTTTATATATGTGATATTCTGTTGTGGTTGCTACGTATTCAGGGGATTCAAAAGCTGACACAGAGTTCATCCTTCGGCAGATATTTAAGAATGCTCTCTTAGAAAGAAATCCACAAATATAGCTTCTAACAACAAAGCACATTTAAAAGCTGCAAACATTTTTCTGGAGAGAATTAAAGCCATGCTGTTAGTTGTCATTTATGTGCTGTCTTTAACACACCAGGCCACATGATGGCAGTGTTCCTCGGTAAATGAACCTGGAAAAACAACTGCAGTATCCCCTGGAAAAAAAAAACCTACACCAATGCAGATAAAACTTGATCCAGATTAAATCATAAATATGGGTTAAAAATTTGGGGGTTTTATCCACTTAAACCATATCTTTTATGATCATATTTTCCTACAATGAATTTCTCTGTTCAGAATTTGCCATGGGTCTATGATGTTACAGAATGAATTTCAAGATGTGAGTGGTTAGCAAATACATAAATATAAGTTAAACGTTGTTTGGAGGGGGAGGGTGGTTGTCGGTCTACTGTTTGTTTTCACTGCGATGGTATTAAGAAGAGCACTTAAAATAATAAACTAAATATGTTTTGTACCGTGTGTCTTTAGATTCTTTCCAGACCGTTATTGTCTTATGAGTCTCTGTCTTTGGGTGTGGGAAAGCAAGGCAAGCTTGCTTCTCATGCTCAGAATTTTCCTCTTAGGCTGAAAATATTCCCTCTAAGACGAGAAGGAGATTTCCTGAGTCTCCTCTAAAAAGGCGTGAAGCCACAGATGGAGGTGAAAGCAGCAGCTACTGTCAGTCAAGGCCTCAGGCAAGACTGTGAAATCAAAGATTTGTTCCCGTTTCCCAGCCCCAGCCCTTTCTAGTGTCTCTTAGGCTGCCCCTTGACAGCGCCAGGGGGTAAAAGAGCTAGGCTTGTCCTCTAGATCTTTATTTCTTGATCCTTCCTAGGTGGATTTTGTATTTGAAACACGGGTTGTGAACTTTCTATAAATCTTACAAGAATGAATGTCAGTTACCTGCAAGGGAATATCTGGGGACAGGCATGCAATGTACATCCAACTCATACAGTGAACAGACTTGGCCGGAAGCTGTCAGAGGACTCTCTGGGCTTGCCTGGCAGTCCTGCCACCGCATACCACAATTCAACAACTATTGACAGAGTTATTATTTATGTGTCTGACACTGGTAGGACTGGCAGCAGGATGAGTAGCAGGATGCAGCCCCTGATCTCAAGAACTTACAGTAGAATCAAAGAAATGAGAAATACAGACTACACAACAGGGCAGAACAGAATATACTGTGAGAGTATTATGGAAGGAAGAGCTCACACCTTCTGATTGAAGGCTCAAGAAAGACTTCATAGAGGAAATGATATTTTACATAGGATTTTGATAGAAACCAAAAAACATTAGGTGTTTGGTTACACTGTGGCACCGCCTAGGAATGCGCTCTCCCCTATATCTCCACTCACTGAAGGCCCTTCCCAGTCTTAACCTATGTCAACTATCCCTCATGGCAGGGAGTGAGGGCATAGGGAGAGAATGGTAATCCAATTTTACTAAAATAAAAAGAATCTCGGGGCTTCCCTGGTGGTGCAATGGTTGAGAATCTGCCTGCCAATGCAAGGGACACGGGTTTGAGCCCTGGTCTGGGAAGATCCCACATGCCGCAGAGCAACTAGGCCCGTGAGCCACAACTACTGAGCCTGCGCGTCTGGAGCCTGTGCTCCACAACAAGAGAGACCAAGATAGTGAGAGGCCCGCGCACCGCGATGAAGAGTAGCCCCCGCTCGCCGCAACTAGAGAAAGCTCTCGCACAGAAACAAAGACCCAACACAGCCAAAAATAAATAAATAAATAGATAAATTTATAAAAAAAGAATCTCAACCGGAGAAATAGAAGATAACACTGGACACCTGATTTGGGTCTATAACCACAGGAGGCCTTGAATGCAAATAGAGCAGTTCATGTTAAACCCCACCAATAATGGGAATCACTGAGGAATGCCAATACTCTGGGTTGTAATTTTACGTCCAAATTCTGTATCCAGCTGGGCATAGGGAGAACTATGTAAGTAAAGATAGTCATTAAATATAACTGATGACTTATTCTATTCTATTGGCAGCCTGAATTATGATAAGGGTTCTCAAACTTTAAGGTACTTCAGAATCATCTGGAAAGCTTGTTACATTGCAGACTGCTGGGCTCCAACTCTCAAAGTTCTGATTAAGTTTGGGTGAGACCTGAGAATTTGTTCAGTGCCAATGCTGCTGGTCTGGGGACCACACTTAAAGAACAATTAGTTTATGGGCTCTATAGAATACTTGTCAGGTTAGAGAAAGCTACCTCGTCCTAAGGATCATACCACAAAAAAACCTCCTAAGCCCTTCCCTGATTATGGTTTCTACATTTCAATGATTGGGAACATCAGATAATTTTTATCTTAACCACATGCCTGTTCTGAATTTAAAAAAAAAAATTTGCTGTTGAAAACATGGTATGCATATAATATAAAAATGAGTTTTTAGAATTTGTTTTATTTCCATCACAGACCTCATTGATTTGAAACTGTATGTTAAGTGATCATAACCAGCTATTGGGGGCTACAGTAACTTAGAATGTTGAAAGAAATATACAAAACCAAAGACCCAAGAAAAGAAATTTAAATGATAATGAGTGAGATGACTGACTATCCCATGTGATAACTTTTATTTCTTTAAAATATCAAAACATATAAGATATTATTAAGTGCTATAGTCTACGTATATCCTATTTTTATATTTTGGCCAAAAAAACAGAGAAAAATACAAATGGCCGTTTATATATATAAACGGCTGGGGTAATCATTCAATTGAATAGCCAAGAAAAGCTAATGGGCTACAGTTCAGGACACGTATGCTCTTGGGAGCTAACGTGAGGTCAGGAAACTGTATCAACCTGATCATGTGATGTACAGTCTGGGCCCTATCTGTTATAGGTGTGCCTCTGCTTTTAGCAAATACCACACATAAAAAGCCAGCTTTACAGAAAAGGTCAGGATTCATTGAAAAATCCTAGAAGAGTCTTTGAGATAATTTATGGCTTTATTTTACCGTTGCTGAAGGTGAAGTATAAAGAGGAAATGTGTCCAAAGCCACCCAGTTTCTTCTTTCCATCCCCCATCCCATCTAACCTGATAGTCAGTGAGTAAACACCTTCCCTTCTCTGATTTCCCACACCCTTCGCTTCCACCAGCCCTTGAGTCTCTCACTATTGTTCCCCATCTGTTGGCTCTGTCTCTCCAACGATGATTGCAAATGCCTCAAAAACAGGAGCCGCTTCTTCACCCCTCTCCTGAATTCCCTATGGATACATTAAGGGGCTGATTATTCCATTTATTACAAAAAAAAAGAAGAAACCTCCAAATTACAAAAGCATTCACAATAGGATCTGTATTCTATAGGCTCTTTCAGGTTGCGAGAGCAATGGAGACCAATCGTGCTTCCCTCATTAATGGGGGTTTATTGTGAGGACAAACAGGACGCAGACTCAGCAGCTGCACACACAGCCGGCCCCACCAGGAACTCCTCGCTGCCTGTTATTGTCCTGGATGAACCTGTAGCTCCTACGGCCGAGGCCGCGCAGCTGCTCTCCTGACTTAACTGCTTGCCCTCTCTGTGCCTCGGGTCCTTCACCTTCAAAATGGACATCATCATAATACCTACCTCGTTGGCTTGTTGGGAGGATTAACTGGGTTGACATATGTAAAGCTCTTACAAGGGTATCTGGGGCATAGTAAATGCTAGAAGATGTTGGCCATCACTATTAATTCAGCCCCTCCCCAATATCTCCTTGAATATGAGGGTTCTGGCTCCTCTGAAAGATACAGGCACAAAATTCCCTTTTTGTCTTCTGTGAGAAGTTGGCTTCCCCCCCCCCCCCACATAGTTTCTGCTCACTGGTATCATTACTGCCCTGGTGCAGAGAATCAGCTCACTGCCCTTCACTTCAGAAAAGGCCTCAGGAGCGACTGATTCCATGGAAACTCGCCACTGGTGAGCCATCATTTATTCTAGTGCCAGACTGCTGGAGGGTTGAGAGAGGAAATGGAGGATTTATCAGATTAGCTTCCTTGTACTGAGGCAGTTTGAATTTTCTCTACAAGTTCTGGCAAATCTTGACTTAACTATAGCATGGCTAAATTCTACAAACACTGTGAGGTGGGAAATAGAAATTTCCAGGAGGACCTGAGCTGAAATTGTACAGTTGGACCCGTGTGAGTCTGCAGGAGCACTGCTTGGGGCCGGCTGCAAATCTAGCTGAGGTGTTAATGTTTTATCATTCTGCAAAGAGGCTCTCTTGTAGTTAGCCCCGCTGTTGAATCTGGAGTCTGTCCTGAGCCTTTTTGCTCAAGGCTATGCACGTGGACCTAGGCAGAACATCCTTAAAGCCCCTATTAGTGAGAGCTGACTGCTTTCCCCTGTGAAGACAAGCATTACATTGCAGTAAAATGCAAATCCACTAACAGGCAACTGCAGATTTATAGCACTGCAGTTCCAGAGGAATCACAGGAAATAGAACCTTGTCTCTCCTGGTAAATCGGAGGTACAGACTTCTCCAGATTGCTCAGGACTCCACGCAGGAATGGCTACATAATTTGCAAGGCCCAGTGCAAAGTGAAAATATGGGATCTCCTGTTTAGAAATTACTACAACTTTCAAGATGGTGACAACAGAGGATTAACACAAGTGCTGGATCTTTCAGAGCACAGGGCTCTGGGCAGCTGCCCAAGTCACACGCCTATGAAGCTAGATCTGATTCCAGGTGTCACTGAAAAGTGGCACTTACGGTTTAAACACATCATATGGCCTATGGGGAGAGAATATGAGTGCAGGGGTCAACCTTGTTTCCCCACCTCCTGCAGCCCTGGGGACAACCACCCCATCATTTGATTGACGGGGGTAGAATCAAAACGGACCGCATTGCTGAGCCCCGCCTAGTTTTACTACTGATATTGTGTCATGCTCCTACCACCACACACCACACATCACCCTTTGCTGTGAGTCTGAGGACACTCACACTCCCCCTCTGGTCCTTGTGGTTTCTGCTTTGCATTCAGTAAGAGATCGAGTAGCACAGTGCTTGAAAGTACAGACTCTGTACCATGGCTAGTTGTGCAACCTTGGGCAAGTTATTTAATCTTTCTGTGCCTCAGTTTCTTCATGTATAAAAATGTGGACAACAGTAGTAGCTGTCTAAGAAAGCAAACTATGTTAGCACACATAAAATACTTAGAATTGTCCTGGGTACACAGTAAATGCTCTACGGTATTAGCTGTTATTAACCTGCCACCTTTGTCCCAGTTGAAATCTTCTGTTGCTACCATCACTGTCCTCTGGACTCCTGAAGTTCATGTTGGGGGTTGGGGCATTCCTCCACTGAGGCAAGAGGGTACTGGGCCAGGACTTCAAATTCATTACAGGCCAAAAATTCAGACATTTGTTTATATTTCCAAATGAGGTTAGATACATATGTTTACAGAGATACACTAACAGCATTGGAGGGCCTCTGTTCCTCCTACAAAAGTAATTGCTAAGTGTAAATATTTTAAGTTCAGTACAACCCTACTTTGGCATGTCTTCATTTTTAAGTATACCGGAGGCTGTGGAAATAGAGGGGGCCTCCTCAGCGTGTCAAGGGTCCTTGACACGGCCACTCCTGACCTTCCTCCTCTTTCCAGTAGTTAGAAAAGCAGAAACTGGAATCCACATTGTTCTGCAAAGGAGGAAGCCCACAGGAAAGAGAAGGGAAAATAACATGGGCCCTGAAGCAGGAGCTCTGGGGATCAAAACTGACTCAAACTCCAGCCCCGTTTTCTGTGAGGCCAGCCACGTTCGTTGAAGGGAGCATCTGTTCCTCTGTAGAATGGATTAAATGTACCTTCTTCCCTAAGTCACAGGGCTGCTGGCATTCGGGCAGGATAGATACTTCAGAAAACACAGTAAGAATGGAGCCAAAGGGGAAAGGAAAAAAGGAGACATTTCAAAGAGGTCATCAAGAACCAAGTCACTCTGGTATCAATGATGGCTGAAAGTGGAAATATGGCATAAAATAGGAGTTGAATTTAAAGCTCTAGAAGAAAACAAACAAAAGGTTGAGCTTACTTTGTAAACAGGGTCATATACTATGAGTTATGTGTGAATTTCTTTCTCTTGTTTGGTGATAGATGAGAAAGGAATTTTAAATAAAACATAAATATCTTTCCTAATTGGTGGGGGGGGGGCGGTAGAGAGGGAAGAAAACCCTACCTTTAGTTTCAAATGAATTAATGGATGGGGAAGTGCGAAAATTATCATCAGCCTTTCTTCTTACCGTCAGTCACCACAGCTGCAATGTCTGTCCACACAGCAAACAAGAAATGAGAAAGTAGCTGCTGATGTAGCCTCTGCAAGGCTTTACTGTCCTCCTGGCGGTGCAGGGGTAGACAGGGAATCTTGAGCAAATCTGTGTACTCTCTGCTTGATAGATAAAAAGAAAATTTTATTGCACAAGGTTTATAAATGTGGCCCTTGCTACATGTGTTTGTTCATTTTTTTTAATTTTAATGGAAAAACAGTATTTTATTTGCTTAGATCTATGCATTTTAAGAGTCTTAAAAATAAGCGTAAAAGAGCTTTTACTGCAACATAAAGATCAAAGAGAGTCAATTTCCTCCCACAGCTATTTCTTCAGGTGTTTTTTATTCTGAAATGTTATCTTCTTCTTTTCAAAATCGTGCCCAGAATGAAAAAGCAATCTGTATTTAAATACCTGCATTATATTTCCTTCGCTTTTCAAGAAACTGTGTGCCCAGACATTTAATGGTCAGATTACACTTATAACGAAACTAGAACAAAAATTCAGAAATTGTATACCTGTAATTTGGGGGCATGTGTTTAAAATTAAAAACAAAAACCAAAAACTTTTTCCAAGAAGAAGCTCTGTGCACTGTATTAGGATGGGCTACTCTGATTCAGAATCTGTTGCCATGGCGACCAATCTGGGTGCCTTGTGGGCTCTGTAAGACAGGCTAGTGTGGTAATTATATAAGCTGAAGTGCTGCTGAATAACCCCAGGAAGGCAGGACTGCCTCAGTGCAATTTCTAGGAAACCACTATTTTAAAATTCATACATCATAATGCCTTCTTCTTTTATATGGAAATCTACCATTTTGTATTTTTTGTATATAAATCTGATAAGACTGATAGAGTAGAAAATAAAATTTACTAACTTCTGAACATCAGAAATATGCCAAATTAACTGTATTTTATACTAATGAATTTATTTCCAACAATCCTATTTTTTTATGACTGGACAATGAACCAGCAATTAAACGGCCTACTGTTTGTCATAATATGCCACGTGTGACTTAGTTTTTTTTTAAATATGTAATATATAATAATTATAAAAGTATAAGTAGGTAATTGATTAGAACAATAAATCAATGCCATTTTTAACCTAAATAGACAAGTTAAATTAGTTAAGTGTGAAGTGCAATTAATACATAGATTTCAATAATTTCAATGAAAAATATATTTAAGAAGAAGATACATACAGATCTTATCAATCTTTTTCATATTTTACATTCCACATTGTCACACGCGGTCATAGGCCATGCTTGTAAGAGATAGATCATTACTTGGCACACAGGAAATTGGTTTCTGATGATGATGTAATGTTATTCCTTCATTCAGCAAACAGTTACTTAATGAGAAAGCTAGATATTTCACCTTAAACAAGTCTTTTCACCTCCTCGGGTCTTCAGTTTCCTCATCTGTAAAGTAAAAGTTCGTATTCAGGGCCTTTCCAGATCAAAAATTCCACAGTTCTAGAACTCACAAGATAAAATAGTCTTCATTATCAGTTGTCTAGTACTTTTACTTTGAAGAAAACTACTATTTATTCAATACTGACCATATCTTGACACTGTGTTTGACATTTTACTTATATTACCTGTGGTACTATAAGGTAGGTACTGTAATCCCACTTAACAAATGAAGAAACAGGGTATATAATTTGAATCTAACTCAAATTTCATATACTTTGTATTACACCATGCACATTAGTGAAGGATCTTCAGCTATCTCTATGGATGGATGATATTTTTGTGATGATAAAAAAATGTAAAGTACGATTGTATAACATGTCAGAACTCTGAAAGCATTGATTTTTTTAATTATTAAAGAACTCTGAAATCAATGTGACAAAAGATTAAACTGAACTATCATGAAATAGGGACTTGCAGATTCTTCCAAAGGCAATGGGATGTAAGAAGTGGACACTACTTAGTGCAAGAACAATGCTAAAAATGGGACTTAGACATTCTCTTACTGTTTATTAGTACCCATTTTTGTCTAGTCATACTTAGGTGATTAATCATGGATCTAGGTCTGATGAATTGAATTTTATAAAAATTAAATGCTGGTAAAAATAACCATTGTAATGAGCACTTAAAATGACAGATATGACTTTCATTAACCTGAGTGTTTTTCCTATTACTCCTCAGAAAGCACTTTCTCTCCCCCTGTATTTGAAGATGAGGCTGATAATGAAGCGGCTATTCAGGTGTCCACATTTATTTGCAAAATCATCGTGTATTCCACAAACTCCCTCCATTACGTACATGGTCTTCTGTTCAGTAGTTTTACATACTTTTTACTGAATCAATACTGGCCCTTTCCTGTTCTGTCCAAAGAAGAGCCCCCCCCCGCCCCAACCAAATGCTTTATAACTCAATGAATGCAGTTCTGGCTCTTTATCTTGGAGACTTTTTTGCCTCAAGTCCCAATGTTATACCCCATCTTGTTTTCTGTTGTGTGAAAGAGGGGTCTGATGACAGATTTCATTTCCCAGAATTTATTACCTATTGTGTATATTGCGGTTCAGTCACAATGACCCCATCTGCATTTAGGTTGAATGGGGGGCCCCCACCCTGACCCAATTTAATAAAAAAATAATGAGGCCACTCAAAGCTCATAGATGTGTCAGCACTATGAAAAGGGTCTATAATCAATGCAAATGTGATGTTTTCCTGCTTTGTGGAGCACAGAGGTTTGACACCCATCTCTTTTACTGGATCAAATCAGACTCCCTCTTTGCTTTGAGAATCTAATGAAAGGTATGGACTTTCTTCTCCCCTCAAAAAAAAAAAAAATGCATGTGGCTGGATAATTTATTGAAATGTTAATTGGTGGGTTGTTTCATGCTCTGTTTTTTCCTCCCTCCTGTTTCAGGAATGTGGTCAAGCCTCTTGAGATGCGAATTGTCCCCCTGAGGTTGTACAGAGCACAACCTGCCAATCCATTCATGGTAGGCCTCCCGGAAAGTTCAGGAAGCTTTGTATTGTCCAAGGATGGGGCTGGAAGAGTATCAGTAATGACTGAGCTCGGATTTCCTGCCATCCAAGGCAGAATGGGGGCTTGAGGTCAAGTTTAACTTGATTTAAAGTTTATTGCATAATATGATGTTTTTGCACACTTGTGTGTAGATATAGGTTCCCATCCTCTCTATAATTCTATGTACCCACACATAATTTTACACAATATTTCTGAGGGTTTGTGACCTCCATCCCCCAATTCATCCTACCCCACTCTCTGAGGTCAATAATAAGAATTTTAACGTTTATTAAGCGGTTACTATTGAGTTTTAACACAGAATAATTCATGTATTTTTAATGAAGAGGAGTAAGGGTTAAGAGGTTAAATAACTTTCTTAAGGTCACACAAGCCGTATTGATGGAGGCAGGATTTGAATCCAGACACACATGGGGTAGTAGTAAGCTATACTGTTGCACAAAAGCCATTGCTCTAGGATGCTATCCTCAGGACTGACTTTTATTTCTTTTATCTTCCTTAGTTTCCTAAAGACACCCTTTAGTAATCCACGCCCCTGAACCTGGTCATAATGTAACAAATCCCCATACAGAGATCAGTCACCATTCACACTCTGACATATTAAATGAGGCCCCTGCTATATGCCATTACCTGTTGGACCCAGGTCCCCACTATGCCATCCCCACATCTTAGAAGAACTCTGTGGCTTTGACTGGCTATTTCACCTCTCCAAACTTCAGGTTCCTTATCAACGAAATGGGGATGATAAAAATACCTATGACATGAGATTGTGTGAATTATATCAAAAGCAGGGCACATTAATTACTTGGCATAGGATAGGGCCTAGTACATAAGAGTTCAATAAACGGCAGCTCATTGTTATAATTAAACTGCATTATTCTAATCATGAAGAATTGCCCTCAGTTGATACTTCTTTGAAAGCAGACAAGGCCTGGGATCTGGAAGGTCTTCTGTGACTCCTTCAGGCTTATAAATTATTCCTTTGCACTACCATAGTATTATTATTATTTTTTTTTTTGCAGTACGCGGGCCTCTCACCATTGTGGCCTCTCCCATTGCGGAGCACAGGCTCCGGACGCGCAGGCTCAGCGGCCATGGCTCACGGGCCCAGCCGCTCCGCGGCATGTGGGATCTTCCCGGACCGGGGCACGAACCCGCGTCCCCTGCATCGGCAGGCGGACTTTCAACCACTGTGCCACCAGGGAAGCCCTACCATAGTATTTTGAACATACTTCATTGTTGCTTTTTGGATTCCATAAAAATTATGTTTTCACATATCTGTTTTCCATCACTGGACTGATAGCATCATATTGATTGTTGACATCTCAGTATCTAGCACAGTATCAAGCACTTAGGCTAGGAACTCCAGGAGTCCACCCCAGTTGTGCCTGGCTGTGACCTGGGTATGGCCAGAATAAAATATATCTATAATAATAATGATTTTGTATGTAGGAATACTAGGTATGAAATAATATTTGAAATGGAACAGAAAAGAATGAAGTACTATAGTTTCACATATTTTACCATTAGCATTTTCCCCCAGCTTTATTAGATATATAATTGACACATACATACTACTATTTTTCTTATTCTTCTCAGGGACTGTTTAATTTTTTTACTGTAACAGAAAACATAGAATATAGCAATATTTTAAAGGTAACACACATCCAGCCTTCAAGTGAACTAAAGATTTTGTTAGATCTTCTTTATAGAATTTAAGTTAGAATTTAATATTGGAAAAAATAACTTATCATTGACAATAAATATACAACTTCTTACCTTTCCCTAGTTTGTGTAAATTGAGATCATTTTAAGTCAAGATTGGTAGCATAAAATGTCTTCAAAGCTGGTGCACAGAACTCCTGTACCAGTCATTTAAATGAGTTCTCAAAGAGTTAAAAAGAATCCTGATTTCATTCGATTTACTACTGATGTGTCTCATGGAGAGAAAGGTTGACTATTAACAAAACAGTTAGACTTGAGGAAAGGTTTTGAAGAAAGAAAATGAAAAGCATTTAAAATTTAAAATGTAAATCAAGTTTCTAGCTTTAGAATAGAATATTAATTCAGGCCAGACTAATTTCAAATTTATGATAATTTCATTAGCTGCATTGAAGCTTTCCTTGATCCAATCTGTAAAAGAGTAGTTTGCTAATTAATAATTACAAAATATGGGAGATATTTAAGGCATTGTTTTCAAGCACTATTTGCATTTGTTGTTTTCAAGCACCATTTGCTCACAAGCTACTAATTATAATTTTAATTCATTTATTAACTTAGATCCAACAGAATCTTTGGTAATGTTTTACTATTCATTACTAATATTATTGTAATTACTTAAAAGTTATATAAATGCATTTATGTTCCAATAATATAATTCAGAATTTTTAAAGTAATTAAACTTCATTTTCTGGTATAGGTTACGTGTTACCTTTTAATTTACTAAAAAAGACTTAATAGACAACCTCTAAATTAATACTTTCAACTATATAGTGAAGGACTGAACTGCTATGGAGAAGTAAATAAATAAAACATTCTTACAAGTATGGTGAAACCTGTCAATGTTTTTTTTTTTTAACTAAGCTACAAACTTTTTATCAATCTGTCTTAAACTCACACTAACCAGATAAAATAATTTGTATAAACTCTTTAATGCAATAGGGCATCTTTCCACTTTAATTAATATCCTTACAAGCCTACAACGGTCATAGTTTACCTTTGTTTCTCAAATAGTCCATGTTAATTTCTGTGGTAAAATTGTAAGTAATAGTAATTATTATAATGGATGATTAAGTTGAAGACAAATATCAATCCATGGTTCTTTTCAAAATGGTACTATTTTTTTTTCCATCTCAGTAGTTATATAGAGCTCACTGATCCTCCAGTCTTCCTCTTAAACCTGTGACAAATCTTTTTAGAAGTCCCCCTGAGACCCTTCTTCTTTCTCTTTTCTCTGGGTTTTACTTGGGATTCTCACCTAAGTTCTTTCTCTTCCCCCTTTGTAGTCACCTTTCATCTCAACTGTTGCCATGGAGTCAACCATAGCAACGATTGCCCAATCAATAGCTGTCTGATTTCTCAAAAGCAGCTCAATCCAATTTGTCTCTGTGGTATTTCTTTATATATATAAAGCTAGAAAAAAATCCCAGTTTTAATCATTTAAATGCTTTATTAATTGATGCATATATTTTTGCTGAAATTAGTATTTCTTTGCATGTAATTTTGTTATTCTCAATAAGCAGGATTTATTAAGAGAGTTTTAAATAATTTAAATTTTATATTTTATAAGCCCTTTACATAAAATAAATTCACAGAAACAAATGTTCTTTATACTCTTGTTCTAGAGGACAAACTGATCCCATGTGGAAGCTCTCCCTTCCATAGTGATTAACTAGAAATAACAGAAAAGATGTGTGATTTTAAAATCCATTACCACAGAGGGAAACATAAATGGGTAACTTCAGGGGAATCCTAGAAAAATTTTTAAAATGGAATTAAATATGAGGAAAAAAACCAAAGGGTGCTGCTCTGGAGACTGCTGGTTCCAGACAAAATGGTGTAAACACATTCCATTTTATTTCTCCCACTAATCACAGCAACAACAACCACAAAAATCTTGGGAAAAAAATGTAAGACACTTATAGAAGACTCTAAAGGGAGGATAAAATAAAGTGGAATGGCTAGGGACCTTGGAACTTGAGGAACAACCTGGCAGTAAATTCTCTGAGTTTTTTCTTGCCTCATAAATACCTCAGCCTGAATGCTAGAGAACCTAGAAACATCAACAGTCACAGACAGAAAACAGCCCCAAGAAAAGTCTGCTTTCTCTAGCCAGAGGACCAGGAAAAGGTGATCCAACAAGACACAAACTCCTTAACCATACCTGCCTGTTCTGGGTGGGGGTGAACATTAGGAAAAGCACCACTCCTCTCCCCTACCACACTGGGCACTGCAGTGGCAGACCAAGGGGGCAGAGCTCTGTTTTCTACTCTGCCCACTGTAGTAACAAGGAGATGACCTTCGCCACATGAGTCAGAGGGTGAAACCCTGTCTTCAAAACTTGCCATGAAACAAAGAGGTGGTACCCTTCCATATACCCAGACAGTGCTGAGAGATTGTGGGATGCAGTACAGTCATCTGGGTAACCGAAGCAGAGCAGATCAGAATAGCATGGCAGAGTCTTGATAAACTAAACTGATATTTGAACTATAGTACACCAAAAGAGTAACAGGATATGCATTCTGAACCTCAATAGGTTGCTAAAGAAGATGACTTAATAGGAACCAAAGTCTCATAACACAATACTCAAAATGTCCAGGGTACAGTACACAATTGTCATACCAAGAACCAGGAAAGTCTAAACCAAATGAGAAAAGACAATCAATAGATGACAACATCTACATAACACAGATGTTGGAATTGTCTGAGCAGGATTTGCAAAAAGCTGTCTAAAATGCTTTAACAAGCAATTGTGAACAATTTTGAAACAAATTTTAAAAAACAGAAAATATTGCAAAGAAATAGAAGATGTAAAGAAAAATTAAATGGAAATTCTAGAACTGAAAAATACAATAATCTAAATAAAAACCTCGCTGGACAGTCTCAATAACAGAATGGAGATACAAGATAAGAATCAGTGAACTTTAAGGTAGTTTAACAGAAATTATTTAATCAAAAATACATAGGGAAAATGTTTTTTGAATAACTGAGCCCTAGGGACCTATAGGATAATAACAAGAGATCTTAGATTCATGTTATCAAAGTCCCAGAAAGAAAGAAAAAAAATGCAGTATTGAAAACAATTCAAAGAAATAATGGCTAAAAACTTCACAACTTTGATGAAAGATATAAACCTACAGATTCAGGAAGCTGAGCAAATCACAAACAGAATAAACTCTCCAAAATCTATACCTAAATACATCACAGTCACAGACAAGAGAAAAACTTTTGAAAGCAGTTAGGTAAAAATCAACACGTTACCTACAGAGGAACAATGATTCAAATAACAGCTGGTTACTCATTAAAAATCATGAAGGTCAGAAGAAGTGATACAAAATTTTTCAAGTGCTGAAACAAAAGAACTGTCAACCCAGAATTATATATCCAGTAAAAATATGCTTCAGGAGTAAGAAGAATTAGAGGATAAAAAAAAATTAAGAGAAATTATCCCCAGCAGAATGAAAGAATAGCTAAAGCAAATTCTTCATACTGAAAGAAAATGATAACAGAAGGAAACAAAGAACATCAAAAATGAAGAAAGAACAACTTAAAGGATAAAATATATGGGCAAGTCCAATAGATTATTTTTCCTTGCAATTTAAAAAAGTCATGTTTAACAGTTATAACAGTGTCTGATATGGTTCTCAGTGTATGTAGAAGTAATATTTTAAGACAACTATATTATAAAGAGGGAGAATAAAGTGACCTAAATAATGGTGATGCATCCACATTACACTTGAAGTGGTAAAATACTGATGATAATAGACTACAATAAGCTGCATATACTTATTGTAACACCTAGAACAACCACTTAAAAAAACTGAATGAAGAGACAGACTCAAGAGATAATACTGTAGATAAATCAAAATGGAATACAAAAAAAAAAAAAAAATGCTCAAGCAACACCGAGAAAGACAAGAAAGGAAAAATCAGAAGAATGAAAAATAAAGAGAATAAACAAAGCACATAATAAATGGCAGACATGAATTCTGAAATATCAATAATTACCTTAAGTATAAATAGCCTAAAACACATGAAAAAGGGAGCTGCAAAGCACATGAAGCAAAAACTTACAGAAATGAAAGAAGAAATAGAGAAATCCATAATCACAGTTGGGGACTTCAATATCCCTTTGTTAAAAGCTAGTAGAAATAGTAGAAAAAAATGTTAGGAAGGATTTAAGAGAATTAAACAATACCCAGCCAAAGAAATCTAATTGATATTTATAAGAACATTCTACCCAACAGCAGCAGAACACACATTCTTTTTAAGTGTGCTTGGGACATCCACAAAAGACTATTTCTTAGATCATAAAATGAACCTTAAGAAATTAAAAGAATTAAGATCACATAAAGTATGTTCTCTGATCATAATGGAGTCAAACTAGAATTCAATAACAGAAAGAAAGGAAAAAAATCACTAAACACTTAGAAATCAAACAATCTACTTCTATATAATCCATGTGTCAAATAAGTAGTCCCAAGGAAAGACTTTTTAAATCAACTGAATTAAAATGAAAATACAGAACATCAGAACTGTAGAAAACCACAATGAGATATCTATCACTACATATTAACCAGAATGGCTAAAATAAAAAAAAAAAAAATAATGACAACACCATATCCTGGTGAGGATCTGGAGAAACTGGATTTTTTCATACATTTCTGGTAGGGATGTAAAATAGTACAGCTACTTCAAGAAGCAGTTTGGCAGTTTCTCAAAAAACTAAACATGCAACTATCACGTGACCCAGCAATTGCATTCCTGGGCATTTATCTTAGAGAAATGAAAACTTATGCTCACACAAAGACCTATAGATGAGTGTTCGTGGAAGCTTTTTTGTTATAATCAAAAACTGGAATCAGTCCAGATGTTCTTCAACAGGTGAATGGTTTAACAAACTTTTACACTGTTACAGTTACACTGACCATGGAAAACTACTCAGCAATTAATTTAAAATGAACTATTGATATATACAACAATTTGGATAAATCTCCAGGGAATTGTGCTAAAAAGCCAATCCCCCAAAATTGCATACTGTATGATTCCACTTATGTGACATTTTTGAAATTGCAAAATTTTAGAAAATGAAGACAGAATAGTGGTTGTGAGGAGGTGGGGAAAGGAAGGATGAGAAGGAGAGAGGTATGGCTGTAAAAGGGCAACATAAGGGACCCTTGTGGTGGTGGTAATGGAACTGCTCAGTGGTGGAGGATACATGAACCTACAAAGGTGATAAAATTGTATAGTACTTAATACACACACACATACAAATGAGTACAAGTAAAATTGGGGAAACCTGAATAAAATCAATGGGTTTCATCAATGTCAATAACCTAGTTGTGATATTATACTATAACTTTTCAAAATATTACCATTGAGGGAAACTGGGCAAGGTGTATGAGGGATCTCTCTGTATTATTCTTACCACTGCATGTGAGTCTATAATTATCTCAATAAAAATTTCAATTAAAAAATCTGTGGTATGTAGCTCAAGCAGTGATACAGGGAAATGTATGGGAATAAAATGCTTAAACTTTAGCATATGTTGCTAGTAATTTTTGCTCAGAAAGTCCTGATTATGCAGAAAGATGAAAATATTAGTTGCTTCTGGACAAATATATCACAGATTTAAATGTAAAATATAATACTATAAAACTTTTAGAAGAAAACATGAAGAAAATCTTTGTGACCTAGAGTTGGGTAAAGAGTTCTTAGATATGACTCCAAAGGCATGATTCATAAAAGAAATAATCACTGAATTGGAGCTCATCAAAATTTGAAATGCTTGCTCTGCAAAATACCCTATTAAGAATATAAAAACACAAAACAAAAACTGGGAGAAAATATTTGCAAATCATGTATTCAATGAAACATTCATATCCAGAACATGTAAAGAGTATTTTACCTCAACAGTAAAGCAAACAATCCAATTAGAAATGGGCAAAAGATTTGAACATACACTTTACCAAAGGGAATAGAAAATATGTACACTCAAAAATTTTCAATACCATTAATGTGGTAGGGCCTCCAAATGGTGTCCACCTTCTAATTTCTGGAACCTGTGAATATATGATCTTACTTGGTGGAAGGGACTTTGCAGATGTGATTAAAGTTAAGGGCCTTGGGACTGCCCTGGCAGTCCAGTGGTTAAGACTTTGCCTTCCAGTGAACGGGGTTCAGGTGCAATCCCTGGTCGGGGAGGTAAGATCCCACATGCCTCGGGGCCAAAAAAACTAAAGCATGAAACAGAAGCAACATTGTAACAAACTCAATAAAGACTTTAAAAATTGTCCATGTCAAAAAAAAAAATCTAAAAAAAAAAAAGTTAAGGACCTTGAGATAGGGAGATTATCCTGGGTTATCCAGGTAGGCCCAGTTTTATCATATGAGTCCTTAAAAGGTGAAAATCTTTTCTGGCTATGGTCAGAGATACACAGCAACAGAAGGGTCAAAGATATGTGATATTGCTGGCTTTGAAGATGCAAGGAGGGCCAGGAGCCTCTGGTGGCCTCTAGAAGCTAGAAAAGTCAAGGAAATAAATCTTCCAAAAAGGAATGAAGCCCTACCTACACCACAATTTTAGCCTCATGGGACCTGTGTCAGACTTATGAACTACAGAACTATAAAACAATAAACTTGTGCTGTTTTAAACTGCTAAAGTGGTGGTAAGTTGTTAGGGCAGCAATACAAAACTAATACAATCAGTCATTACAGAAACGCAAATTAAAACCATGATGAGATACCAATACATGCCCATTAAAACAGCTAAAATAAAAATTACTGACAGTAGCAAACACTGGAGAGGATGTGGAGAAACTGAATCCTCATTAATTGCTAGTGGGAATGTAAAATGATACAGCTACTCTGGGAAGCAGTTTGGAATTTTCCTTAAAACATAAACGTGCAACTATCACGTGAGCCAGAAATTGTACTCCTGGACGTTTATCTTAGAGAAATGAAAACTAATGTTTACACAAAAACCTATAAAGTAATGTTCATAGAAGCTTTATTTGTAATAGCCCAAAACAGGAAACAATCCAAACGTCCTTCAATAGATGAATCAATAAACAAACAGTGATATACCCATACTATGAAATAATTCTCAGCAATAAATAGAAACAAACTACAGACACATGCAACAACTTGGATGGATCTCAAGAGTATTATCTGAGTGAAAAAAAAAAGTCAGTCTCAAGGAGTTGAATACTGTATGATTCCATTTGCACAACATTCTCAAAGTGACAAACTACAGTGATGGAGAACAGGTCAGTGGTAGCCAGGGGTTAGGGCTGGGGAAAGTGTGTGACTATTAAGAGATAAAATGAAGGACTTTATCTGCAATGATGGAACATTGCTGTATCCTGGTTGTGATGATAGTTATCTGAATCTATGTCATAAAATTTTATAGAACTACCCCCCCAAAAAAACCCCACAGTATACAACAGCATCATTCATAAAACCCAGAGAGTGGAAACAACCCAAATGTCCAACAACTGATGAATGGATACACAAAATGTGGTACATCAATATAATGAAATGGTTTTTGGCAATAAAAAAGAATAAAGTACTGATACATGCTACAAAATGGATGAAAACATTAGGCAAATATACAGAGACAGAAGGTAAATTAGTGATTGCCTAGGACTGGAGGATAGAGAATCAAGAGTGACTGCTAATGGGTATGGGTTTTCTTTTTGGATGTAATGAAAATGTTCTAAAATTAGATTATATTGATGGTTTTACAACTCTGAATTTACGACAAATCAGTGAATTGTACACTTTAAATGGGTGAATTTGTGGTATATGAATTGTATGGCATATGGTATAAGAATCATAATTTCAGTAAAGCTGTTTTTTTAAAAAAAGGAGTGCATGTCAAAACTGATGAAATCTGAATGAGGCCTGCACCTGAGCTAATGGTATTGTGCCAAAATGAGTTTCTTGGCTTTGACAACGTATTACATACATTGTACTGAGTGAAGGGTACATGGGAATCCTCTGTACTATTTGGCAACTTCTTGTGAGTCATAAATTATTTCAAAATTAAAAAATTATTTTTAAGGAAAGTGTGCTGCTTCATGAACTTGGTTGAAAGACCTTTGAAGTAGGAGGGAGCCCTGGGGCAATGGACAGAAAGATGACAGGGTTACTACAGCGGGAGCAGTCAAGTATGTCAAGCACTCCATGGTTCTCCCTGTGTAAAGAAACAAGCAAGAGTGGTGCCCACCTTCAGGCAGCAACAACACATGTAGAGGCCTCCACTGGAAAGGAAGGACTAGGATCTTGGAATAATGGTCACAAACAGGAGGAATGAAGAGTGTCCATCCCTCCTGTAGCTATAGGTACACCCCAATCAATAGTCTATTCTGCCTCTCCCACAAGTGACTGCAAGCAGTCTGCCAGTCCACTCCCAGCATCATTTCATGAATCTCCCCCATATGTAGGCTGGAGTAAATTGATGGAGATTTCCCAGGATGGCCAAACAGGGCAACACAAATACAAAGATACACACACGACCACTTAACAGTTGAGATTAGCCAGCATCATGAGAAAGAGGTACCATGCATGAAAGAATGCACACGTGAAGAAATAGTTAATAGAGCTGGCAGCACTGGACTTTAGACACCATCACTACTTTATTTAACACATATTTCCCGAGCTTCCCTGTTATGTACCAGGTACTTTAACTTCTGGAGATACCACAGTAAACACAACAGGCAAGGTTGCTACCATCATGGACATTTCAATTTTTACTGGTCGAGACAGACAACAAAAAATATAAACAAAAGAAAATATCAGAGCACAAAATGTGTTTTGGACAAAAATAAAGCAGGGTGGACCTTCCCTGGTGGTGCAGTTGTTAAGAATCTGCCTGCCAATGCAGGGGACATGGGTTCAAGCCCTGTTCCGGGAAGATCCCGCATGCCGCAGAGCAACTAAGCCCGTGCACCACAACTACTGAGCCTGTGCTCTAGAGCCCGCGTACCACAACTACTGAGCCCACGTGCCACAACTACTGAAGCCCGCGCACCTAGAGCCCGTGCTCTGCAACAAGAGAAGCCACCGCAATGAGAAGCCTGTGCACTGCACGAAGAGTAGCCCCACTCACTGCAAATAGAGGAAGGCTGCACGCATCAACAAAGACCCAATGCAGCCAAAACTAAATAAATAAATTAATTAATTAAAAAAAAAAAAGCAGAGTAAGAAAGGAGTAGGGGGGGAGAGAGAATATGTCTTTGAAGGTATTAGGTGCTGCTTTGGATAAGGTAGTCAGGGATTATCTCTCTGATGGGGAGGTAACCTTTGAGTGGAGATCTGAATAGTGGTGAGAGCAAGTCTTATAACGTCCGGCGGGGTGGAAATAGGGCTAGCAGGGGAGGGGAACAGGTATATGTGTGTGGAGGGTTTGAAATTTTGACAATAGCAGGGAAACCAAAGTGTTTGGAGTAGAATGGGCAAGGGGGGGGGGAGAGTTCAGAGAATCCACAGGAGCCTGATCATCTAGGACAATCTAGGCCATTTTAAGGACTTGTAATTTTATTCTAAGCTTAATTGATACAGTATATTCCAAGAGTATTTTAACCAGCAATTCTTTAAAAAGAATCAGCCAGCAATCGTGTAAATTAAAGGCTTCATCTTTGAAATGAATCATTCAATAGATGAGTAGAATAGCAGATGGGACACACAAAAAGAGCAAATTAGTGAGCTGGAGGAAAAACCCAAATATTTTTTTTCCAGAATACAGGACACACACACAATAAAAAGATGTAAAGTAAGAAGAGGAAGACAGAATCTCAAACAATCCATCCAGAAGATCCAAATTTTACCTAATAGAAGTTTTGGAAGATACTATTAGAAAAGTCCTTTTAGGAAAAATGGAGAAGAGACAATGTTCAGAGCAATACAAATATAAATATACGCTTAAATAATACCATTAAGAAGTTTCAATTTATATGAAACAGAGCAAATTCTGCACCTAATAAAGACACAAATATTTATCCAAAATCCATGGATCATTACAAAATATGACCATATACTACACAACAAAAGAAGAAGACAGTTATTTTATAAGACTATTACAATCTCTAAATGTAAACAGGGCAAATCCTGCCCAAGAATAAAATTAGAGGTCAATTTCACTTAAGAACATAGAGGTAGAGTCCTAAATAAATATTAGCAAATCAAATCTGGCAGTGTATTTTTAAAAAATGATGAAGTAGAGTTCACTGTTTTTTAAAAAACTCTATATGTAATTTATTATGTTAACACATTAAAAGTTAAAGCAATATGATTATGTCAAATGACATAAGTAAAACTTTAGGTAGATTTCAACATTCATTTAAACTTTAATTTTTATTTTTTCAGCTACAAGAGATTTATTAAAGAAAGGCTTCCTAGGGACATTAAGCGAATGGCAGAAGGACAGGGAAAGGGAAGAAGCCAAAAAAGGATGTGATTTCATGTGAAGTCCCAGCCTGATTCCAAGGTGAACTCTGGAGCATAAATTACTCCTTAGACCATGTCCTTCCTTGAAGCAGGGGAAGAGGGCTTGGTATTCTCTGCACTTCCTGCAACTGTGGTTTGGTGTCTGACATTAATTTGGGGTAAATCTTCAGTCATTATTACTTCAAATATTGCTTTTGTTCCTTTCTCTCTTTCTTCTCCTGGTATTCCCATTATGCATGTTAGATCTCTTGTAGATGTCTCACAGTTTCTGGTTATTCTGTTGTTTTCTTCAGTCTTTTTTTTCTTTTTTTTGCTTTGCTTCTCAGTTTTAGAAGTTTCCATTAAGATATCAAGTTCAGAGATTCTTCCCTGAGCTGTGTCTAGTCTACTAATGAGCCCATCAAAGCCATTCTTCATTTCTGTTATGGTGATTTTGATCACTAGCAATTCTTTTTGATTCTTTCTTAGGATTGCCATCCCTCTGCTTACATTATCTGTCTGTTCATGCATGTTGTCTAGTTGTTCCATTAGATTCTTTAATATATTAGTCATAGTTGTTTTAAATTTCTGGTCTGATAATTCCAATACTCCTGCCATATCTGACTCTGGTTCTGATGCTTGTTCAGTCTCTTTAAACTGTGTTTTTGCCTTTTAGTATGCCTTCCAGCCTCTCTGGGAACCAGTGAAATGGTAGGAAAATTTGAACTGTAATCATTAAAGACTTGCTAGAGGATTAGTATGGACAAGTATGAAAGTTAAAAACTCCAAGGGGACCCAGTCATGGGGGGCTGTCCCACACTTGTGAATTTTATCACTAGGAGCTCCAATAGGTCCTCACAGTGAATATCAGAGAAAAATCCCTTTGTGCTTCTAGCAGCGAGAGGGGAAAAGTAACCTTTTTGAAATGTGTCATTGCATTCTATTCTTCTTAACAAAGGCTGCCCTTGGAATAAACTATTTTACCAGAGAGTAACCTGGGGAAGGGAAACACTCAACTCCAGACTCCTGTAGCCATCCTCTCCCAGCTAAGAGCGGGGAGTGGGGGGGGTACTTAGAAGCACTGGTGAGGTTCACAGTGCAGAGGCAGAGGCTCACCAAAAGACTGAGACCTAATCACAGGACTATAGAACACCTCCTTTCTTCCCACACCTCACCACCACATCACTAAAGGCCTACTTACAACTGTTCCTTTTACTCAGTATACCTAAATTAGTGGATAAATACCAAGTTCACGGAGGGTAATATTTGCCATTTTAAAGATGTCAATTCTCCAAAAATGAATCTATAAATTCAGTATATCCCATATCTAAGGTCAATAGGATTTTTCATAAACTTTTACATGCTAACTATAAAATTTATATCTTTATTTTTGCTTTAAAAAGGTAACTGGGCTGGGGCAATAGAATTCATTCAATCTAATATGCAATTGTATTATAAATATATAGTGATTTATTAAATTTTTTTAAAATTAATTAATTTATTTTAGGCTGCATTGGGTCTTTGTTGCTGCACGCAGGCTTTCTCTAGTTGTGGCGAGCAGGGGCTGCTCTTTGTTGCGGTGTGTGGGCTTCTCATTGCGGTGGCTTCTCCTGTTGCAGAGCACAGGCTCTAGGCGCGCAGGCTTCAGTAGTTGTGGCACACGGGCTCAGTAGTTGTGGCTTGTGGGCTCTAGAGCTCAGGCTCAGTAGTTGTGGTGCACGGGCTTAGTTGCTCCGCAGCACGTGGGATCTTCCCGGAACAGGGCTCAAACCCGTGTCCCCTGCATTGGCAGGCGGATTCTTAACCACTGCGCCACCAGGGAAGCCCCTATAGTGATTTAAATAGCATTATTGGCACAATAAGAAAAAGAGATCAATTTTTTAAAGAATAAAAATTCTAGAAACAGACCCATGAATACATAAGAAAGTCAAATTGCAGAAGAATTACAAAGATAAATGAATATCCAAAAAGATACTTGGTCTCACAAAGATTCAGAAGCATACAAATAAAAAGGAAAATGAAATACTTTTTTTTATGCAACAGTCAGGCAAAAAATAAAATGTCCAATAACATCAATTGATTGGTAAGGATTAGAGGGAAAGCTATTTTCATATTGCTATTGTGTTAACTTAGTATAGCCACTCTGGAGGACAATTAGGCAGTGTAGTAATTGATTAAAACTGAATAGATGCATACTCTAAGACTCAGCAAATCTATTTCTAGGCATTTACCCTGTAGAAACACTTATACTTATGCACAAGAAATCACATGCAAGATTATTTATTGCATAATTATTTGTGATAGCAAAAAATCTGAATATCTATCAATTAGGGTCAGTTAAATAAACTAAAGCACATTCGTGCAGAGGAATATTATGTATCAAAGAATAAAGTACTCCTGTGAGAACTAGTAACATGGAAAATATACGTAGGTGACCTCAAGTTCAGAGATATAATTTAAATATTTATAAGAGTTTTATGGGGCCTAATGATAAGCAATATTGATAGACAGCATATGAAAAGAATTCAGGTAGGATTCATGTAAGCTCAAAGATCTTTAGAGTTAAATGGAACTGCATTTACTTATTTTAGCCTTAGGAATGCAAGCTTTAATCAAGTCATGTTGCCCCCTGTGTAGGATTTCACAGTCTAATCTGATTTAAATGATGAGTAATTAAAAGGTTAATTTTGTGTCAATTTGGCTGGCCCACAGTGCCCAAATATTTGGTCAAACATTATTCTGGATGTTTCTGTGAAGGTGCTTTTGTAGTTTTTTTTCTTTTCTTTAGTTAATTTTTATTGGAGTATAGTTGATTTACAATGCGTTAGTTTCTGCTGTACAGCAAAGTGAATCAGTTAAACATATACATATATCCACTCTTTTTTAGATTCTGTTCCCATATAGGTCATTACGGAGTATTGAGTAGAGTTCCCTGTGCTATACAGTAGGTTCTTACTAGTTATCTATTTTATATATAGTAGTATGTATATGTCAATCCCAATTTCTCAATTTATCCCTCTCCACCTTTCCCCCTTGGTAACCGTAAGTTTGTTTTCTACATCTGTGACTCCATTTCTGTTTTGTAAATAGGTTCATTTGTACTAATTTTTTAGATTCCACATATAAGCGATATCATATGATATTTGTCTTTCTCTGTCTGACTTAACTTCACTCAGTATGACAATCTCTAGGTCCAACCATGTCACTGCAAATGGCATTATTTCTGTGAAGGTGTTTTTGAAATGAAACTAACTTGGTGGACTTTGAGTAAAGAAGATTACTCTCCATAATGTAGGTGGGCCTCATCCTATTAGTTTGAGGCCTTAATAAAACAAAGACTGACATCCCCTGAGCAAGAAGGAATTCTGTCTGCAGACTGCCTTTGCACTCAAACTGCCCCTCTTTCCTGGGTCTC
This sequence comes from Monodon monoceros, assembly GCF_005190385.1. Taxonomy (NCBI): domain Eukaryota; kingdom Metazoa; phylum Chordata; class Mammalia; order Artiodactyla; family Monodontidae; genus Monodon; species Monodon monoceros. Next base: position 46,877,030 of record NW_021703776.1, read on the forward strand.
CAGCCTGCTGGCCCACTCTGCAGATTTTTGGACTTACCAAGCCTCCACAATCACATGGGCCATTTCCTTAAAATAAATCTCTCTCTATGTAACTATGTATAGCCTATTGGCTCTGCTTCTCTGGAGAACCCTGACTAATCCAGTAATGACAGGACTCAAATCCAGGCATGTAAGCTATGTCTGTGGCCAGCTTACTCTTGAAGTTTTGGAGTCATTGGCTTTACAGTTTTTCATATAAGTAAGGACCAATGCATATCATCATTGCCACAGTGATCCAATTATGCAAGTCTATAACCTCTGTTTGTTGCAAAACTCTATCAAGCAAAGAAAACAACCCCAAAATTATATAATAAAGTAACCCCCAAAAATCATGTGAAATAACATAATTTTTCTTTAGTAGTAAGCATCTTTCAACCCTAAGAAAATTTGAAGGTAAATATATAAATGTCAAGATAAACAAATCTGTGTTTTCAATAATTTAGTGTTCAGAATTTTGCATAATTTTATATTTCATATACCTGTAATATTCAAAATTTGGTCTGATAGAATAATAGCTTATTAGAACAGCAATCTTGTGATTCTAATTTAAAATGTATTATACAATTTATTTAGGCTTGTGATTTTAATTTAATGTCTGTGCTTCATAAATATTAATGGAACATTAAGAGAATTTAAGAATCATCTATTTATAAGTTTAATTTATTTCACATACGAGCTATTTAACTACTCGGGAAAATTTTGTTTGTTAAATCAGACAATGTAGAACTTTAAAAGGAAACAGAATATTAGTTTCATGAATACAGTTTGGATAAAGAAGTTTAAATACCTAACTCTATAAATTGGTCTTAATATTAATCAAAGACCTCTTAAAGGGATTGTTGAAATTTGCTATGAATAGAATAATAAGATTTGTAATCTCTTCTTCAAGCATAAGATATAGGTTTCATAATCTATAACTAATAAATTACCAATTTTTAAAAACAAACATCACCTCTGAAGAGTGTTTTCTGTGCTAAAAAAGTCATCCTCAAGGCACCAGAAAAACTAGTTGACAATATTGCTTCATGAACACACACTCACACAATAATACCATATGTTTCTATAGGTACATATATAAGAAAATAATAGACAAAGAAAAGAATACATATGAAACTAAGAAAAGTATTTTCCCATGGACAAAGGGTAGGGAGATTTTAATTTTATCAATAACATCTGAATATTCTGCAGTGTGAAAGCATACATGTGTTGCTTGTGTAAGAAAAAATAAATTAAAGAAAATCCTTTGTCAGATCATGTATACCCATTCCGGGTTCAATAATCAGGGGTCGATATACTTCTGACTCTCTATGTTGTCTCAAAACGAGTCTGTGTCAGGAGTTAACCTTGCTCCTTCCATACTAACACAAAGCCATTCTCCTAACACTACCATTTCCAACCACCTTCCTATTTGAGGGGCTTTATATAATGGGTAAAACTAAAAAATACAAATAAGATTCTGAATGTAATTTTGGTACTAATGTTGAGAGTTTTGTTGGATTTGTCAGTATCACCATGGCAAGAGGTGAAACATAATAGTTTAGAGAATATCAATGAAAGTAGGAGGGCATGCTTGTAAAAAGGCTCTGGGGTGGGGAGCTCCTGACATACAAGACCATATTTTCCAAGTGTAGCCTGGAGAAGAAACTTGTTATTTTCAAAGAACTAAAGGTAGAATTCCTCTTGAGGTGCTAAGACTCTTGTTTATTTGCTAGAAAAGAAACTGCAGCCAGGCTGGATGTGAAATGACAGGCTTTGAGACATGGTCTGGAAGAGAAGGCAGAACAGAGGGAAAGTGAAAATCCTTGGCATAAAGATTTCATTCTAGAGCAAAACTGGGAGAGCCCTAATATTGAAGTAGAGTGTACTTGGGTGAGTGTCCTTTTAATATTACTATGTATGATCCTTTCTTGAAGAACAAATAGGCAAAATAAAGTGGCATTACTGGAGCTTGTATACAAAGGTTTTTGAAAGATGAGATATTTAATTAAAATTGCTGCTATCCATTAAAAACTTGTTCTTAGAAAAGTTTACTAGGTTGCAAAATTATAGGGTTTTAAATTTTATTTATTATTATTTTTCTTAAGAAATAGGTCAGTAATGCATATTGTCTTTTCTGGCTAAAGCTCTAGTAATATCTGACATGACCATAAAACTCCTTGCTGAAATTATGTGTAAAAATTTGCTCAGCACAGGAGATAGTTCCACCCTGACCTAGAAACCAGAGCCAGGAGCTGAATGATCTGATCCAACCTTCCTTTGCTCCTACATGTTAAGCCTTAGAAGAGGGAAAGTCCCCAGCTATCCAGGTGAGCTGCATGACTCCTGGGCAGAACTCAACTCTGAACTCTGCAGGACCCCCAGGTAAGCAGTGGCTCTCCTCTGCCACCCTGCTGGAGGACAGTGTCTAGGAATGGTGGCAATAAAGATCATTCCTATTCCCACATAGTCAGGATGTTAATCATCAAAAGACCAGTTGGGATTATTACAGAAAAACATCCTTCAGTGCTCTCCTGGAACAATAAGAACACAAGGAGAATTCTGGTTTTACCCTTGGAAACCTGAGAGGGAGAGAGATGCTTGAGAAATGGACTGATGGCCCAGCAAAATGGTGAGACAACTGGGTGGAAGGAAGAATGAGGACAAGAAAGAAATGTCCAGTGATGAAGGTGACTGGGAGTTAGAACAAGGAGAGGTAGAATAAGGCTACTTAATAATTACTTTTATACTGTTTATTTGGCTGTACTGTGAAGTGACTCTCCATCCCCCAGCTACCTGAATCTTCAGTGCCAAATGTATTAATTGTCTTAACGGTTCTTTGTAGATCATTAAAGGAAAGGGAAGGTAGCTGCATACTGCAGGGTGGAGGGAAGAGAAGAGACACAGGAAATAAGACACACAGCAAAGGTGGAGAATTTCAAGTAAGCAAGAAAGAAGGGTGATCCAAGCCCCTGAACTTCATGCCAAGGAATCTTTAGGGGGACTTAGAGCAACCCATTACATGAGATGGGGTTTGAGCAAGTTAAAAAACCTATTAAAGAGAAAGATAACTCCAAAGTTTGGAGGTGTGAGGACCACCCAGGAGGCTATCACATGTATTACACATCACTGACACCAGACAGGGAGAAATGAAGAGGTCAAAGACTGGTTCTATGTATTCCAGCGGACTCTGAGATTCATTATCTACTTCTTTGTCCATGCATCTATCCACCCATCTATCTGTCACTGATTTTATCTATCAAGTTGCTCACTCCCAGTTTTCCTCAATATCACTATTTCCTTTAAGCTTTGAATGGTTTCTTCAGTATTGAAGGGAATTTCTTTTCTAGTTAATAACAGGGGTAGAATTAGCAAGCACTAATGCAGTCTGTGGCCCCAACCTAAAATCAACAAAACACAAAGAAAAACACAAAGAAAAAAGTGCTTTTTCTTGCTATTTCCCTCTTTGGTGGCAAGGGGTTGCTTACTAAAGCTTTAGGAGATGGCCTAAGTGAGTTTCTCTGTAGCTCCCTGGGAGTGGAGGTGATGGGGACAACTTCCGGTCCTAGGTCAGCTCCACAGCTGCCCTTGGACTAGAGGAGTTCAGCTGTCAGCACGCATGGATGATCACCAGCCTGGAGTCTAGCACAGGCTGCTGCCCCACAAGCCCACTGTCCTCTTTCATCCCTTCCGCCTGTGTGCTCTTCACTGTTCAATTCTGTCCAATTTCCTCCACCAGGAATTTTCCATTATTCCAGTGGCCTGGACAAATTCCTGTGATTTCTCATGACCTATGGGCCTCTATGCAGTGCCTCATGTTGCTAGAATTGGCTTCATTTTCCACTTTTAAGATATTCAAGTAACTTCAATTTCTTCTCACTTAGAATAGTCACACGACTTACCTTCTAAATTTTGGAATGTAGGAGAGGTTACTTGAAATGAAATACAAGGTTACAAAGAATACTGAGGACTTAATTTAGCATCCCCCCTCCATCTCTGTAATTTAATCATATTTCATGTAAACAGTCATTATGTTTTCAAGTCATAAAATATTAAGTAAACATGGATGATAACCACTATCTGTGTTTGAAATAAGAAAGAGCCCTGCCCCTAACTCCCACACCAGAAGTGAGCTCATCTTCCCCCAAGGCAGCCAGGCAAATTCAAGCTCCAGAGCTTCTGTGAAATATAAAATAATGAAAAGAAAATGCACAGGCTTAAAAGAAATAATGATAATAATAATAAAACACTGCTTGCAGGAAAAATAAATGAAAGGCAGAAAATGAAATAGGTCTCCAAAAGTAATTCCTTAAGACTCTTATGTCAATTCTCCTAAAATAAAACATACCAAATAAAATCTAAATTCCTCCTGCTTGCCTGTGCTGTACACACATAGTCCATTAGCAAAGGGGATGGGGTCCCTGGAAATGGAAGCATGAACCGAGTGAGCAGTGCCTTGGTCTTTCTAGCGTTGCCTCTAGGGAGAAAGTTCTTGACCTCTCCCACCACCCGTCACTGTCCCTTCTCTGACCCTAGAAATGGGTGCTTTCAACTTCCACTTGTTAAAATGCTGGCCTGTCTTCCCAAGCTGCAGTTAGGTTCATGATGTCCCCTACAATGTCAAGGGCTGGCCCCAGAATCTCAGTATCTGCTAATCTTTACTTCTGTTTCTCAGATGTCTCCTTGAATGGGCTTTGAGTCTCTCGCCTAAAACTGTGACGCTCTTCCTGTTTCCTGTGGCAGGCCCAGTTCTATCACTTGCACCCCTTTTTGTCAGCCTGCATGACAAAGCTGTTCACCAGAACAAAGAATAAATGGCAGGAAAAGGTACTCAAAGGAAGAAATCATGAATTTTTCAGAAAACTTACCAACTTGACGAAATTATCAAAATTGTTTTTCAGTAGTTCTTACTAGATACAAGTATATGGTAGCCCTCAGAACTTAGGAAAAACATATATACTTAGTATATATACATATATACTTATACATATATACTTATATACTTGTAGTCTACTACACTGGATTTATATATAGCTATTTCAGTGAAAAAGCACACTATAAAGAATCAGCACTATGCAAAGTGGAGTGTTTGGGGTGAAAGGCAACAATTTTTAAAAACAGTCAGATATCAAACAAGGTCAAAGAATTTTTCAAAAAGTGGAGTACCAGAAGGAATGAGCTAAAAGATAAAATGAGATCTTAAAAGTAAGATTTTAGAATTGTTGTGATTAGTGGTAATAGCAAAATCTTAAATTATAACCATAGAAGCAGGCAGCGAAGTAGCGACAAGGTCACTGGAGGAAAGGCAATTGTGGAACTGAAAATGTAAGTGTGGAAAGGTTACACACAAGGATGTTAAAATCATCGAGCATTTTGGCAGTATAGTATAAAAGGGAGTGATTGTGAGCGGGGGCAGAACCATCAAGGACAGATGGGGAAGTATCCTGGGGTTGGGGGGTCAGTAGATAACACAGAAAGTTGAAAAGAGTATTTAGAGACGATGTTTCAGAACGTAGGGGATTTTGTTAATGACTGACTATGGGTTTCAGAGGACACAACAAAAGTGTTTTGGAAGTTGGGGGTGGGGGAGGACAGGGAGATGGGAGAAAGTACCCTGCCATATGGGAAGAGGCTGCAGGATGAAGGCTGACTAGGAAGCCTGGGCTTCTCCACGTGACCACATAACATAGGGATAAAGGGCCTAATGAGATGAAACAGATATTGGAGGTGAGGAGGTGAGTTGTTCCAGGGCTCTCTTGTCACTCTTGTCCATGGAGGTACAGAGGCCAGGAGAGGGGCCGTATTATGCCAAGCATAGATAACTCTGGAGATTTCTTTCCAATCCTCTATCACCTCCACTGTCCACATTGTTCCCAGTCCGTATAAAGGGACAGATAGCAAATAGGTTGCATTCTCTATGGTCAGGGAAGGACTGCCTGGAGCCCTGTGGTATAAAGAACTTCAAGGCCACATTCAGATTCAGGAGAAAAGGAAAATGATCACCTCTATGCCAGTATCTGCCTTCCCTAGCTTAAGGTGATCCCTAAAGCTCAGTTCAATGTCTAATTCTCCATCCTACTTCCTACTTTTCAACCTGCCTCCTAGCCACTCAGGACTTTTACATATGTCACTTTGCTTCAGGCTACAACCTCAACCCTTCCTGAAGATCCTCTACACAATGTGCTGTGCTCTCTGCTAACGAACCCCACGTTTCCATGTCCAGACAAGACCTCATTCCTAAGCACTAAAAACTTGTCCTGCAATCTTCTCCTGGGCTTGGAGCACATCAAAGGTGCTCATCAATCTTCCCCCGTCCATGCCACCCCAACCTGTTCCTCTCCCATCCCAGTTAGTGTATCCCCATTTACACATCTGAACAACCCAAGTCACCTTCAATTCCTCCTTCTCCCCCACGTCTTATCAGTCACCTATTTCCGCCCCTTCAATTTCTGAAATTCCTTAAATCTGCTCCTTGTGCTCCCTCCCCACGGCCTCAGCCTTGTTCACATCTTCTCTCAAGGAGACTTAGGAAGGAGACTCTACCCAACTCACCTTCCAACAGCCATCAGAGTGACCTCTGTGAAACACTGTTTCTCCCTTCCTTAAAAGGCTTTTGTAGTGTGCTCCAAAGACAAAGAAGAAGATAAACTCAAAGGGCCAATATTGCCAGAACAAAGAGTTACAGGACTCCTACCACTCTGTCACAATGTGACCACTGCAGTGTCCCAGGGCCCTCGCAAGCAGCATGCCCGGTCCCTTTCCCATCCCATTATAAGGAAAGACATTTGCCCCATTTTTCTCCCTCTCAGCACACTGAATGTATACATACTCTGCCCAGTCAGCTAATGACTTGCACATTCCCTGGCTATAAAAACAGAAAAGCAATCCATGCTCATTGTCGACTTTCCCTGGCTACCAGGAAGTCAGCCCGCTATTCTTGCAGCGACCCTTCTCTTTAATAAACTCTGTCTTCCTTACATTCTGCCTTGTGTCTGGAAATTCTTTTCCAACCTGCGCTCCAACCATGACAGCTTTAGTGGCTTTGCAGCATATACAGGATAAAAATCAAAGTTCTTAGCCCTTGACAGATAACATTGTACATGTTTGTTCAGGTGCCTCCTCTCCCACTAGATTATGATCTCCACCAAGGCAGGAAGGTATGCCTCCTTTATTTTGAGTTCCCAGTAACTGCTTAGAGATGCAGAACATACTCAATAAATGTGAAGTGAAGTAGTGCAAGCAGGCAGAGGAAAAGTATAAAAAGTAACCCAATTTTAAAGATGCTCTTTCATGAGAGTTGACATGAGCACATTTTCTATAACTCTCGCTATAGCTAATTCACCTCTGCTTACCATAAATAGCAAAGGAATAAAAATCTTTTAATTTGACAATTAACAAAAAATATAACAGGGTGGAAATGAGGGGGTTTTTTTCTTTTGTGTTTTGGAAATGAGGTGTTTTTTGTTCATTTGTTTTTGTTTAACTTTTTATTTTATACTGGAATATAGCCAATTAACAATGTTGTGACAGCTTCAGATGCACAGCACAGCGACTCAGCCATACATACACACGTATCCATTCTCCTGCAGACTCCCCTCCCATCTAGCCTGCCGCATAACATTGAGCAGAGTTCCCTGTGCTATAAAGCAAGTCCTTGTTGGTTATAATTTTTATTATTGTTTTTATTTTTTAAAACATCTTTATTGGAGTATAACTGCTTTACATTGTTGTGTTAGTTGCTGCTGTATAAAAAAGTGAATCAGCTACACGTATACATATATCTCCGTATCCCCTCCCTCTTGCATATATCCCCGTATCCCCTCCCTCTTGCATCTCCCTCCCACCCTCCCTATCCCACCCCTCTAGGTGGTCACAAAGCACCGAGCTGATCTCCCTGTGCTATGCGGCTGCTTCCCACTAGCCATCTATTTTACATTTGGTAGTGTATATATGTCAATGCCACTCTCTCACTTCGTCTCGGCTTATCATTCCACCCCCGGGGCCCTCAACTCCATTCTCTACGTCTATGTTTTTATTCCTGTCCTGCCCCTAGGTTCTTACGAAACTTTTTTTTCTTTTTTTAGATTCCATATATATGTGTTAGCATATGGTATTTGTTTTCCTCTTTCTGACTTACTTCATTCTGTATGACAGACTCTAGGTCCATCCACCTCACTACAAATAACTCAATTTTGCTTCTTTTTATGGTTGAGTAATATTCCATTGTATATATGTGCCACATCTTCTTTATCCATTCATCTGTCGATGGACACTTAGGTTGCTTCCATGTCCTGCCTATTGTAAATAGTGCCGCAAATGAACATCGTGGTACATGACTCTTTTTGAATTATGGTTTACTCAGGGTATATGCCCAATAGTGGGACTGCTCGGTCATAGGGCAGTTCTATTTTTAGTTTTTTAAGGAACCTCCATACTGTTCTCCATAGTGGCTGTATCAATTTACATTCCTACCAACAGTGCAAGAGGGTTCCCTTTTCTCCACACCCTCTCCAGCATTTATTGTTTCTAGATTTTTTGATGATGGCTATTCTGACTGGTATGAGGTGATACCTCATTGGAGTTTTGATTTGCATTTCTCTAATGATTAGTGATGTTGAACATCCTTTCATGTGTTTGTTGGCAATCTGTATATCTTCTTTGGAGAAATGTCTATTTAGGTCTTCTGCCCATTTTTGGATTGGGTTATTTGTGTTTTTGATATTGAACTGCATGAGCTGCTTGTATATTTTGGAGATTAATCCTTTGTCAGTAGCTTTGTTTGCAAATATTTTCTCCCATTCTGAGGGTTGTTTTTTCATCTTGTTTATGGTTTCCTTTGCTGTGCAAAAGCTTTTAAGTTTCATTAGGTCCCATTGGCTTACTTTTCTTTTTATTTCCATTTCTCTAGGAGGTTGGTCAAAAAGGATCTTGCTGTGATTTATGTCATAAAGTGTCTGCCTATGTTTTCCTCTAAGAGTTTTATAGTGTCTGGTCTTATATTAAGGTCTTTAATCCACTTTGAGTTTACTTTTGTGTATGGTGTTAGGGAGTGTTCTAATTTCATTCATTTGCATTTAGCCGTCCAGTTTTTCCAGCACCACTTATTGAAGAGGCTGTCTTTTCTCCATTGTATATTCTTGCCTCCTTTATCAAAGATAAGGTGACCATATGTACATGGGTTTATCTCTGGGCTTTCTATCCTGTTCCATTTACCTATATTTCTGTTTTTGTGCCAGTACTATACTGTCTTGATTACTGTAGCTTTGTAGTATAGTCTGAAGTCAGGGAGCCTGATTCCTCCAGCTTCATTTTTGTTTCTCAAGATTCCTTTGACTAAAATCTGGTTCTTTGAGAAGATAAACAAAATAGATAAACCATTAGCCAGATTCATCAAGAAAAAAAGGGAGAAGACTCAAATCAATAGAATTAGAAATGAAAAAGGAGAAGTAACAACTGACACTGCAGAAATACAAAAGATCATGAGAGATTACTACAAGCAACTCTATGCCAAGAAAATGGACAACCGGGAAGAAATGGACAAACTCTTAGAAATGCACAACCTGCCAAGACTGAATCAGGAAGAAATAGAAAATATGAACAGACCAATCACAAGCACTGAAATTGAAACTGTGATTAAAAATCTTCCAATAAACAAAAACCCAGGACCAGATGGCTTCACAGGCAAATTCTATCAAACATTTAGAGAAGAGCTAATACCTATCCTTCTCAAACTCTTCCAAAATATAGCAGAGGGAGGAACACTCCCAAACTCTTCCTAAAAGGCCACCATCACCCTGATACCAAAACCAGACAAGGATGTCACAAAGAAAGAAAACTACAGGCCAATATCACTGATGAACACAGATGCAACAATCCTCAACAAAATACTAGCAAACAGAATCCAACAGCACATTAAAAGGATCATACACCATGATCAAGTGGGGTTTATTCCAGGAATGCAAGGATTCTTCAATATATGCAAATCAATCAACGTGATACACCATATTAACAAATTGAAGGAGGAAAACCATATGATCATCTCAATAGATGCAGAGAAAGCTTTTGACAAAATTCAACACCCATTTATGATAAAAACCCTGCAGAAAGTAGGCATAGAGGGAACTTTCCTCAACATAATAAAGGCCATATATGACAAACCCACAGCCAACATCGTCCTCAATGGTGACAAACTGACAGCATTTCCACCAAGATCAGGAACAAGACAAGGTTGCCCACTCTCACCACTCTTTTTTTTTTTTTTTCGGTACATGGGCCTCTCACTGTGGTGGCCTCTCCCACTGCAGAGCACAGGCTCCAGATGCGCAGGCTCAGCGGCCATGTGTCACGGGCCCAGCTGCTCCGCGGCATGTGGGATCCTCCCAGACCGGGGCACGAACCCGTGTCCCCTGCATCAGCAGGCGGACTCTCAACCACCGCACCACGAGGGAAGCCCTCACCACTCTTATTCAACATAGTTTTGGAAGTTTTAGCCACAGCAACCAGAGAAGAAAAGGAAATAAAAGGAATCCAAATCAGAAAAGATGAAGTAAAGCTGTCACTATTTGCAGATGACATGATACTATACATAGAGAATCCTAAAGATGCTACCAGAAAACTACTAGAGCTAATCAATGAATTTGGTAAAGTAGCAGGATACAAAATTAATGCACAGAAATCTCTGGCATTCCTATACACTAATGATGAAAAATCTGAAAGTGAAATCAAGAAAACACTGCCATTTACCACTGCAATAAAAAGAATAAAATATCTAGGAATAAACCTACTTAAGGAGACAAAAGACCTGTATGCAGAAAATTAGAAGACACTGATGAAAGAAATTAAAGATGATACAAATAGATGGAGAGATATACCATGTTCTTGGATTGGAAGAATCAACATTGTGAAAATGACTCTACTACCCAAAGCAATCTACAGATTCAGTGCAATCCCTATCAAACTACCACTGGCATTTTTCACAGAACTAGAACAAAAAATGTCACAATTTGTATGGAAACACAAAATACCCCGAATAGCCAAAGCAATCTTGAGAACGAAAAGCGGAGCTGGAGGAATCAGGCTCCCTGACTTCAGACTACACTACAAAGCTACAGTAATCAAGAGAGTATGGTACTGGCAGAAAAACAGAAAGATAGATCAATGGGACAGGATAGAAAGCCCAGAGATAAACCCACGCACATATGGTCACCTTATCTTTGTTAAAGGAGGCAGGAATGTACAGTGGAGAAAGGACAGCCTCTTCAATAAGTGGTGCTGGGAAAGCTGGACAGGTACATGTAAAAGTATGAGATTAGATCACTCCCTAACACCATACACAAAAATAAGCTCAAAATGGATTGAAGACCTAAATGTAAGGTCAGAAACTATCAAATTCTTAGAGGAAAACATAGGCAGAACACTCTGTGACATAAATCACAGTAAGATCCTTTTTGACACACCTCCTAGAGAAATGGAAATAAAAACAAATGGGACCTAATGAAAGTTCAAAGCTTTTGCACAGCAAATGAAACCATAAACAAGACCAAAAGACAACCCTCAGAATGGGAGAAAATATTTGCAAATGAAGCAACTGACAGAGGATTAATCTCCAAAATTTATAAGCAGCACATGCAGCTCAATAACAAAAAAACAAACAACCCAATCCAGAAATGGACAGAAGACCTAAATAGACATTTCTCCAAAGAAGATATACAGACTGCCAACAAACACATGAAAGAATGCTCAACATCATTAATCATTAGAGAAATGCAAATCAAAACTACAATGAGATATCATCTCACACTGGTCAGAATGGCCATCATCAAAAAATCTAGAAACAATAAATGCTGGAGAGGGTGTGGAGAAAAGGGAACACTCTTGCACTGTTGGTGGGAATGTAAATTGATACAGCCACTGTGGAGAACAGTATGGAGTTTCCTTAAAAAACTACAAATAGAACTACCATCTGACCCAGCAATCCCACTACTGGGCATATACCCTGAGAAAACCATAATTCAAAAAGAGTCATGTACTAAAATGTTCATTGCAGCTCTATTTACAATAGCTAGAAGATGCAAACAACCTAAGTGTCCATCATCGGATGAATGGATAAAGAAGATGTGGCACATATATACAATGGAATATTACTCAGCCATAAAAAGAAACGAAATTGAGCTATTTGTAATGAGGTGGATGGACCTAGAATCTGTCATACAGTGAAGTAAGTCAGAAAGAGAAAGACAAATACCGTATGCTAACACATATATATGGAATTTAAGAAAAAAAAAATGTCATGAAGAACCTAGGGGTAAGACAGGAATAAAGACACAGACGTACTAGAGAATGGACTTGAGGATATGTGGAAGGGGAAGGGGAAGCTGTGACAAAGCAAGAAAGTGGTATGGACATACATACACTATCAAACGTAAAATAGATAGCTAGTGGGAAGCAGCCACATAGCACAGGGAGATCAGTTCGGTGCTTTGTGACCACCTAGAGGGGTGGGATAGGGAGGGTGGGAGGGAGGGAGATGCAAGAGGGAAGAGATATGGGAACATATGTATATGTATAACTGATTCACTTCGTTATAAAGCAGAAACTAACACACGATTGTAAAGCAATTATACTCCAATAAAGAGGTAAAAAAAAAAAAAAGATTCCTTTGGCTATTCGGGGTCTTTTGTGTTTCCATACAAATTGTGAAATTTTTTGTTCTAGTTCTGTGAAAAATGCCATTGGTAGTTTGATAGGGATTGCATTGAATCTGTAGATTGCTTTGGGGAGTATAGTCATTTTCACAATGTTAATTCTTCCAATCCAAGAACATGGTATATCTCTCCATCTGTTTGTATCATCTTTAATTTCTTCCTCAGGGTCTTACAGTTTTCTCCATACAGGTCTTTTGTCTCCTTAGGTAAGTTTATCCCTAGGTATTTTATCCTTTTTTGCAATGGTAAATGGGAGTGTTCCCTTAATTCCTCTTTCAGATTTTCCATCATTAGCGTATAGGAATGCAAGAGATTTCTGTGCATTAACTTTGTATCCTGCTACTTTACCAAATTCATTTATTTGGATGGAATAAATTCCATTTGCATGGAATATCTTTTTCTATCCCCTCACTTTCAGTCTGTATGTGTCCCTAGGTCTGAAGTGGGTCTGTTGTAGACAGCATATATATGGGTCTTGCTTTTGTATCCATTCAGCCAGGCTATGTCTTTTGGTTGGAGCATTTAATCCATTTACATTTAAGGTAATTATAGATATGTATGTTCCTATTACCATTTTCTTAATTGTTTTGGGTTTGTTAATGTAGGTCTTTTCCTTCTCTTGTGTTTCCTGCCTAGAGAAGTTCCTTTAGCATTTGTTGAAAAGCTGGTTTGGTGGTGCTGAATTTTCTTAGCTTTTGCTTGTCTGTAAAGGTTTTAATTTCTCCATCGAATCTGAATGAGATCGTTGGCTGGTTGTAGGTTTTTCCCTTTCATCACTTTAAATATGTCCTGCCACTCCCTTCTGGCTTGTAGAGTTTCTGCTGAAAGATCTGCTGTTAACCTTATGGGGATTCCCTTGTATGTTATTTTTTGCTTTTCCTTTGCTGCTTTTAATATTTTTTCTTTGTATTTAATTTTTGATAGTTTGAGTTATATGTGTCTTGGCATGTTTCTCCTTGGATTTATCCTCTATGAGACTCTCTGTGCTTCCTGGACTTGACTGACTATTTCCTTTCCCATATTAGGGAAGTTTTCAACTATAATCTCTTCAAATAGTTTTTCAGTCCCTCTCTTTTTCTCTTCTTCTTCTGGGACCCCTATAGTTCGAATGTTGGTGCATTTAATGTCCCAGAGGTCTCTGAGACTGTCCTCAATTCTTTTCATTCTTTTTTCTTTATTCTGCTCTGCAGTAGTTATTTCCTCTATTTTATCTTCCAGGTCACTTATCCATTCTTCTGCTTCAGTTATTCTGCTGTTGATTCCTTCTAGAGAATTTTTAATTTCATTTATTGTGTTGTTCATCATTGTTTGCTTGCTCTTTAGTTCTTCTGGGTCCTTGTTAAACATTTCTTGTATTTTCTCCATTCTATTTCCACAATTTGGGATCATCTTTACTATCATTACTCTGAATTGTTTTTCAGGTGGACTGCCTATTTCCTCTTCATCTGTTTCACCTGGTGGGTTTTTACCTTGTTCCTTCATCTGCTGCGTATTTCTCTGTCTTCTCATTTTGCTTAACTTATTGTGTTTGGGGTCTCCTTTTTGCAGGCTGCAGGTTCGTAGTTCCTGTTTTTTTTCTGTCTGCCTCCAGTGGGTAAGGTTGGTTCTGTAGGTTGTGTAGGCTTCCTGGTGGAGTGGACTGGTGCCTGTTTTCTGGTGGATGAGGCTGGATCTTGTCTTTCTGGTGGGCAGGACCGCATCCGGTGGTGTGTTTTAGTGTGTCTGTGAACTTAGTATGATTTTAGGCAGCCTCTCTGCTAATGGGTGGGGTTGTGTTCCTGTCTTGCTAGTTGTTTGGCATAGGATGTCCAACCCTGGAGCTTGCTGGTCGTGGAGTGGAGCTGGGTCTTAGCGTTGAGATGGAGATCTCTGGGAGAGCTCTCAATGATTGATATTATGTGGGGCTGGGAAATCTCTGGCAGACCAATGTCCTGAACTTGGCTCGCCCACCTATGAGACTCAAGCCTGACACACAGCTGGAGCACCAAGACCATTTCAGCCCCACGGCAGTGAATGTGGCAGTCTCCATTATGAAGTCAGATTATGAGGGTCTACAATAGCTGTTCAGCTAGAACAGGCTGACTTGGGAGCAATTTGTCTATGAGGCTGTCTCCAGCAGCTCATGTCTGAAAGAGTAGGACTCCGCATGTGCTGCAAGAATCTTAAACGTTTATATAGAGGTCTTCATTGGGTTCAGTCTCGGATTCAGTACAGATGGTCTCTGAAGAACACCTTACTCTCTCAAGGTCGTGTGCTTGAAACAGCTCCTAAGCCTCAGGGTCTACAAGCTGCAGGAAGACGAGACTGCCCGGGGTGGCCTGCAAGCCATTCTTGCCACGAGCCCTGCTGCTGCTGTCGTGGAATCCGGCTTCCCCCACCACTCACCCTGTAGTGAGTTTTCAGTGAAGCTTTCTCTCTGTGCTAGTGAGATTCATGCTACTTGAGTTGCACAAAGCCACAGAGCGCATAAATGTTAGGGTGGGGGTACAAACCCAGCAAATCTGGCCCCAAGGTCTGTGTTATGTCACCCAACGAGAGTGGGGAGGCCACACTCCTAAACACCTCACCCCCATGAGTCAGCTCCTCAAACCCGCAACGCCACAGGTGGTTATCCTTTTTAAATATGGCAGCGTGTACATGTCAATCCCAAGCTCCCTAACTATCCCTTCCCTCTACCCTTCCCCCCACCCCGGTAACCATAAGTACATTTTCTAAGTCTGTGAGTCCGTTTCTGTTTTGTAAGTACGTTCATTTGTATCATTTCTTTTTAGATTCCACACATAAGCGATATCAAACAATATTTCTCTTTCTCTGACTTACTTCACTCAGTATGACAATCTCTAGGTCCATCCATGTCACTGCAAATGGCATTATTTCTGTGAAGATTACTCTCCATAATGTGAGTGGGCCTCATCCTATTAGTTTGAAGCCCTTAATAAAACGAAGACTGATGTCCCCTGAGAAAGAAGGAATTTTTAATATGTATTTTCTTATATTGGATTCTGGTTCCACCATTTTCTAGGTGTGTAACCCTGGGCAAGATACTTAACCCCTGGCCTCAGTTTCATAACTCACAAATTGGAGATAATAACAGTAACTAATCCAAATGGTTGTTATAGGAATTAAATGAGGTAGTGTATGAAAAGCCTGTTGGAATGGGAAATGTTCAATAAGTAACAGCTGTGGTAGTTACTCTGAAAGAGGTTGCACATATGGTTTATTTATAGATAACTAGAAACATTATTGCTATTAGACAATGGGAAACATGCATGTATTTCCTAGAATGAACAGAACATATCTTAACTTTTTCCATAGAGTTCAGGCCATACTGAGTCAGCCTCTGAAGGAGATTGGGAGTTTTTGTTTCTGGTCTCCCCAGCTTTTCTCTCTCCCAACATTTTCTACCCTCTGACCTCTCCATCTGGGGTCCAACTGCTCCTGGAAGAGAGGCAGCAAATCTGACAGCCCTCTGTAGAAAGAGGCTTGGGTCTAGTGGACCATCCGGTTAACTTTCAACTTTAACTCAAAATTGTTTATTCATCTGTTCTAGAGATACATTGACACAATTGAAAAAACTCATTCTTTTTTTTTTTTTTTGCTTTTGAACTTACACACTGCTCTTTTCCTTTTAGCATCTTACCTTAAGAAAGTTTAAAGTTATCCAGTATCTCTGCTCTCTTCCCACACATACAAGAACATTAGGATGATTTAACACAGGTTCCACTTCCTCTTTCTTATTCTTATCCAGAATTTTAAAAACTCATTCATTTTACTGGGCCACTCCTCCTGTAATAAACCAGGCATATTTTTTACAAAATGCATAATTATCTTGTGACTAGCACATAAAATTTTATTTTACGTTTGTGTGTTTTTGACCTCTAGAAACAGCAAGTTCATATTGTTCAACCTAATATTTGAAGAATGTTAATTTCTTGACTATAAATATTTAAAAATATATACAACAATTTTCTGTTTCTGTTATGGCATTTCTTCACTTTTTAGTATATTGGAATTCTCAGAAAATGACTTGGTGGTGGGGAAGTCTCCTTTACCCTCCAAGAAGCCCTAGTGTGAAGCCTCTACAAAGTAAATCTTTCTTTTACTGATAATAATTATCTTTTATAACACCTTTTCCATGTATTTTTGTGTTAAAAGATCTAAAGATATGACTCCTTAAAAAAAAAAAAGAGGTAAGGAGAGGAAGGAAAAAAAAAGGATGTGGAGGGACCAACACCCCATCATATATTATATAAAATGACAATAATCACAAGAAACCTATTTCACAAATTGCTGGGAATATTACACGTGATAATATACTGCGAAGAACTTTAAAGAGTTAAAAGTACAATCATGAAAGGCAGTCCACTTATGTGTTTGAAGAAACATTTTTGGTCTGTGAATGCTTTATTTCTGGTCCAT
Source organism: Monodon monoceros (assembly GCF_005190385.1). NCBI lineage: Eukaryota > Metazoa > Chordata > Mammalia > Artiodactyla > Monodontidae > Monodon > Monodon monoceros. The sequence goes on from NW_021703776.1 coordinate 46,894,168, forward strand.
GGTGACGTAAGTATGAAAATTTGAGAGTAAGCATTTAGAAAATGTTATACGAATTTGACAAAGTCATTTTACATCTGTTGAATCAATAATAAAAGATTTGGGCTTGTATTTTGTATGCCTGAATTTTTACTTCATTTTCTAGTAATTCACTTTCATTTTACTTTACAAAGGCAAAGAAACCCTGTCCTTCACCACACATAGTTTGAGAAGCATCGATAAAAGCTATTATTATTTCTGAAATTTTGCTTAACAACCATTAATTTCTAATTACAAACTAGTTATATGTCATTATTTGAGAAATACTCTCTCAAACCAAGTGTAAGGAGTTGCCAGCATACAAACAAGTTCCAAAACAAGTTTGTTTTGTATTGGGTAACATGGTTATTTGGGAGTCAGACACCATTTTTCCCATGAAATAACATTAGCCGAGGGTTAGGTTCTTGGCGTAGCCTATCAATCCCAGTTATCTCAAAAGATGGGTAAGCTATACAATAAAGTGTGATCACCCGTATATACTGTAAATTTTTTTTTTCGCGGTACTTGGGCCTCTCACTGTTGTGGCCTCTCCCGTTGCGGAGCAACAGGCTCCGGACACACAGGCTCAGCGGCCATGGCTCACGGGCCCAGCAGCTCCGCGGCATGTGGGATCTTCACAGACCGGGGCACGAACCCGTGTTCCCTGCATCGGCAGGCGGACTCTCAACCACTGCGCCACCAGGGAAGCCCTATACTATAAAATTTAATGACCAGGCTTCTCCACCCTCTTACGATGGAGAAATTAGGCTACTGATTTCCAAATCAGAAAACATCCCTCTTCCCCACCCAGCCATGAGAAAAGGTGATTCTTAGCTCTGGCAGGGTGGTAGGGATAGGGATAAGGATGGGGTTACTTTTGCAGAAGTTGCTTCAAGAGTAACTCAGAAAGAGGAAGAGTAATGGAGCTATAGTACTCTTCACACAGAGAATGGAGGAATTAGGAGATCAAGTTTGAGGGAACTCACTGGTCGAGTTAATAAAATTAAACTGAGGATTCTCTAAGATTCTCTGAGAATGAGGTTTGGCAGGTTTTGCTGGACTTGAAAGCCTGGTTCTTTACCACAAATGCCTCTATCCTAAACCCCAGGGCATTGTGGTGGCCCAAGACGGTGAGTAGGCTTCATCCTGAATTGAAATCTGTTAGCAGCTACCTCAGAGATTTTAATTTTTCTTCTGTCGTTGTTTGAAAAGATGTGAGGACAAGTCTAGGCTTAGTGAGAAACATTGGTAGAATCAATTAGTGATGTCTGCCACGGGCAAGAAGCGAAAGTAAGCATAAAAGCTGTATTTCGCTACCCTGAGTATACCCTGAAAGAAACAGACCTTTGGCCCTTTAATTTCAGCTGAAACCAGGATGAATTATTAAGCACATGACTTTTTTAAAAGCCTGGGAATAGCAAAAGGGGAACAGCACACAACAAGGTAATCTTATTTACAATTTATGGTTTCCTCATTTTGTGATACATTTGAAAGACACAGGAGCCTAGCTCTTGACCCAGAGTCCAAGAGGAATAGTTTTATATACTAGTCACTAACCAGAAACCTTGGAACAAGACTCTCAGAACTAATACAGAAGCCCTGGCCACAGTCCCAGGCCTTCTTCTTTAGGTCCTCATTCTAAATTCTGATTTCATATATGAGATTCTTCTCTGTCCCCAAAGACTGACATTAAAAACGTCCCTAGAGAAGAGATCCCACCCACACGTGTCCAGTCATAGGGTAACTATGGTGAAACTCTTAACCAAAATGGTCCATGGATAGAATCTGGGGGCTTCATGACCTTGAATGAAGGGAAAAAAATCTTGATTTCTAAAGGAATTTAACATTTCCTTCAATTATGAAAGTAGAAAACCAATCAAATCTCAGAAGCATTAGCAATACTTGTGACTTTGTTACTAATGTAAATAAGAGTTATGTTCATTATTTCATTATAGTGCTGCAGATATCTTGAAATAACATTTATGCTCATCGCTATTTGAAAGAATGTTGCTAGATCTTGTTATTTAACGTGTTAATAATGTAGCACACATTACACTATTATATTACTATAGCACAAACTTTTAAAAGACTACTTTGATAATTGCATTTGAATGTAATTGGTCTCCTTTGCAATCTGCACCTTTTTAAAATAATTTTTTAAATTATTTATTTATTTATTTTTGGCTGCATTGGGTCTTCGTTGCTGCATGTGGTCTTTCTCTAGTTGCGGCAAGGGGGAGTTACTCTTTGTTGTGGTGCGTGGGCTTCTCATTGCGGTGGCTTCTCTTGCTGCAGAACGCGGACTCTAGGGCGCGTGGGCTTCAGTAGCTGCGGCTCGCGGGCTCTAGAGTGCAGGCTCAGTAATTGCGGCACAGGGGCTTAGTTGCTCCGCGGCATGTGGGATCTTCCTGGACTAGGGCTCAAACCCATGTCCCCTGCACTGGCAGGCGGATTCTTAACCACTGCACCACTAGGGAAGCCCCACACCTTTTATTGTATGCATTTATGTTATTCTGCGAAGGTATCTATAATTTCACTACTGCCAGAGGGGTTCATGACTTAAAAAAAGGTAAGCCTCCAGGACTTTCAAAGTACAACTATGTTGCTATCTACCATGCAATATAACCTAATATCCTTTAGGACTGAATCAGAGACATACAGAAACTGAGGGGTCTCTTTTTTTTTCTTGGTGCAGAACAGGTGAGAAACTGGCATTTGCTTTTATTTACTGGTTGTTAATAAAACCGATGTTTGTTGAAAGTTGGCAATTGTGACCATTTCTGCCTACATACTACAGGGTGGCAATTAAGTACTGGCAACCATCAGAAGCTTGTTTCAGCCATACTCACTTATTATAACTGTCTCAATCTTAATGGGGAAGGTTCTCTTTTATACTTTTTTCTTTCTTTATTCACGTTATGATTGTTAAGTTTTAAAATGGGGTTTGTTTTTGGTGGGTTTTTTTTTTCTTGTCTTATTCCCATAAACTGAGTTTGGAGCAAAAATAGTGTCCAGGTGAACTTCCCTGGTGCTCCCAATGCAGGGGGCACGGGTTCAATCCCCGGTCGGGATTCCGCGTGCCGCAGGGCACTGACAAAAAAATAATAATAAAATAAAATAAATAAAATAGTGTCCAGGTTTTGAGGTCTCTAGTCTAGATGAAGCATTACGTAATAGAATGTTTCCTTCCTCCCATCTACATCCTGTTATAAAAAGTAGTGATTCCAACATGACGTATTTACAAGACATGGCCCAGTATCTTTTCCTGTAATTAAAAAATATATATATTTAAAACTGTCCTCCAGAAGTTTCTTACCGGACTAGGACGGAAGGAATGTCTTCGAAGATTAATCGAGAACTGAGAAAGGCCTGCAGCCTGCTTGAGATTCCCGAGGGGTTGTCTGTTAGTGAAGGGAGGTAAAGGAATTCAAAGTGTCACGCCCTTGGCCTAACCAGGGGCGGGATAGGACGGTTCCCACTGCCGGGAAGGTGTCTCAAGAGGCAGGTTTGCGGTGACAAAAGCCAAGGGCCGCGCCGAGGGCGGAGCCGCCGCGGCCTCTGAGCAGGAACCGGGCTCGCCGACCTCGGGGCGGAGCGCGGCCCGCGCGCAAGAGCCGGACCGCGGGCACCGCCCACAGTGCTCCCGGGCCCGGCCGAGCTAGGCGGCGCGGCTTCCGCGCCATGGGACGGTTGCTGGCTCTGAGCTTGCTGGGGATAGCGCTGGCGCTCCTGGGCGAGAGGCTCCTGGCGCTCAGGTAGGTGGGGGCCTCTCGGGTCCCCAGGCTCAGGGTGGCAGGGGCTGCGCGCGAGCGGGGACCCCGGAGCCGGCGGCCACGTAGGACCTCTGCATCGCTCTGCTCCTCGGCCGGCGGAGCTCCTCCACCCCAACCCCCAGCCGCCACCAAAACCCGGCACAGTTTGGGCTGAATCGCGAGACTTCATAGCGAGTTTGTAAGCTTTTGCTGCGCACCCAGGTCTTTCTTACCTAAGTTGACAAGCGAGTGCTTTGCGATTTACCCAGGGGCGAGCCTAGTGCTTTAACTTGAAAACAAAACTGTTACTCATTCACTGAAACTTTAATTATAAAGATTTATTTCAGGTCATTGGTGCTGTTTCTCTTTGTTGCCCGAACCAGCCTCCGTCTTTAATAAAGTTGTTTTCCGTCTCTTCCCTGCAGAGTTTGAGAAACTCTTCCTCTGCTCTCTAATCTTGGCACGGTTGATCAAAGATACTTGAGATATTCAGCTATTGTTCTTACATCACTTCCTTATTTATCTCTTCGTCTGGGAACACCGAAGCCAGAATGCCAAACAGGATACGCCTAGTCTATCTCATGTTTTAGTTATAAGGAAAAAACGTGGGTGATCAGACGTCGTAGTCTCTAAATTATCAACTCAACTTATGTTAAGCCTCACGCGAAAGAATTCCAGAAATGTTGAGCACCTTCTCTGTACGCTGTGCACTCTTAGCCTCCTGTAATAGAGTAAGGCACCGTCCTTACCTTTAAAGAGTTTACCCTATTAAAGGGAAGGAGAGAAATAAATCAAATAGATAAATTAGGATGTTCAGGACAGGTACAAACCAACCCCTGCTGGCTTAAGGAGGAGAAGTTACAACGCCTGAAGGTGGAGTTCAGGAGGAAGAGACATCTGACACTAGCCTTGAGGGATGGGTGAAACACAAATGGGGATGAAGGAGGCAGTCCCAGATGGAGAGTGCAGCGTGAAGAAAGGGAATGGCGGGGGAAGTTTAGATTTGAGCGGAGCATAAAGTTAAGGGATGAGAACAGTAGGAGTAGGGTTTTGAGATGGTTAAACCTACGTTGAAAAATTGGGGCCTGCATAGATAGGCCAAGGGGAACTAGCAATGTTTGTTGTATGTGTTTTATTTTTTTAAACAGGAACCTGTTTAAACCATCTAAAGCATAACCAGTTGGGCTGTGTAGAGATGTCCTGGGAGGCTGGATTGGAGTAGAGCAGTGGTTCTCAGTCCTGGCTGAGCCTTAGGGATCTACTGGAGGCCTGCTGTCTGGGCTGCACCCCCAGCAGTTCCAATTCTGTTGCTCTGGGTGGGGCCCAGGCATGAGTATTTTTTATTTTAAAAAATTCTCCTGATAATTCTAACATGCAGTTAGAGTTGACAAGTACCAGAATAGAGAGCAAATAGACCTGGGGAAACTAGTTAAAGTCTTGCAGTAGTTTGGCCCAAACTCTGGAACCCCAGGGATGAGGGGTAAGGCCAAGGTGATACTGTAGTTTCCAGCTCTGCTGTCTTAGCTGCAGCTTCATCTGCTCATAAAGGGATGCCAGGAGGAGGAACAGTGTCTATGCAACAGGAAGCATCAGAGTTGGAGGAGGAACATTTACTGGTAAGAAATGGACATGTTGAGCTTAATTTTCACATTATATAAATGACCATCCTGCTCTGCAGAACGTTATTGAGTTGGGTGATTTTGTATGATCTGTCCAGCTCTTGGTTTCAAAGGCAGGACCACTAAAGTTCTCAAGCTCATTAAATTATCCCTAAACTTCAAACCACCAGTGTTTCCATAAGTTGAAGTTTTCTCAATTAGTCAATTTTTTCTTCTTACTAATCTTAAGGTTTTAAATTTAAATCCCTTTAACTGATAAATGTAGATGCAAACCTAAGAAAAAGTAAATAAAGCTTATTTAATTTACATAGAACGCACCTGCTAGATGATTTAAATTTGAATGTATCTTTTCTTTATAAAGACTTGACTATAATAAACTTTACTGAGCAGTGACTTCATAGGGTTGTAACCTCATTGGACAGTTGAAGCCTTATAGTGGCTGATGTGAGAATGTTGGGGTGAATGATGGGTGGCTAGATCTAGCAAATAAAAATGTAGGACACCCAGTTAAATTTGTATGTCAGATAAACAACAAATCATTTTTTAGTATATGCCTATCCCATGCAATATTTGGGATATAATTAGACTAAAATAGTATTTGTTATTTATCTGAAATTCAAATTTAACTGGGCATCTTGCATTTTATCTGGCAACCCTATGAGTGCAGAACATCAAGTGCCTGCTACTTACAAAGTTCGGTGGAGTGCTTAAATGCATATTTCTCCTTTCAGACCCTTAGAGTATTTTGAAAAGCAGCATGTTCCCACCTCCACATAAAGAAAGGCTCTTCAAAAACAGGTTTTTGGTTTGTTTTTTTCTCTCGTCTGCTGCCTTCTATTTCATTATTCTATTTTTAGAGATGGCACTTTGGCACTCAGGTTATTTCTCTCCCCCAGGGTGCCCACTTAAATTTCAACTTGGATTTCAGATAAACAGTGAATGATTTTTAGTATAAGTATGTCCTGCATGGATAAATGGAATCAAGGTTGTCTCTTTCCTTCTGAACTATAACTGGCTAAGGTTCCCAGGGGAGGATGGCATGTCATACCCAACTTTTCCACTCCTCCCTCGAGGAGCAATAAAGGAAAAAGTAGAAATACAAACATGTCCCCAGGCAAGTGCTCCCTGTTGCAAAGCACACACCCTTGAATGAATCATGAGACTTGAGTATATCAGAGACCTATGCCTGAGCAGGAACTCGAAATACAAGCATCTGAACTTTTGCTTGTTGCTTGACACCTTTTATGACAGCTCCACCAAGAAGCTAGCTATCCAGTTAGCTTTTGAACACTTCTGAAGGGGCAGACTTGTTTTCAGCCACCATCCTCCTTATTTATTGTGTGACTACTGTGTGCTGGTCTTTGTATTGAAACTGTCAGCAGTTCATTATATTAAACTAAAACTTATATTTACTGAAATTTGGAAAGAAAGCCCTTTTACCTTCCTGCTTCTTCCAGTTTTCATATATGTCTTCCTTCCTATATTATACATAATATTAACTGAGGCTTGGAGAGGCTGCCTAGTTAGTTCAGAAGTTAGTGCCAAACCTGTGCTCTAAGCCAGGTCTTCTGTTTCCAAATACAGTTTGTCCCAGCTCCACCATGGCCTCCTCTCTTCTCTGCCATTGGAGCAAACTTTCCCCAGCTTTACAAGCCTAAGCACAAATTCTTAAGTAAGAGCATTACAGGGGACCAAGGGGTGAATTTCAAGGGGTTTTACAAGTCTGTTTGTGAAAGATAAAGCCCCAGTTTGTCTGAATATAAGTCTGTACGTAAAAGATAAAGCCCCATCAGTGGTTTGTAAGTTCAAAGGCACTGAGATATGGAACAAACCTGGTAGTAACACTGTGTTCCCAGTTTGCTCAAAGCATATTGGCACACCAAACTGGTGCATCCTTACTGCTACCACATGATGAGGCAAGATAATCAGTAACCGCCCGTGACCCATTCCACTTTGGATGGGTAATGCCTTTTCCTGAGTGAAGGAAATAGAGATTCATTTCATGGTAATGACTGTTGGTTAAGGGTTCATGCTTTGTAGCCAGGTCGCCTGAATTCTCCACTATTTACATGAGACCTTGGCTTTTATTTCACCTTTCTGTGCCTCAGTGTCTTAATCTGTAGGATGGGGATAATAGTACTATATGCTCCATATAGGGGCTGTAAAAAATAAATGAGTTCATTCTTGTAAAGTGCTAGAACAATGTCAGACATGTAGTAAGTGCTCAATAAAGTTACCTATGATGACAATGATGTTGGAGCAGGGGTTCTTAGATTTTTTTGTGCCATAGATCCCTTTGGTAGTTTGGTGAAGCTTTGACTCCTTCTCAGCAAGCATCATGTTTCTAAATGCCTAAAATAAAATACATAGGATTACAAACCAAACTGGAATACTATCTAAGTTACTACTAATTTAAATACTTAAATTCTATTGCCAAACTATTTAAAAGATCTAATGTAGGATATAATAACATGGCCTTCTTTATTAAAGCCTTAAGTAGATCTAGAAGTAGTTGAATACCTAACAGATACTGTGAAGCAGAGATGAGTATAAATGGTATTTTGAGATCTCTACAACAACTAAAATGTGATGAAACAATGTAATTTCTGTTAGTGACAGAGTCACAGGTCCTGCTAGTAGAAAGCTCAGTGCTTTGTTGCCTACACTCATCATCAAAAGAAATACTCAGTTTCAGTCAAAGGTTTAACTAAAGATGTGTTTTTTCCCTCCATCAGAATTCAGAAACCCCTGAATTTTACCCATGGACTCTTTGAGGGTCACTGGACCCCAGATTAAGAATCATGATGTACATGTTTCTGATGGGGGTCATTGGAGGAATGATTACTGGCTCAGTTGAAGGAAGGCAGTATGCATTCTTTCATGTATTATACCTATCATATACTCGTAACTAAAAGGAAAATAACCAAGTTCTAATGAAAAGGAAAAGGAAAGTGAGAAAAACAAAAGGAACCTAGAACAAAGAAAGCAAATAGCTTTCATCTAGAGTGTCCATTTTAATAGACTAGTAGTGGTGGCCTGGAACATTGTGTCTAAGCTGGAGCTGAGTTAAAGAGAAAGAGTGCTGTAATTGATTAGCAATGTCTGCATGACAACAGAGTGGCAACTGCCACACCATCTCTGATCTAGTACGTTCATAAGCATGCTGTAGACATAAAGTGTTAGGGAGCAAATAGGCTGCTGCAAAAATATGACTTATTTGTGTTTGTATCTCTTATTTATTTATCTGTTTTTGGCATTAATATATGTAGGCTTATTGATCTGCTAGTCCAAAGAGTTTGTATAGCTTTCATTTGTATATTCTCCAAACTTCTTAAATCTGTTATCATTTAGGAGTGCTTTCAGCTGCAAGTAGCATACATCAAATTAATGGTAGCTTATACGTATTGAAGCTTGCTTTTCTCACTTGATACAAACTCTGTGAGTCATTCATCCTAGAGCTTGTCCACTGAGTCAGTGATCACATCAAGAAATTAGGTTCTGATGTTTTTGTTCTTTGATCCTCCACTGTTGGCTTTGTGTCCTCATACTTGTGTTAAGGATGCTGAATGATTGCTGTAGTCCCAAGTACCACATATATGGTCAAATCATGAAGAATGGAGGAGTGTTGCCAGTTAGCTCTCTTCCTATGTCTGCCTTTTCTACCAGTAATAAATTTATCTTTCCCAAAAGCCTGGGTCATATGATTACCCCTAAAGTACAAAGGGGGCTGGAAGCAAATATTTGGCTTGCCTGCTTCTGCAGTGAGAAAGAGCAAGGAAGAAAGGGGTGTGAATGGCTTTAGGTTTGTTAGCTAATAGGATCTGCCACTCTGGAGTACAGAAGTCCACTAATGAGTAGGGAACTGATAGTTCTGCCAGGCAAAAAGCCTAGCAGTTTTCTACTGAAAGTCTTGATGGGCCACAAAGGATGGAAGCAAAATCCTCTCTCTTTAATCATAAAGGAAACACAAGAAAAAATGACTTGATTAACTAGCAACAGTCCTTGTGTTACTCTTCAGTTTTAATAGCGGGCAGTCTGCATATCTAGAGATAATATTGTACAACTAAACTAGCTGATGAAGATCGCCCTGTTAACAAAGTGTGATCATCAGTCATTGATGCAAACCTAAGTTGACTGAAAAATACCCCACACCAAAGTGTCCAAACACATATGAATTTTATTTTATCCATAGAATTTTTTGAGAAAGTTAGATGGTAATCAACATTACCCCATCTTTGTTTAGTCAAACGGGCATAAAAGTAAGTTGTATAAAATTGACACCCAAACCAGCACATGATACAGAAACTTGATGAAACTTCAGCTGTGACCTAATGACTTAAATTTACATCTGTTTCTGGAATCACACAATGTCAATAAACCTTGGAGGTCATTTAGTCTCATCCTTATTTTTATACATAAAGAAGACTAAGGCCTGCAGAGATTAATTGACCTGCCGAAGGTCATGCAGTCTTGCTGTTATGACAGAAACGTGGTCTCTTCTCCCCTTTCTGAGAAAAATACAACAGCAGATTAGAGCCTCTGGGTGGAACTTCCTGGCTGGGTGCTGAACTTCAGGGAAGTCATTTTCCTCATCTCTAAAATAGGGATAATGGTACCTACTTCTTCGGGTTGTTTTAAGAATTAAATGAATTCATTCAGGTAAATCACATAAAACAGTGGTAGGCTCAATACATGTTCTCCCTTCTTAGTATTTATTTCCTTTTACCACCCATGATTATCAGCAGCATCCTCCTCACTAGTATTACTGCTACAACTTATGTTAGGCTAAGTGTACTTGTTCTCGCCTTTAAATCACTGCTGGGACTCGCAGACTTGAGATTTTTTTGTATTTTTTTTTTTTACTGCTTTATTTAAATTTTTTATATGTTATTTGCTTTATTTTTTCTATTACATTAATATATTTTATATCTTTTTTTTTTTTTTTTCGGTACGCGGGCCTCTCTCTGTTGTGGCCTCTCCCATTGCGGAGCACAGGCTCCGGACACGCAGGCTCAGCGGCCATGGCTCACGGGCCCAGCCGCTCCGCGGCACGTGGGATCTTCCCGGACCGGGGCACGAACCCGTGTTCCCCTGCATCGGCAGGCGGACTCTCAACCACTGCGCCACCAGGGAAGCCCTATATCTTTATTTTATTCATTTATTTTTATTTTATTGCTTTATTGCTATGTTGTTTCAAGAAGTTTAACAGTATTTGAGTTATATGATTCCAAATACATACTGATTAAAAGTTTAATTGGAAACGTTCATATATATATGGATATATATATATATGAATCGCCAAAATATATAGTTGCCACCACCTGTTGGTAATTCTGGGTTGTCCAGGCCTCGGCTTCTTCCATCTCGCCAAGAAACCAGTAGCCTTCCCCATTTTCGGCGTCTAGAAGTCCAAAGCTGGCAAGGATATGAATAGGAGAGAGACAACTGGCAAATTGTCATGTCTCTTAAACGTGTGGTACCTGTGAACCACTTTGAAACATGTAAGCTACTCTGCAGGCACGCTTGTCATTCTTTGTGGATGTGGAGAACAGAAAGAGAAGGTGAGCCAGTGAGAGGAGGGAAAGCCTTCAAACAATAGAGCCCAGATGTGTTTGCCCACCCTGCTTGGTGGCCCTGTACTCCAGGGTGGGAAGGAGGAGGGAACATGCTTTATTAGAATTCAACATTTTCTCTTTATTCCTTCACTTCCGTTTTTATGAAATTACAACAGCAAGTAGTTTGGCTACAGTAGTTGGTGCTCTCCAACCTCCTCACCCCAATAAACAGTCATGGGGATGGGACTTTCTCCACTTGTTTCTTAATAACTATTTATGAGGTGTCTTCTGTGAGCCAGGCTCTGAACAATGCCATTTTCTCTCGGCCTGCTTTCAGTCACTGTGTCATTTTGCAGAGGGTGTGGGCATTTTATAGCCCCTCTGGGTCCTCAGAAGGAAGACAGGGCTTCTGGTTCTACATCTGAAGCTCTTCCCACAACACAGGAGCTGTGAGAAATGGGACCTGGTGCCGTGTTTACATTTGCATAGGAACTTGCATTCCAAGTTGTATTTGTTGAATTATTGGCTTCCTTTTACGACCCATGTTCACATATAGAACTTTGTGATATGCATTTTTATTTTAACTTCATTTCTGGTGCTATTTTATGTTCCTACCCTTGTTTTCGGTCTTCTCTTTTATCTGCTTTAGATTTATGCTGTGTTTTATGTATTGCTGTAAGCCTCTTTAAACCCTTTCTGCTACAAAGCAGGGAATATGTAAACAGATAGATTTTTTTTTAACAGGAATCGACTTAAAGCCTCCCGAGAAGTAGAATCTGTAGACCTTCCAAACTGCCACCTGATTAAAGGAATTGGTAAGTCAGAAAATGCTTGTTACACAGCTTACATTCCTTGGCCCACAACACTAGAAAACTCATTAACAGTATTTTGGCACATAATTACTGTTTATCAGAGGAAAAGTCACATTAAATCAGCAAAAACCTTTTCAGTCAATCTCTTTTGATCTCATGCACCCTGTATTTCTTCTTCTCTCTCTCACTGTGATTTATTATTTGTACAATCCTATGTTTTAGACTTCTTGCTTGCTTAGTGACTGCTGAATTCGTTTTGTCATCTGTGTTCTGTATTTTGTCAAGTCTGTATTTTTGTCAAGTCTGGATTATGTGTGGCCACTGAATTCTGTGTACCATTAGCCCAGGAGTCAGCTGGTGAAGGTAAGTCAGAAGGAAGAGAAGTTATAAAACAGAAAATAAGAATCTCCCAACAGGGCTTCCCTGGTGGCGCAGTGGTTGAGAGTCTGCCTGCCGATGCAGGGGACACAGGTTCGTGCCCCAGTCCAGGAAGATCCCACATGCCGTGGAGCGGCTGGGCCCGTGAGCCATGGCCGCTGAGCCTGCACGTCCAGAGCCTGTGCTCCGCAATGGGAGAGGCCATAACAGTGAGAGGTCCGCGTACCACACACACACACAAAAATCTCCCAACATAATCTCCACCCACCACAAATATTACTGAGCCATGAAAAAGAATGAAATAATGCCATTTACAGCAACATAGATGGACCTAGAGATTATCATACTAAGTGAAGTAAGCCAGACAGAGAAAGACAAATATCATATGATATCACTTATATGTGGAATCTAAAAAAATTATACAAGTGAACTTATGTACAAAACAGAAATAGACCCACAGATATAGAAAACAAACTTATGGTTACCAAAGGGGAAAGGGAGGGAGGGATAAATTAGGAGTTTGGGATTAACATATACACACTACTATATATAAAATAGATAGGGGCTTCCCTGGTGGCGCAGTGGTTAAGAATACGCCTGCCAATGCAGGGTACACGGGTTAGAGCCCTGGTCCAGGAAGATCCCACATGCTGCAGAACAACTAAGCCCATGCGTCACAACAGTTGAGCCTGCAAGCCACAACTACTGAAGCCCGCACATCTAGAGCCTGTGCTCTGCAATAAGAGAAGCCATGACAATGAAGAGCCTGCACATCACAATGAAGAGTAGCCCCCACTCGCCACATCTAGAGAAAGCCTGTGCGCAGCAATGAAGACCCAATACAGCCAAAAATAAATTAATTAGTTAAAATAAATTTTTAAAAAATAAACAACAAGGTCCTACTGTATAGCACAGGGAACTATAGTCAATATTTTGTAATAACTTATAATGGAAAAGAATCTGGAAAAGAACACATATATAACTGAATCACTATGCTGTACACCTGAAACTAACACAACATTGTCAACTATACTTCAATAAAATATAAATAAATAAATAAATAAAAATCTCTACCTCCCACAAAAATAACCTCAGAGATAGAGTTTCTGTTTTATCCTTTCTGGTATTTCCAGTACAAATGCAAACAAATATATGCATATACATTTATATCTATTGTTTTCACAAATGGCGTCTTAGTATAAGATTATATTCTGTAACTTGCTTTATTCTGAACACAGTGTGAACAGATTTCCACATCAGCACATGTAGATCTACCTCATTCTTTTTAATATTTGCACGTACCATGATTATTTACCCAGTTCCTTAATGCACATTTGAGTGGGTATAGTTTTTTGCAACTACAAGCAAGTCAGTGAGCTTCATTGTACATATAGCTCTTGCATTTGTTTATCTGAAGGATAAATCTTTAATAGCGGGATTATTGTTCATTTAGCACATATGTTTAAAGTTTTGATAGTCTTTGCTAAATTGCTCTCGCGTTGGCAACGCTAATAAATTCAGTACCCCATGTTTATAACCACATTCACTCCAGACAGGATTCATAATGCTCTTTTATCAAAAACAAAGTAGTGAGCCTTTTCTGGATCACACAAAGAAGGCTTCCATTTCATGGAAGCTATTTGTTTTCAGAGAAGCCTTTTCTACTTCAGAGCTTCTTTCTGCCCACGGCGCCTCCTGTACACATCTGTTTCCTCTGTGCTCTTGTCCCCTTTTCCCATTGCTACTTCTGTACTTTTTCCCAGTCCTATCTCCCTTCACAAGACTCCTTGACTTCTTTCTCCTGGGGTTTCCCCTCTTTGTTTATTGCCCAAACACTTAGCAGGAGGATACAAACTCAGTGTCAAATACCAGATTGTCCAGATTGGAAAGGTCTGTGCTGGATAATGCAGAGCGTCCTAGAATTAAGGTTGTCTGGAGTCCCAAAAAAACCCAGCAACTGCATCCTGCCTTCTGGCCGCAATCACGAAGAGCCCCCTTGGAACTGGTCACTAAGCAGAAGCCAGATGGCATCTGGGAGGGACGTACAGGTTGGGAGGCTGAGTCAGTGATCTCGGAGGTTACTTTTGCTACTGAGTTAATAAATGTCAAATTATTAAACAGCCCTTGGCCCTGTGAAGTCCACCTTCTGCGAATTCAAGTCTCAGAGTAGACAATAGGGCACAGCCAGACACATTACTGGACAAACTGCCAAGTGTATTGCTGCTACAACTCACTGGAATGGAGGGCACCTCAGAGAAAAACAAGTCCAACAACATTTGTATTCTGAACAGGCATCTGTCTGTGTTTGTGACCTTTATGTTGTGATGTGTGTGAGCTGCTGTCTGGAATTGGGAAGAATGAGGAAATATGTCACCTATGGCCCCTCTTGTGGAGTGTTTAATGCCTCTGAGGCACTTCAAAAGGCAACAGAGCGAAGACGATGAGTGATTAGAAGCACATTTGGGATACATTTTTAGATCTCATTAGAACTGTGCTTTTTCTCTCCCCCTTCTTTGCTTTTGCTCTGTGGTTAGCATACACTAACATTCGTTGAATGCTATGTCAGTGATGCATAATGGTTAATAATAGCTTGTGGTTATATGTTTTTAACAACAGTTGCTTATTCAGTGGTCTTTGACTACAAAGGAATAACAGGGCATACTTTCCCATAGGCAAAAGCAGTGTCTCTTGGTAGGCAGCAGGAGTAGAGGGGTTCTATTTTTTAGTTTCCACTTTGGAAACAGTAGCAGCCATGCAGTTGAGGCCAACTAATCCCTCCAAGAGGTAAGGGGACAGGTACATCCCCTGTCCCCCGAGTCCCCATCAATACAAACATACACACACACACACACACACACACACACACACACACACACACACATAAAATAAGGCTACATTCACCATGACTAGAAATGAACTCTTTGCAATTCTTAGGTGCTTTATAAGTATCATATCATCTCATGTCTTTCTGTTTTAATAAGTAATAATCACTACCACATATCATACAGGATGTGTGCCTTCAGGGGGTCAGAAAGTAAGCTCACTATTTATTCTATTTTTTTGTATTCCTTTCCAATGTATCTAACAGACAGAAACTAGCATTTGGTATAATATCGACATCTAAATAATAAAAATTATAATTAAAGAGCTATTTAACTCTATTTGAGGCTTAAAAGTTTAAAACATTTTAAAATGTCTTTGAAAATACTGGCATTCAGAGTCCTGGACTAAAACAAAATTTTGAATGGATTATTTCTCTTGAGTTAATAAATGATTTTATACACTTGGCAGTCAAGATCTTTATAATAACTGCTGCTTGAGAAGTTTTTTTTTAAAAAGCATTAAAGTTTATAGCCCTTGTTGTCAAGTACTTTACAATCTACCTATGAAAAGGAAAACAGAAAAACCCACTATGTGAGATATAGACATATTTTTTCTTTTTATAGCAGATAAGAACCTAAGGCTCAGAGAGGTTAAATAACTTTTGCAATTTTTTTCCCAATATAGTATTTTCTCCCAGAGTGATTAATACACACATCTGATTAATGAACCAAAAACGTGGAAAATAATAGGCTACATTACATTTTGGATACTCTGTTGGGTATGGCAACGGCTGATTTGCTGTTATAAAGTTACAATAAGTAACTTAGAGAAGAGAGAAATTGGTTCTATTTTATGTGACAGTCCAAAGATAAGCAAATGACCTAGGGTGATTAGATGATTCTACTCCATGTGGTCATTCTGGAACAAAGGCTGATGAAGCAACACAGCTATCTTCAACATATTGCTTCCATCTTGGTACAAGACTAGAGCTCCAGTTGTTGCCATTTCCCAGCAGGAAGGGGTAGAAAGAAAATTTACATGGATATTTTTATTTTATTTTACCCAGTAGTTGCAAGTAGTTTACCTTGTACTCTCATGTCCCATTAACCTGAACTCAGATTAATGGCCACCTCTATCAGCAAGAAGGGGTAGAAAATGTCTGTAGCTATGTTGCCGTGTACCTGTAGCTGAAAAAAAAGAAGGGGAGTATGGATACTGGGGAGCAGCTGGCCATCTCTGACACAGATAGATAATTGCTAAAGGAATAAGAAGGGATCAAAATCAGATATGCTAAGTTAGAAGACTTTCCAGAGAAAGAGTGTTTGAAAGAAAAGTACAGGATATGAATTGATGAAGATCTTGGTGAAAGGCATGGAAGCAAACATTTTGGGGGAAAAGCCAACATATGTAATTGACCACAGTTGGATTTACAACGTAAAGTATCTTCAGAGAGGAACCAGGGGATGGTTCTGACAGAGAAATTTCATTAAATGCTAGGTTGTATTTTTTCTATGCATTTTTAAGTCAGAACAAAAGACTTGAATCCCAGCTTCCCAGTTTGTGACCTTGAACAATTTACTTAACCTTTCAACGGCTCCATATTCTCTAGTCTAAAATTAGAGATAATAATATTGCTTCTTAGAGTTACAAAAATTATATGAATTAACATATGTAAAGTACTTATAAGGAGCCTGGTTCTTGGTAAACACTTAATATATGTTAGTAGTTATTACTGTTACTACTCACACTACTACTATTTCTATTATTGAATTAGAGGAGGAAAAATTAGGTGTTATGAGATGATAAAAGCCTACTGTCATAACGGCTATAGAAATAAAGATCGGGGAGTAGATCTGGAAAATATTCTAAAGAAAGCTACAGATATGACTTTTTTTCCTTGGAATTAGGCAACGGGATTAAACAGAAAGAAGCAGCAATGTGGTTGACATGAATATATCTTTTAAAAAACATTGTTCTTTTCTTATTAAAAGAATATGATTATTTGTAGAAATTTTTAAAACAAAGAAAAGTATAAAGAAGAAAATCACTCATAATCCCACCACCCAAAAAAACATTGTTATTTTTTTCTACATATCTTTTCTTTGTCTATGTGTGTAAGCATGCGCACGTTGAAGTTAAATTGTCTTAAATGATTTTTCAGGAACAACAAATTTTAATTAACTGAGCTCCTACTCAATGGATCTAGAAAGCAGAACTTAGACTAGAATTCTGTGTGCAGGTGTGTGTGTGTGTTCGTGTGTTTGTGTATGTATACATGGTGAAGCATTCCTTGGTCCTTGCTCTTTATCAGTTGAGAAACACCATGGCACTAGAATCTACAGGTTTTTAACTTTTGGGCGGTATCACAGACCCTTTTTTTGAATCTGCTGAAAGCCAAGAACCTTTTTCACAGAAAATGTCTTATCTGTACATACACAAGGCATTTTGCATTGCATAGAATTTCAGAGGGCTCATAAACTCTTTGAAACCCATGTGTGGTTACTTAGGGATCCACAGACCTCAGGTTAAGAACTCAAGCATACAATACTTAAACTTTTATCTCTCTTCTTACTGAGAAGCAAGCATATGGGTCATCTTTATGAAGTGAAGTTTTGGGCTTTTTTTTTGTTTTGTTTTGCTTTTCTCCACTATGATGGAGCCAGCAACACTGGAGGCGGCCAGCCAAATGCAAACTCAGGAATCAAAGTCCATATAGCTGGATAGATGCTGTTTGTTTTTGACGACCTAGAAATAATCGTGGAGAAATCCTTTGGAGAGGGCTTAAAGTGGAAGGTTGGATTTTGTGGACTCAGAGCATGTGTCATGATTTGGCTTAATCTAAGCCATTTTTATTCCTCTTTTCTTGTGTTTGGGTCTATTATCTGTCTGTGGAATTTACACAGTGAGACCACTGGCAAGGTCTTATGTCTAATTATTTGCTGTGCTGTGTGGAGTGTACTGCAGACAATCGATAAACAATCAATAGTAATTGTAGCCTGTTTCAGAGACACTGTTAGGAGTTTCACCTGGCTTAGGTGCATGGTATTTTTCATTAATCTTCTTTTGCTAGTTTTTTTCCTGTAATTTAAAGCCTAAATTTAAAGATTAAACAGAAAGCTTTCTTCGATTATGAGAACAAGCAGGCATTGTTTTTTAAAGAGGGACTATATAATCCCAGGTGTTTTATCTCTGTTAATGAGAGAAAGTCTGTGTTTGCTTCCGATTGAGTGAGCCGAGAAAGGGACAAGAATATTTGCATGGTTAAATGAAGATGAGCCCTTCATTCTGAAAGTAATATTCCCCTGATGTCAATTACTTTTGTACAGACATCTGGATGTTTATCATAAGAGTGTACAGATGTCAACTTTTTCGGTATTATAGCTGGAAATGTGGTGATTACTTGACTTTGATTTGAGTAGACATAAAATCTCTAACATTTAAAGTCAGAAGTTCACTGCAGGAAAGGATTTAGACTGACGTTTATTAAAGAGAGTGGTTCCTTGGAAGAAAAAATCGGAACCATTCTGAAAGATACAGATACTGATAAAGTAAACAAAGCTCTACCTAACAAGTCACAGAATTCGAACATGACATTTATCTATTTCTTGAACTTAACAGAAGCTGGCTCTGAAGATATTGACATACTTCCCAATGGTCTGGCTTTCTTTAGCGTGGTAAGTATCTTCCTTCCCCAGTCTCAGTGGAGGAGGTACAAGGGAGTTTGATGAGGCCTTCAGAGCAGTAACTTGTTTTTAAAGTTCCTCAGTTTCAAAAAAAAAAAAGACAGGTCAAACAGGATCTTGGAAATTTTCCTCCAGCTCCTCTGAATGTAGGGATGAAAAAGTCTTTGCCAATTGATTTATTGCTCTTTATGCTCCCACTGGCTTGCACTAAAATATTCCAATGCAATCTGTGTTCTAAAAGTTTGTTATTAAAAAGGGTATTTGGGGCATTATTGTGGATATTTGATACTACATTATGCTATTTTAAATACAGCGTCTAACTTTCCATTAGATATTCAATTTGAAACTAGTATTCTTGCTGTTATTATTTATTTTCAAACAATATACCAACTTTCCTAGACAAAGGCCAGTGCTTTTGCTTTCTTTCTTTTTCCCCAAATAGCCTAACGTAAGTGGAATGT
Source organism: Monodon monoceros (assembly GCF_005190385.1). Classification (NCBI taxonomy): domain Eukaryota; kingdom Metazoa; phylum Chordata; class Mammalia; order Artiodactyla; family Monodontidae; genus Monodon; species Monodon monoceros. The sequence continues at coordinate 46,913,266 of NW_021703776.1, forward strand.
CATTGACTGAGCTTATTTATACCCTTCACTTTTGCCTTAATTTTTATAAGCTGAAAAATAACAACCTTTTCAGGCATACATTACAAAGACTTTAAAATTGATTGGCCTGAGTGATGCTAGGCTACGCCAATATGCATTCTAATTAGAAAATTGTATATGTGGGCCAAGGAGGAAGTTCTGACCACCTCTCTCTCCTCCCTGGCGTGGGCCAAGGTGAGGGACCTTGGCATCTTCATGGATTCAGTTTTTCTTGAGAAAGAAGTATCCAACTTTGAAGGCAGCCTGTAGTTATTCTGTTCCCTCTCAGCAGCCATTATTTTCAGGCACTGAGACTCAGGAAAGATGTGAAAAACTTGGAGATGCTTCAGAAGAGAGTCACAACACTAATAAAATAGTTGTCAGACTTATGAGAAAGGTGAGAGAACTCAGCTGAGATGAGAATGAGGGTTAGAACACTCTTCAGGTTCCTGATGGTTTTTATATGAAAGGCTGTGAGTGGCTGGTTATTTACCACAGAGGGAGAAAAGAAATACTGTAGACTTTAGCAGAAACATTGATATTTATATGGATTGGCCAAAAAGTTTGATCGAGTTTTTATCTCATCTTACGGGAGAACCCGAACGAACTTTTTGGCCAGCCCAATATTAAAACTATGGCTTTAAAAGTTTTAGTTAAGGGGCTTCCCTGGTGGCACAGTGGTTGAGAGTCCGCCTGCCGATACAGGGGACACGGGTTCGTGCCCCGGTCCGGGACGATCCCACATGCCGCAGAGCATCTGGGCCTGTGAGCAATGGCCGCTGAGCCTGCGCATCCGGAGCCTGTGCTCCGCAGCGGGAGAGGTCACAGCAGTGAGAGGCCCGCGTAACGCAAAAAAAAAAAAAAAAGTTTTAGTTAATTACCTACACACAATGAGTAAAATGACATTTCTAGGAGGACTCTGGGTTTGTGTAGAAGCACATGCTTGCACACATATCTTATATTCTTCGGAAAAAACACTGAGACTCCTAGTCAACATTATTCATAACTAAAATGCAAATATCCAGAGTAGAGTAAAAGGCAGTTGCTTTTTTTTTTTTTTGCAAAGAAGCTGTTTTCAGAGATTTGCGTAATCCGGAAGTCACCTATTTCAAGATTTTCTCCCCACAGGAATAAATCTGAATTAGGAGGGGTGAGGTCTCCAAGCACAATACATCTACAGCCATTTTAGCTGAGAGGTTTAATATAGTCACAGTGATCTTGTAGCCAAGTCAACAGAATTTCTTCTGCTTGTTTTTCTCTTATCCTTCCTTGGTTATATGACTTTTCTTTTCTTTTCTTTTTTTCAAATTTAGAAACAATCTCATTTTACTGATTTTTTTTTAATTTACTCAGCATTGTCTCTAATATTTCCCAGAATGCACTCCTTTCTAAATGAATAACTCCTACATCATAGCATTTGTTTATTCTTCCAAGCATTGTAGCCAATTAGCCCATCCTATTCCACAGTTACAGGCTTGAGGGGCATCTCAAAACTAACATCACACTGAATGAGGAATTAGATGACATAGAATAGAAAAAAGATTTAAATGACAGTGTGAATGTACTTAACACTACTGAACTGTACACTTAAAAATAGTGAAAATGGTAAATTCTCTGTTATGTATATTTTACCACAGGTGGAAATAAAATAAAATTTGAAAAAGAGAAAAAAGAGGTTAAAATGATAGGGAGTATTACAGTAATTCTGGAGAGTTATTACATCCCTGGTAGAGCTTCCTGAGCATTGAAACCCTATCATTTATGGGACATTAATAAACAATAGAGATTATTAACCACTGAATTGGCACTGCCATGTAGCAATAGCATAATTGCAGTTTATTCTACTTGTTGGGCCTTGAAGTTGTGTAATTTTGATAGATATTTTTTAATTGGAGAAAATTTCTATTAAATACAATTTGTGCATAAAGTGAGATTTTTTGGGTACTCTTTTAAATTTGCATAAAGTATGACTTGAAAGATTTAAAAGAGAAAAGACCTCGATTATTTTAGTGAGGGCTGAAAAAGCATTAAGTGAAATTCAACTCTCATTCCTGATTAAAAGCTCCAAAAAAACTAGAAGTAGAAGGAAACCTTCCAGAAACCTACAGCAAATACCATTCTTAGTGGTGCAACATTAACTGCCTTCTCATTAATGTTTAGAAAATGAAGAAAATGCCCTAAAATACTGTAACCATCAGTAATCTACTAGAGCTCTTAATAACCCAAGAAAACAAGAAAAAGAAATTTGAGGTAGAAAAAAAGACAAAACTGACATTATTTTCAGATAGTGTGATTACCTGTTTTTTAAACAGTCTAAGAGATTCACCTAACATACTCTTAGACCTAATAGGAGAGTTGAGTGATAGGGTTGTATTCAAAATGAACATATAAAACTCAATGGCTTTCCCATGCACTAGGAAAAAACAAATAGAAAATGTAATACTACTACTACTACCAGTAATAATAAGGTTCCATTTGAACAGCAACTTAATTTCCGAAATTTATACAGAAAAATAAATGAGCAGAAATATTTAAGACTCTTTTGGAAAGGTAAAGCAATGTGGTGTGGGATGTGAGGACTTGCCACATATATATACATATTGTATCTTATAAATAAAGCTATAGTAATTAATAAGTGGCATATTATCACAGGATTTAGACATGAGTCCAAACAGACCAATATGTAAACAGGGATCTAGTACATGATAAAAGCAACATTTGGAATCAGTAGGAAAAGGACAGACTGACTACACGCCAAGCACTGATCCAGGCCTTGGGGTCTAGCAGTGAACAAATGAGACAAAGTCCCACCTCATGTTACAATGGGGAGAGAATGAATGTGTGTCAGATAGTGGCTTATCCCCGCCCTCAACTCTGTGTTATCTCCCAGTCCACCAACCTTCTGGTTACCCTTTGAAGAGACTAAACCCTTAGTCTTCTGCCTCAACTCAGAAATATCAGTTATTGTTCAGCTTTCAGCCTCCCAGCTTCCAATTATTATTTTTTTATATTGTTTCCTCTCTGCTCTCTTTGTGTTTGCAGGTTTATGCCACCACCTTTAGCCAAAGTCTCTATCATTTATTTATAGTTGCCACTTCAGTCTATAAAAATACTTAAGCCTTTATATTTAACTTTTTCCTCTGTTTTAAAAAGGGTCTAAAATGTCCAGGCCTCCACAGTTTTGCACCAGATAAGCCTGGAGGAATACTAATGATGGATCTAAAAGAAGAAAACCCAAGGGCACTGGAATTAAGAATCAGCCGTGGATTTAATTTGGCTTCATTTAATCCACATGGTATCAGCACTTTCATAGACAGTGGTAAGAGCTGATGAGCTACCAACATTAAAAAAAACTTACAATGGTTTGCAAATGACTGTGGAAAATATATTTGGATCATATCTGTAGTAAGAGAACAATTAACTCATGAATTACTTCTGTATTCTTCATACAAATAAGTCCATTATTTGCCTCTTCAGCTGGCAGTAAGTTATACTACATTTAGAAATTTCTAACGGTTAACACCTGAAAGAATGTTTAGATTTCATAACCTTTTCAAATATCTATTATCATTACATTGAAAAAGAGCTATATTTGTGAATTAAACTATTAACAGATTATTCATGAATTCTGTATATGGAGTGGGAAACACTCTTTCTTAAAGGTCAGGGGACCAATGATCAGAAATAACACCAGACAGACAGTGATGGGAAAGACGGGGAAGAAGAATGATCTGTTAGGTCGTCTAACAGCTTATACATTCAACCTTTCCTTGCTTGTGGTATTTAAATGTCAGTGTCTGCCCAGAGGTCCTATGGTTATGTCTTGTAAATTAACTCTGTTCTTTCAATTCTTTAGATAACACAGTTTATCTCTTTGTTGTAAACCACCCAGAATTCAAGAATACAGTAGAAATTTTTAAATTTGAGGAGGAAGAAAATTCTCTTTTGCATCTAAAAACAATCAAACATGAGCTTCTTCCAAGGTAATTAGTCCTTTTGTTCATTCTCTGATTTATCTGTAGCATTTTCAGATATTCCCTATGATGGTCCTTTCACCTTTTGTAAGAGCTGAAATACACATATACACATAAACAAATATATGTATTTATATGTGTATGTGTGTATACATAGTTTCCTTGCAGAGCAGGGAAAGTCGATATCAGTGTTCTATGTGGGCTCCCTTGAGAAATAAGGAAATGCTGGACTACCGAGGATTTGCTCTTCAGGGACATCTTGAGAGTAGAAGACAAACCTCACCATTTTTCCTTCTGTCACCTCCCATTTCAGATGACTCATCATCCAAATAGTAATAACACCTGTCCTGCCAAGGAAGAGTAGTCTGCTTTATATGGAGTTTGTATGCTTAGTATGGGACTGACAAGAACTGTTTTCACAAGGTAGCTGTGGGCCAATGGTCCTGCAGAATTGGAAGTGGGTCACTGCTATTTCAAGAACATAGAGCTAGTTGATAATGTGACTAAAAAAGAATCATGTGCCCCTCCCCGGCTCAGCTGCATCTTTTAAGTTTGAACTTGATGAATATTTTTAATTTCTGTTACTTCCCTATCTAGGACTTAAGTGTGTAACTGCCAACCATTCTTCCAAAAATTCAATTCATAATAAACAGGAGCATAAGTACCATCCAGGCAGCCTTTGCGTTAGGGCGCTGTTTCAGAGAGGGGACCCACCTTCCCTGTAGCTCCGTTTTTCCTTTAACAAAGGAGAAAGCCGCTCTTTCAGACATTTTTGCATAGGGTAATTGGAATTTAAATTTAATAACACCCTTACCTAATTGGTTTTAAAAATGTAATTGTTCTTAGCATATAAATCTCTCACCTGAAGCATTTCACTATGGCAGTTTCATCATTCATCTCTCCGTAAGTGTTTATTGAGCGCCTGTTCGTTCTCGGCAGGTCGGCTTTGTGAGTCAGGTAGAAATTGAACAGTCAACCTTAGTTTGACTAATAACTAAGCAAAGGAACTCAGGAAAATCCAGCAACTGAGAACATGGAAGCTACGTAAATGTTATTGACAGCCCAATCAGCTCACCAGCCAATGAGGCTCCACCGAGCTCTCTCCCTTGGACAGCTCTGTCTTTTCGTATTGTTGTTAAACCCTACATTTCTTGCTGTCAAAAAACACACTCTGTTGGCACCAAGTTCTTTTTCCTTTTATAATAACCTGCCATAATTGCTAAATGACCTGTCTTCAAATTACCTGGTACCATAAAAAATTGTTCTCAAGCAAATGATATTGTAGTAGATTACATATGACTATAGCCATGTGATTTTAGCTGAGTTTTTCCTGGGAAACCTCTCACCAAAAATTTAAAGCACATATTATGTAAACCTTCTGGAGACTTAATCTTTAACACTGAGACCAACTGGCTTTTTATATTCTCTCACATGTTATTTTTCTCTTCCAGTGTGAATGATATCATAGCTGTTGGACCAGCACATTTCTATGCTACCAATGACCACTATTTCTCTGATCCTTTCTTAAAGTATTTGGAAACATATTTGAACTTACACTGGACAAATGTCGTTTACTACAGTCCAGATGAAGTTAAAGTGGTAGCGGAAGGATTTGATTCAGCAAATGGGATCAATATTTCACCTGATAAAAAGTATGGTCTCTTATAGAAGTATTTTCATTTCTTCTCAGTCATGGTGCTGGGCCAAATTCTTTACTTTGCTTTTTTGTTTTTTCAATGTAGAAATAGCTTACTTGATATTTTTGGTCTATGATAAATATACTATATATAATATTTACAAATATTACTATAATACTACAATATAGAATACATATATGTAATATATTATTAAATAGATAATGTTTTATATAAAATATATACATATATGTACTATATATTTACATGTAATATATAAATATATATTTATATACAGTATATAAATTTGGTATATATCCTTGTAGAGTTTAATTTTATAAATGTAAATTTTTATAAAATGGGTTCATATTTATATATACATATTAAAGTATTAGGTAGGTGTTTTCCTTTTAAATAAATATATCATTGTTTTATTGGCTGCATATTATTCCATTTTCAGGATGACTGTAAACTAATTTAACCAATTCTCTATAAATGGATATGTAGGGGTTTTTTTTTTTCTGTATAAAAACCATTTTTTATTTCTCATTTACCACTGAAACTTATCCAAATATTTTTAAGGAAAAACCCCCCAAGGGAGAATTACATACAGCATAGTGGTTAAATCTTCAGATTTTGGAGTCATATAGACCTAGGTTCAGATGCCCACTGGGCACTGGCTAAATGTGGGGCTATGAGCGCCTCCTCTTTGCACATTTGTGCAAGTGTTTCTGTAGAACAAACCCCTCAAAATAGAACTACTCACTTAAAGGGTGCTCCTTTTAAATGTTAACTTTAATAGATACTGCCAAATTGCCCCCCCAAATTATCTCACTATTTTTATATGTCCAACTGTAACCTATAGGAAGGATATTAAAGTCTTTATTAACTTTCCCTTTTACTACCTTAGCACACTGAACAATTTAAACTACTACAAATATAACATGAAATAAATCTGGCATTCTGTGACAACTAAATGTCTATTTTCATGACAATTTCTTCTTTCTTGTTGATTACAGAAAAATGAATAGAGAATCATTTAATTTAAATTGTCTATAACTGACCCAATCCAACCTCTCCCACCAAATCTGTTTTTCTCCTCAACTCTCATTTTTCAGTTATGACAGTCAAACTTTCCAGTCACCCAAGCTAAAAATAATAACAATAGGGCATCCAGCTTTAACTCCATCTCTCTCACCATTCCTATTCAGCCATTGAGCAGGTCACATTGGTTCTATCTGTGCTTCCGTCCCTGACCCTCACCCCCTCTTCCTTCCCATTGACACCTGCATGGTTCAGGTTCTCACCCTCTCTGGCTGGAGTATTACACTTTCTTCCCACTTGTTTTCAGTCCACTTCCATTTTTCGCACTGTTGCCAACTTTGTCTTTTATATTCCCCTGCCCTTTCAAGATCTCCAAAAGAGGGACCTCTGTCTGCTTCATCTTTGTATCCTCATACTGAGCACAGCCAATCACAAAGCACATGGTTAGTAATTGTTGAACTGACCATTTGTTATCATGCCACTCTGTTATTCCAGAAATTCAGTGGACCCCAGTTGCTTATCAAATCAAGGCAGGCTAATGGGTTGGACTTTCTTTAATAAGCTAGTTCCAACCTCCCTCTTCTACTGTTTCCACACTTACTACGCTTTAGACAAGAACTCATTATTTTGCAAAACTGCCTCTCTTATTCTTGCCCCTGTGCCTTTGTTCACATGTTTTCTTTTGCCTAAAAGGTGCTTTGTCCTCATATCCTCAAATCCAGTCTCTCTTTCCATGTCCACTGCAGATGCCCCCTTCCTTTGTAAGCCCTTCTGTTTTTTTAGGAGTTAGAGATTTCTTCAGTTTCTAGACCTGAAATATGTCTTATGGTACCAATCATGCTGTATTATTTGTTTAATATGTCTAAACCATCTGATCACCCCCAACACACTACAAACTCTTCAGGAGAAAAGGCTGCGTCTTCTTCATGTTTATATCTGTCACAACACTGAGTTCATGGCTTTACACACTATAATTGCTCAATAGAACAGTTGCCATGGAACAGGCAATTCAATGAGAAAAATTACCGTGAAGCAGTCCATTAATTCACCCTCCTTAGATACAGACAGACTGTTCTGAATAGATGCTTACTTCTAACTCTTACATTTCTCAATATGTTAATAAATATTTATTAAATATTAAGTATTAATATTCTAATAAAATGTGTTCCGTTTTATACCATATGTTTCTACATGTAAATGATCCCTTGAAATATCAAATTATATTGTAGGATGTAAAAGCTTTTTTTTGGAAACCAAATATTTGTTTTACTGTCCTTTCAGTGGCAAATACCACAGACTTTATATTTTAAATGATATCCTACATTATTTTTCCTTACAAACTTTTTGAAAAATAATTTAACAGTTCCATGATTGTTGTAGTGACACTGAATTGATTTTGAAAGCTTACTTTTTAAATAAAAATTGACCTTTATCAAGCATTCCTTGAGAGCCCATCATTGATTAACTTCTTGGCAGGTTATTAAGACTTATTCGTCATACTGTGTTAATGAAGCTTTATATTAGCCTGGGGCTCTAACCAGTATGTCCTTCCTGCAAAGGTACATCTATGTTGCTGATATATTGGCTCATGAAATTCACGTTTTGGAAAAACACCCTAATATGAATTTAACTCAATTGAAGGTAAAATATTTCTTTCTATATCTAAAGTAGACATTAATCTTGAAATTACATAGTTATACTATAACAATTCCTCACTTAGAACAGAATAGCCAGTGTTGCTATTCTGGGTTTTTCACTGCTTCCTCTCTGTAACTGGCCAAGTCTCTTGTTTCCCCACAATCACAAGAACTGACTGATTACAAGCAGCAGTGTGCTGGGAGGGATATTTGCCTCAGATTTAGAGCCCATTCCATGAAGTACTGACGGCACCTGATGAATTCCAATAAGAATTTTCACAACTGGAAAGACTAATAGATGAATTCTGAAATGAAGATTTATACAAGTTGTCAGTTCTTTCAATAATAAATGAAGGTAGAAATTGGGTTCCACACCATTATTATTTTCTTCCTGCTTGACAACACATATTTTAGATTGATTAAGAATTTCCCTTTTTGCTTTGAATGAATTCCTTGAGCTAACTGATCACTGTGCATCTTTTAAGGGGAAAGGAATTCATTTTTTAGAGAGATTGATTATTGCCCCAGCTTTCTTAATTTTAGGAAAAATGAAAAGTGACTCTAAACCAGCGTATTAAATTTATTTTAAGCAATATTGGTGTTAAAGGGTGGAAGCAGGAGATGGGTGAAATTTCCCCATATGCATAGGGGCAAGAAAGTTTAGCCCTAAATTATTTAATCAAATTTCTCATGGCATTTAGATATTGACATTTTTTCATTTGGAAGGTACTCAAGTTGGATACACTGGTGGATAATTTATCTATTGATCCTTCCTCGGGGGACATCTTGGTAGGCTGTCATCCTAATGGCCAGAAGCTCTTCGTTTATGACCCGAACAATCCTCCCTCATCAGAGGTGTTTATATTTTTTAGTTTTTCAACCTTAATTATTCAAGTCCTTTTAAACTAATAAATACCATAAACTTATGTGGTGGTTGGTTTTGTAATTGCTTTAAGCCAATAATTGGCAGAATTTCACATTGTTCAAATACTTTTAGAAAGGTAGTCTTTTGATGTATTAAATTATGGTGGAAACTAGTCAAAAGACCTTTTTATAAAGACATGTGCCCTCCTTGTGTGGTATCCTGGCAATTTTTTAAATACCTGGCTTATTGTCAGCTCTCCACATGTCACTACTTTTGTTCGTGCTAAAGCAGTGAGAAAGTAGGCACATTCGTGTGCAAGTATTTCTGTTAATGCTCAGTTACTATAATAACAATCCTGTGTTGGCATGCAATAACTAGATGGTTTAAGAAAGTACTTTCTTTGAAGGTTTAACAAAGTAATTGAAACATTAAAAAAACTGGCAACTGCTATTTTCAACAGCATATCCTCTTAATCATTGGGTCTTTGTGGAAGATTATTGGTGACTGAGTGACTGGGTGGATGGTGGTTCTATATTAATCGTTTGTATCTCCTGAATAGGTTCTCCGCATCCAGAATATTCTATCTGAGAAGCCTACAGTGACTACAGTTTATGCCAACAACGGGTCTGTTCTCCAGGGAAGTTCTGTGGCCTCGGTGTATGATAGGAAGCTGCTTATAGGCACTTTATACCACAGAGCCCTGTATTGTCAACTCTAAATGGTCCTTTTGCTATGCAGGCATGCTATCTTCTCTTAACAATTTTCTATGAATTGCTAATTCTGGGGGAGTTTAACCAGCAACGTTGACCCAGAAATGTATGACATGTATAGTAAATTTATTTCAGTAATGAAAGCCCCCCTTCAGTTCACATAGCACTTTTAACGCAAAAGGAAAGTGAACAGTTTTTAAAATTGCCAAGTAAAGGTGAGAGAAGAGAGCTGCTTTCAGTAAAGTGAATACACTTTGCATAAAATAAGCCTGCTTTCCAACTGCCAGAGCATGAATTCCACTGAAACAGGGTAGATTATATTTCCTTAAAATGTAAGTGACCTCAGCTCCACCAGTGTGACCACTGTGACTCAGAACTACTGATAGGTAACATGTTTTGATGTTTTGTACTTACATCTTTGTTTACTATTAAAGAGTTGGAGTTATATTAAAGACTAACTAAAATCCATGTTTTGTCTGTGCTTAATTCTCAAGGCATATCCTCAGCGGGGGAATGAGAAAGTGGCCACTTCTTTGTGGGGTTACCTTGGGATGTGCAGGCATGGCAATACTAATTTTTCTCAGCTGAAAAACTAAACTATTTGAATAAAATAAAACAAAGAATAACTAAATATGGCAACTGGAATTCTCAATTAATATGGAGTATTCCATCAGCTCTATTTCTTAATGGGAGCCCAACTTGCATACAAAGAGGAGATAACAGGTTGGAGCTGGAAGGTCAATCATGCCACCTCCTTATTGAACACAGCCGTGAACTTCATCAGGTGAGATGAAGTCAACTATCCAGGCCGACATGGTTAATCCCAGCAATGTCAGGATCAGGGTCTGCCTCATAGAGAAGCGTTCTTTCCACTCACTGTACCTCCTGTAAATTCATCTTAAACCCTGAAGAGAGACTTTCACATGTCTCTTTCCATTGTAACTTATCAAAGCACTTCACTTTTCATACTCTCCCCCATCTTTAGCATCATTATAATCAAAATATTTGTCAGTTACTTATAAAGTGAAAGACAATGCATTAAAAGTGGTACATTCATTATCTCATTTAATCCTAATTACAACCCTGAGGGAGTATGTACTGATATTATATCACTGTTAACATTTCACAGATGTTCCAGGTCACACCTGGTAAGGGGTGGCTCTCAATCTATTTCTGATGTCAGAGGCTGTACCATTATCCGCTGCATGATGCTTCTGCCATGGAACTAATGAGGATCTCGTTATTTACTCTTCTTCCTAATATATAGTTTCTTCTGTTTTTATAGTTATCAACTTGAGTTCTGCTTTTCGATGGATCATTTAAAGACTTAAATGTAAATTGCATAAGTATTCTTAATCTTGGCCCCTGTCCATTTGGCCTGTGTTCTTATTTACATTTTTAAATAGTCTGTTACTAATGTATATTGGATGTATTTCATGCTAAAATAATCATTTTCTCTGTTTGCATTATTCATGGAGAAAACATTAAGTCACAGGTGAATAAAGCAATATTAAATATTATTCATTAGGGATCCAAAACCAAGAAGCATATGCTTTAGATTTTAGACTATGAGCAATGCCGATCTAAAAAGCTACATTCACGAAAAGTACCAGAATACAGTAGGCATAAGATGGACTTTCTTCCATTGTATTTATTAGAAATTTTATTTGGACAAAAGTAAATAAAAGTTAATAGGCACATGTATTATTTATCTTAGAATTTAAAAAAAGTTAAAAAAAAAATAAACTCTGGTTTTTGGCCTCTATGGGCCATGAGGGATTCATAAGTATATTGTGCACCTATTTATGGTGATCTTACTGGGATCATACACTGAGTAACAATTTGGTTGGTTATTAAGAGGTCAAATCATTCAAAAGGGCTGAAACTGCAATTGGGATAGGCCACCACTAGGTGGATTTAGGTCTCAGGTGGGGGTGTGTGTGTATATTTTAATTCTTTTAAATCTGAGATCCTGTTAAGTGACAATAAGTATCTTTTTTTTTTTTTTTAACAAAACCTCAGCTCTTTTACAACAGCTGAATGTGAACATGGATACCTAATACGGGGAGCAAGGAAAATTAAATATAAGCTATACTATTTCTTTTTCTCATTTTGTGTATGGATTAATTATTATTGACAACTAATCTAAGGCTGATCCTTTTTCTGGACCAGATTTGCTCAGTTTGAATGCTCTCTCGGAGACACAGCTTATCTAGGCTGATGAATATTTACTTGGCAAAACAATGAAGAATTAACAGCACCTACCAGCACACCACCCACATCCTCCTTTCTCTGGCCACCTGTAGTTTTCCTTACTCCCTCGGCTTTTTTTCAGTGCAAGCAAGATATCTTCTGGAATAACCTACATTCTGAATTTATTTCTTCCTGGAGTCCTTAATTCAGTAGCACTTTCCTGTAAATTAGAAGTTACTTGAGGCTTGATTAGATTCAGGTTAAACAATTTTGACAAGAATACGAATAAGTGACATGTACTTCACATTGCATTGCATCAGAATATAAACACAGGTTGTTCCACTCTTTGTGATGCTAAATCTGAGTAACTGATTAAGCTGGTGACCACCAGATCAACAGGGTTAATTTGTCCTTTCTTTTTATAGATCCAATCGAATATTCTGCTCCCTAAAACTTTTCATCTGTTTGGTTTTAGCACCCATTAATGATTCTTGCCCAATTATTATTATATTGGAGTTGCAAATGGTGATTTTACTTCTACTATTTCTAGCATTAATATCGATAGGCAGTATTCTATTTCTTAAAAAATTCTCTGTTATTGAACTCCCCTTCTCCCTCTTCTACATTCTCTCTCTTTTTCTGGAAATTATTTTCAGTTTATAGAGAACCATTCCTTACCTTTTTACAGATTTCTACCTTAATTTCTATCTCCAAAATCAGGATAATATTTATTTTGTAGGAAATTAGTACAATGATCTAATAAAACAGAAAGTCTCTATCCCATTTTCTTTCCCAGTGATTTAAAACTCTACATGGATAAATCCTCCAACTCATACCTTCTTAGTGCCTTGATTCTTCACTCCCAATACCCTTTTCTTCCACTACCTCAGCTATCCACTCCCATGGCCATATTCTGTATCAGAAACTTTCTCACTGTAAAACCTTTATTTCAAGTCTCAGACTCTCCAACAACCACCTCCTGCATTTCCAAGTCATTTGCTCGGGTAGCGCTATTGTTCTAAAATTTTTGAAATTGTTCCAACCTCAAATCCATTGACAACGCCTGCCTCAGCACTTTCTCCCCTTCCAACTGTCCCCACTCTGCATAACATCTCTCCTTGTCCAATCTAGCTCCCATCCTTTAATCACTTCCTTGAATATACTCTCAACTCCTTTGTACTTCTCTTCTAATGCCTTGTGGGGCAAAACTCAAACCATTCCTTTACTTCACATATGCACCTGAGCAGCTATATGTTATTTGGGAAAATCACAAAACAGCTGAATGCTTTCTCTTGCATGAATGTCAAAGCTCATATTCGGTACTCAAAATGTCAAGCAATCCTCAGTTTCTTTAGCAGATTAGCTTTTCTCCTTTTAATAATTTTATACCTCCTCCTTTTCCTCAAACTTCCCACCATCCCTCATCTACACTTCGGCTTGAAGGCCTTGCCTTATAATTCATTGAGAAAATGGAAGCAACCAGACATGAGTCCCCTCACATTTCCCCACCAAATCTACACCTCTCTCTATAGCTACATCCATCTCCTCCTATCTCTACTGTTAAAGTGGAGAAGGTGTCCTCCAGCTGTCCTTAGGATTTCATTTTTTCTATTATCCCTTCTCTCTTCTGCTTCATCAAACTCTTTCCCTACTGATTCATCTTCATCTTTCCCTACTGATTTCATCAGCACAAAGACATACTAATTGCATCTCCCACTTTAAAAACAACACTCCCTTGACCCTACATTTCTAACCACCACATCATTTCTCTGAACTCCACTGTGGTGGCTTAAAATATGTCCACAGGGGCTTCCCTGGTGGCGCAGTGGTTGAGAGTCCGCCTGCCGAAGCAGGGGACGCGGGTTCGTGCCCCGGTCCGGGAAGATCCCACATGCCGCGGAGCGGCTGGGCCCGTGAGCCATGGCCGCTGAGCCTGCGCATCCAGAGCCTGTGCTCCGCAACGGGAGAGGCCACAACAGTGAGAGGCCCGCGTACCGAAAAAAAAAAAAAAAATATATATATATATATATATTTATCGACAAATTTGACATTCCTCCCCAGAAGAGGAGCCTAATGCACTGCTCCTTAAGAGTAGGTTGGATTTAGTGGCTGACTTCTAATAAACAGAATAAGGCAGAAGTGACATGTGACTCAGTCATAAAAGGCAGAGGCTTCCTCCTTGCTCCCTCACTCAGGTCACTCACTCACCGGGGAAAGCCAGCTGCCTTATTGTGAGGACATTTCTCAGGCAGCCCTGTGGCAAGGTCCACGTGGCAAGGAACTAAATCCTGCCAACAGCCATGCAAGTGAGTCATGTTGGAAATGCCTTCAGATGACTGCAACCTCACGAGTGACCGTGAGCCAGAAGCACTTCACTAAGCTGCTTCCAGTTTCTGACCTACAACAAGCTGAGATAATGTATTTTAAGCTACCTTGTTTGGGGATAGTTTAGTGCATCATAACACATAATTAATACAGCCATGATAAGTAAATTATTCGAGATACACACCTGTCTCCTCTTACTCATTACCCATTCACTTCTCAACCAACTACAGTCTGGCTTCTGTTCTTGCCACACAGAAACTGCTCTCATCAAGATCATCAGAGATCTTTGTGTTGCCAAATCCAATTACATCTCTCTCCGCTCTCATCTCACTTGAGTTCTTAGCAGCATTTGGCATGTTTTCCTCTTCCTTCCTTCTTGAAACACGCTTCTGCCTTGGCTTTTGCAATACTATTCTCTTTCTTCCCTCATTATCCCTTTTTTGACTCCTTTGCTGTTTCCTGTACCTCATCCAAATAGAAATGTAATGGTTCTTGAGGGCCAAAATTGGGTGCTTTCCTCTTTCCCTTTCATTCCAATGGGTTTACATACCGTCTGTATGTAATTTGGATTACTACAAAATGAAGTGTATCTTTCAAATATTTTTATATAAATACAGGCAGATACAAATACATATTCTTGTTTTTCCCCTTTACTTCACAAAAGGTAGCAGACTATACACCGTTCTGCACATTTCTTTTTTTCAAATGTTCTAAAATCCATATTCTCTTTTTTCTGAAACAGCTTTATTGAGATATAACCACATTCTCTTTTGTGATTTGTTGCTCTCTCCCTCTATCACTCCTGGTCAAGATTCGCTAATATGAATGATCTTTTTAAATTAAAAATTGTATGATAATAAACACGATGAAAATACATGGTTTAAAATGTTCAGACATCATAAGCCTTACAAAACAAAAGCAAAGTCTCCTTCCATGATCACTGACCTCCCCAATCTCCATGACCCCAATCTCATGTATCGACTCTTCAGTTTGTGTCATAGACTGTTTCTATGCATATCATACACATGCAAAACATAAAATTCCTCTAATTTTTCCACCATAGGATGATATGTATGTACATTCTGCATCCCCCTGAATGGTACTTTGATTATCCATGATGTTGGATTAACTAGATTTATGTACTGCACTTATTGTTTAGACATACATGCTTCCATTCGGTCCTATTAGCTCTTTGAGGAGCCCCACTGTATACGTAAGAAAGGCCCAGAGGGAATAGGTGATTTCTAAAGACTAAAGAGTCACTTCCACACAGAACTGGGACTTGACCTCAGGACTTTTGAATTCATTTGTCCTGCTCTTTCAATGACAGTAAGTCCCTTTTTATGACACTGATGTACTCAGTGGTCTCTGCACCAAGCCAATTTGGCCTCTTGACAGGGTTTGAGTGACCATTACACTCAAAGATTAGCCTTCAAAGATTAGATATGGGTGAGGGGCTATGGGTCCCTTTCCCCACAATCTCACTGCCAGGCAGTATATTTCAATAAACACAAAGCTCAAACTCAAATCTGTCACACACAAATGTTCATTACCAAGGAGGCATGAAAATCATCCTGTGATCCATTGTTCTGTAAAGTCAGTGAAGTCCCAGCTCTGTCCCGTGTATTTCAATAAGCACATGACAGAAAGTTTCAGTCTGAGACTAAGTTCTGAAGGGAGGATTCAGCTCACTTCCGATCAGAAAGCAGAATCTTCCTTGGTCAATAGTGTGGACACAGCATACAAGTGTTCTAGAGCTGGTGCTATGGTCTGAACATTTTGTCCCACCCCAGATTCATATGTTGAAATCCTAACCTCCAAGGTGATGGTATTAGGAGGTGGGACCTTCGGAGGTGATTAGCTTATGAGGGTGGAGCGCTCATGAGCGGCACTAGTGCCTTTTTAAAAAAAATTTTTATTTATTTATTATTTTTGGCTGTGTTGGGTCTTCGTTTCTGTGTGAGGGCTTTCTCTAGTTGCGGCGAGCAGGGGCCACTCTTCATCACGGTGTGCGGGCCTCTCACTATCGCGGCCTCTCCCGTTGCGGAGCACAGGCTCCAGACGTGCAGGCTCAGTAGCTGTGGCTCACGGGCCTAGTTGCTCCGCGGCATGTGGGATCCTCCCAGACAAGGGTTCGAACCGGTGTCCCCTGCATTGACAGGCAGATTCTCAACCACTGCGCCACCAGGGAAGCCCACTAGTGCCCTTTTAAGAGACCCTACAGAACTCCCTTGTTTCTTCCGCTATGTTAAGACACAGCAAAAAGACAGCAGTCTAGGAAGCAGTTTCTCACTTGACACTGAATCTGCTGGCAACTTGATCTTGGACTGCCCAGCCTCCAGAATGTGAGAAATAAATGTTTCTTGTTTCTAAACCACTCAGTTTATAGGTTTTTTGTTATAGCAGCCTGAATGGACTAAGACAGCCAAGAACCCACTTCACTGGTTTGAGTATGCTGGCTTCCTTGTTCTTGTTCTTACTCTAGGCAGAGCTGGAGCTGCTTAGATTGATACAATATGTCTTGCTAATCCACATATTTTGGACAAAACTAGCTTTACCTTGAATAATTATCTCTAATATCTCTTGAGCTAATGAGTGAACTCTCCAGGTGCAGATTTTGATGGTGACACATGATATGGTGATCTCCAAAGTTTGGACTTCTTTAATGCTAACTAACCAGGCTAGGGGTTTGAATCACTGATTATGGTATTCAGATGATAACTATCCACGTTTAAGGTTTAAAGTCAATACACACACACACGCACACACACACACTCCTCTGCCTAACGTGAAGAAATTTAAAACAAATTATAGATGACACAGCACCTGCAATCAATTGCCCAAGAATATATCTCTTTTCTTACCCTCTTCTTCATGCTATGCTGGGAGCAAGCAAACACAGCGAAATAGGAACAAGTACTCTAGGGTCAGTAGGTCTCAATACAAATGGAATTTCTGACACTTCTTAGTTATGTAACCTTACGTAAGTTATCACGTAACCTCTCTAAGCCTCACTTTCCTTATCTGTAAAATGAGGATAATAAGAAGTAATATGATAAAGCATGCAAAATGCTTAGTACATAGGAACAATTACTACTATTTCATCATCCTTTCTTTTTATTCTCCCAATATTTACTTCTCCCAAGTCCATATCTTGCATCCACCCATCTAATCAATTTTTAGAGGCTAACTATTAAGTGCAAAGTCCTGTGGCTGGCACTGGAAGACCCAGTGATCAATGCGATGGGGGTCTCTCCCTACAATTAACCTACACTCTCAGGTGGAGGAGGTTCAGATTTAAATGATGGTTAATGCTTATTGGCTTCTTACAATGTACTAAGCACAGTGGTGAGCACTTTGCTCTCATCATAACATTTGATTTTAAGCCACGTATAAGGCAGACATTCTTTTACAAAATATGAATCTGCAGGGCAGGAAAGTTGAGCACCTTATCCAAGCTGGATATAACCCAGGTAGCCTGAGCCTTAAACTCTGGACGCACGCCTGCACCACGCCTCCTGGCCCCTCAGCTTTGGGAGCACTCCTCTCTTCTTCATATCTCTCCTCCTATGTCCTCATGAAAACAGCATTCAATTCCTCCTCTGCTTGAACTCTTTTAAAATTAATCTTAGAAATAACGATCTTACCAATACAACTCCAGATGTTACAGTGTTCCTCTAGTAGCCCTTCTTCCACAGCACAATTAAGGAAGGGCACAGGGTCTGGAGCCAGACTGCCTGACTCTGCCACTCTCCAGCTGTGTGACCTAGGGCAAATTACACAGCTACCCTGTGCCTTGGTTTTCTCACCTATAAAATTGGGATGTTACCTACCTCAGAGAAGTACCGAGAATCAAAAGTAGGCAAAGTTCTAAGCACAATCCAAGGCACATAGTGGGTGCTGCATAAATGGAAGGCTTTATTATCCTACAGTAATTATGTATTCAGACTATATTCATGTACCCCACAGGTCAGAAACCTCCTTTTCTTTCCTTAATATCTCCAGTTCTGTATTCTCTCAAACACGTTTACTCAGTTAAACTCAACAGATCTAGTACTATTTCTTTCTGTTGGTAAATAAGAACAGATCATGCTTGAAGATGCTACTTTGCTCTACCCAAACTCAAGTCTTCCTCACCTTCCGCCCCTCTCCCTCCAACCTGGTCGTCATCCTTCCGTTTATCACTGCTCCCTGTGTCGAGGGATCAATTCGCCGTCTCATATTACTCCTTGCCTTCCACAAACGCAAAGTTTCGAGCTCTGAACTCTAGCTCCCCGCGCTCCCCCGCCCCTCCAGTTTCCACTTCAGGCCACACGAGATGAGGTAGAACTCCGCAGCTTTGGGCAGCAAATCGCCTCCTCTATCGTCCCAGCAACCGGTGGGATCTTGCCGAAGCTGCCAAGAGAACACCAGACCTTAACCCAGGGCTACGGCTCCCGTCTCTGTATTTTGAGCCTTGAAGAATAAAAGAATCCCGCGAGTAAATGTTTCCTTGAACCTCGAGCATAAAGGTAGCTTTGATTCACGCGGATAAAGATGGCCTTGAACCTTTAGGGGCGGCGCGGCGGGGCGGGGCGGGGCGGGACAACATGACCTTAGCCCAACGCCCGGGCAGCGCACCAGCCCGGGAGGAAACGACGGGCGGGGTGGGCACCACCAGGGGCGGGGCAGGCGCCAGCCCGCAGCGCCTCCCCAGCGCCTGCGCTCGCGTGTCGAGCCCCAAGACCATGGGGAAGCTGGTGGCGCTTACCCTGCTGGGCGCCGGCCTGGCCCTAATCGGGGAGAGGTTAATGACGCTTAGGTGAGTTAGCATCTTGATGGGAACATCCTCGGCTCCTATTCTCTTCTTCCAAGTTAGGTTAAGGGCTGCCCGGTGCCGCCTTCCTATAGCGGTAAGAATGAGCAGTTTGGGACCCCATTCCTCAATCCCACCTAGCAAACTGTCCCTTGAGAAGCGCACATTGCCTTTCCTAAGATGGTGGGGCAGAAATACCGCCCCGCACCCGCCCCTTTCCCAGGTCGCCCTTAGCATTCAGCTCCTGAACAAACTAACTCTTTTGGAAGCGCTGAACTTGGGGTAGGGAGCCAGGCTATAAGCTGGATGTTTTTTGGCCGACTCAGAGGTTGCCCAAGGCAAGTTCCACACTGAGGAGTACTGGGTTACCAACTCATCCCAGATTAAAAGAGCTAGGTGGACAGCAGGGAAATGAGCCAAAACCTGCAGGGGGAACCTGGCATTTTGTAGGTATCTGACCTTTTGAGGTGGAAGATCTCCTGGTGATAGCCATCCCAGAAATATCTCAGGAAAAGTTAATACTGGGCTGGTAAGAAGAAACGTTAGGTGATGATGTGCATTTCTGAGTGAATCTATTAGCCTCTACTTGCCTTCAATTGTCTTTGGGTTGTTTTTATTTATTTCTCTAAGTAGAAACTGGTCGTCTCCTCAGAGGTTCACGTCTAGAATCTACTGAGGAGCCTAATGCCTTTTTTTTTTTTCCTCTTAATTTACTTATTTATTTATTTATTTTTGGCTGTGTTGGGTCTTCGCGCTGCTGCGCGGGCTTTGTCTAGTTGCGGAGAGCGGGGACTACTGTTTGTTGCTGTGTGCAGGCTTCTCCTTGCGGTGGCTTCTCTTGTTGCAGAGCAACGGGCTCTAGGCACGCCAGCTTCAGTAGTTATGGCACGCAGCCTCAGTAGTTGTGGCTCACGGGCTCTAGAGCGCAGGCTCAGTAGTTGTGGTGCAGGGGCTTAGTTGCTCTGCGGCGTGTGGGACCTTCCCTGACCAGGGCTTGAACCCATGTGCCCTGCATTGGCAGGCGGATTCTTAACCACTGCGCCACCAGGGAATTCCCGAGCCTAATGCCTTTTGATAATACTTCCTAGTTCAGCTTGAAAGAGTTTATTGTTACATTTGCTCCCAATGCACCCAAGTGAGAGAATCATAAAAAAATAATAATAATTATAAAGCTGATCTAAGGAGTATTTTTCTTAAAGTGACAGTAGGATAAGTCTACGTGTAGAGTCTTCCTGAATACAATTTAATAAAAATGTAAAATTATTCCTGGTATTTAGAAGAATGTTTCACTGTGGAAACAAAAACACTATTCAGAAATAGTTTGGCCAGTTGTTTAAATTGTGGTCAGTTTAATGAATTTAAATACTTGCAAAGTAAATTAGCGTAAAAATTTAAAAATAATAAAGTTAAAGCAAAAGTTACAGGGTTTAGCTATTAAAATACCCTGTTGAATTTGGGAAAGCAGTAGGGGGCACAGGGATCAAAAGGCAAAACTATAGGGGGTTAAGGGAACCAAAGTGCAGATTTATAATAGGCAATACTTTAGCACATTAAATAATATTATTTTGTGCATTTAAATTAATAATATTTATTTACTATTAAATAAGTAATATAGGCACATTACCCAGATAATGTCCACATTATATAAATAAATAAAAGGAGATGTTTACTTATTTGTGATATCATCCATAAATGATGAGAAAGAGAGTTAATGAATATGAAGGTGATTAAAGACCATGTTTAGACATTGATTTTGGATGTTGTGCATTGACCTCCAGTGTTTTTATCTTCTGCAGAGAAAGAACTAATGCATATCGAGAAGTGGAGCCAGTAGAACCCCAGAACTGCCACCTTATTGAGGGACTTGGTATGTATGTGACAGTACAATTTCTTGGTACCATCCACCTGACAGAGGCTGCCAGCTAATTTAATTTGCTGCTACTACTTAAACCCTCCTATTGAGCCTTCAGCCTCATCAGCTTTACCCAAGCTACCTCATCCCACATCTCCAAGACGTCTCCTAAATGTCAAAATCTGTGGCTTTTTCTCAGTCCTCTTTCTTACTGACATCTCTCAATCATTTGAAAAATGTTATTGATTACTCTTTGGTTGGTCCCTCGCTGAACTGTGCTCCTGTCCCTTCTGTGAAATTTCACTTCCTTCTCTGTCTTCTTCTGTTGCTTATCTTACTTCTTTTTTTTCTTCTCCCCTCTCCTTGATGATATTCCTAACTTCAAGTGTCACTTCCTTCAAAATTTATCTGCAAGTACTAAGAGGAATATGACTTAGCCCTTATTCTCAAGAACTTCACAACTGACTGAGTTTTTTTTTTTTTTTAATTAATTGAAAATCCATAGCTGGATCCCTAATCACTCAAACTGCAGGCCTTCTTTTCCCGTCTGAAATCTACTTTACCTTTCTGTCATTTCCTCCCTCATACCCCCACCTATAACCAGCTCTTCTTCTAGACTTCTCCTAAGCATGGTACCCGCATTGTCAAAGAGACTCAGTTCAAAATTTAGCAACGATTTGTTGTCCCCTCATCGCTCACTGTTTCACGTGAGATATGTTGGCCTCTCCTGGGCCACCACACAGAGCTGATCTCATTTACTCCTTACTGCCTCAACTGCTTATTCTGGCTCCAAGTCTTTCACTCTCCCTGACAATACTACTAGAAAAACAAAATTCTAGCTAGATTCTGTTCACCGTTCTGGCAATGTGTTCTTTCATTTTCTCACCTTTGCTCATGAAATTACCCCCAATGATTTCTTCATCTCTGCTGGCTGAAATCAGCTGGAAACTCCTCTCGTACCTCTGAACTCTCACAGCACTCTGAAACTCTGATTCACTGTGACACCTACCACATGCTTTATTTTAGAGCCAGCAGTGTTCTTTCTTTCTCTCACAATCAGACTGTAAACCTCCTAGGGTCAGGGACTGTGATTTATTTCAGTATGTGACAGGATGAAAGCATAGTTTATTGTGACATAAGATATATATATATATGTTATATATTATATAGCTCTCCAAGATATGTTACTAATATATATATGTATATATTTTTTCTGATATACATATATTTCAGAAAAAATAAGAGCCCTTTTGATTTTAGTTTTCTGCCTTTTTTCCCTCTCAACTCCTAAAAAAAGAAGAGAAGTAGCCTGGTCCTTGTGCTCACTGGTCTTAGATGAGGTCTGTGCTGCCAGCTAGAAAGCAGAATGAACTGATGACAAACTACTTCCTGAGTTTGGTTTTTAAAAACCTGAGCTCCTTCAAGGGATTCTGATGGAGATGGGAGAAGAATATGTGGGTTTTCTGAATAACAGGGACCTTTGCCCCATTCTGGGGGAAGATCAAGACCTAGGAAGGAATGGTTAGAAAGTATCTTTAGGGAGGCTGGATCCTTTATACCGTGTGTCACAGCCCGAGCAAAGGTTATATGCGTACACACGCAGGACGCAGGACGTGGAAGTGGCGAAATTGTCTAAGTTAAAGGGACCACATGGGCTTGGCAGTGAGTAATTCAGTGGTGACTAGCGTAGAATAAAGGCCAGATGGACTTTCCCAAATATTCAGCTTCGTTTTAAAATTCACCACCTATGGTATCTGCACAACCCTGGCAGAGAGACTCAGGTTGAATTTCCCTCCAGTTTAGTGGAACGTGGGCTCAGGGTCAGATTTAATTTGATTTTAAAAATAAGGAAATATAACATTTAATCATTTGTTCACTGTCTTGTGGAGTAATATTCATATTGACTACACATATATCTCTCAAAAGATAAGAGCCCTGCCAAGTAATTTAGAGGGGTAATTAGACTAGATCATTTCTAATATCTAGTCCAACTCTCAGATTGTATGATTCAAACAGACTTGAGAAGTTAAAACTAGAGCAGAAGAAAAAACTGTCATGTCACTTCTCATGTCTGTTGGCATGTGTACATTTTGTATTTGTAGAACTAAACAAGTGAGAATGATCATGGGTCATTTGTCAGTAGGACAATATTGCTATATATCTAAAAATAATAATACTGCCTTATCAAAGGCCTAGTGTCTATGAGCTTTCTGCTGAGTCCTTTGGAAACGTTTACATCATCCTCACAACCACCCTATAAGGTGAGTGCTACCATCTGTCTTTGTAGATTAGGAAACTGACACCCAGAAGAATGAAGTTACTTGCCCAGTGGTCCAGAACTAGAGGGTGACAGGCCTAGATTATGAGCCAGAGCAGTTTTCTTCTATGCCTTTGTACTCTCTGTTGTGTAACACTGCCTTTCTTATCTACTGACAGCACATTTTTATTATGAAGCTTCAGGGAAGTATGATAGCAGCAGAAAACAGAAAATCTGAGGTGCAAAAAGGTGAAATATTAATAAATAGAGCTGACCGAGACAAGGCAGGCTAGATATTGAAATAAAGCTCACTAATAAGATAATACTCGCAAGACCCAACTATTCCAGAGTGAAAAGCTTTATGAAACAATGGAAAACACTCAAGGATTGAAGGCAGGGTGTGGTAGGTAGGCAGTAACAGAGCTGGGGAAAAATTCTGATTTGTGTTTTCTTCAAGACCTAGAGTTTTGTGGTTAATTTTATTGGCGAACAAACTCTTCCTTTTTTTGTTTTCCTTCCCCAGTATTCTTTCTGGGAAGAAAGGTTGAAAGGTGAAATAATTCTAACCTCCAAAAACCATACCTCAAAGATCTTTTTGTGTTAAGTTCATCCTTTTTCCAAGGCTTTGAGGCTCAAGGATTGTCTTAACTAGGAAGTCGTTTGGTTAATTAGAGCTGCACTTGAAATATGAATAGCTTTATCAGCTTGCCCTTGGCAGGATTATCAAGTAGACAGACAGCCATTGTATGTGGTGTCTTCCTATCTTCCCCTCCATCTCTTTTCCCTCCTGTAGCTTCCAGCTTCTCCAAGATATGTTTCTACTCCACGGTAGGTTCCATTTGTTTTCTTAGCTGGCTTTCAGAACCTTCTCTCCAAGATGTAAAATGAGGATAATATTACTTGATAGTAATTTGGTGTGACATTCTTTCAGGATGTCTGTAGAGAACTATTGGAGGCCAAAGAAATGAAGTTATGCCAACTAATAGGGTTGACAGATTAAAAAGCAGTAGATGCCTATTTGTAAGCCTTGTTTTAGACTTGGCAGTGGGGTTTTAAGGTTAGTTGTGCACAGGTTAACGAGTATGTGGAGGGGACTCAGGGGTGGGTTCCTGGGGACTCTTACTCCCACAGGTGCCACTGTTTCTGAGATGCATTGGGCCATCATGCAGATGCAGTGTAGGTGGGGGAGGAGGGCAAAGGAGGGTCAGGAGTAAAGTGCAGTCAGCTACTAATTCTTTTCCACATCTGAGTGCAAAGCACCAGCTTCCCTATCCTCTGGGTAGAGCAAGTAAAGACAAGCATAGTCCCTTTGGAAAATGCCCACTCCTATTGCAGGTGAATTACTGAAGTGGTTAATGCTATCATGGGAGATATGCGACATGGTGTATGGAAGATAAAAAGACCAAACCAGAGAGTATACAACTCAGGACATCTTCTACTCAGAAATTAACACACACTTGTCAATAATTTAACCTCAAGACAAGACAAAGTTCAAGAAACTAAAGCAGTGTATCTTTTTTAGTCAGCATACCAGCTTTTACTGAAAGCTTTTACAGTGAAAAGGCAGGTATTATATTGGGTGCAAGCATACCGTACTGAATAAAACCTGGTCCTTGTTTCCAGGAAGCTTACTTTCTAGTAGGACATTAACAAATGCAGGAGGTCGCAGCCCAAGTGTGGAAAATGTCATGGTGGATGCAGTCACAGGTGACTGTATTAGTACATAAAATGGATGCTGAAGCCAAGAGAGGTTGAAAAGGCCGAGAAGGTAGCATACAACTCATCTTTAACAGCCCGTGATACTCAGCCAAGTGGAGGTGAGGGTGGTGTGGGAAAGGTGTGGGTTGCCAAGAAGCATGAAGCAGCATGTGCTCAGGCATGTAGGTGAGTAAGTCTGGCACATTTTAGGAACTGCCGACAGAAGTACTGCAGCACACCTGGAATGGAGAGTGAAGAGTGGGAGCCACAAGAATTGAGACCAGAGCCTCAATTCTGTGGAGAATTTGGGATTTATACTGCCAGCCCTAGTGGACCATTGGTGGGTTTTAAGCAGGGGCATAACAAGGTCAACTTTGCAATTTAAAAAGATGACTGTCAACAGTGCAGAGAATGGTTGTAGGGGAGCAAAGCTGACCCATTTGGAAGCTATTATAGAAATCCAGGAGGGAGTTCTAGAACTTGAAAGACTTGTGATTAGTTAGATTTGGGGAGTAAGGAAAAGGAAAGCATCAAAGATAACTCCAAGGTTCCTACTTTGTGTACTTGGGGGATAGAAGTGTCATCCACGGAAATTGAAATATAGAAAATGGAGCAGATTCAAGAGGGAAATTTCCAGGTCAGTTTGAGACATGTTGAGTATGAGAAATGAAAAGGCCAAGTAGAAATGTCTAATATACAGGTGAATACAGAGGCCTGGAAATTGGGCTTGATTTAGAGATTGGAGAATCAAGAGCATGTGAGTGGAAGCTGAAGCCATGGGCTAGAGTCAATGATGCAGGTAGGATGAGTACTCTGCCCCTAGAAACAGCCAAGGGCAGGTAGAGCCTGGGGAGTATCCACATCCAGGATGGAGGTGGGAAGGAGCTCGGGCAAAAGGAAACCAAGAAGTGATTGTTTAGAGAAAAAAAAGTGAGAGAAAAAAGTTTGTTCAAAAACTAACCCACCCATATTCAACATGATTTTTAAAATTGCTTTATTCATTTTGCTGGATTCTCCCAAAGTCTATTTTACTCCATGTAGAAAAAGCACTAAATCTTTCAGGCCATCAAAATACCATATATAGGTAAATCTTGATTAACTGGATTGCTTAGAAAATAGAAAGCTCTGATTAATGTAATTATTAGGTTACTGGTTGGGGATTAGTTTCAACCTTCAGCATAATCAATATGATTAAATCTCTGTCCTCCAATTTTCAGTGCCTATTGTTTATTATTCTGTTGATTCAAATTTGCATTTTCTTTGGCTTTGTTCCACTTTTCTTTCCCCTGTTCTCCTCTATCCTCTCTCAATTGCCTTTTGACACACTAATAACCCATTACCTTAGGTAACCATTTTCCCATGTATTCCATTTACTATAGCTGTGCAACAAACTACCCCAAAACTTAGGGACTTGAAAGGACAATAGGACTTCCCTGGTGGCACAGTGGTTAAGAATCTGCTTGCCAATGCAGGGGACATGGGTTCGATCCCTGGTCCGGGAAGATCCCACATGCTGCAGAGCAACTAAGCCTGTGCGCCACAACTACAGATCCTGCTCTCTAGAGCCAGCATGCCACAACTACTGAGCCCACGTGCTGCAAGTACTGAAGCCCTCGTGCCTAGAGCCCGTGCTCTGCAACAAGAGAAGCCTCTGCAATGAGAAGCCCATGCACCACAACGAAGAGTAGCCCCCGCTAGCTGCAACTAGAGAAAGCCCATGCACAGCGACAAGACCCAACGCAGCCAAAATAAATAAATACCCTGCTTTTTTAAAAAATAAAAAGGCAATAGTTATTTTGCTTATGAGTTTGCAGTTTGGGCAGGGCTTAGTGGAGACAGCTCATCTCTGTTCCATTTGCGTCAGCTACGGTGACTGAAAGGCTGGGAACTGAAGTCATCTGAGACTCCTCCAGACCTCTCTCTGCACTGTGTGGTCTCTCCACAGTCTCTCTTCTGTAGCTTTAAAGTACCAGACTTCTTATTTTTAGGTTCAGGGGTCCCAAAGTACATGCCTTGAGAGAGAGAGAAAGCAGTGGCAGGTTTGGTTATGACTTTACCTTGTATGTCAGGTGGCATCACTTCCTCTTCAGTCTGTTTGTCAAAGCAGTTAGAAAGGTCCACCCAGGTTCAAGCAGAGACGATACAGATGTAGCCTCTTAATGGAAGAGTATGAACATCACATTTTAAGACGAGCATGTGGGGAGTGGTTCAAGATGGCAGAGTAGAAGGACGTGTGCGCACTCCATCCTGCAAGAGCACTGGAATCACAACTAACTGCTGAGCAATCATCCACAGGAAGACACGGGAACTCACCAAAAAAGATACCCCACATCCAAACACAAAGGAGAAGCCGCAATGAGATGGTTGGAGGGGCGCAATCACAATAAAATCAAATCCCATAACTGATGGATGGGTGACTCACAAACTGGAGAACACTTATACCACAGAAGTCCACCCACAGGAGTGAAGGTTCTAAGCCCCACATCAGGCTTCCCAACCTGGAGCTCAGGCAATGGGAGGAGGAATTCCCAGAGAATCAGACTTTGAAGGCTAGCAGGATTTGATTGAAGGACTTTGACAGGACTGGGGGAAACAGAGACTCCACTCTTAGAAGGCACACACAAAGCAGTGTGTGCATCAGAACCCAGGGGAAGTCACCCCATAGGAGACTGAACCAGACTTACCTGCTAGTGTTGGAGGGTCTCCTACAGAGGTTGGGGTGGCTGTGGCTCACCACGGGGACAAGGACCCTGGCAGCAGAAGTTCTGGGAAGTACTCCTTGGTGTGAGGCCTCCCAGAGTCCACCATTAGCCCCACCAAAGAGCCTGTAGGCTCCACTGCTGGGTCACCTGAGGCCAAACAACCAACAGGGAGGGAACTCAGCCCCACCCATCAGCAGACAAGCAGGTTAAAGTTTTACTGAGCCCTGCCCACCAGAGCAACACCCAGCTCTACCCACCACCAGTCCCTCCCATCAGGAAACTTCCACAAGCCTCTTAGATAGCCTAATCCACCAGAGGGCAGACAGCAGAAGCAAGAACTACAATCCTACAACCTGTGGAACAAAAACCACATTCACAGAAAGACAGAAAAAATGAAAAGGAGAGGACTATGTACCACATGAAGGAACAAGATAAAACCCCAGAAAAACAACTAAATGAAGTGGAGATAGGCAAATTTCCAGAAAAAGAATTCAGAATAATGATAGTGAACATTATCCAGGATCTCGGGGAAAGAATGGAGGCAAAGATCAAAAAGATACAAGAAATGTTTAACAAAGACCTAGAAGAATTAAAGAACAAACTGAGATGAACAATACAATAACTGAAATGAAAAATACCCTAGAAGGAATCAATAGCAGAATAACTGAGGCAGAAGAACGGAGAAGTGACCTGGAAGACAGAATGGTGGAAATCACTGCTGCGAAACAAAATAAAGAAAAAAGAATGAAAAGAAAGGAAGACAGCCTAAGAGACCTCTGGAACAGCATTAAATGTACCAACATTCACATTATAGGGGTTCCAAAGGAGAAAGGACCCCAGAAAATATTTGAAGAGATTATAGTCCAAAACGTCCCTAACATGGGAAAGGAAATAGCCACCCAAGTCCAGGAAGTGCAGAGAGTCCCAGGCAGGATAAACCCAAGGAGAAACACACTGAGACACATAGTAATCAAACTGACAAAAATTAAAGACAAAGAAAAATTATTCAAAGCAACAAGGGAAAAATGACAAATAACATACAATGGAACTCCCATAACGTTAACAGCTGATTTCTCAGCAGAAACTTTACAAACCAGAAGGGTGTGGCATGATATATTTAAAGTGATGAAAGGGAAGAACCTGCAACCAAGATTACTCTACCTGGCAAGGATCTCATTCAGATTCAATGGAGAAATCAAAAGCTTTACAGACAAGCAAAAGTTAAGAGAATTCAGCACCACCTAAACCAGCTCTACAGCAGATGCTAAAGGAACTTCTCTAAGTGGGAAACACAAGAGAAGAAAAGGACCTACAAAAACAAACCCAAAACAATTAAGAGAATGGTAACAGGAACATACATATCAATCATTACCTTAAACATGAATGGATTAAATGCTCCAACCAAAAGGCACAGGCTTGCTGAATGGGTAAAAAAAACAAGACCCATATATATGCTGTCTATAAGAGACCCACTTCAGACCTAGGGACACATACAGACTGAAAGTGAGGGGATGGAAAAAGATATTCCATGCACATGGAAATCAAAAGAAAGCTGGAGTAGCAACTCTCATATCAGAAAAAATAGACTTTAAAATAAAGACTGTTACAGGAGACAAAGAAGGACACTACATAATGATCAAGGGATCAATCCAAGAAGACAATATAACAATTGTTAATATTTATGCACCCAACATAGAAGCACCACAATACATAAGCCAAATGCTAACAGTTATAAAAGAGGAAATCGATATTTATAATAGTGGGGGACTTTTAACACCTCAGTTACACTAATGGACAGATCATCCAGACACAAAATTAAGGAAACACAAGCTTTAAATGACACAATAGACCAGATAGATTTAATTGATATTTATAGGACATTCCATCTGAAAACAGCAGATTACACTTTCTTCTCAAGTGCACATGGAACATTCTCCAGGATAGATCACATCTTGGGTCACAAATCAAGAGTTGGTAAATTTAAGAAAATGTAAACCATATCAAGCATCTTTTCCGACCACAATGCTTGAAAGATTAGAAATCAATTACAGGGGAAAAAAATGTAAAAAACACAAACACATGGAGGTTAAACACTACATTACTAAATAACCAAGAGATCACTGAAGAAATCAAAGAAGAAATCAAAAAATACCTACAGACAAATGACAATGAAAACACAACAATCCAAACCCTATGGGATGCAGCAAAAGCAGTTCTAAGAGGGAAGTTTATAGCAATACAATCCTACCTCAAGAAACAAGAAAAATCTCAAATAGACAATCTAACCTTACACCTAAAGGAACTAGAGAAAGAAGAACAAGCAAAACCCAAATAGTAGAAGGAAAGAAATCATACAGGTCAGAGCAGAAATAAATGAAATAGAAACAAACAAAACAATAGCAAAGATCAATAAAACTAAAAGCTGGTTCTTTGAGAAGATAAACAAAATTGATAAACCTTTAGCCAGACTCATCAAGAAAAAGAGGGAGAGGACTCAAATCAATAAAATTAGAAATGAAAAAGGAGAAGTTACAATGGACACTGCAGAAATACAAAGCATCATAAGAGACTACTACAAGCAACACTATGCCAATAAAATGAACAACCTGGAAGAAATGGACAAATTCTTAAAAAGGTATAACCTTCCAAGACTGAACCAGGAAGAAAAAGAAAATATGAACAGACCAGTCACAAGCAGTGAAATTGAAACTGTGATTAAAAATCTTC
Organism: Monodon monoceros; assembly: GCF_005190385.1. Lineage (NCBI taxonomy): Eukaryota > Metazoa > Chordata > Mammalia > Artiodactyla > Monodontidae > Monodon > Monodon monoceros. Next base: position 46,943,697 of record NW_021703776.1, read on the forward strand.
CAACAGGGCTTCCCTGGTGGCACAGTGGTTGAGAGTCCGTCTGCCGATGCAGGGGACACAGGTTCGTGCCCCGGCCTGGGAAGATCCCACATGCCACGGAGTGGCTGGGCCCGTGAGCCATGGCTGCTGAGCCTGCGTGTCCAGAGCCTGTGCTCCGCAACGGGAGAGGCCACAACAGTGAGAGGCCTGTGTACCGCAAAAAAAAAAACCCAAAACTTCCAACAAACAAAACTCCAGGACCAGATGTCTTCACAGGTGAATTCTGTCAAACATTTAGAGAATAGCTAATACCCATCTTTCTCAAACTCTTCCAGAAAACTGCAGAGGCAGAAACACTCCCAAACTCATTGTATGAGGCCACAATCACCCTGATACCAAAGTCAGACAAAGATACTACAAAAAAAGAAAATTAGAGACCAATATCACTGATGAATATAGATGCAAAAATCCTCAACAAAATACTAGCAAACAGAATCGAACAACACATTAAAATGATCATACACCATGATTAAGTGGAATTTATCCCAGGGATGCAAGGATTCTTCAATATACTCAAATCAACCAGTGTGACACACCATATTAACAAATTAAAGAATAAAAACCATATGATCATCTCAATAGATGCAGAAAAAGCTTTTGAAAAAATTCACCACCTATTTATGATAAAAAACTCTCCAGAAAGTGCACATAGAGGGAACCTACCTTAACATAATCAAGGCCATATATGACAAACCCACAGCAAACATCATTCTCAATGGTGAAAAACTGAAAGCATTTCCTCTAAGATCAGGAACAAGACAAGAATATCCACTCTCACCACTATTATTCAACATAGTTTTGGAAGTCCTAGCCACAGCAAGCAGAGAAGAAAAAGAAATAAAAGGAATACAAATTGGAAAAGATGACACAAACAGATGGAGAGATATACCATGTTCTTGGATTGGAAGAATCAACATTGTGAAAATGACTATACTACACAAAGCAATCTACAGATTCAATGCAATCCCTATCAAATTACCAATGGCATTTTTTACAGAACTAGAACAAAAAATCTTAAAATTTGTATGAAGAAACAAAAGACCCCTAATAGCCAAAGCAATCTTGAGGGAAAAAAATGGAGCTGGAGGAATCAGACTCCCTGACTTCAGACTATACTACAAAGCTAAAGTAATCAAGACAATACGGTACTGGCACAAAAATAGAAATATAGATCAATGGAACAGGATAGAAGCCCAGAGATAAACCCACACACCTATGGTCAACTAATCTATGACAAGTTATACAATGGAGAAAAGACAGTCTCTTCAATAAGCAGTGCTGGGAAAACTGGTCAGCTACATGTAAAAGAATGAAATTAGAACACTCCCTAACACCATACACAAAAATAAACTCAAAATGGATTAAAGACCTAAATATAAGACCAGACACTATAAAACTCTTAGAGGAAAACATAGGAAGAACACTCTTTGACATAAATCACAGCAAGATCTTTTTCGACCCACTTCCTATAGTAATGGAAATAAAAACAAAAACAAACAAATGGGACCTAATGAAACATAAAAGCTTTTGCAGAGCAAAGGAAACTATAAACAAGATGGAAAAACAACCCTCAGAATGGGAGAAAATATTTGCAAACGAATCAATGGACAAAGGATTACTCTCCAAAATATATAAACAGCTCATGCAACTCAATATTAAAAAAACAAGCAACCCGATCTAAAAATGGGCAGAAGACCTAAATAGACATTTCTCCAAAAAAGACATACAGATGGCCAAGAGGCACATGAAAAGCTGCTCAACATCACTAATTATTAGAGAAATGCAAATCAAAACTACAATGAGGTATCACCTCACACTGGTTAGAATGGGCATCATCAGAAAATCTACAAACAACAAATGCTGAAGAGGGTATGGAGAAAAGGGAACCCTCTTGCACTATTGGTGAGAATGTAAATTGATACAGCCACTATGGAGAACAGTATGGAGCTTCCTTAAAAAACTAAAAATAGAATTACCTTATGACCCAGCAATCCCACTATTGGGCATATACCCAGAGAAAACCATAATTCAAAAAGACACATGCACCCCAATGTTCATTGCAGCACTGTTTACAGTAGCCAGGTCATGGAAGCAACCTAAATGCCCATCGACAGCCGAATGGATAAAGAAGATATGGTACATACGTACAAAGGAATATTACTCAGCCATAAAAAGGAATGAAATTGGGTCATTTGTAGAGACGTGGATGGACCTAGAGACTGTCATACAGAGTGAAGTAAGTCATATATCGTATATTAATGTGTATGTGTGGAATCTAGAAAAATGGTACAGATGAACAGGTTTGCAAGGCAGAAATAGAGACAAAGATGTAGAGAACAAACATTTGGACACCAAGGGGGTAAAGTGGGGTGGGGGGTGGTGGTGGTGGGATGAATTGGGAGGTTGGGATTGACATATATACACTAAGATGTATAAAATAGATATCTAATAAGAACCTGCTGTATAAAAATAAATAAAATAAAATTCAAATTAAAAAAAAAAAGAAGAGCATGTGGCTTTGATACATCCTGTTTCTACCATATTTGTAAATTACAGTTTACCACACTCAATAACCATTGCCTTCATTTCACCCTCAATGCTGCCTGCTTGGGTTCACATTATATGTGGGTCTATCTCTCTACTAGAAGCTATGAGAGCCCCTTTTTCATCCTGTTCTTAGTCATATCTTACTTATCATATGCCTCTTTCCATAGAAAAATGCACATGACCAGCTCTCAGTGAGAAAAAGATCTGACTAAAATCTTTCAAATTCAATTATTTCCAATAGTTCATCCTAAGATCTATTGGTTTTATAACAGAGAACAGTTACTCAGTAATTTCCCAATATGATAGGAGAAGGATAGATTTTTTCAGGCCTCAGCAAGTTGGAGAGGAGAAATACTTGGCAGAAAGGCCTTTAAGAGAGCTTCGCAGTGAGGACTTTCCAAATGTTATCACTTGGTCTGTAGATAAGTATTCTGTGGGGAATAAAGCTGAATCTCTTAGGACATACCCTGAGAGTTTTTACTTGAAGAATAAATCTAGGATATTAATTTATTTTATAGTTATTTGCTTTTTTTCTCCTGAAAATGGACTTCTAAAAAAAAAAAAGAATTTAGTATTTCAAGAGTCTGGCTCAGGTTTTAGTGGAGTGTATCATGCCTGTGGCAGTCCTGAAAGTTAATAGTTTCCCAAGTAAATAGTTTAAAAAGTTAAGGTAGTTTCCAGAAGAAGTTCAAAGTCTTGACTATGTGCATGATTTACTTTTTAAGGCTTTGTACATGCATCTTTCTGATCCTCTGCTTCTTTTGCAGAAAATGGCTCTGAAGATATTGACATACTTCCTAGGGGGCTGGCTTTTATCTCCAGTGTGAGTATTTTCCATGCCCCTCAGATGCTCATGTCAATAGCTGCATGGACAGTACATTAATGTTGCCGACTACAGCTGCCAGATGGATCCCTACACATTCATCCCGCCCATGGGTAAACTAGTCAACTAAAAAAGCCAAAATGGGATTCCAGAAGGCTAATTAAGATACCACGAAAAAGAAAAAAAAAAAAAAAAAAAGATACCATGGAAATGCCAGGCTTGCCTAACCCTTGGCGGGCAGCTCCCTGTGGGCAGTTATATACCCAGTAGTGTCTCAATAAATGTATATTGAATTCCATTAGATTCCTAGATGAGGCACCAGATCTGCTCAGCTGTTGTTCATCCTCATCATCACCCTATTTGCTGGGCCTCAGCTTCTGGAAGTCATCTTCTCACTAATTAGTATTCCTCTCATCATGCCTTCCTATGTTTGGAGCTCAGTAAATGTTTGTGGATTGAATGTTAACCATGTTACTCAATTCAAAACCCTGAGCACTTTCCATCTTGGATACCTTGCCTTTCAAAGAGAAGCTCTTTCAAAGAAGAGTAGAGAAAAACCTGCATTTTATTCTCAATACCACCTTCACAGGTTTGGGATGATGAGGAAGCTATGTGAAGGACTGAATTTCAATAAATTAAAATGTATATGTTGTGAAGATGTTGAAAATTATCATGTACTTATTAAATCAGTTGCATTTGGAACGGGACCTAGGATTTTGAAAAAAGTAGGTTGACTACATTTCCAATGTGAATTCTGATTGCTGGAATTGCATGCTCTAATATTCCATTTTGGCCAATAAAATACTACCAAATAACATAAATTTTTAAAATCTATATGTTTTTGGCCAGAAACGGGGCACATAAAATATTCCTTAATAGCCCCAATTTCTAAATTCTTAAGTATAGTCAGGGTCTCATTTGGATTTTAAATCGCTGCTGCTGGTGGTACATGTGAGGGTGGAAGGGTGGGTGGGAGGGAATTTATTTCTTTAGTTTTCCTCCAAAACCAAAAATAAAACAAAGCTGTCTAGAAAAGCTTTTTCTTTGTTGACTTAAATTACCTATTGTCAATTTAGATTTTCAATGTTATGCCAAATAGACCTTTAAAAATAGTTACTTTACAGCTAGATTTCTTTGCTATTAGGAAATAATATTTGTAGTTCCTACTGTATGTTTCTTTTCTATTTTCACTAGAACTAAGTGTACTAAATTCTTGCTATTCAGAAAGTAGAGATTTTCATCACAAATAATTCCATGAGAAATGTTAGCTCTTTTTGCAAAATAACAAACAACTCATTCTTATAGGATAAGGATAATGTTCTTTGCTTATTTTTAATCTTTCTGTACTGCAGTAAATTCAAGTCCTTGTTCTTGGTTACCTCCTACTGCCCTTTCTTGCCATCCTAGAGCATGTTTGGAAGATGCTGATTTAGAGAGTAATTCTGTGCGATAGATATCTTTAGTGTATTTAGAGGTGCCAAGCAGGCTGTTGCTTCCTTACCTTGGGACTTGGCATGCTCTTTGCCTGCAAGATTACTCCCTTCTTCAATGTTATCGGCTAACTCCTAGTTCTCTATGAGGGCTCATCGTGGTGGCACTTTAATTCCTCAGGAAAATCCCTAACACTCTCTTTCTGGGCAAGATGACTCTTTGATGGTCCTACAGGTTCCTTGTGGTTAGGGTCTTAGATGCCACACCATATCTGATACACTTGCTCGGTGCTGCCTCCCAGGATTTCAATCCTTTTGAGACCAGGACTTTGGAATGTACATTGCCACACTAGCACCTAACATACTACCTGGCATACACAGGTGCTTGACTACTTACTGAATGTATGTACTGATGAATGAGGGCAGTGGAGGAGTTCCATGCCTGTCCACGTGTACCTGTAGTCTGTTGGTGGAAATAAGATGCCTGCACATCCAGGTGATTTTCAGTGGTGAATGGTATCAAAAGAATTGCTTGCAATCACTTGCCACAGATTCTTAAACAGAATTTCTGCCTTAAACAGAAAACCAGGCAAGTGTGAAGCCATTTCTTAGAAGAGTTTCATTCATCATGACGCTTAATGTAGGCCACGTTTGTTTGCCATGCTCTACACTTATTCCCCAATCAAATCATTTCCATTTCCAGAGCACCCAGTCGTTCTACTGGCTGTCAGTGCCTTCACATTCCCCCAAGCTCCCACGGTACTTGCTATGGTGTTCCACCTTGAGCTGCCTTCCTGAGCAATATTCTCTACTGTCAAACCTTTCTTTATGGTGTGACAGAAAGAGGCTGTACAACTAATGATCTGAGTGATTTAGGCAATTCACTTCTCTAGGCTTAATTTTCCTTAGGTGAAAAAGGGAAGGATTAGATGTCTCTGACTTTTTTCCCCCAATGTTACTGGACTTAGTGACAAATTGACTGTGGAGGGAAGGGGAGACTTGGAGACTCAATTTTCTGGCCTGATGTTGGGGAGAGCAGTGATTCCCTTAACAGAGAAGAATAGATACAAATGAGATCAAGGATTCTAGGAGAGATGATTCTGGTTTTGACCATTTGATTTTGAGCTGCCTTTAGGAAGAAGTTGGGATGTAAGCTAGGGCTCCAAAGAGGGGTTCCAGGGAAATGTGCATGTTTGAAAATCACTGGTATAGAAGAAATACCTGTAACCTTATAAATAAGAGCTACAAGGGAAGAGTGTAGAATGAGAAGGAAAGACGGATGGATGAGGACAGAGGAGGAAAGGGCAGGAAGAGAATTTAGACTAGCCCTATACAGTATAAGAGCTAGAACAGGGCAAAGGGACTTGGCAAAGAATCTGATAAGGCAGCAGTAAGCAAAGAGAGAGGCTTCCTTAGAAGACGGGCTCTTGACTGATGATGGCAGATTCGAGCTCTGGAAGCAGAAGTTTGTGGCTAGGGACATGCCGATCTCTCCTCTAGGTGTGGTGACTTAAGGAGAGGGAATGATAGAGGGAATAGACCTTCCACTGATGGGCTTCAGTGGCCAGTATTGTCTGGGGAAAGCTAGATTTCCCATAAGATTTAAGCATAGGAGAACTGTTCTAAGAAAAGCTTGAAGATATAGGTGGGGTTGTTTGAAACTGAAGAGTTACTACCCCAGGGGTTGGGGGTGGGGAAGGGAGGGACAGTGGAAGGGCCAAGAATAGTATAACTGTAAGTAAGAGAGTGTGTGTGTGTGTGTGTGTGTGTGTGTGTAAGAAAGGAAGGGGAGAGGGAGAGCAAGGGAGAAGGTAGAGTAGGAAGAAGGAAGAAGGAGGGAGAGAGAGAAGGAAAGAATTTAAACTGATTATAAGTGGAAATGAGGGTACAAGAAAAGATACAATATTGTTGATGTTGATATACATCAGAGTGATGGGGGAAGGACACAGGGAGGAAGTGGGCTGAGTTTTGTAATTGGTATAGAATAAACCAACCCCAAGTTTTGACACAATGACCTGGGATGCAGCAAAGGCCCAATACATTCAGGATGCCTCTTATTGGTTGATAAACACCTGGTTTTTCCAGGAGAAAGAGCCACTGTTCAAGTTACTGGAATGAACTTTTTACAATATTTGGAGAAAAGGATTCACATCCAAATCTTTGGACATATCTGTAGGAACAAAATAGGTCAGAAATAGTAAACTGTATGAAACTGGTTCCCCTATGTTAATTCTTGGCTGATTATTCTCTTTGTCATTACATAATATAATGGATGTAGGATGGGAGCAGTGCAATAAACCCATACACCCCTCTCTCTGCTTTGAGGAGTGTTCATTATATATAGAATAGGACTAGAAAGAACCTTCACAATTAAATATTTTAATTTCCTCATTTTATAAATGAGAAACCTGTAGTACAGGCAGGTCAAGGGACTCAAACAAAGTAATACAGCTTAGTCTCTTGCATTATGCTTTTTGGTCTAATTCCTTCTCTATATATTAAAAATTGAACATAGGTTCTTCCCATATTCCCATTTGCAATGGCTTAGATGACATTGGTAATCCCTCAGATCAGATAATGACAATACCTGACAGTGTGAAAAATCCCAGAAATCTAAAAGAAATTTAGAGCTTTGAACATTTTTGTTAGGCCTTGAGATTTTAGCTTCCATGTGAAAACGTTGCTTTGATATGTGTATATGTGCATACTTATTCTCTATATTTTAAAGGGATTAAAATATCCAGGCATGCCAAACTTTGCACCAGATGAGCCAGGACAAATCTTCTTGATGGATTTAAATGAGCAAAACCCAAGGGTCCAGGCACTAAACATCAGTGATGGTTTTGACAAAGCATCATTTAATCCACATGGGATCAGTACTTTCATCGACAAAGGTAAAGCTTGAATGCTTAAGAATAAGGGGAAAATGAAGGAAATACAAACCACTCATCCTCAACTATTCAACATGTATGTGAAAGGAGGGAAGATGCCATTTTACCATGAAGATGTATATTTATAAGATAATAAATATGTATCAAAACATTTTTTAACGTCATGTTAAAGAGGGGGAGACTAGACTGTGGTCACACCCTCTTTCTCCTACCCCCTTTTCTTCTCATCTGACCATCAAAACCATTTGGGATATTGTTCTCAGAAATCTAACATATAAACTAAAGGCCCTTTGAAAATAATCTCGTGACATTTATAAAGCAACATAAAATGAAACAATGGATGAATTAGACATTGTTAAAATTAAAAAATTCAAAAGACACCATCAAGGAAGTGAAAAAACAACCTAAAGCATAAGAGAAAAAGATTTGCAAATCAGATATCTGATGAGGCTTATATCCAGAATATATAATTTTTACATCTCAACAACAAAAAGACAAATACCCAGTTAAAAAATGGACAAAGGATCTCAGTATATCTTTCCAAAGAGATACACAAATGGCCAATAAACACATGAAAAGATACTCAGTATCCTTAGTCATTAGGGAAATGTAAATCAAAACCATAATGAGATACCACTTCACACCCATAGGGTGGCTATAATTAAAAAAAGACAGACAGTAGCAAACATTGGCAAGGATGTAGGGAAACTGGCATCCTCAAACTTTCTGGTGGGATTGAGGGCAGTCACTTTTGAATGCAGTTTGACAGTTCCCCAAAATGTTAAAGGTAGATCTACCATATGATGCAGAAACTCTACTCCTTGGCACATACCTAAGAGAACTGAAAACATAGGTCTATACAAAAACTTACACACATATATTCATAGCAACATTACTCCTAATACTAAAAAGGTGAAAATAATCGAAATTCCCATGAAATGCTGAATGCATAACCAAAAGGTGGTATGTTTATACAATGGAATATTATTCAGCAATAAAAAGAAATGAAGTATTGATGAATGCTACAACATGGATGAACCTTGTAAACATTATCCTAAGTGAAAGAATTCAATGACTAAATGCCACATATTGTATGATTCCATTTATATTAAATGTGCAGAATAGGCAAATTTATAGAGACAAAAAGTAGATTAGTGGTTGGCAGGGACCTGGGGGGGGGGATTGGGGAGTGACAGCCAATGGATATGGGGTTTCTTTTTAGGGTGATGAAAATATTCTGGAACTAGATAGTGGTTATGGTTGCACAACTCTGTGAGTACACTAAAAACCACTAAACTATACATTTTGAAAGTGTGAGTTTAATGGCAAGTGAATTATATCTCAAAAAAGCTATTGTAGAAAACAAAGCATAGTTATGAATACACTATATATGCTTTAAAACAATAATTTCCAATATTACTTTTTACTTTATAGTTTATAATTCCAGACTAACTTAATTTTTAGATATTTGTGGGTCCACAGATCATGTAGAAGATAAGAAGAATGAAACCTCACTAGTAGTAACTATTAATATGTGAAGGGAAGGCCAAATGGAAATGTTGCAAATCAAAATTTTAAAATAAGTGGTGTTTTAATTCTTCCAAATACATACTGAAGTTACAAGGCATTGTTAATTGTGAAGTTAAATTTGCTAGAGTGATTTAAATGAATAAAAATGACTAATAATTATTTCAGTCCACTTATCCAACCAACCAATGTTTCATTCTTTCATCTGCACCAACAGACTTGTTCATTTTTAAACTAATGGGTACCTTTTAAAATGCTTGAATACTATTTTACTAAGTAGGTTAAATATTCCCCTGAAATCTAATATATGATGTTTACTTGCCTAGCAAGCCCTTCTTTAAAAGATAATTGTACCTAACAATTTTATATTGCTTTACAGTTTATAAAGCACTTTATATATATTTTATTCCTCAGAATAAAACCCTGGGCCCAACCTTGACTCTTCCCCTCTCCCTGTCGCATTCAGTCAACTAGTTACAAAGTTCTGTCCAATTTAACCCTCAAATATCTCTCCAAGCTGCTGACCTCTCCCTATCCTCACTGCACCATCCCAGTCCAAGTCTCCAACATGTCTATCCTAGATTCTGCAGTGGTCCCTGATTGCACTTTCCCTCTTATACCAACTCAAGCTGTTTTTATAAGCAAGCATTATATTTTATACAAATCTGATCATGTCACTCCCTTCTGAAAATTCACCATATTGTTCCTGTCACTCTGAAGATAAACCCCAAATCTCCAGAATGGTTTCCAGGCGCTACCCCTACATATTCTGGCAACTGGATGCTCTCTCCAGCCTCAGTGGACACCACTGTCTCCCTGACTCTCTGGGCTAGTCACACTGGATTTCCTTTAGTCCTGCAGAATGCTGCATGCCTCAGGGCCTTTGCATCTGTAATTCCCTCTGCCTGGAATGTCTTTCCATTGATTTCTGGCTTATTCTTTTTCATCATTCAGGCCTCAGCTTAAATGTCACCTTCTCAGGGAAGCCTTCCCATCATCTTATTTCAGCCTGTGAACCTTGCTATATTTCTTCTCAATGAACTTCCTCTTTTAGCACTCATCAAAATGGTAATTAATGCTTTTTATTAATGTTAAAAGATAACAACCTTCTTTCCCTCTCCCACTATTGCTCTATAGTGGCTCCTTCTCTATAGTGGGCTCCTTCTCATCTCTAGATCCAAGCTTAGCTGTCACTTTTCAAGTGGGTGCAACTGTATGAAGAAGGCATATCTCCCCACTCCCATATTCTTTTATTTACTAATTATTTCATTCCTGTTTTCTTCTCTAGAATGTAACCATCATAAAAGCATATGTGACTTGTTCATTGCTGGATTCCCAGAGTCTAGAAAAGTGTCTGCAGCATGTTAGGTGCTCTGTGAACATGTGTTAAATGAATAAATGAATGAACCCTATGAGTCAGGCAGGGCGCAGATACTGATAATTTTATAGATGGAGAAATGGAGTTTAGAGACATGTAGTAAAGTGTGACTTCACTTCTGTCATTAGTAAATGGCAATGCCAGAAGTAGAACCCAGATGGTCTTACTTCTAATCCTATGTCCTTAATTCAGGTGAAATTTGGGCTCCTGGCTCTATTTAAATAATTTGAGAGTCATCACTTTTTTGCCTGACACCCAACTAGACATATGATGCTTCATTGGAGAAGGTGTAATGAGTGATCAGATTAGCCTGGGATAGTGTTAGAGGTGGGTTTTTTGTAAGGGGGGGAAGGGGAGGTGAGGGATGGTTTTGGTTTATTTTTTCTTTTTTTTTTTTTTTTTTAAGATGGGACCAGTTTACAGATTAATCCTCAGGCATATAATCAGGCTTTCAGAAGTTAAGTATGTTGTGATTGACAACTTATTTTGTTAGTGACCTCCCTTAATTATGTATTTAATTCATAAGGCCAAAACATTACACATAAATTGGCATGAATGAGAAGACAGAAAACAAAAGTCTTCTCACCAAGCATCTCTTGTATGAAAAGAGGCCTTAAGAAGGGGGTAAAGCCAGGGCAGCAATGTATTTTCCATGCTGTGTCCAGCAAGAGTGTCTTGTCGAAGGGCCATGTGAGGGCTAAATGCTACTCAGGTTCTGCTTGCCAAGTCCCTGAAACAGAGTTGCCATGCCCTGGAACAGAGTTGGGTCAGACCAAAAGAAAGATTCATCTGCGAGGGAGCACTTTTCCTTAATTCAGGTAAAGGTGCCCATGTGGTTCAGGGTCCCTGAGTATAAGCCCCACATCTCAGGGCTCTGGCTTGCCCCGCTGCATGATTGGAAACCCCATCAAGAAAGGAACTGGGGAGATGAACGCAGATCAAATCCTGAATGGGAGCATGGGCCCAGGCTCTTTCAAACTCCAGAGTGCATCTGACTTAGAACTCCTGATAAGTCAGAAAACAGTACTCTGAGAAGCTAGAGTACTGCCCCCAGTCCTGTTCACAGCAGTTCACATTCCGGTATGAGAACAGATAGGTGAACATTCCTGAGGTTGGTTATACCTAAAATTGGCTAATCTATTTTCTTCTACATTCGTATTTACATTCCATGTCTACTGGGTTCATGAATAACTAAATATCGTTACTGCAACCTCAGGTAGGTGACTTGTGTCAGGAGTTCATTCTCTACCTGGGAAATGTTCATTTTAAAATATTTACACAGGCCTGACACTTCTTGAACGTGTGTTGCAATGTAGGCAGTTCTCACAGAAAAGAATTCTCGGCAAAGCTTTGCTTGCTGTACCCACTTCTCTTGTTGAGGGGCCACCGTGGGAAACCGCATCCGTGTTTATGCACCACTGTAGTTCTTCATCTTCCTGTTAGAGAGGGTGTGCAGGTGAGGCTGAAGGGAGCATTGTAGAAACATCTGGGCTTGGCTTTTCCACTGGGTGGTGATGAAATTGCTGACGAGTTATTAACCTTCTGAGTGTCAGTTTCTTCAATAAAATGAGGATTCTGGCATTTGTTTGACTTACCTATCAGATGGGTTGTGAGGCTCAAATGCAAGATGTATAAGAAAAATCCTTGGACATGACCAAGTTCTACACTAGGTGTAATAATAGTTGCAATAGAAGCAAACTTCTTGGAAATTATGTCTTTTTTCCACTTTAGACCAAATTGTTTATCTTTATGTTGTGAATCATCCCCACATGGAGTCCACTGTGGAGATATTTAAATTTGAGGAACAACAACGTTCTTTGGTACACCTGAAAACTATAAAACACGAACTTCTCAAAAGGTATGGAATTAAAGTATTTAATTTGTGCCTCTGCTGTGTGCTTTGTTTTCTGTAGTTCACAGCCTTTGTTAAACTTTTGTTTTGAAGCTTTTTCTTCTAAAGCTTTCTAAAGGTTCTCATGGTGACACTGCCAAGCACCTCACTAGAAATTGCTGTATTCGGTATTGAATATCTTTATATTCTCCAACTTTTTGAAAGCATTTTAACCCTATAAAGTTGCTCTAATTCCATCCTCCATAACACAACAGCGCAGAACCTGCTATTGGGCTCTTTAAAACACCCACACCCTTTAGTTGTCCTGGTAGGTTGTATTCTGAAAGCCATACCCATTGGGTGTTATAACCAGCCTCCAGAAGGACCATTCCTTTGTTCAATCAAAGTTTTAAAGTAACATTTGAAAAAAGGCCTGTAGGCCTATATAAAAATTCACATTTATTAAGTATTGACTATGTGCCAGGCACTGTGCCAAAATCCCTAATTCCCTTTCACTCTCACAACTGCCTTTAGTAATAGGCATGGGTAAACAGAGACTTAGAGCAGTTTGGGGTAAGTTACTTACCCAAATTACATAATTTGTAAGTGGTAGAACTAGGGTGTAAACCTTGACCCATCTGAATTCAAAGCTGGGCTCTTAATCACTGTGGTGAACAGCTTTGAGAAAAATTGTAAGTTTTTTACTGGCTAGGTTGCCTGTTTCAAGCCTGTAACGAACAATGAAGAATCTTTTATAAAATGGATTCAATGCTGAAAGACTGGTTCTAAAACAGTAGAGGTTAATCTTTCCATGAGGTAGAAGAGTAGGGAAAGAAAAGGAAGGAAGTTCATCTTCTCTCCTTTGCTCTCTTTTTCAACAACACATTTGAATTTCTCCCCATAGAATTTGGGGGCAACAAAAGGAGAGGCAGAAGAAGTAAGAGAACTTGAAGTTGTTGACTTTTCCCATGATGCACTGTGCTGGGTTCTGAGGCTCAGTGGGGACCAGGACTGCCACTGCTGGGTGACTGAGAAACTGTGGACAAGTCACTCAACCTGTGCTTCAGTTTTCCTCAGCAAAATGGGGATTCCCTCAAAGGCCTGACTTACCTACCTGGTGATTGTGAGGGTCAAATGCAATAACATCCCCTTGTGGGAAGAGTGCGTCAGAAAGCACAGCCTGAGGGAAAACTCAAGACACAACTTCTTTGTTAGGGAGTGCCAGCCCAGGACGCAGAAGTCAGAGACCAGCCTGAGGCAGGGAAAGCAGAGTGTTATGGGTTGAATTGTGTCTCCTCAAAATGATAAGTTGAAAATTTAACCCCTGATACCCCAGAACATGACCTTATGTGGAAATAGGATCCTTACAGATGTAATTAGTTAAGATGAGGCTGTATTAGAGCTGAGTGCACCCTTAATCCAATATGATTGATGTCCTTATAAGAAGACAGACAGACACACAGGGAGAATGCGTGTGAAGATGGAAAGTGAGATTGGAGTGATGCATCTACAAGCCAAGGAATGCCTGAGGCTACCAGAAGCTAGAAGAGGCAAGGAAGGATCCACCAGTAGAAACTTCAGAGGGAGTATGGCTCTGTCAACAATTTGATTTCAGACTTCTGGCCTCCAGAACTATGAGACAGTAAATTTGTGTTGTCTTAAGCCACCCAGTTTGTGGTACTTTGTTACAGCAGCACCAGGAAACTCATATGGGAGAGAGTCTATAGCAAATGCATTGTTAAGCTAGCTACTGCTACGTGCAACTGACTGTTTGAAATCATGGGATTGCCCTCCAGCAAGCAACATAAACCTCATTTCAAGACAATCTGGCCAAGATAAGAAAGGAAGAGGAGTTTATCCACCCCCGCTCCCCATCTCTCAGTAGTCAGAGGTTTGCCTCAAGGGGTGTTAATTCCTGCACATACCTTTTTACCCATGTGCAAGGCAAGTCTGGTGATATCCTGTGCTTTGAATTTGACACGGACGCCTGGAAATGGGAGTAAGAGGCCTATAACAGACATGAGGTAAGGCGCTATAAAGGTACACTGTGGAAAGTGTGTCAGATCCTATGCAGAGCTGGTTGAAATAGTGCCAGCTGGAATAGGGCAGGCGTGGCTTTGAGGATCTAAAGAGGACCTTGAGAGGTAGATAAACACATACCCAAGCATTTCAAAGGGTAGAACAAAGTGCTATGGAACAAATTATGAGGGAATTTAACTTAATCTATGGTGATAATACTTTTTGGAAGAAGGACTGCGTAAGCTGAGACCTAAAAGACAAGTAGCCCAATAACATTGGGAGAGTCATTGTACAACAAAACCTCAAAGTATTTCCTGATTCATCCAAATTTTTCTTTCCCAAATTTAATGTAAACTTGTATGGATATAACTGAATCACTTTGCTGTACACCTGTAACTAACACATCATTGTTAACTATACTCTAATATAAAATAAAAAAATTTTTAAATCATAAATGCCACTAGAAAGGGTGGCACATTAACTTTATTGACAATATTGTGCATTTTACAAAGTTGCTGAGTAAAGAAGCTTCACACACACACACACACAGGTTCAATCTTTTTTTTTTTTTACTTTTTTTTCTAGTCATCATCTCTTTTTTTCTTTTCCAAAATAGAAATGATTTTGTTTTAATTGTTGTGAGAATGAGACTTGGTTCATTTAAAAATTTCAATGGTATTGAAGAACATAAATAAGAAAGAATAACACTCATAATCCCACCTATGCAGAGAAAATATAAAGGTCAGGATGAACTGGGTCTTGCTACAATAATAGAAAAGAAAAACCCTAGCATCTTTAATGGCTCAAACCCACAAAGTTTTGTCTTGTTTTCATACTCATGCTACATATCCAATGTAGGTGATTCAGGGAGTCAGTTTTATGGTGTCCTCATTTAGAACCTTAAGAGAGGACCACACTCTCATTTATCAGAAAAGTTGCTGGTTACTGTGGAAGAGTGAGGGAAGCATGGTGGATCTTGTACTGCCTCTTAAAGTCTCCCATCTCGGAAGCTACATAAATTACTTCATTTTTTTAAATTTTTTTTTTTAACATCTTTATTGGAGTATAATTGCTTTACAATGGTGTGTTAGTTTCTGCTTTATAACAAAGTGAATCAGCTATACATATACGTATATCCCCATATCTCCTCCCTGTTGCGTCTCCCTCCCACCCCTCTAGGAGGACACAAAGCACCGAGCTGATCTGCCTGACCAGCTCTTTATCGGCAACCTGCTGATGAGGTGGACAGATCAGAGCTTAAAGATTTTTTTCAAAATTAGGGGAATATGGTGGAGCTGCATATTAACAACAGTGGGAAATTACCTAATTTTGGGTTCGTTGTGTTTGATGATTCTGAGCCTGTTCAGAAGGTGCTTAGCAACAGGCCCATCATGTTCAGAGGTGAGGTCCAGCTGAATGTGGAAGAAAAGAAGATTCGAGCCGCCCAGGAAGGGGACTGCCGAGCTAACCACCTGCAGGGACCTGGAGGCCCTCGAGGTGGGCTGGGTGGTGGGATGAGAAGCCCACCCCGCGGAGGCATGGTGCAGAAACCAGGATTTGCAGTGGGAAGGGGCAGTGCTCCAAAGCAGTGAATTGCTCTTCGCCGATCTTCAGGCAGCAGTACAAACCCTAGCCCCCACAAAACGGTAAATTTCTTCAGCCAACCTTTGGTATCTTGGAATCTGATCCTAGTCTATCATAAACTGCTTAAGTTTGTACAATTTTACTTTTTGTGTTAATGGTGTGTGCTCCTTACCCACCCCACCCCCATTTTAGTCTTTCACTTCCAATTTTGTGGAATGATATTTTAGGAAAAATGGATTTTTAAAGAACAAAAAAAAAAAAGACTGCATTTCCCTGCTTTACTTGCATATACAGACTGGATTTTAACAGTTTCCCCAAAGGAATGTTTCTTGCTTATTACTGACATTTGGTATGTTTCATTCATTGGAATATTTCTTACTTATTTTCTACATGTTTCAAAATCCTGGGAGAATTACAGGATTTGATAAACATTTTGAAGGCAGGAAAAACCCAATTGTCTCTTCTTTGAGAGTCAGGACTACCTTGTGGTGCAGAAAGATTGCCATTGGAAAAATTGACAATTTAGATTCTCTCTGGTATGGTTAAAAACTGAATAAAAGGTGTTAGTGGAGTTTTTCTTTGGATACGCGATCACCAAACAGTTCCAAAACCTACTGCTTTTACCACTGAAATTTAAATTGTGAGATAGATTTTAAGTGTCTAGAATGCAACTGATAAGCTTTTCTTGAACTGTTAGACTTTTTTTTGAAGTAGAGTTTTTTCATGTTTAATTTGTATTTGTAAAAAAAAGAAAACAAAAAAATTTTAAAAACCTGAATAACATAAAACCAGAGCAAAACTGTTGTGCCTTCTATTTATCGTTGATTCCAGTCTTGGCAATTGTTTAAAGAAAAATAATAATAATTAAAAAAAACCTAGATTTGTTCTATCAGGTTCAGAGTGTGTTGGGAATTACAGAATCCCTCTTTCACCTGTTAAAAAAAAAACAAAAAACAGTCGCAAGTCAACAGATATAGATTTGAGGTTTATTTGTATACTTGTCTGTTTTTGCTGATTTCTGTGGAAGGGAGGAGTGAGAAAATAACAAATGGCTAAAAGAAAATCCATCAGGGCAATGAAAAGTCATGTACTTTCTGTGGAATCCTTTAATCCATACTAGTTCATGTATACTTTTTCAAACTGATGAATTTATTGGTCTTTGAGATTTAGTGATTTTAAATAGCCCATGTTTTTTTTTCTTTTCCTCTCTCTGTCTCTTTCTTTTTTTTTTTTTCTTTTTCATTTTAGTGTGAATGACATTGTGGTTCTCGGAGCAGAACAGTTCTATGCCACCAGAGACCACTATTTTACCAACTTCTTCTTGGTACTATTAGAGATGGTCATGGATCTTCGCTGGACTTACATTCTTTTCTACAGTCCAAGAGAGGTTAAAGTGGTGGCCAAAGGATTTATTTCTGCCAATGGGATCACCATCTCACCAGACAAGAAGTAAGCTCTTTTATAAATTCCAACCCTTTACCCTTGACATTTTCATGGATTCCTTCCCTGAAGAAGTGCTTACTTCCTGAGGCTTAAGTAGTCAATACATGTGTGGAGGGATCCAGCGTGGCCAGGGTTCACAATAAATGTGTGATCTTAAGCCAACCATGCCCTCTTGCACTTTAGGGTCCCCCAACAAAATGAGGGATTTTGACTCAAGGATATGAGGTCCTTGTTCCAGACTCTTATGTGACTAGAAAAGAGTATAAATGCAGGATACCTCTGCCCCTTATGAAGCTAGAAGGTCTTTAATCCCTTATACTAAGTTCAGTTACCCAAAAGTTCTTATTGGAGAGGGAGACCCAACTTAGATTGGGCATTGGGATTGTATAAGTTTCAGACTTACTGTTACACTACAACAGAATTTTCTATGAGAAGACATTATTTTATGCAGCATAAAATTTTATGAGAAACTCTTTTAAAGTGTTTTTAAAATGGAAGGTTATTTAAAAAGAAGAGTACCATGAATATTAAATGTAAAGGTGACATAATAAATAGAGATGATCCCTGTGGAAAACAACACTAAGTATTCTTCCTCTTTTTAAAAATAATTGTGACTGAGTTTCATGATCATCTGCTACTTCTTTTCAAGCACGAGTTTCTGGAAGTATAGGCTCTATTGGACTTATGAGAGGTCCACTTACCTCCATTCAATTTAAAGAATAGAGTGTGATTCGTAACTGATGAGACTGAGCCTATATGTCATCTAGAAACACAATTCCATTACCTTACGGTCATATCTCATATTCAACGCGTACTTAAAGCACTTCAAGAGTATTAAAAATACCAGTCCATTATCTTTTACTGTAGTTTAGAAAGGCACTGTGGTGGCACTTTGAGCTATTGTGAATTTGTATACTTCTTCTCCAAAATAAAAGTCAGTATCATCTCTCATTACTACTTGCTTAAATGTAAATGTTACTTACTTCAAAGGT
Organism: Monodon monoceros; assembly: GCF_005190385.1. Lineage (NCBI taxonomy): Eukaryota > Metazoa > Chordata > Mammalia > Artiodactyla > Monodontidae > Monodon > Monodon monoceros. Next base: position 46,962,201 of record NW_021703776.1, read on the forward strand.
ATATCTATGTAGCTGATGTACTGGATAAGAACATTCATGTAATGAAAAAACATGACAACTGGGATTTAACTCAACTTAAGGTAAAAGTACCCTGTCTTCCCACACAACGTGTTCTATTACATTAGCTCCCAAGCTTGACCTGGGAATGCGCTCCTTGAATGAAGAAAATGAGACTGTTTTAGAAGAATGTTGGTGAGATTATGTTTGCACTTCTAAAATTCAGTAGCAAAAATCTAGTTTCAGGAGCCAGAAGGAGCTGGTGGGAGGGAGGAGGTAGGGAAGAAAGTCAAAACAATGTCTTCACTACTTCCTCTTTGTTGGAAGGTAATCCAGTTGGGCACCTTAGTGGATAACTTAACTGTTGATCCTGACACGGGAGATATTTTGGCAGGATGCCATCCTAATGCCATCAAGCTGCTGATGTATAATACTGAGGATTCTCCAGGGTCAGAAGTAAGTTCTTATACTTCTCTAAGCTCATGGGAAAAGCGGCAAGAACAATCAATTTGTTGAGGTGACTTGGGAGAATTTAGCAGGTCATATGTGATGTTCCAGGATTGAACAAATTCTGCATATGGGAAGAGTAAAGATTTGGGGCAGGTTGGGGAGATACAGCCCATTAACCGCTTCAAGTCACCTGGTGACTGTTTAACATCAGTGCTAAACAGCATATCCCATCCTTGCAAAGGCTGTACTTGCTATTGGGAATCATGGGAAAATATGAGCTTGATTATTCAAATTGACCCAGATTCCCATATCATAGTTCCAATCAGGATGTAGGCTCTGAGCAGGCCCTAAAGTTAGGCAAAGGGAGAGTCATATATGGAAACATCTTTCATACTGCCCAACAGGAAGCTCCCATGAAAGGGTTTAAACGACTGTAGTCTCATAACAAAATTAGATTTTGCCCGCAGGTTCTATTATATATGATAGTGTTGAAGAATGTCTCATTTTATAGATGTTATTTTAAGTCTCTTCTAAAATAATATCATATGCCATTGAATTTTATATGGCATTAGAAACAATAGCATAAAGCATTGCAATTTCTATAGCATTGAGCTTAAGAATAAAAAAATCTCTAGTGAATTTAAATACAGATATAAATTCTTGGCACACATACTAGGAGAGATTTTTTCACAAAAATTTACTGAGCACTTATAATGTACTAGTCTTTGTTCTAATGCTTAGAAAATAATCAGAAAACAAAACATACAAAGATCCCTGCTGTTAGGGAGGGAGAAAGACAATGAACAATAAGCATAAGAAATAAGTAAATTAGATAGTAAGTTTGCAAGTGGTAAGTTCTATGGGAAGAAAAAGCGTAACAGTAAAAGATCAGGATTACTGTGAACAGAGGGATGGCAGGTCTTATTAAATATGGAGACTAGGCTATGCCTCATTGAGAAGGTAAAGTTTGAACAAAGAGGAGAATGTTTGAATCTAGGTTTGGGGAGTTGGGAAATTGAGACTCAAATCCCACCCTGGTAATTGGCCCAGTGGATAAAGTAGAACATATAGTTATTCTGCTTCCAATATTGCTATTCTTTAGTATAAAAAAATATAAAAAAACATTTGTTTCTTTTATTAACATACTAGTCACAACTTTTTTTGTTTTGTTTTTGGCTCTACCGCATGGCTTATGGGATCTTAGTTCCCTGACCAGGGATTGAACCCGTGCCCTTGCCAGTGAAAGCACGGAGTCCTAACCACTGGACTGCCAGAGAATTCCCTAGTCAACAATTTCTTGACAAAAACCAACAACAACCAAAAAAAAAAACAAAACAAAAAAACACCCCAAAACATCAAAAAATATAAAAAGAAACAAAAGTCCAGCCTGAGACTAGAACCTGAAGAATTGTTACCCTAAGCTACCCTGGCCTCAGATATATGCCCCCCAAAGTGATACATATAACTTTTCTACAAATGCCCAACAACATCTGCTTTAAGAGAATGAAAATACGATCCATAGAATAAGAAAATTGTTTAGAGTCTTTTTCATGTCTCCATTTTCAAGTTTAATCATTTGTTTATTTTAGATAAGACTTCTTTCTTCACAATCACTGACACCCTTTATTTTTGGTGGAGGCTAATGTTTTCTACATGAGCTCCAGCTTGAGTATTTCCATGTAACAAACCTGAGATAAAGTTGTAGGATCTTCCTCAAGATAAAACAAAAACAAAAACAAAAAAAACTAAATTCTATTTTAATAAGAGATGTTGATATAGACTCATGACTCATGAAATACTAATCCTCAATTAAATCCTAATTTAATTCACGTCATGCCCTATTTGAGTGAACTTCATCCAGGCTATTTGGAAACCTGAGCACTTACGTATTTACTGATTAGCAAACTAAACTGTGTAAATCCTGTGGATCAATAACAGTACTAGGCAGTGATGTGTCAGATTGAATTCCAAAGTATGCATTCTTTATGCTTCCTTGAGGGAGGGGTCCAGCTGTGAAAACTACCATCTACTGTTCTGGGTTGGGTTGGCTGGCTAACTGGTTGTCCCTTCATTATCTTGTCCCGTGTTTCCCTCCTCATCCTGAATGCCCAGTCAAAGGCAAGAACCTTTCCACAGAGGGAGCAACACTGTTCACTGAAGATTAGATAAGAGCACTCACGGTTCTTACCTCTCTCTATAGAGAAGTCTGAACTATCAAAATTGTGTAAACCATCTGCTGAAGAATTTGGCTAATGTGAGATCACTAGTCCACTTGACTGACTAGATATCGTTAGGACACTGATACTTTCATCATCAGAAGAAAAAGAAAAGATTGAAGATGTATGGATTTTAGCTTATTGATTTCTGAGAAACATATTACTCCTGGAGTATTTGGGAAGGAAAACATCTCTGATGGCTGTTTGTTCATAGTCTACTAATGAATGATCTTCCTTGACAGGTACTTCGCATCCAGAATGCTTTGTCTGAGAAGCCCAGGATAAGCACTGAGTATGCCAACAATGGCTCAGTGCTTCAGGGCAGCTCTGTGGCTTCTGTGTACCAGGGGAAGCTTCTCATAGGCACCGTATTTCACAAAGCTCTGTACTGTGTGCTCTAGAGTCCAGATATTCCAAAAAGTCTACATATTTGGTAAAAGTATACCCTTAATTATGTAATGACTGGAACTGTAAGTAAATGACAATAAAAATAACTAAATAATAAATTTTTATTGGACACACCAATAAAAATGTGTCCGGGGGCTTCCCTGGTGGCGCAGTGGTTGAGAGTCCACCTGCCGATGCAGGGGACGCGGGTTCGTGCCCCGGTCTGGGAAGATCCCACATGCCGCGGAGTGGCTGGGCCCGTGAGCCATGGCCGCTGGGCCTGCGCGTCCGGAGCCTGTGCTTCACAGGGGGAGAGGCCACAGCAGTGGGAGGCCCTCGTACCACAAAAAAAAAAAAAAATGTGTCCGCTTTTTCTCATGGATATAAGTAAAGAAGCAGAGAGATTACATAATATCCACCTAATTGCAAGTCAAGATAGTGACAGTCCAACAAGAAACTAAACCTCTTAATTTTTTTTTATCTACCACCCCCAATATTCTTTCTACAATAAGATGAGTGAGCTGTGGTAAGTGAGGTGTCCAGCTCACCTAGGGCTCCTTGGTAACTGTGGCAAAATTAACCTCCTGCAACTGTGACGTTCTGAGCCTCCTGCAGTCCAGACCAGGAGAAAAGCTAATGTTCAAATATTTATAATTCCCCCTCTCTTCCCTCAATTGCACAAGGCACAAACTACCAATCAAGTGCCCAGCCCATGGATAAAAGCAAGAATTGGCATCATGGGACTGCCCAAAGTCCTCCTTGAACTTGCATTCTCCCAATGTAGACACAGGAAATCAGATTCTGGAAAATCTGACAAAGACAGACCACACTGCCTACTTTAAGGCAGGGCAGGGCTAATCTGATCTTTGTAACAGGTCTTTATTTGTAGTGATATCTGTATCTGAAGTGTTGTAGTCAGCTTGGCTCTGACCCAGGAGATGGTGCCTCAGGACTGTTATCCTCAGCGGCTTTAAACGGTGCTCTTCTGGTTGATTCGATAAACACTTATTAAGCAACATTCCATACACCTGGCCCTAAAGAATCTGAAATAAATAACAGTATTGTATTGAAATCTTGTCTTAAGGACCAACTCAACCTTAGTTTGATGAGAATGAATAGAAGTGTCCCTTTCTTGGTCAAAAACCAGGACAACCTTTAGGAAATCATTAACAGGACTTAGTATACACAAGCACTCCACCCCCTTCCATTTTTGTGACTTTTGCTGGGGAGTGGTTGGTTAATTTTTTTTTTTCTCTTCTGGGGATGGGGTGTTGGGGTGACCTTTTTATTTCCTAAGTCATTTTGCTCAGTTAGATGTAAGTTTTGTTGAAAAGTTTTGTAGCGGGGTAAATTTTTAGCCCAGGTAACCCTTTCTGATTTAGACAATAGGATTGCAGTTTCCATTGCTTTAGGGGATGAATGACTCAGCAAAATGTTATAGTCAGTTCTCAGATTTTAATTTTGCGAAGCCTAACCATTAGGGGGACACAGAGAAAAATAACTAGGAGCATGTATACAGCCAGTTTTGGAAAATATGTCTTATTTTCTGTCCTTAACCCTTACAACTACAAATTAGATAAAGTTTACCAGACTAGGGGGGACATGGAGATCCAGAGATGAGAAGAATAAGAGTATTTAGATGCTGGTGTGTTCCTAAGAATTTGCCCTGCCTTCTTCCCAGGCCAGTTTAGGAAAGGCTTCATGATAAAACTCCCAGAGAGATTTGGGGGATCTCATTGCCAGGGACCAATATGTCCTTTCACAGCAAGGGCCTAGAAAGTTACAAAGCTCTAGAGTTTCCCTTCTTGTAGGCACTTCCAATCTTTATGTGTTTATCTTGAGCCTCTTCCCTCAGTTGCCTTGGGAGGGAGAGGGATTGCCCCTCACAATAGATGCTGCATTTTGATGATTCCTTGTCTTTTCTTCCCCAGTCTTTCTGTTTAAATTGTCAGAGATGCAGGTAGGGATACTAGGGTGATGAAGAGGAGGTGGTTGAGCTCAGGAAAGAAAATAGTAAAGATAAACGCAAAAACCAATGTGGTAGACAGCTCCAAGATGGCGCCCAATGATCCTTAATTTCTGGTATTCATTCTCTTGCACAGTTCCCTTCTACATCAAATATGGCTGATCTGTGTAAGCAGTAGGATATTCTAGATGTGATGTGTGACTGTCGAGGCTAGGTTATACAAAAACACTTCCATTTCTATTTTGCTTACAAAAAACTGTGCATAGTGATAAAAGTTTCTGATTGTTTTAAGATGCTAATCTCTGGACTAATTTGTAATGATAGTCAAAAATGAAACAGAAAATCACAGATAATGCAGAGATCAAACAAAAGCCAAAAGTTCATTCTTTAAAAAGATTATTAAAAACTAATACACATCTGGTGAGACTTGCGAAGAAAAAGAATGACTCAGTTATCCAATGTCAGAAATGAAAATAACACACGTAGATGCTATAGATAATACAGAGATAAAAAGAGGGGTTGATGAAACACTTTGTGCCAACAAATGTGAAATTTTTATGAAAAGAACAAACTCCTAAAAAAATATATAACACCCTATTAATTGGGGTGAGGCTGACCTACTGTAACATACAAAACAAAACATACAATGCCTTAAAAAAAAGGATGATCTATTTCTCTTTTATTTTGCAGTTTTCAGGAAAGTGATTGATGAGGCAGCTTCCCTTGACGGGGCCATCCAGAGAGATCACTGATCGGAATTTTGCAGGAAAGAGAAAGCACACTCAAAACAGGGCTGTTGAGAGAAGTTCTTTTAGGGGACTATTGACACAATGGTGGGAATGTAGAAAAGAAGCTAACAAGAAAAAGTACAACACTCCATTGTTAGCAATGGAGTGAGAGAGATTGCGGGGTGTGGGGGGGGGTGGGGGCGGGAGTCCAGGGACTCTTTCCAACCCTAGGTTTGAAGGAACAAGGGGTGGAAGCAGTTACTAGAACCAGAAGAGAGTAGATAAAGTGGAGACTCTCCCAATAGATGCTCTGGTCATTGGTAGAAAGAGGCAGCTAACCTATGACAACTCAGCAGAGACAGCAGAGGGAATAAATGTCTTGACGGAACTCCCCTTCCACCCTCCCAACTAGAATCCAGAAGGCAGGGAGCTATTAATGGAGCCCAGAAAGCCTCCAGGACACAAAGCAATGGAGAGTTGCATAGAGAGTGTATCTTGAGCAAAAATAGCTTCATCTTATTGCTGCCCCATCGCCTAGGTTACTATAGTTATCTGCATGGTGGAAGGCAGGTCACCCCCATGTCTGTATTTCATCAAACTGGAAGGAGAAGGAGGTTGGTGGATGTCAGGGAGAAATACCCCATGTCTTAAGGCCTAGAACCAGGAATGGTAGTCATTATTTCTACTCCCTTACCAATGGTAAAAACTAATCACATGGCTGTACCTAACTAACTGCAAAGAAAAATGGATGATGTAATATGACTGGGGAGACATATGTTCAAGGAGGAAAAAAAGAATAAATTCTAGTGAACAATTAGTGGTCTGTGCCACAGTCCACCTTTTAGCCAACAAATATCCATCTGCACCCTTCTCTTACACATTAGTTCCCTCACCAAGAAATATAACCCCAAATTCCATCCAATTTCTGCATCCAGCTCAAAGCACAGGATCTCTGGGTGATGTTTGGACCTCTGCGTTAGGTCCAGATTTGGCTGCATGAGGCAGCCTTGAAAATAAAATGATTGTCTCCACAATACATCCAATTACAATGGTTGAGTATGAGCTGAATAACTATAATAAACACTCCTAGTTAAAAAAAGAAGAAGAGGAGGGGGAGGAGGGGGAGAAGGAGGAGGGGGGAGGAGGAGGAGGAGAAGAAGAAGAAGAAGAAGTAGTATAGAATATACTCAGTAGTCACTGGTCCATAACAATGATATTATTCCACCAGGGAGGAAATGAGGTGGTTACTTGTCTTGGCAGCGGTGTATTTTCCCATGTCCTCTATGAATCCAAATTTTGCCCTTTCAGAATTCTTTCTGGTACATTATGCTATAAGGCCACATCTAAAGTGAGTCTTGGAAAGACTGTGTAATTTTAATAGCCTCCTTCTTATAGGTGTAGGTTTGAGAATCTGAGGACATTTCCAGGCCAGAGTTTTGGTTGCTTTTGAAATGTAAGTATCTTAGAAATCTGATAAGCTTCTGCATCTATTTGTTTCCAGTAATTGCCATGTGCCAGCAACAACATTCAGATTTCTTTTTGGAGGTTAGTTTTTTTAGCCTAGTTTACTTCCATGTCTACCCACTTCTCTCTCCCTCATTCAAATGCTGTCTCCTTTGAGGCCATCTGAAGGAACAGGTAAAAGGAAGCAATATAATCTCCCACAGGGCTGGCTCCCTTGGCTTTCCTAACTGGGAGGCATTTGGGAAATGCTATGAGCTGTAGCAATTTTACTTCCTGGTGTTGGGGCACAGAACCAAATTTCTAGACCTTCTCTATAGCCTCTGCTTTAGGCCTGCTAGTTCTTACCCGAGCACATAATTTTATTACAGTCCTCTACTAAAAACATTAAAGAACAACCAACCTTTACATATGAACATTCTGGTTGCTCTCTGGGGAAATGGCCAGCCTTTCAAGATACTGCAGGAAATGGTTTTATTAAATATTTTTGTGAGGAACATTACAAGGGTCTCCAGCTTTGTAGCCTGTGATGTTTCTTCAACTCTAACCACATATTTAAGGTTACTTTTAGAACCACTTCTAGGTTCAAATTCCTATATTTTTAAGGTCACGCTAAGCTGTTGTAACAAAGTGACCTCTTATTTAGTGGCTTAAAGAATATAGAATTACTAAAAGATAGTACATCATAGTGGGTGAGAGCACAGATTGCGGAGCCCAATTTTCTGGATTTGAATCCCAGTTCAGTTAACTTAATAACCGTGCAACTCTGGCCTTCTCTGAGTCTCAGTTTTCTCTTCTTCAAAATTGAGGTAGTAAGAGTAACTAACACTTAGGGTCGGTAAGAGGATTAAAAGAGTTAGGATATGTAAAATTTAGAACAGTGCTTGTTATACGCCAGTGTTATATACACGCTTCCTAATTTTAAAAAGCATTTATAACCTCTTTCACGTCAGAGATCTCAGATGACTGTTCCTGAGACAGATAAATATGAAAACTCTGATCCTTGTGGTACTCCAGCGGTCTAGTAGTTTTCACGAAGGAGCATGTATTCTGCAGAGCATTAACATGTTCATGATCAATCATCATATTGGATTCCATTATATTGGATTCCATCCCATAGAAAAGGGAAAGAGAGGGTGAGGAGACAGGCCAAACATCTTCAGACCCAACCTGGAAATGGCACTCCTACTGACATTCTATTAATAACACCATAGTCATATGCTGACACCTAATTGGAAGGGAAGCTGGGAAATTTAGTTTAGCTGGGGAGCCTTATGCCCAGAGAGGAAGGATTTGGGTAGGTAGCCAGTGTCCTCTATCATAGTTCCTTAAACTGACTCAAGAAGAGTTTGTAAATCATTATAATTCTATTACCGTTAAAGAAATTGAATTTGTAATAAAAAATTTTAACACTAAAAGAAACTAAATACTAGAGATAATCAAGTGTTAATAAAGTTGAAACGGATAAACACATTGTAGTAAACTCATACAATGAAATAGTATACAGCAATGTATACCACAACTAGAGCTATTTGCAACAACATGGATGAATTTCACAAATGATGTTGAGCTAAAGAAAATCAAAATTAATACATGTGGGGTGATTTTATTTGGGTTGAATTCCGAAAAAGGCAAAATTAAACAATGTTGTTGGGGTATGCATGCTTAGGTGGTTACATTAGAGAGAAGAGGAAGATGATGGTTATCACAAAAGTTAGCGTAGTGGTTTCCTCTAGGGAAGGCGGGGGTTGTTTGTGGTCAGGGTAAGATACATGGGGAAACTTCTGGAGTACTAGCACTGTTACGTTTCCTGACTTGGATGATGGTTTGCATTGATATTTCTTTATAATTATTCTATAACTGTGTATATATTTTTTATACACTCAGGTATATACAATGTATCTCACAATAGATTTTTCATGCATATGGAAAAGCTAAGAACAACTTCAGAAAATAAAAATGAAGGGCAGGGATAGACCTAATAATAAAAACAGTTTAGTATTTGTGCAAGAAAAAACCAAACAGACCAATGGAATAGAACAGAGATCTCAGAAACATATTTCTGTCTAGGGAATTCAAATAAGATAAAATTAGCAGCACCAATTAATAGGGTAAGGATGTTTGTTTAGGAAACAGAAGTGGGAGAACCGACTCGCACTATGGAAGGACATAAAATTATGTCCTACCTGACATCACTAGGTAACTACCAACCAAGGAGCAACTCTATAACCTTTAGAGTTAATAGGAGACAACATAGGAGAGTATCTTTATGACCTAAGGATAGGGAAGGACTTCTGAAACAAAGTTCCAAAAATATAAACCCTAAAACAAGAAAGTTGATTGAATGAATCATCGAAATTAAGGATTTCCATTCAGTGCAGGACACCATTGACAAAGATAATAGATGAATATCAGAATGAGAATTATTTGCAATGTTAAACTGACAAAATATTAATAAGTAGAATATATTAGGAACTCTGGAGAATAACAAAGTGGAGATAGTAACCCCAAGGAATAACAGGCAAATAGTGTGAAGAGGCAATCTGCAGAAGAAGGGAAAAAAATAAAGCACATGAAAAGCTCAGAATCTTTAGTTATCAGAGAAGTGCCAATTAAAACAGCACTCTTAAATTACTTTATACCTATTAGGCCAGCAAAATTAAAAGGCTCAATATTGTCAAGTGTGGATGGGAAGTTAAGAATACAGGGAAACTTGTGCATCATAGGTAGGAGTGTAGATAATTTTGGCCACAATAAATAAGACCCAGAGCTCAAGGAATCATAAGAACTGTAGGATCCAGAGTCATGCCTGCAGCCAAACTAGCAGAGCAGATGCTTGCTATACTGCCTCTTTTTTCAAGGTTTCAAATTTACTCTTGCTCAAGCACTTCTGATTTGAGACACAAAATCACCTCCTGTACTATGGCTTCAAGAGTTGTGGAAGTTTAGGTTCTATTTTCCACCTCTTCAGGATAGGAAGGTGTATTAGAAGAGTGGTATCTGACCACCCCCACCCACCCCCCACCCCGGCCAAAAACCCGCCCACGCCCCAGGTGAAGTTCAGGAACTGGTATTCTATAAAATCTCCCTACATGATCTATTATGTAGCCAGGATTTTAAAACACTGCACCCAAAGGGTGTTGGAAAAGTGGTGGATGGTGCTGAGTTGGTGTCTCCACCACACCATCACAGAAGACCTAGGTGCACATACAGTATTATTGATGTGCTTGTGTTCATATTGTTTGTCACAATACTGCAGGAAATTGTCTATAGAAAGAAAACAAATCAATTACTTTTTGCCAAAACTCATTTTTCCCATGCAATGTGGTTGTTCAGAAAGCAATTTACTGGAGATGTAAATGGCCATAATTAGCACAGTACAGGGCAAGTCATTCAACTGAAAAAATCCAAGAGGAACATGCTTAAGTAGGAACAGAGAATGTAATGGAAACTTTTAACACACAATTTGATACTCTCTGCAACAGACAGAGCAGAAAAAGCTTGGTCCATCAGGGATGACTTTGGGAAATGGTGAAATGATTACTTACCACAAAATTGTGTTCATTGTGTTCAAAGCTCCAGACTTTGCCCACTAGAGGAGCCCTGTGGTTTCTAACAGCTAACTGGTATATCACATAAACCTGTAAAATGTCACTGATTCCATTAAGAAGTAAAACCTAAATGAAGTACTGATGGAGCATTCTGTGGACTGTTAGCAATTTTCACTACAGAAAAAATAGTGGCTTCTGTAGTGAATCTGAAGGCTGCCTGTGGGTAGAATGTAAGTTCAAGATCTTTGGAAAATAGATTATGAGTGGATTCTAGAGAAGCCCACTGGTGTTCAAAATAATCACATCATGTGCTAAAAGTCACACAAACACACATTCACAAACTCCCATATACACCCACCCCATATATAATTAATGGAAACAATAAGGTCAGATGTGCCCTACCATTAATAGGTTTAAATATTTTGATCCTTTCCTTTTCTTTATCTTGCTACCCTCACTCCTTTCCAGAATTTTTCCTGATGAGCACTCTCTCAGTAAATCATGTGCTTCTGAAATCCTCTGCTTCTAGGGAACCAGGCACTGACCTTCACTATGATTCCCATTAGCCCAAGAGAAAAGCTAGATACTTTCTCAACCTCTATAGTAGGTTGGATAACTTTTGGCCCAAATATCCTTGTTCTTTTCCATTAGGCAACAACAGAGTATAAATAAATTAACAAGTTGACTTTAGAAACAGTAAGTGATGAAAAAAAATGTGATAATATCAAAAGGTTGCTGGAGGTGGCATGTGCTACTTTTAGCCAGACAGAGCGAAGATAATCTGTTAGAGTCACAGTAAGTGGCTTGAGCTAGGTGTGTACATTTTGGAAACACCAGCATACTGATGGTATGTAAATCCACTGGAATTGATGGGATCACCTTGAGGGAGAATGTAGAAAGAGAAGATAGCTCAGAACTAGTCCTAGGGCTTCATCATTTTGAGGTCAGTGACAGGAGGACCCTGCAAAGAAGACCAAGAAAGTAGGAGAAAGACTGGGAGAGGGTGGAATCATGAATCCAAGAAAGTATTTAAAAAGAAGGAAGTGGTGATCTGTGCCCAATGTGGTTACAAGTTAAGTATGATTAGGGCAGAGAAGTAACCACTAGATTGGCTAACACGGATGTTATGAGTGGTTTAATAAGAGCCAATTCTGCAGCTGAGTCAAAGGAACACAAGCTATATTAGAATGGTTAAGTGGAGAATGAGAGATTAAAGATATTCCCTAAAATTAGTTACTGAACCAAACAATCATTTTCTTATGCTTATAAATGAGAAAAGAATTTGGGCAGGGCTCAGCAGGCATTCATAGAGACAGCACCAACTTCAGGGGAGGGATCTTGTGCCCCACTTTTCAATAGGAAGAGTGTCAAAGAATTTGTTTCCATCATTAATCTGTTACAAGAGGTGGTAAAATGGAAGCAGCAACTGTTGACATGTCTTTCAAAGAGATTTAAGTTTTTTACAGAAGGAGCAGAGAAAGAGAGCAGTAGGTAGTTAGAATGTGGGATCAAAGAGTATTTTCCCCAGAAAACTATGAGTGACCCTAAAGCATGCTGGTATCTAATGGCAATATTCCAGAAAAAAAAAGAGGTGGATGTTGTAGTAGGGAGAAGTTGTAACTGGGACCAAAATCCGTGAGAAGGAAAGAAAAAAAGAGACCCAGAGCAAAGAGAAGAGCTGGCCTTTCATGAACAGGAAACACTTCATTCATGGTAACAGGAGAGAAGGCAGAGACGGGTGTACAGAGGCACCTTCTACTCTGCTTTGCTCAGAAGTCTCCTTGTCAGTGATGCCTCCCCTGACTCCCCTTTCTTAAATGGTACCTCCAGTACGCCCTATACCCCTCCCTGCTTTATTCTTCTCCATAGAATATGTGCATATCCATAGTGCATATTCGCATTATCCATAGCACTGCATATGCAAGAGTGATATATTTTACTGATTTCTGGCCCATAGCAGGGACTCAATAAATGTCAGCCAAGTGCCTGGAATGAATAAACACTGGAGAGATGTACTTGATGAGCTGTAAAGTCAGGAGTGGTGCGGAACGAGATGCTTGATACCCAGATGTCTGAAGGTGACACACGGTGGTAGACAGGTGAGAATAAAATTATATCTTAGGGGTTCCAATCACAGCCCTCCCTTCCTTCTGTACCTTTTCTGGCTGAGTCACGGTGGGTGATCAAGTTACTTAACCTGAGCCACAAAGATGAGGACCTTGTTAACACAAAGTGAGCGCTCCTCAAAGCCTGGCTCTCCTTTCCCACAGCTCTCCATTTCCTCCAGCCTGCTAGTTCTCCCCTTTTTGCCCGGTCTAGGCAGCTAGTTCTCGGTCTCCTCCCTTTAAAGCGCAAGGAGCGTGCAGCTCCAGGCCGCAGGCGCCGGGCCCAGCTCAGGCCGTCGGCGTCGGCGTACGGGGCCGGCCGCGTGAGCTGCGCCGCGGGGAGGGGTGGAGCCAATCCCTGGGCGGCCCGAGGCTGCGGGCTGATGGGGGTCTCCTGCCCGTCTCCTGTCCTTGCGTCCGTGTATCCTTCCGTCGTCTGTCCCAGGCCATGGCAAAGCTGACAGTGCTCACCCTCGAGACTGGGGCTGGCACTCTTCAGGGATCACCGCTCTTCTTATCTGTAAGTTGAGTTGTGCCGAGGGCTGCGGCCCACCCCGCTTCTTGTCCGTCCCACCCCTTGGCCAGGCCCTGGAGGCTCCCGCCACTCCCAAGCAGGTTCCGGGCTCTTAGAAGATCTGCAGGCGAGCGCTGGACGTACGTCCCACAGCGATTGCATCAATATCCAACTTTCCCCGGCCACCTGAAAACGTACCCTTGCTCATGGCCTGGGAGAGAGGTTAAGGAGAGTTGTTGTCGGTGTGAGTGGCCCAGCTGTTGGCACACACAAATTAATTTTTCATGAAAGCGGTGTATCTTGGCTACAGATTCACTTCCCAACTTTGCTTCAAATTAGATAACCAGATTGGAGGGAGGCCCTGATATTGTGTAAATTTAGGGAAGGAGCTCCCGCCTTGGCTGCCCGGCCGTGGCACAAACCTTCCCAGCTTGGAAGAGACAGAAAACTCGCGTGTGGAGCGGAGCAGGTGGGAAGGAATGGGCGCCGTGATGGCCCACCCGCTCCAGTGGGGGATGCGTGGGGCGTCAGGGGAGAGACCCTGGCACTGGCATTTGATGTCCTGGGCTCTTGCTGTGTCCCTTCCATTGTGGGATCTTGGGCAAATCACTTTACATTGCTAACATTAGCTGCTTCAGTAAGCCTCGTATAGGAAGCACTTAACAATGTGCCTGGGATATAGTTAAGTATTAAATAAATGTTAGTGCCCTGCTTCCTTTAAAGTATTTTTATAAAGCTTTAAGTACTATACAAGGGGAAAAAGGTTTCTAAGAATGTATCGGTAGTTTTGTTAGTAACTTTTTTTTTTTGGCTGCGTTGGGTCTTTGTTGCTGCGCGCGGGCTTTCTCTAGTTGCGGTGAGCGGGGGCTACTCTTCTTTGCGGTGCGCGGGCTTCTCATTGCAGTGGCTTCTCGTTGCGGAGCACGGGCTCTAGGTGCGCAGGCTTCAGTAGTTGCGGCATGTGGGCTCAGTAGTTGTGGCTCGCGGGCTCTAGAGCGCAGGCTCAGTAGTTGTGGCGCACGGGGCTTAGTTGCTCCGCGGCATGTGGGATCTTGCCGCACCAGGGCTTGAACCCGTGTCCCCTGCATTGGTAGGCGGATTCTTAACCACCGCGCCACCAGGGAAGTCCTAGTAACTTTTTAATAGGGGTTCAAAGTCTAAAGATCATCCTAATCCCTAAGGCTTAATCAATAAAATCTCATTATTTACTTTGAAGTACAACATCACTAAAAATCAAATTGAACATTTTGGATTTTTAGAAAAAAATCGTATGACCCTATGGACTGATTAGAAACATACATTCAGAATAGGTTTTTGTAACTATTGGGTTTTTCTTCTACTTGTTGGTTATTTTTGGAATCACAAACTGTTAGAAAAAAGTAAGAAACAGTGATTTGGGGTTTTTAATCATGTAAAAATTATGGTTTGTGGATTTTCATTAATCATGGTACTATTTGTTGCCAAAGGAGAATATATATAGTATGTATTACATTTATATGTTTATAAATACATTATATATGTATATTTGTGCGGTATTACCCTGGTGTTACCCATTATGAAAATAAATGAGATGTAAATATATGACACCCCTTCTAGGCTTTCTCCTTTTGATTCTCCATTTACATCTATCCCTGGGTTTGTTCTGCCCACACTCTTCAAATTGCCCCACACAGTTTGAAGATAGGCCCTCACTCCTTCCCGGCAGATCTGTAATCTTCTAAAGGATTACAGATCTGCCGGGAAGGAGTGAGGGTCTATCTTTCTGGTTTACCTTCCTTAATTTACTCTAAGGGTGGAGACTGTAGGCATTTTGTATATGCTTTTGTGTAAGAGTATAGCTTTACCACTACCATCCTAAAAAGTTTCTCTATCAACATGAAGTCTTAGCTTATTTGATCCAACATTAATATTTCCCCAAATTTGTTCACAAGTCACAAGACATGCTCCATAAAAAATACGTTTCTTGGATAAATAAATTTGCGAAGTGTTGTCTACTGTAGCCTTTTCCTAGAGATTGACAGTGTATTCTGGCATGTTGAAAGCTTTGAAAAGTCCTTCAGTAACAAAACAAACAAACAGAAAATGATTTTGCTTTGTCATTTCACAGACTTATTTGCCCACATCCTTCACTGCCTTTTTTGGTACCATCTATAAACATCCTGTATAACTCTCTGGGATACAGTTTGAGACAGACTATTGTACACCATTGATTTGCACCAAGACTTAAATTTCAACTGAAAAAGTTGAGGCCTGGCCTTGGGCAGCAGATGGACCTTGGCCTTGGTTTCTGGGCCCCAAGCCTGATTCTGATTTGTCTGAAGGGACCAACGCACACTATGGTCATAGCTGAACATAATATCAGTCTCTGTGAGTCTCGCTGTTGGCCTTGCCTGTGGTTTCTTTTTGTGGATGGGGTGCCTGCTGGAGCTGCTTTGCCGTGGGGTTGCTGCAGTGGGATGACCTGGTCTAGTTAGAAGTAAGAATTTACTGTTTTACTTTCAGCACCTGGACCCAGCAAGTGGGGAGGGAGCCTCAGTCCTTGAACTTCTGGCTGTAATCAGATGGCTGAGAAGGGAAAAGGAAAGTGGAAGTGGGGTGGACCTCTGGTTGTTGAATAAAAAAGAAGGCTAGAGCAGCCACGGCAGAAGTAGGAGCAGGAATAGGAGCAATGGGCAGCTAGGAGGATGGGTGGTTATGAAGATGGAGGGCGGTTGCAGAGCCTTCGATTAGCCCAGATACGGGAGGAAGGGAAATTGCACTCACTGTTTGAAAAGCTCTAAAGCCTCACTACTCAAAAGGACTGTGGACCAGATGCATGAGCATCATCTGGAGTTCCCAGGACTTGCAGAATCTCGGGCCCCAGCCCACACTATTGAATCAGAATCAGCATTATTTCACAAGCTCCTCAGGGGATGTGTATGCATGTCTCTAAAGTGAGACAGGAGGGAAGGGGGCGGGCATAACCCTTGAAAGAATGACAGAGCCATTGAGGACACAACAAAAACTGCTTAGCCGCATAGCACAGGGAGATCAGCTCGGTGCTTTGTGATCGCCTGGAGGGGTGGGATAGGGAGGGTGGGAGGGAGGGAGACGCAAGAGGGAAGAGATGTGGGAACATATGTATATATGTAACTGATTCATTTTGTTGTAAAGCAGAAACTAACACACCATTGTAAAGCTATTATACTCCAATAAAGATGTTAAAAAAAAAAAAGCTTAGAACAGATTAGGCCCGAGATGGCAGAAGATTCCACTCGCAGTAGAACTTGAGCCTCATTATGCACTCATTGTAATACATTACCATATGCCAAACGACACACCCACAGGCGCCATGACACTTCCCCGGCCAACCATAGAAGGCCAAAAAGTGGGCGGTGACCCAATTCCTGGAAATCCTCTCCCCTTTCTCGAAATAGCTGGAATAATCCCCCCACTTGTTAGCCTATGAAATTACCCAGCCCATAAAAAGTAACCACTTCTGCACCCCGGGCCTCTTGCCTTCTGAGCCGGCTGGCACTCTGTCTGTGGAGTGTATTTCTCCCAGAGCTGCTCTCCTTCTGAGACGCCCAAGTTCTGTCTCTGGAATGTGTATCTCTGCTTTCCCTTTACTCTGGCTCGCTCTTGAATTCTTTCCTGCCCAGAGCCAAGGACCCTCACTTGGCGGCCTGAGACCTGGGTCATGACCCTCCTCTCATGCCCCATTTTCCTGCAACCTCTTTACAAAGTCTGTTAATAAATCTACTTCTTACCTGTCACTTTGCCTCTCGCTGAAGTCCTTCTGCGCCGAGACATAAAGAACCTGAGCTTCGTTAAGTCCTGAGACTAGGTGTGCGGTTGCAATCAGAAGACTGTGGGTTTCAGTCCCCTCTTAAGCCAGACATTGTGGATTCCAGCCCCACACGAGGGTCGTCTGTGTTCGCGTCCCACATGAGGTGTGACTGGATTCGAGTCCTATCTGAGGTGGTATCTGAGGTGCGTGGTTTCAAAAGGACATTCAAATCCTGCGTCACGCATCTGAGAACCAGATCAAGAGCTCCTGGAGGGTCAGTAAATTACCTTTATCCCCATTTGAGAGATAAGACCTCTGAATCTCAGAGAAAATCATTCATCTGCCCAAAGGAGTGAAGGGAAGAGATTATGTCCTGAGACCGGCAGCAGGGTCGAGGTGAATCCGCAGAGGCGATACATCTTTTTTTCCTCAGAGACGCGGTGTATGCGAGTGGGGCAGGTTCATAAGAAGTTATATAGTCCTGGGGCTGGAAGGAACTTGTGGAAGAATACTTGAGGGGTTCCCGGATGCTTCTGAGGTGATAGCAGCACAGAGCAAAGAAAGACGGGAGCTCCCCTGGATCAGTAGTCTTCCCTGCGCTTCTTTGTAGTTGGCTGCTGTGGCCTCGCGCGATGTGCACTGCGCAAGTCCCGGAAATGCCGAGGACTACGATATAAACAGCGCCCCCTGTAGTGTGGAATGTTGCAGCCCCGCGTCTCTGGGACAACTTCCTCATTCCTAAATTGCCCACTGTAATGCATGAGACCCTTCATTAGAAGGAAACAGCAAAGCTAGCATTAATATTTCTGCCACCCCCATGCCCACTCTAGTGGGAAGCACGCTCTAGTAGGAAGAGGGCAGTGGGGGAATTGCAACAGACTTGGGTTGCATCTCAGTTCTGCAACTTTCAAGTCACTTTGTCACTGACCCAGATTCTTGGACTTTTGTTGTTGTTGTTGGTGGTTTTTTTTTGCGGTACGAGGGCCTCTCACTGTTGTGGCCTCTCCCGTTGCGGAGCACAGGCTCTGGACGCGCAGGCTCAGCGGCCATGGCTCATGGGCCCAGCTGCTCTGCGGCATGTGGGATCTTCCCGGACCTGGGCAAGAACCCGTGTCCCCTGCATCAGCGGGCAGACTCTCAACCACTGTACCACCAGGGAAGCCCTCTTGGACTTTTTAATCAACAGAAATTGATAACAGGTCAGAAGAGAAATTTAGGCAAGTCTTTTTGGGGATCTGTGCTGCAGCACGGGGAGCGAAAACAAATAACGGGTTCCCTTGCTTGCTCCCTGAGGGAGGGCGATCTGGTCCTTTAAATGGGGTGTGGGTAGGGGCAGATCCAGCAGCTGGGCCAGAGGGGCGGCGTAGGTGGCCTGCCCACCCCCTTGGTGGAGCTGTGTGCAGGGATCATGTGCAATACTCTGTTTTTGTTCCAGACACCTCATGAATGGCAGTTGGGTCTTTGGTTTTTTTGTATCATATTGTCCATAATTTGTCCCAACTGCACAAGCGCGCAGTTATTTTTAGTCCCTTATAGTTTGTATTCTGTTGCTTGAGGAGGTGTTTGTCCAAGTGCAAGCATTGTAGCAAAGGGTCCTGGGTCCCAGGTCCCAGCCTGTCTCAACTTTACCATTCTGAGCCTGTTTCTCCACCTAAATATTATGGGCTCATAATACATATCACATTAGGAGATATATATATATAAAATCTGGCATATGAAAGATACTCCGTAAATGTTAGCTTTTATTATTGCCATATGCTATCTCAAAAATCTACCTATGAAGGTTGCAGGATACAAAATTAATGCACAGAAATCTCTGGCATTCCTATACACCAACAACAAAAAATCAGAAAGAGAAATTAAGGAAACACTCCCATTTACCATTGCAACAAAAAGAATAAAATACCTAGGAATAAACCTGTCTAAGGAGGCGAAAGACTTGTACTCAGAAAACTATAAAACACTGATGAAAGAAATCAAGGATGACATAAACAGATAGAGAAATAGACCGTGTTCTTGGATTGGAAGAATCAATATTGTGAAAATGACTATACTACACAAAGCAATCTACAAATTCAGTGTAATCCCTATCAAACTACCAATAGCATTCTTCACAGAATTACAACAAAAAATTTTACAATTCATATGGAAACACAAAAGACCCCGAAGAGCCAAAGCAATCTTGAGAAAGATAAGTGGAGTTGGAGGAGTCAGGCTCCCTGACTTCAAACTATACCACCAAGCTAAGTAATCAAGACAGTATGGTACTGGCACAAAACCAGAAAAATAGATCAATGGTACAGGATAGAATGCCCAGAGATAAACCCACGCACATAGGGGTACCTAATTTATGACAAAGGAGGCAAGAACATGCAATGGAGAAAAGACAGCCTCTTCAATAAGTGGTGCTGGGAAAACTGGACAGCTACTTGTAAAAGAATGAAATTAGGACACTCCCTAACACCATACACAAAAATAAACTTCAGATGGATTAAAGACTTAAATATAAGGCCAGACACTATAAAACTCTTAGAGGAAAACATAGGAAAAACACTCTTTGACATAAACCACTGCAAGATCTTTTTTTGACCACCTCCTAGAGTAATGGAAATTTAAAAAAAATAAACAAATGGGACTTAATTAAACTTAAAAGCTTTTGCACAACAAAGGAAACCATAAACAAGACAAAAAGACAACCCTCAGAATGGGAGAAAATATTTGCAAATGAAACAACAGACAAAGGATTAATCTCCAAAATATACAAACAGCTCATGGAGCTCAATATCAAAAAAACAAACAATCCAGTTAAAAAATGGGTGGAAGACCTAAAGAGACATTTCACCAAGGAAGACATACAGATGGCCAAGAGGCACATGACTAGATGCTCAACATCACTAATTATTAGAGAAATGCAAATGAAAACTACAATGAGGGATACCTCATGCCAGTTAGAATGGCCATTATCAAAAAATCTAGAAACAATAAATGCTGGAAAGGGTGTGGAGAAAAGGGAACCCTCTTGCACTGTTGGTGGCAATGTAAATTGATACAACCACTATGGAAAACAGTATGGAGGTTCCTTAAAAAACTTAAAATAGAACTACCATATGACCCAGCAATCCCATTACTGGGCATATAGCCTGAGAAAACCGTAGTTCAAAAAGAGTCATGTACCACAGTGTTCATTGCAGCACTATTTACAGTAGCCAGGACATGGAACCAATCTAAGTGTCCATCGACAGATGAATGGATAAAGAAGATGTGGCACATATATACAATGGAATACTACTCAGCCATAAGAAGAAACGAAATTGAGTTATTTGTAGTGAGATTGGTGGACCTAGAGTCTGTCATACAGAGTGAAGTAAGTCAGAAAGAGAAAAACAAATACCGTATGCTAACGCATATATATGGAATCTAAAAAAAAAAAAAAGTACTGGTGAGCCTAGTTGCAGGGCAGGAATAAAGAGGTAGACACAGAGAATGGACTTGAGGACACAGGGTGGGAGGGGGAAGCTGGGGCAAAGTGATAGTAGCATCGACGTATACACACTACCAAATGTAGAATAGTTGGCTGGTGGGAAACAGCGGCATAGCACAGGGAGATCGACTCGGTGCTTTGCGATGACCTAGAGGGGTGGGATAGGGAGGGTGGGAGGGAGGCTCAAGAGGGAGGGGATATGGGGACATGTATATGCATATGGCTGATTCGCTTTGTTGTGCAACAGAAACTAACACAGTATCATGAAGCAATTACACTCCAATAAAGATCTATTAAAAAAAATCTACCTATGAATGATCCACTTAATGAGTGGTACTTGAATATATATTGTGATAATACCTCACTGAGACCATAGGCTAAGGACGAATAACTCACTGGCCCTCCTCTATCAATGCAACCAACATCATCTCCATCTGATGCACTAGCCTACTAATTCCACAAAACAATTCAGCAGACATCTACCAAGTACCTTCTTTTTTCCTCGAGTGCTGTATTCATGTGGGAAGTCACAGGGATGAATAGGATGCAGTATTCACTCACAGATTTCAGAGTTTACTGTGAGCAATGAGACCACAAACTGATTACTGTAAAACAATATAGTAAGAGCCTCTGTAGATGTATATGTGAAGGTTCATGAGGATAAATGAAGGAGTTACTAATCCTGTCACAGAGTATCAGTAGGAGCTGCAGACATCGTGAGTAAGAATCTTCCAGGTGGATTAGCAGGAAGGACTAGGTGGAGGGAAAACTTGCATAAGAAAGTGATGTAGAGAAAAGGGTCCTTGGTGTCATGGCACCTGATTTCAAATCCCAATTCCATCTTTTTAAGGATAGTAGGACCCAATAAGGAATATTGAATAATGAGGGGTGTGCAGTGGCAGAAGGTAGACCGGGCGAGGATGCATATGGTCCCAAGGAAAGTTCCAGAATGGATTTCTTAATGCATAGCTAAAGATCCTTGCTTTCTTTTGTAAGGAGCTGGCATGTATTTGCAAAGAATAATTCATAGCAGGGAGTATGTGATTTCTGGCCAGAGTTCAGCAGCTTATAAATCAGCAACCCATCTCAAACATTGAACTTTATCCTTTGGACCTGGAACATTTGGACTTAATCAAGCCCTTGACAAGATATTTCCTGATAATTGAAAATAAAATAGAAAAATATGAGCTGGCTTATAGTAACGCAAGCTGAATTGTCTTCTGGTACTTCCTTCAGCTTTTTGGAAGTGGTGATACTGGTAAATTTTGCTGGGCAGAGGACCAAATGTGATCTTTGCATTCATACTTCAGTTCTAATCCCAGCTCAGCCACTTCCTAATTTTGTATCCTTGAAAAGCCACTTAATCTTAGTCATCTATAAAATAGGGAAAACAATACCTCAGGGAGAGATTTGAGGATTAAAGCAGAGTAATTACAGTACCTGAACTGTGCTAGTAATGATTAGTCTGTTGAGATTTGACTTCTTTTGGCCACAAATTTGAACCCAGAGCAACTGAGTGCTCACTTAATGCCTCCTTACCTACTGTGGGCTCCCTTTAACTGTGATTATTCTGCCTTTTCCAGGTTAGAGATCAACTTCCATGAGAGAGAAGCCTAAGTTAGAATACAGGCTGATCAGTTCTGGCTTTTCTCTGCTCTCTGTGAACACATCACATTTAATGAACCTTGCAAGCCAGGCTGCATACCTCTTCTTCCTGTATGATTTTGACTCTAAAAAAGCTAATTTGGCTATCCTTGGCATTTTTCCCAAGTCTTGACCCACTCACTGATTGCACGTTACTGACTCTTCTTCTATGTCACTCTTTGTAATGTCCTTGATTATGACCTCCACTCTTAACATCTTGTACCTGTCCTTTGAGTTCCTTGGGGCACTCTGTGTATATTCACGGAGCTTTCTGTAGACCAGTGTTTTTCAAAATGGTGGATCACAAAATCAATTTAGTAAATTATGATCAACACTTACCTATTTATTTATTTTTATTTTATTATTATTATTATTATTTTTTTTTTTGCGGTACGCAGGCCTCTCACTGTTGTGACCTTTCCCGTTGCGGAGCAGAGGCTCCGAATGCGCAGGCTCAGCAGCCGTGGCTCACGGGCCCAGCCGCTCCACGGCATGTGGGATCTTCCTGGACCGGGGCACGAACCCGCATCCCCTGCATCGGCAGGTGGACTCTCAACCACTGCGCCACCAGGGAAGCCCTATTTTATTATTTTTAAAATTGAATTATAGTTGACTCACAATATATTATTTTCAGGTGTACAACATAGTGATTCAGTATTTTTATAGATTATACTCCATTTATAATTATTATAAAATATTGGCTATATTCTCTGTGCTGTACAATATATCCTTGTACCTTATTTATCTTATGCATAGTAGTTTGTACTTCTTAATCTCCTACCCTTATATTGCCCCTCCCCACTTCTCTCTTCCCATTGGTAACCACTAGTTTGTTCTCTATATCTGTGAGTCTGTTTCTCTTCTGTTATTTTCATTCATTTGTTTATTTCTTAGATCCCACATATAAGTGATAACATACAGTATTTGTCTTTCTATGCCTGACTTATTTCACTAAGCATAATACCTTCCAGGTCCATCCATGTTGTTGAAAATGGCAAATTTCATTATTTTTTTATGGCTGAGTAATATTCCATTGTGTGTGTACATATATATATATACACACACACACACATCCTCACCAATATTTGTTATTTGTATGACCAGCATCTTTAAATAAATGAAATAGAATTGAGTAGAAAAGTTAAGAATTTATTAAATGTATTAGGGTGAGTATCACTTTGTGAACTTTGTTTCAGGGGTGTGTGTGTGTGTGTGTGTGTGTGTGTGTGTGATGTGTGTTTCTACCATGTAAAATGCTTTTCCTAACGTGGGTCTTAGTCTGAAAAGTTGGTAAGGCACTGCTCTAAACTTTCCCTTTTATTTCTTTATTGCAAACTTTTTTGATTATAATGTCAGATTTCTATTGTTGAAATATCTTTTTGTTTCTCAGGTCATGGGGGCAGATCCCAAGTTTCCTTTGAAGTCTGCTTTCTAAGTTTGTGTCCATCATTCAGGGACCCACCCTCTCCTTGCAGGCCAGGTCTTCGTCATCTATCCATTCACCTCTGGATCTCTAGCACCCAGGTTCTCTACTCTGTGCCTCAAGGTGAACTGTGGTGCTTTAACAAAGCTGATTACTAGACCCCACTGCTAACCTCTTAGCTCAGACCCTCGTAGAGGGTAGAATTGATAGCGAACGGCATGATAGTAGGAGCATGCTACATTTTTATCTGAATGAAAATATGAAATAATCCGTCACCTCCAAATTCCTATTATTTTATACCGTATTGTTAGAAATTTTATGCAAAGTGTCCAGTCACCCTTAGCCCATCTTCCTCCTTCTATGAGACTAAATTATCAGTAAGGCAAAGTGAAAACTTTCTCTGCCTGTCTGTCTTTAGTCAAATAAGATTTCTAGGAATTGTTGGATAATTGTTGCTGCTCACTCTGACTGTATTGTATCATTAGTTCTCAAAAAATGTTTATTGTTTAGCTCTCTTGGCTGTGCTAATGTTGTGGTCCATTTCTTTCAAATGCTGCGTCAATAGCTCTGTGCTGCGCAGGCAGCCTGCTGGTACTTCCTTCTCACATCTGTTCTTTTTTCCTTTGTCCTTCACTCAAATGTTCCCCGCAATGTTTATGCACTCAGATTTAGTAAGTCACTTTTGGGTGTGTGTATGTGCAATGGCTTTTTATATGTTGGCCTTGGGTATGATTTTCTGAAGTTATAAATCCTTTAAGCCCACCTGCATTTTTCAAGTAACACACCCGAAAGCAGATAGATGTCCAGTCCAGGCTTTGGGGCCACACTGGGCAGATGGGCAGGAGGCCCATCTGTCAGCAGCCCTAAAACATCAATGGAATAAATTGGAACCCTGTTGCCATTTAACCCAAATTTCCACCTAGGACTCCTGACACAGCTGATGAAATAGTTCCTGTTCTGCCAAAGCGCAGAGTCCTCAAGAGGACACTATGTATCTCCTTTGTGTATCTACCCACCTCTGCTAAATAAATACTGAATGTTGTGCCCAGGGACCCATGTGTCTGGCTCAGGTCTGGTCTGGTAGAATTGCTCAAGTTTCAGGGACCACTAACCCTGGGGTTGAAACCCAGGCAAAAAGTACAGTTAAGGAGAACTTTATTGGCTACTTACCTTTGCAACTTAATTATAATTTCTGGACAGTTTTATGCATAGTTGATTCCTTTTTTTCTCTCCCAGAACAAGAAAAAATGCTTCCCAAGAGTAAAATTGGTAGAACTTCCTAACTGTAAATTAGGAAAAGGAATAGGTAAGTATTTGAGAGGAGGCAGTATCTCGCTTGAAGTATTATCTTGCGAGTTATTTGATTAATATACTTGTTAAATTTTGTTCAAAAATAAAACTACGAATCAGGAGAGTATTATTAAGTCAGTAGGTAGTTATGAATACCAAATTACTTGACTTTTGACTTTACCAACCTACTGTCAATGTTTTTGACTGTTTTTTGATCATTTGTTTTTGTTTGGTCTGTTTAGCAAAAACAATAGGCAGTGTTTGATTTTATGGTAATATAACCTGAGCAGATGGCAGAGGAGGGACAAAAGAGGAATAAAAAGCAATGAGTAAAGGATAAAATTTTTAAAAGACCTCACACACCTATGCAGTTACCACAGGGCTTCTCCTCATGCATCTCTCTTTTAATATCTGGGAGGACAGTTTTTCCCAGAAACTCTCAGCAGATCTTCCCTTAGATCTCATTAATCAGAGCTAGACAACAGGCTGGTGCCCTAGCTGCAAAGGAAGCTGGGAAGGTAATTATGGGCCTCCTTTGTGGAAGACTGACCCTTCAGCAAAGATAAAAGGGCCAGGGAATAGCAGCTGGTAGGCAACCAACAGGAGTGTTGGAGGACTCAAGTCCCCATCTGGCTTCAACCAACCAGCTTTGTTATTTGAGAACAACTTGTTTGACATTCATGCTTTTGTTATTTTTTTTTAAAATTTTTATTGGAGTATAGTCAATTTACAATTTGTGTTAGTTTTAGGTGTACAGCAAAGTGAATCAGTTATACATATACATATATCCACTTTTTTAAAAGATTCTTTTCCCATATAAGTCTTTACAGAGTATTGAGTAGAGTTCCCTGTGCTGTACAGCAAGTTCTTATTTGTTATCTATTTTATATATAGTAGTGTGTATATGTCAGTCCCAATCTGCTTTTGTTATGTTTTGAGGGGTTTTTTTAGAATTATTTATCTCAGTTGACTGAGGTTGGAAAGGCTAGACCACATGACTTAATGCAGTTAGCATCAGTAAGCTTGATCAGATATCTTATAGTGTAATCTTTTTTTCTAGAAAACAAACATGATATTGATATTAAATATCACTGGATATTTGAAAAACAAACACCTCCACTAAAATTATTAATACCAAATCAAAAATCCCATACGTCTTGAGATTGATTGAAATCCAAAAAATTTACATGTACTTAAAGCATAACTAATTTGGTGATATTTTATTGATGTTTATATTAATAGTAAAATATTTGGCATATGAAATGTATCCCCATTTTAACCAAAGCATTTGGAATTTGTTTATATTTCCAATAGGGTTTTCAAAGAGTTTATTTGGTTTGGAATTATTAAGTATCAACATATATTGGGAGTTTATGTCTTTCAAAAACAGCAGGCTATTTTCAAATTACTGTACCTTTTGTACATTTAGTGAATTTCCATGTACTTTAAGAGGTTTTGGGCTCTAAGGGAAAAAGTTCTAGCCCATCAATTTAAAACAAATATATTAAGTGTACATTTTAAATATACTTTATTTCAATATATGAATCGCTTTTAATTTTTAGATAATCACAGTAGTCAACTGGAATAAATAAATGAACCTATCAAAGAAGAGCTAAATATGTAGCCCTATTTTCAAGTTAAGAGTGATAAAGAAAAGGACCCTTAGCTTCCTGCAACAGTGTGAAACAATCTGTGCTGTCTATTCTCTTTTCTGACAGAAACTGGCTCTGAAGATCTGGAGATACTTCGTAATGGACTGGCTTTCATTAGCTCCGTAAGTGTTTCCTTTCACTTACTGTGCTCTGAATCATTTTCTAGGACTGGCAGCTTGTCTTTTGTTTCAGCCTTTTTTATACCAATGCCCATCTTCAAGTAAAATGAGCAGTGATATGGTTCAAAAAACAAACCGTATATGCATTCATACTGATGTTATGATTTTGATAGTATATGTTCTATGTATATTTGTATTCCTGTGTGTACAGTGAACTCTTATATGCCCCTGTCTTCCATTGTGGCAATTTGTGAGTCCAGTGAGTTCAAGAATGGCTTCCCGTTCATCTGTCTATTCCTTGAAGCACTTAAGTGGTACATTCACATATTTGCTGAATTGAGTGTATATACGTGTGTACGTGTGTGTATATATATCCCCTCCCACATCATTTAGATTTTTATCTTTTTTTATACTTTTCAGAATAAGCCTTTTAATTTAAAATCGTTGATATTTTATTCCACAATTTCCAAACTTTGAAGAGAAAAGCCACCATGCTGTTGAACCTCTCCTGCGTATAGATCATTGCGGTTGGTGATATAGCTCAAAACAAAAGAAGTCAACAACCTAGTCTAGGAAAACAGAGTTGATAGGATACAGTATACAAGTCATCCAGCCATTGAAAACCCTTTGCTTCCTGTCGTAGTTCATTCAATCCAGTTTTCTCCTATGAAGATGGAAGACTAGTCATCCTCTGCAGAAGTGTCTTACAAACTCTTTTTTAAAGGAACAGAACGTATATTTCCAGCAAAATCTTACATGGGACCCAGATATGTAAAACAAATAGATATGTGTCGTTGTTCTACCTTCAGGCTAAGAAAGGAGCTGTTCCCTTTGCTTACTAGACTTCCCCTAAACCTCGTCTCTGAGATGCTTCCAATGAACCTGCTAGGGGACGGTTTAAAAACCATAACCAATGTTCTGTCCGTGTTCCTTGCTTATATTATTGAAGCCCATTCATAAATGTCTCTTTGGTCTGCTCTTCTTTTTTTTTTATCTTTGCCATGGGTTGGTAGCTTGATAGCTGTGATATTCGACACACACAGAAGGGTCTGTGCCTGTTGTGTGGGGTCACCTGGTGGAGCATGTGGCTCCCAGAGACCCCGTGGGCCTATTGCACAAGCCAACTAAGAGGCTTCCCATGTGGCCCTGTGGCCGGAACCAGACAGTGTGAACCCACGTGCCATCTACCACCTCCATCCACATTTGAAGTATTTATAAAGTGCCTGTGTTTTCTCCTCCATTATTCTATAAGGGATTAAAATATCCTGGAATAAAGAGCTTTGAACCCAATAAGCCTGGAAAAATACTTCTGACGGACATGAACAGCGGATCATGTCCACTGTTGAAGAGGATACAACAGTGTTGGAACTGAGGATCACTGGAAGTAACTTTGATTCGTCTTCATTTAACCCTCATGGGATTAGCACGTTCACAAATGAAGGTAACAATGTTTATTTAATGTTTATTAAAAATAAAGCCAAATTTAAAAAAAACAGAAAAATGTTAATGAAAGAATATTTCTTTTCATCCAACTAAAGTATAATCATGAACAATGTTCTTACTCTGGGTTTTAAACTTACCCTCGTGTTAATTAAATATAAAGTTATAACCACGTAAAGGCTTGAGTGCTAAAATATTTGAGATTTGCAAAACACCTAATTTTTAAAAATACCAACATTCACATTATCTCTGTAATTACTACAGTAATGATATTCAGCTCTAATCATTATGGGTTTTTCCAACTTAAAGAATTTTACAGATCCAGGCATTTACAGGCATAGATTTTTTCTAACGTAAGACACCTGCAACCTACAGATCCACTGACGGATGGTCACTTTCAATGCCTCCCTGCCCACTGGTGCCTCTAGTAGTCTTCAAACTGCTTCTCCACATTTTAACATGTTGCCTCATCCCTTATGCCTTCATCCCACTTCTTCCCTTCTTTTTGCAGCCATTTCCTTGGTCTCTACATTAACTCTCAATCCCGGTTGCACACACAAGCACCTGGAGAGTTTTAAAAAGCCTGATGTCCAGGTCCCAGCCCCAGCCCCAAATATTCTGATTCAGTTGGTCTGAGGGAGGCTTGGGCGGTAGTGCTTGTTACAAGCTCTCCAGGAGATAAAAATGTGAGACCAGGGTTGAGAATCACCCTGTCGTCCATCTCCTCATCAGACAATCCCTTCTTTGGTCCCTGCAGACTTTTCCCATTTTGGCGGGCTAAAATTGCTGCCTTGAAAGTTATCAGCAAGGTCTCTCTCTCTCTTCCAACTCCCCTCCTCTGCTCCCTCCCTCCCCACTTCGTTCCTCCATATCCCATTTTACACTGATCAGTCGCCCCTCCCTGATATTCCAGTACACTTATCTGTCCTCATTCTGATTCTGCTGCAGGTTGTCTCCCCTCTTTATTATTTTGTCCCTCATTCAGCCGTGTCACAGCTGTAGCTGTGCCGGCTCTCTAGGAGAACGCCCCCAAAGTGGACGACGATGATGATTTTAATCAACTCTTCAGTTCCCCCCCTTCAGCTTATTGGATACTTCTCTTTGGGTTCCTCTCCTACAGCCACATTAAACTCAAAATGTCGAAAAGTCATTCTTTATCCTCTTACCTTCCATTCTTCATGTTTACCCCATATGACTTTCCTTCTTCCGTATATGTATATATGAAATATGTCCATATATCCATATGTCTGTCCCTTTCAATGACCTCTTCACCCATTTATCAACACTATATTTTATTTTCAAAATATTTTAAGTGCAAAGAAATAGGGTGTTGGGTGTGTGCATGCTCTTTTAAATTAAAGTGGGAAAAGTAACCACATACATATTACACAAGTGCTCGTATAAATTGCTTTTGTATGAAACACTACATCATGGATTCCTTTCTCTGACAGTGCATTTAGAGCTACTTTACAATGGCTCTTTAGAATTTTGTTGTGTGGGAGTACCATAATATAGTTCATCTGTTGATGGATATTAAACCTGTTCCCACCTTTATGCTCATTGAAAACAATGCCAAAATAAACATTCTTGTACATATGTCTTCTGTGAATACTTCCTTAGGATAAATTCCTAGAGGTGGAATCTGCTGTGCAAAATGTGAATCCGGGTTTTAGTCCTCACTTATGTTTGATTTCCGACTCCCTCATTCCTCAGCTATCACCAGGGACTTTTGATACTTCCTGTCAAATGCCTCTCTTGTCCTTTCTTGTCTTTTCCTATCAGTGCCATCTTCCTGGTCCAGTCCCTTAACTCCACGTGCCTGGATTACTGCCATACGCACAGGTCATGTTACTCCTTGGTTGAAAGCCCCCTATAAGTAAGCCCTGGATCCCTATCCTAAGCCTTGAAGACTGGCCTTGGCTTCTGTTTCTGTGGCTTCAGTATTCCCACTCTTTCACTCCCCCAGCCACAACCTCACCATTAAGTGTTCCAAGGAAACGGGTGCCTCAGGCCCTTTGCACACTTTCTTCCTTCAGCCTGGAGCACTCTTTCCCCAGATATTCACATAGTTCAGTTTCTCATTTCGTTAGATCTCTGCTTTGACATCATCTTCTCAGAACTTCCCTGACTCCTGTGAAGAAGACATCTCATTACTCTCCATCCCTTTATCTGGTTTTGTTTTCCCTTTGTAGCACTTAGCACCAATTAAAATAAACATTTGCTTGTCAAATGGACTAATGGGAAGCTTCATAGCTGGCTTTTGTGTTCAAATTTCTTCAATTCAACCTCCTGAACTTTACACTATTTTCCTTTAAACACCAATTCAGTCACGTCAAAGCTTTCCAAAGACTCACTGCTTCCAAAGGCAAAGACTATGGCCTAACTTCACTTGCTGGTTCTGATCAGACCTTCTTGACCACTTAAACTGGTCTCTTTCATGTCTCAGAGTTGCACTGACTCCCAGAATCTGCTTCCCTTTGATATTATCTCTCGCGTGCTCTTTTTATGGAATTGATCATCTCACACTGTGTAAATTACACCTGAGCACACCTTCTCTTATTGATATTCACATCTTTTATCTCTTTTATCTCAGTGCTGCATCTTGCTGAGACCATTTGCAGTAGAAAGCTTAATAAGCTCTTTGGAGTTTTAGTGTCAAGGGCTGCTCATGCTTGAGGATTTTTTTTCCCCTTGTGGAGTCTGGAGTTTTTAGAGACTGTCACTGGGTCTTCCTTTAGCCATTTTTCTTTGGAGCAATCACAAATGCTTCTCTACAAAAGAGATGAAAATATTCCATCTGCCTGATACCCTAAGTACTGGTTGGAGGTGGGTTGAAATTGCTTTCTGGAGACAGGGCTGACAGCTGACAGCTCGATTAATGTTTCCATTTTTGTTTTTAATCTCTTCTCAGATAATACCGTGTACCTGCTGGTGGTGAACCATCCAGATTTTAAATCCACGGTTGAGTTGTTTAAATTTCAAGAAGAAGAAAAGTCACTTTTGCATCTGAAAACCATCAAACACAAACTTCTGCCTAAGTACTGAGATATGTCATATTTCTATTTTCCTTTAACACCAGTGGATGGTTAATCCACTTTTAGTGTTTCTTTTTGGCAGGGAGTGGGGGACGGGGTGGGGGGATAATGGCAACTCCCCTTTCTAATGATCACAAACTCCTCCAAGTGTTCTTCTGCAGAAACTTTTTTTTTAATATAAATTTATTTATTTTATTTATTTATTTTTGGTTGTGTTGGGTCTTCGTTGCTGCGTGCAGGCTTTCTCTAGTTGCGGCAAGCGGGGGCTACTCTTCGTTGTGGTGCGTGGGCTTCTCATCGCAGTGGCTTCTCTTGTTGTGGAGCATGGGCTCTAGGCGCACAGGCTCAGTAGTTGTGGCCCGTGAGCTCAGTAGTTGTGGCCCGTGAGCTCAGTAGTTGTGGCCCGTGGGCTCTAGAGCGCGGGCTCTAGAGCGCAGGCTCAGTAGTTGTGATGCATGGGCTTAGTTGCTCCGTGGCATGTGGGATCTTCCCGGACCAGGGATCGAACCCGTGTCCCCTGCATTGGCAGGCGGATTCTTAACCGCTGCGCCACCAGGAAAGTCCTCTGCAGAAACTTTTGAGGACTCAAGCCCCTCAGAGAAGACCCATCCCTCATTTCCGAGGTTGGCTGGATGCTGCTTTATGGCTCCTGTCCTCAGAGAATGTTCCTTTAATCTTTTAGCAAGAAAACACTCTGCTCTTCTCGAAAACCAGACTTAGTATTTCAAACCCAAGCCAGTTCCATAGACAATTTCACATTTTGAGCTTATTTGTTATTTATTTTTATATTAAAAGATGTAATATTACATGTTTCTGAGAACTAGAAATACATACCTAAGAGGAGATCTGAAATCTGGTGCCTCTAAGACCTCCCTGTGCTGCCTCTTCTGCTGTTTGTTTTGCACACGATTTTTGAAATAGCAGCTCTTTGGTGACACTGAGCTCCACCCCAGGCTCCTTGACAGTATGACATACAGAGAAAGAAAACACACATGGATCCCTGATCCCCAACAACCCAACACAGAGTCAACATCCTCGCTTGCCTTAGGGTTTGGTTTATGAGGTAGTGATGGATTTAGGAAAGTAATCTGACGCTATCTTCCCAAACAGTTTTTATCCTCTAATCATTATGATTTTCTAGAATCCTACCCTCTATTTGAATAATTTACCTGCAGAATTCAATTATCTCTGAATTTGTAAATCTAGATTTCTTTTAAACAGTGTGTTATGTACATGCAGGTGCCTAGCAGAGTACCTGGTAAGTGATGTGTGATCAGTGTTACCAGTGCTCCTTCCTCTCCTTTCTTACCTGGTGGATTTGGAGATGAGGAAACCGAGATCGGCGAGAAATCGAGTTACTGGATGAAAGTCAATCAACCAGTTAGTGGCCATTACAGACTACAGCCCAGGTCTTCATCTGCATGAAAGTTCAGACAACAGCTTTTGGTGGGAGAGTTTCTTCATACATTCATTCAACAAATATATTTTGGAAAGAGAATGAGGACACTGAGTGTCTGGAGAATGTGCTAAATCCCAAGATCTAAATTAGAAGAAAGTATGTAGACTAGAGAAGCTGGGCTAATGGTAATAACAATAGTGATAATAACAACTTAATGAGCTTCAACTATAAGTTGGGTGGTGCAATAACCAATTTAACAGATTATTTTATTAACTTTTTACAAATATTTTCTTTTTTTTAATTTTTATTTTTGGCTGTGTTGGGTCATCGTTGCTGTGCTCAGGCTTTCTCTAGTTGCAGCAAGCAGGGGCTACTCTTTGTTGTGGTGCGTGGGCTTCTCATTGTGGTGGCTTCTCTTGTTGCGGAGCACGGGCTCTAGAGCTCAGGCTCAGTAGTTGTGCACGGAGCATGGGCTTAGTTGTTCCGCAGAATGTGGGATCTTCCTGGACCAGCGATTGAACCCGGGTCCCCTGCATTGGCAGGCGGATTCTTAACCGTTGTGCCACCAGGGAAGTCCCACAAATATCTTCTTAATTAGGTTTTATTTCTATACCAGTTTGGATTAAAGAAAATGAGGCCTGGAGTATTTCACTTGCCTCAGGTGACACTGTCAATAAATGGTACAACTGGAACTTTAACCCTGGTTGCTGGAGTCTGGAGCTTGTGCTCTGAGTCACTATGAAATAGTGAAAACTTATTTTATTTGTTTTACCATTTAATCTTGGAAATCTCAATTTTGTCCAATTTCCCAGGGTTAGAGTATTTTTTTCTGGGCAATTGCAAATATATTGATCTTTGGCAATATAGAACCAAACTATAGTTAGTGCCACAATTAACTAAAATTCTGCTCTCTCAACCCAAGGATAAGCCATGTATATTTTCTGCTTTGTGTTTGATGGTTGTTTATATGGTTGTCTACAACATTAATATTCCAATGACTATTATAATTTGAGCATGTTATTAATAATAATAACAACACAGTGGTCATTACTGGTCATTTACTGTATGCCAGGCATGGTGCTAGTGTCTTTGATTCATTACTTCATTTTATTCTTACCCCGACATTTCAAGGTATGGAGAGGCTCAGAGCTTAGGGACATGCTGTGGCCCCATGGATGATAGCAAGCAACTCCGGAATTCAATTGGAGTTCATCAGATTTCAAAGCTATTACTCTAAACCCTTCTGCTCTGCTCCTTTTTATGAAAAATAGCAAAGGATTATAAAGCAAACTAATTTCAGAAATCTACCTTTAAAAAGGAGAGGAAAGAACCCCAGCTTGCAGGCTTATGCCTGAAGCCTGTACAGACTAATCCTAAATTCCTAGACCCTTTTTCTCATGTAGTAACTGTGGCTACCATTGACGGAGGCTTTGTGATTGGTAGGCTCCCCGCAAAGTGTACAGCAGGCATCATCTCATTGTAATTCCCACTGCAGTGCCACAAATGAAGATTCTGACCCTTAGTCGTATACTAATGAGCTGTATGACTTTGGGAAAATCATTTAACCTCCCTTTACAGATGAGAAAACTGAGGCTCTGTACGCTTATCAAAGTCGCCCAGGAGCCCAGAGCTGCGTCAGAGCTGATGTGCTGGCCATGACGCCCTCCGCAGTGGAGCGGAGATAATTCTCTCCCAGATAATGGCCCCCGGGAACTTCTGTCACCTCAATCAGCGCGGCATGACTCACTTATGTGTTCGCTGTTGTACCTATTAAAGCAGAAAAATAGACTCATATATCTTAGATTTTCAGTGACACAGGGAGAATCAAAATCAGAACAGCACCAAAAAAGCCACAGCATCCTATTTCTGAGCATTCTTGCTCACAGACATTTCACTGCATTTAGAATTATGAAACTTCATGGCTGGATGTGATCCTGTAAGGCTGAAAGATAGACCAGTCCCTCTACTCCTTTTTTATAGATAAGGAAACTGAGGCCCTGGGATGTGAAATGATTGATTTTCCCTAGATCACACAGCTAATAGTAGCAGAGCTTTCACTAGAATGAAAGTCTCAAGATTGCCAGGGTTTTTTGCACTGCCTGATGCTGACTTGGACTGTTCTATATGAGCATCAAGAAATGTGTGGCCCTGATAATAATTCCTGGCCTAATTTAATGTCTGTGGAGTTTAGTCTATCTAAACATACACACACACACACACACACACACACACACACACACTTTTTTAAAGACACAGTTTATAGGGTTTTTATGTTCCATTGCTATTAATTAATAACCTTTTAGGGTTTCTTAGGGTAATTACTGTCTTTGAGGATTGTATAGGTTGGACTGATTTCACATAATTCTGGGCTGTAACAGCTATTGTGAAGGCTCCATTCCACTTTTTGATTTTATAAGTAGACATTAATGAATGCCAATGCATAATCCTGTAACGTACCATGGCTTCACCTGCATGTGTCATATGTGTGTGTTTGAATTGCAGTTTGAATGGCATTGTCGGTGTGGGACCTGAACACTTCTGTGCCATCAGTGATCACTATTTTGTTGACCCCTACCTGAGATCCTGGGAGTTGTATTTGGGTCTAGCGTGCTCATTTGTTGTTTACTGCAGTCCAAATGAAGTTCGAGTGGTGGCCAGCGGATTTGATTTTGCTGTGGAATCAACATCTCACCTGATGGCAAGTATGTGAACTCTTTAAAATGCCATGCATGTCCCCAGATTCTCCTTAGACATCTTTAGAGCATATTCATTTTCTAAATGATGGGATGCATTTTAACATGTTATCCCAGTAAGAGGATTAGGGAAAATGTAAAATATCTTAATTTTTCAGGGGGTAACATATATCAAATCAGAATTTTCTGTTTTGTGAAGGCATACTCTTTTTAAATTGCTTTTTTGGGGAAAAAAGTGCATTTCAAGAGGGGGTACTGCAATAAACATTTAGTATTACTAAACAGCTTTGTTTTGAGGGAAGATTTTTGAGTGTATAATGAGATTAACAATTTGTAGGCATGTATATATCAGTAGTGCTGGTTTGTGACACGACAAAAAGCTTGTACCAAAATGTAAATCAAGGCACCACTTCCTTCATAAAGAAAGTGTTACCATGGGAAAAAAGTCAGCCTCACTAAGTAGTGTGCTTAGTGATGTAGCTGATTTACATTATTTTCTGGTGGTGACCGTGAAACAATTCACAGACCAGCCATGGTTTGGGGACCACACTTTGGGTAGCATTGGTGTGTATATAAAATCCTCCTCGTCTTGTATCATGAAGGATTTGTAACATACTTAGAAGGTTGGTAACATATTTAGAGGGTAGTAACATATGTAGAGAAAGCAGCACAGACAGCTTTCAATTATTCATATCATCTCCTGGTCTTCACAGATAGCAGATAATCGCGCAGTCATTTATCTCTTTGTCCTGGGATGCACTGTGCTTAGACTGGCCACAGATCGTTATGATGAATGTGACATTGCACTCAGGGTAGAGGGGAGGAAGTCTCCTCTCAGATACAGGCCAAGCGCTTGTCTTCTCTTGTGCTTTCTCTGGCCTAAAACGAGGGGCTAAAATGCAGAACCTGGGGCTTGCCATTATGTTGACAAACCAAGAAAAGCACTGTCATGCTTTTGCTCCCAGATATTTGTGTTAGAGTTAAGTTCCTTCCCTACTAGTCAGTGCCAATTAGCTTCCCACCTTTAGAAATAACTTTTCAGAGATTAAAACTCCTCTGTGCGCTGTCAACTCATTGAGTTCCTTCAGAATTTGGTGTGCTTTGAGACAGGTTCCATTTTCCAGTCTCTAAGCAAAGTTCTTCCCTAGGAAGAGTTATTACAACTTCATGGTAACCTTCTGAATCACATTGCTTCACGAGCTTTGATGTAGCTCTTTCTTCTTTGAAGGTATGTCTATATATCTGAAGTGCTGGCTCATAAGATTCATGTGTATGAAAAGCACACTAATTGGACTTTAACTCCATTGAAGGTAAGATGTATTAATACTATAAGTTTGCAGAGTGATAATTAGATTCTAATTGATTTGTGAAATTAAAAGTGAGGAAAAAAGGATTGTCTAATTGGAGTGGGTGAGGACCAATTTTTCACTCTTTTATTGAGTCATCAGCATCATATGGGTTTGTTGTTCACGTTTGCTTAGCTGCAGAGTGGGAAGCAGCAAACCACACACATCACACTGCCCACGGCATATGAAGCGCTGTCCCCAGGCCCCGTGTGACTGTGCCCGTCGGCGCATCTCAGTGACTGTCCTGAGGGGCTTCACTCTGAGAAAATTACCTTGAAGCAACATCAAATGTAACATCATGTTTGACATTAAAATCACTGGCAGGGCTAGTGTGGTATTAAGCTGAAGTAAAATGGAATTACTCATATTGGCTGGGGGAATAAAAACAAATTGTAGTTATAACTATAGGCACTTCTGCAAATTGAAAGTTAAAGGATTTTATAAGAATAAAACCCAATCCAGTATACATTCAACACAGAACCATAAAGGCACTGCTCTTGCCGAGGCAAGATGGAGCGCAAAGCTTATTTCAGGTTTGGCTCCCACTTCCGGCAGCAAATCATGCCTGTCTCCTGACACAACAATTCAGTTGAGACTCCCCCCTTCAAGTGTAATGTTATTCTTTCTTTTGAAGGATCATATTCATGAAGACCAGTTAATTGATACTTGGAGTGCCAAGAAATTTGATAAACTAGCTGGGATTGTTCTTAGAATTTGGGATGAGATGCAGATGGGTTTATGTCCTGTCAAAGTGTGGTATATACATACAATGAAATATTATTCAGCCTTAAAAAGGAATGAAGTACTAAATCATGCTGTAACACCTATGAACTTGAAGACATTATGCGAAGTGAAATAAGCTAGACACAAAAAGACAAATACTGTATGATTCCAGGAACCTAGAAGAGGCAAATCCATAAACAGAAAGCAGAATAGAGGTTACCAGGGGATGGGAAAGGGAGGAATGGGGAGCTACTGGGTACAGTTTCTGTTTGGGATGAGGAAACGTTCTGGAAATGGATCGTGGTGATGGATTCACAACATTTCGAATGTACTTGATGCCATTGAATTGTACACTGAAAAATGGTTAAAATGACAAATTTCAGGTTTTACATATTTTACCGCAATAAAAACGATCCCCTCCTCAAAAAAAAAAAAAAAAAAATTCCAAGACACAGCCAATGAATAGTCTCACTTCAGTGAGTTCCAACTCTCTAAAAATTGGGATATTTGTTAAGAGGTTCCAGTTTTTCCCAAAGAGAATAATTTACTGTTTCCCTTACCAAGGAATGTAAACATTTCCACTGCACTTTGTGGAAGCATGAAACGCGGTCTGAGTGTGCATTGCGGTGAGTTAGTATTGCTAGGAATTACGGATTTGCAAGGGAAGAGTTCATTGCTGAGCCCAAGCTGGGCTCCCTGCTGGACTGTCAGCTCTTGCTCAGCAGGACCCAGGCCTGCCCCTTGCTCAGCAGGTGTGCAAGGCAGGAGCTCATTAATCATGCAATGAATGAACGGGACCCCAGGTTTCTGTGTCCTTCTCCCACTCTCACTCCCCACCCTCATCTTTGCAGCCTTTCATCTGCCATGGAATTCACCAGCTGGCCGTGACCCCTTCCAAAGATAATGGCAGAACGCTGCAACAAACATTTTCCTCACATAAAGAATTTAACGTTATCAGCCTAGAATGTCTGACACTGGGATAGATGGGGTTTGGGGATGGAGGAGACTTGGAGCTGATTTTGGCCAGAGGATGTTTGCTCAGCCGCCTCCTTTGGCCAAACTTGCCGGTTTCCAGGGTAGGAATGAGTGATGGCACTGCATGAAGGTCAAAAGGAGGCTCTGCCTCAATGCTTGAGCCCTCTCGTCCCTTCCCGGCCATGTGGAGAGAGCTCATTTTGAGTAGGAAGCACAGGGCAGCGTGGGCTCACCACAGCTGTCTGTCTGCCCACGCTCTGGCCTGTGCAATGAGTCACCGCCAATTATTACAGGGTCTCTGGGTGCTGAGGTAGGCTGGCCTCTGTTGGAGGTACACGGTAGATATTGTTTCTCCAACTGAGAGTTAGAGGTAAACAAATAGACGCGATTTCTCCCCAGTAGAAGGCAGCCGGGATGATGAATGATGGAATTAAGAATCGTTGGTATTATTTATGATCCCGGTACAAAGCCGTGACAGCAATCTGTGCAGTCATCACATGCTTGCCGCTTATATTTAGAAAATAAGCAGCAGAAGAACAGGGAGTTGAATAACATCAGGAAGCCAAGGAAGAAACTTTTCCTCAACTCCAAGGCACAAATTAGACCCCGGGTGATCATTTCTCCTCTGGCTGCAGAGCCTATGATTAGCCATTAAAGAAGAGCCTACATTTCATTGATGTTCTCATCAGAAATGAATCTACATGTCCTGGTTGTTTTCTGAATGCTTATAAAAATATCATTTGCACATGCCGTTTTAGAAGGAACTGTTTTAGGCTGCACTTAAAACTTTTTTTTTTCTTTCAGTTTTAATTTCATACACAGATGTTAGTCCAAATGCCTTCATCTAACTTTTAACAGTCTTCTTTGGTTTTCTGATCTTCCCCCTCCCTCGTGTGTCCCGGAAACCGGCAAAATACTAGCATAGATGGAAAGCTAGAGGAATTCCCTTGAGTGCTAGTGAAATGGGGCAGAATTGTCGTGTCCCCGGAGCCAGGAGTGTGGTGACCAAGGAAGGACAGAATGATAGTTTTCTCTGATGTATTGCTCCATCACCTCTCAAATTTTTTTCACTTTCTCTCCTTCCTTCTCTCCTTGGTTTTCATCTAGAAGCCTCTGGACTTTAACACACTTATGGATAATGTATCTGAGGATCCTGTGACAGGGGACCTTTGGGTTGGTCACCACCCCAATGGCATGAAAATCTTCTTCTATGACCCAGAGAATCCTACTGGATCAGAGGTTAGTTTGCAAAATGAATCATGTCAGTGGTTGAAAATATAAATCTCAATTATATGTGCAGATAAAAGGGGGACATGGATAGATGACCCCAGAGATCAGATATAAAAGGGAATGGGACTCCGGGAGGCATTTGAATCAGAGTCCAGGCGGGAGACAGATGGTACGTGTAAACTGGGCGATTTGAGGGGACTTCATGAGGGCACTACGTACAGAGGTGTAGGCACAGGCAGTGAACAGGGATAACGCAGTACCCCAAGGCTAACAAGGAAGGCAGGGATGGTAACCGGAAGCCAGACGAGAAGGGAGCTGTGTGTGGAGAAGGCGCTGGGAGGGGAACCTGACCTCTGGTTGAGGGATGTAGCCAACCAGCAAGGGCCTCACGGGGTTGGGGGGCTGAGGTCAGCACCCCACCTCCCTCTCGGCCCTCCCTCTCCCCACCGCTGCTGCTGCTCCTGCTCCTGCTCCGTGGTCAACCTCTACTGGAGGCTGGAGGGCAAGGGAGCCTTGAATGGGCTTCGTACAGGCTGAGCACAGTGGAGGGTGGGCCTGGAGGGCTGGGTTAGGATAGCAAGCACTGGACTGGGGTCCATATCTTTATTTCAATAGTGAGTTTCTCCAACTTGGCAATTCACAAGAGTCTAAAAAATATACCATACCACATTGCTATGGTCTAATCATTTGTGTGTTACCTGCCTTCCTGTTCAACCCCCTTTTCCTGTGTACACGCACAAGTTTGTGTTATGGACCAGTCCTAAAGCAGGGATGGCCATCCTCTCCAAACCTTCCTGGCAGAATGGAAACCTAAATCCCTTGCTGGAATGATCTGGGCTTAAAAGAACTTCTCTTCCATCTTAGTTTTAGTACCCAAAGACCCTACTGGTGTCCATGGTCTTTTTTTCAGAGGATTGTTTTGGCAGTGCAAACAAGAATTTGAAACTCACTTTGCCAGGGGCATCTGAACGTTTACTATGACTTACCTGGGGTTTTTGACTCGGAGTTTTCAGTAGGTACTAACTGTACTTGTTATTTACGTCAGATACACGGTATACTTTCTGACATGGTTTACTGCTATGTATTCTTTTTAAAGCTCAGTTTTAAGAATCAGTCTCGGGCTTCCCTGGTGGCGCAGTGGTTGAGAGTCCGCCTGCCGATGCAGGGGACATGGGTTCGTGCCCCGGTCCGGGAAGATCCCACATGCCGCGGAGCAGCTGGGCCCGTGAGCCGTGGCCGCTAAGTCTGCGCTTCCGGAGCCTGTGCTCCGCGGCGGGAGAGGCCACAACAGTGAGCGCCCCGCGCCCCCAAAAAAAAAAAAAAAAAAAAAGCGTCAGTCTCATCCCACCCTCCACCCCTGAAAAAAAAAATTTTTTTTTAAAAGCCTACGTCTCTTGGATAAGAAACAAAAACCAGATACATATTTCCATTTGCCTGTTGGCCCTTCATGCCCTTTATCTCTGGGTTTACAGGACAATTGTGATTATGGTGAACGGCAATCCTCTGTGCCTTCTGTTAGTTCTTAGCTATTACGACTGCTGTATGGTATGCTGAATAGAATTGAAGAAATGTATGCTGTGGCGTGTTCACTGCTCAGAACTGGGCAGAATGTTAGATTCTAATTTGTTCTTGCTTGTTAGCTCATTTGGGGAACTTGGGCCATTTGCTATAGCATGGACTTAGTTTGCTGTTCTGGAAAAAAAATACTTCCTTTCTAATGACGCATCTGGTAAGGTATAGCAAAAAGTAATAACGATCCATTGTCTAATGCAGTGACCCACAGGAGAGTGATTTAGTTTTATTAGAAAGTGGTTTCCTGAAGC
Organism: Monodon monoceros; assembly: GCF_005190385.1. Lineage (NCBI taxonomy): Eukaryota > Metazoa > Chordata > Mammalia > Artiodactyla > Monodontidae > Monodon > Monodon monoceros. The sequence goes on from NW_021703776.1 coordinate 47,003,618, forward strand.
CAAGGTGCACCATCCACTACTTCCCAGTAACTAACTACGACATGTGAATGCTACAGCAATTTCCTAAGACATCTGTCGTTGGTCCAGCTGTTTTGGAGAGGTCCTTTTAAATGCTCACGTTGACCCTTTAATAAACAAGCACTAGCCTTCCTATTCTGCCATATTTGGTGTTTTTGTGTATCGGTATCTGTTCTTCAAGTCACTGTACTTTATCCTAAAGCCTTCAGAAGAACACGAACTTAAAGTTGAAAGCGAATTTAGAGTTAATATGGTCCCACCCATCTCATTCTACAAATGAGAAACAAACAGTTAAGTGAAAGATCCAAAATACAACCCTGGGCTCCTGCCTTACAGTGTGCTCGGTATAGTAGGTGAATCATATGAAATTACCATTTTATGGGCCAAAATGGTCAAACACCGGCTATCATGTACAGCCATCTTAGATACTATCAATACTATACTGCTGCTAATGATACAATCATATTTCTGCTCAACTAAATGGAGGAAACCAAACTCATGAAATCTTACACATTTAGAGTTGGGACCCTAAGTTCAGAGGAATGATGAATGTGGTGGAGAGGTATGTTCTTTTTTGGGCAATGCTCTTTTTTGTGTTTGTTTTTGTTTTTATTGCCACATTTAAAAACCAGGAATTAAGTGTAAACATCCAAATTCCTAGCTTACCTGAAAATATACAAAAACTGGCCTGAATTCCAGCATGGCAATAATTTGACTATTACTGAGTAATACCCCCTCCTTCCCACAATTTACCATAGTCCCTACTGCTCCTTTACGTCTCACACCCAGGCTGTACTACTGATTTATAGTTCTTGTCTCTATAGGTCTTTGAGTCTCTATGTCTGTTAAAGATCATCTGATCAGAATCTGTCATTTTGCCAAGGAGGAAACAGGTATGATATAGAGAGTAATTTTGGAACAAAATACGGTTTACCTAAAGGCTGCTTCTTATGGAGAAATGACCCCATGTTTAAAGTTATGTCTTGAGTGACTTTAAAAAATATTAATCTAATGTTATTTTTCGATGGGTGCTCCAAATCCAGAAGATTTTAGAAGAACCCAAAGTTACAGTGGTTTAGGCAGAAAATGGTACAGTGTTACGAGGAAGGACGGTTGCCTCCGTATACAAAGGGAAACTGCTGATTGGTGCTGTGTCCCACAAAGCTCTTTATTGTGAGCTCTAACAGGCCGATTTGCACCCATGCCCTGACAACAGGGAGCTCCTCATTTCAACTGCTTGCCACATCTAAGGGGCCACAGTGATCTCATCTGAACAATGAATGCTGACCCTAAATTTGGACATCGCAAGAGATGAAAGTGAGTTTAGCTGGGAACAGATGTGATGCATAAGGCTTCTTTGAGAGTACAATATCAAATCAGTCTTGGGATATTTGACAACTTCATTTACCAGGAAAAATCCTTTAAATGGAATTGCTAAAATCATTACATCAGTTGTCAGGTCTTAAGTAACTTAACTATATGTGACCCAGAAAGTCCTTTCCCTAAAACACGTTTTCCCTGAGAGCACGTGAGCTTATTGCTGCCTTGCCTTGTCTTGTTCAAAAAGTAGGATGAACGCACATGTCATCAGAGCCCCAGCACCCAGAGCCTCCAGTTCACGTGCTGGACAACCAGACAGGCACTAAGAAGCTGTCCTCAGCTCCAGGCCTACCTCCTTAGCAAAGCCATTAGACATCCTGGCACACTCAGACCCATTCCCATTTCCCTTCTAAATATGGCTTTCCCAGTAAAGAGAAACCTAAATTACCCCACCTCTCCTTTTACTTTTGCTCATTTTTGCATCGCCAAAGGTTTAGTCACAGATAAATTACGGTTTGTGTGTGTGTGAGAGAGAAATTAATATCCCCCATCTGTTAACATTCAGTCTTCTGAACATTTAAGGCTTTAGGAATACAACTGTTGAAAGGGTCCCCATACTCTGGGGCGGACTGACTCTAAGCTTGCCCTATGCTGCGTGAGGCCAACTGCTTAATGGATTTGTCACAGACCTGCTCCTGGCTAATAGGTATCAGAAGCTGTGATGGTGAAGCCATGATGGGGACAGAAAGGTGGACGAGGGAGCATCTAGTGGGAGCTTTGATCTTTTAACTTTATGCCCAGTTCCATAATTGTGCTTTCAAATGTAATTCTAGCTGCCAATTTACACTTTACCAGGGCAATTTACACTTTACCAGGGCTGAAACTTATTTTTAGTGTCATTTTCATGGAAAATGTGCACTTTGCTCTTGATTGATAGATGTATTTTGACAGTTAATACAGGTTTACCCAGTCAAGGCTTGTTTTAGTTGAAAGTGAAAATGGAAGAGGGGGGAAAAAAAAATTACTTTGACAGATCTTGGTATTTCTCTTTTTATTGCATTCGTTGTCTAACAACAATAATACTCATTGGCAAGAAATTTATTTACACTAACAAATTAAATTTAATCAAGGAATTTTTAGATTGGTTAGAAAACAAAGGACCACTGTGATATTTTGCTTTGAATGCCTCTGAAAACCAAAGAGTACGAAATGGCGTTTGAAACAGAACAATCTAGAGAAGTACACATTAACCAAGCACGAGAGAACAATCCAGACGTGGCACTATTGTCTCTTCCATGCAAATGATCAGACACCAAAAGGTACAAATTAAAAGTTTCAGATAACATGCTATCCATACCTACTGAACTTAGAATGATTTCCAAACAACTGTTTTCCTTTAGTGATACATAAAGAAAGATGAAAATAAATCAACTCCTCTACGACGGGATAGAATTCATTCTCTCTCTTTTTTTTGTTTTCAGCCGGCCAGTTTTGTTAGTGATACGTAGCAGATGTACTAGTGGTTTAACTGCAACACCATTAAAAGGTACGAAAGCAGCAGTGATGATCATAAATAATATTAAGGAAAACATATACATACATATTTAAGGGTTTTCACTAAGCACTAACTCACTCTGATGTTGTTGGAGGTGTTATCTAGCTGGAGTGCCTCCTAATTTCCACTTATTTTGGCCAATTGTTCTTTCATGGGTGAAAGTTTAAATTCTTAACAGGAAACCTGGGTGTGTGAATAAGACAGCTGAAGGAAACAGAAGTGTACACCTTCCAACAACACACTCGCGCTCCTATCCACTTGTGTTATATTTGGTGATGAGCTAACTGTGGCATCACTCCACAAAAGATGGTGGAGGACCACAAATAAATGGTCCTGTGATAGCAACGCTGCCATCGGAGAGCCAGTAGTTAGTGACTTATGCATCACAGCGACCAAATATGTAATTTCAGAGCGTGAGCGAATGCACAAGAACACAGTGCAATTTTTAGCCAAGGAAACTGCGATCTGCAGCTGAAAATCCCCAAAGCTGTATAAACTTCTGAGCTTCAACTCAGCAATGTGCAATCTTGACATCAAAGCATTAACCAAACGTGTGAGGAAATTTCATCCTGCTAAAATACCAAGTATCTAATAAACCAGTTTTACCAAAATATATAAACATGTAGAAGGATAAGTGCATTTAATAGAAATACATTAAAAAAATCTCTTAAAATCTCATGAGCCATTCAATGTACACACACAAAAAAAGTGGCAATAAGGCTATGATACTGCTCAGGGTCCTATCTGACATTACCAAGTTCCATATACAATATATATTTTGATGCCATGTGATTGCAGTATGTGCATGTATGTATGGTGGGAGATATATTCACACGTATGTAGTTCTGTATGTCTACACAAATGGCATGCACATTCTTGAGACGTTGCCTCTTGTTCTCTTATTCTTTACCTCATTCATTCTCGCGTCCCAAGCGATTTGGGGGGGGGGGGCGGGGGGGAGGGGCAAGGATTGGAAATCATCATGTTTCTTTCTTTCCCCACTCTGCAGGTCTGGAAGCGGGTCACGCGCCATGCTTGGTCCACCCACTCACACGTGTGAGCCTTCCAGTAACCACCATTCCCTCAGCGCATCCACACAGACACGCACACACAAGCACGTCAGGACCCTCTGTTTTGCATAAGGTAGAGCCTGATGTTTTCATTTTCCAGGGGAAGTTGCTTCTGTAGGCTTTTTCTTTGCCCTTTGATTTCTAGGTCGGGTCTATTCTGTGTCGCTACTTTAAATACTACTGCTGTACTGTCTGGTGTTATTTTTTTCCCCCAGTGTTTTGGACCAAGACTAAGTTTCCTGAGACTTTAAATGCCTAAGACAAATATAAAACAAGATCTGCCTGCATACACGGGCTGTTCTTCAGGAGTGAATTTCTGAAGCACGTTCGTATTTCTTACAACGCTGCTTCTTTTTGAGAACTTACTTCCCACCCCTATCATCATAACGAAAGCAATTCTAGTAGAAAATATGGACATTTTATTTCTGGACTTCTTCCTTAAATGCTTAGCTTCATAAAGTGTGCAGGTAGATCCTTGATTAAAGGTAAATTGGAAAAAGATATTTTAAAAACTGGGCTTTTCTTTTTACCTTTTCATTCAGAAAGCACTAAGGACTTGGCATTAAGCAGGTGACTTGAACCCTAGTGACTGCCGTCCACCAAGTTGAAATGCCCCTCATGTGCAGCTCTATTGGGACAGTAAATTTACTCAAATGGAAGTTGGTAATTCTGAACTATCTCCATGTAATGAAGGGGCTACATCACATCCCAAGCATAGACATTCGATTTAGAATTGCTGGGATACCTCCTTTTGAAACTTCTTGAATAGTATGGCCAAACACTGGTTCTCCTCTCTTGCAGCTTGGTCTGTATAACCTTTAACACTTACAAATGAGTTAGAATAGCCATATAAATGTGAGTTTTCATTTACAATATAATTTTAAAGCACACATTTCCTATTACACAAAGAACCTAGCCGAGAATTCTTTGTCTTCAGCAGAAACCATAAAGGCTAATTAAAGTGCTAGATCAAACAACCTGGCTTGGGCCTGTAGCTTGGGCCTGGGATATCTCAAGATTTCAGGGTAGCGATGACTACAGGATAAAACAAGGGTTCATTTGGTTCCTCTCTTGGCCTCTTGCCCCTCTGTTTCCAACGACAACAAAGAAGCACAAGGTAGTTTTCCCATTTCACGCCCCGTTTAGAAGCGGAGGCACCCCTATCACACTGCAGTCATGAACTGTTTGGGTTAAAATGCTTACGGGATGTTGAGGGTGGGAAATCAATGTCAACCCCAGCTAAAGGAGGATAGTATAGCGTAGCTTTATTGTCATGAAATTAATGCTGGACTTCAGCAGTGTGTTAGAATGGGCAAAATTAGGTTTCTACCCTAACTTATCACTCTGCAGTAAACTTCTGATTCAGGCAAAGAAAGAAGGAGAAAACTACTACATAACCTGTGAGTTACTTTAAGGGAGACAGTCTTTAAATAAAGTAATCTAAGTCCTTTAGTGGAACACCCTGCCCCAGACACCCAGCTCATACAATGCTCTCTGTCTACCGCTTGGCCTCACCACAATCTCCTGTCCCCCAAAGCATTACCTGCACCCCCAAAACACTTCTGGCTTTTGTTAGAGTCATACTGAGCTGTTGTTTAAGGAATATAATTCCTAGTAACCAGATATTCCCTTTTTGTTCATTTTCTGATAAATAAAAAAACTACAAAGTCTGTAACGTTCATGAAGCAACAATTCTGGGCTAAACTGTAAGGATACTGAAAACCACTAGCGTTAAAGTTAGGATTGTGTAAGACACTGGAACCTCAATTAGGCATCATGCACCAGAGTCAGTAAAGGAAATAACAGGAAAACAAAATGTTCACAAGATCTGAGGTCCTTCACTTTGTTTTCATATCCTTTTATCAATATGTTTACGCTTTATCCTTTGTTGGACAATCAAATCAATTTCAGCAGTTTTAATTAGTAATGTTAAAATAACTCATTAAGACCTAAAATTACTATAATTTAACTTAAAAAATCAAAACTGTTATACTACAAACTAAATGATTTGAGGAATAAGAATTTGATTTATAATATTGTCAGTTGGTTGTTGATCTAAACATTGGAAGTGTACAAATAAAGTTAAAATAAAGAACAATACTTCTAAGACATCTAAAAATGCAATATAATAGATCATAAATTATGTGCAGAGACTGAGACTTATACACATATCCAGTATATACTTCCGTTTTCAAATATTACCAAAGTGTAAACATAACTTAACATAAATCATCCTTCTATTTCCACTCTTAAAATGAATACAGTGAAACTTCCAGTACGATCCAGATCACTTTTTTCCCCCAAAGATAAGCGAAAATGGCAAAAATTTACAATAGCAAGCAGTAGCATTACCGGATTTTGACTAATTTAGTCTTTTAGTATTGAAAAGATTTGCTGAATTTTGTAGTTCATTGATAGTGGTTCCTGGTTTCCCATGATATTAATAAATAGCTAAGCACCACCTATCTCAAACTATTAATAGAGATTCTAGTATGGAGTTTCATTATCATACCCCAAATGACGATAGAAAAAAATAGGTAGTGACTTTGATAATTGTAAAACACAATGTTACTTTATGCCAGTGTTTCTGAGGATCAAATGAATGATCTATACCTAGTGACAAGGGAACTGAAGCTTAACAGACAACACTGTCACTGAAAAGGAAACAAGCCTTAGGGAAGAACAAGATTATAAATTTCTAGTTTAGACAATTTCAGGTTTTGGATATTCAGACAAGCAAAAAAAAAAAAAAAAAATCACAATGCTTCAAAACAGGAGATGGAGCTATATGGGAAGAAGCCCCTTTACGTTATCTGTTACTTGTAACCTTCAAAAGCCTTCCCCTAAGCTCTGCGTATAGAGCATTTCCAGTGGAAGACAAGGACAGAGACCACCCCCCCCGCCCCCAAGAAAACGAAGTAAAGGAAGTAAAATACTTGTCCAAGGATTGGTCTGGCCTCAACTCTTATTTTGAAACTCTTCCTCTGGAAAGTGGATGACCTCATTTTTACAGCCAATGCAGCAAAGAGAACCAGATGCATGAGCATAAAAAGCAAAACAACAACAACAATGACAACAAAAAATCCATCATTTGAAATTTCTCAAGATGAGTTTATTTTCTCCTCCTTCTGCCCCACTCTCCTGCACTTGCATTAGTTTGATGAAACACTGAAATCCTTAATACTGGCTTTAAAATAGTATAACCGCCTGCACTGCCAGCCTGCATCATGTGTACCGTCTTAAATAAACTTTAACTGTAAAGTGGAGATCTCCAAAGAATGAAAGAGAATGGCTCAGAAAAACCATTCAAAACATCTCTAAGATATAACTGACAGCTCTTCTTTATGGGAACATTCTGTGTGCTCAATAAAATTGCTTCTCTGGTCGAATGTTAGTCAAATCTAACTTTTCTCTAACTGGTATTTCTATTTTTCTTAAAAGTACATTTCTTAAAAGTCTAACTGAGCCCACTTGGGAAATCTTGAGTAGAAAATATGTGATGAGTTCCTGATTGTGTCATAGTCAGGCTGAAGACCAGCCAGAATGTTCCTCAGGAGAGGAAACCTGAAAATGTTGGTTTCCTTAAAAATCAATTTTCTGTTCAATTTGTTGGGGAGAAAAGGAACCGTGTTGTGTGTGTCGGTGCTGCTGAAATACTGAACACGCAGCAGTAGCAAAGTAAACAACAGATCCCAATATCCCATGGCTGCACTAATGTCTGAATTTTTCTTTGCTTGGCTAAATCTGGAGGATAAATGTTACCGTCAGAACCCCAAGGTAACGCCCACATCCGCATTCTTAAGGCTTTTGCTTCCTTCTGGGGTTAACAAATAAGTGTAATTCTTTTCTCTCTTCCCAGTGCCCAGCAGGCAGCACAGTTTGCTTGCTTTTTGCCACAGTAGGCAAAGAGCACCCACATTTCCACAGCGGGGTTGTCTCAGTGTCCAGGCACAGAAACGAGGGGGAACCCTTCCCACGCAACCGGGATAGATTCTGCAGCCCAGATCTCATGGCAGAGCGGTGTTCTCAGCCATGCAGATATGTGCCGTTGCTCACTTTCAGGATCGCATATTGAAAATGCATGGCATTCCATGGACAGCGCCACGGTGTGTCATGCTCTTGTTGAGCAGGATCACGCTGGTTCTCCAAGTGACACCACCCACCCAACACAAGGAAGAGAGAAACACTGCTACTTTGCACCTCTCACAAATGAGATCCTTGGTTTGTTACTAAACCAAAGGTGGCTTGGGATGATTTCAGTAGGTTAAGAGCGAGTGTACTCTATTAATGCAGAAAATGCAGTTATTGAACACACAGTTCCCCAGTCTGCCTAGAGCACGTTACCCCTGTCATCAGTTTCTTCTTCATCCTCCGGAGGAGAGCAGGGCAGGAAGAGGTGGAAACTTCTCCGTGTGTGTCACTGCTCACCAGCACCCTCTGTGGCGGCTGCCACCTTCTCTGTCTTTTTAGACTTCCTCTGCATTTGCTCTTGTTCCTTCCTCCTCAGCTTTTCTCTTTGTTTTTCTATTTTCTCTTGGGCCTTCCGAGCCTTCTCTAGAGACACTTTCATTTCTTTGAGTTTTTTTTTGACCACTGCTCGGTCCTGGGATGATGTCATTCCAAGAGCCTAAGAAGGAAACACATAAACAAACTGAATCTGAAAACCAATGACTTCTCTGCTTATGATGAGGTTGATATCACAAGATGTTCAAACTCAAGAACTAATGTAAACATAATCAAAGAGGTAGAAAGAGCTGACTACATTTGCCAAAAATCTACATACTGTGGGGCTGAGCTTTATTTGTTCTTTTATACTTTGAAGTCCCTAGCACAGTACCTCCTAAACCTCAGCAAGTAAATGCTTTCTGAACTGGTAATTAATGGGTCAGTGAATGGAAAAAGGGCACAATTCTGCGTCTTCAACCTTTGGGCTGTAGACATTTACAGCCAAAAGTATTGCTAAACTCACTGATATTTTCAAAAGATAGGAGTGGGCACCTGCTGCCACGGAGGGTTCCAAGAAGGGCAGGAGGAATCGAAGTGGCTTCCTTTCTGCCAATGTATTCATTTACAATGGAGACCAAAAATGTCTCTGGGACCAGAATGCTCATGTCAGCATGATTAGCCATTCTCTCCCTCTAGGCAGACCTATAAAGGAAGCCTGATCATAAATGAGGCTGCTCGATGAGCTTGGAATTCAGAATAAGGGGAGTTGGTTACGTACTTTAAATGTTTCATGACCTTCAGAATCAACAGCGGGATGCATCCATCTCCCCAACAGGGACAGCCTTGTCAATGGGCCTTCATATTCACAGGCTACTGACTGATCTCTAACCTTTTCAAGACTGTCAGGAGCTACTCATCTGCCCGTCAGCCCAGCAGGGGGCCGAGGTTGGGGGTGGCAGGCTGGTTGTGAGCTCCTTTTGCCCTTTTTCCGCAGGGGTAGGTGCCACCTCAGGCTCTAAAGGAGATGGACTGGACAGGTGAAAATGAGAGTGCCAGGGCAGGGGAGGGAAGACACGGCCTGCACTTGGTGGGGGAAGAAAGTTCTGGGGAGAACACAGTCCCATTTTTTGAGTGGTATGCAGGGAAGAGGGAGGGTGGGGGGAGCAATGAGTTAAAAAAAGGGAAGATTCACAGACCTGGGTTTTAACTCTAACGTTATGGGAGAGTCCACATCGGCCATTATGAAAACTCATACTACATAGGAAGTAAGTAGAGTTAATACATGGACCATGTGTTGCTTGGTGGAAGCAATGGAGTGAGCCTCTAGCTCTCCTGCTCGACAGCCTACTGTTTTGATTCAGAACCCGACGACTTTCCGAAACTTCCTTTACCACTCAGAAATCATTCAAGGTCCTTTCTGCTAACTGTTGAGTGAGAAGTACCTCTCAGATACACAGGATGCTCTCTTCTAACGGAAACATTTTAGGCGCTATGTGTAATACAAATTATACTTGGTAACCTAACACAAACATATAATTCTTTACCTTAAGTTTATTTCCATCCAACTGCAGGAGTTGCTCTCCAGTGATGTTTTGGGCACTGAATTCAGAGACATACTGCTCCAGATTTAGGCTCATTAGCCAGTGAGAAACCTGCTGCACGCTCCATTCATGAACGGCCCGACTCAGACACTGACTGTGTTTGGGAGACTGTCCGTCATCAAGAATCTGAGGTAGGAATGTTATGCAGGGTTGTTAAAGGACCAAGAAGCTGTAGCTCAGTATGGCATGTGATGCTATCAAAAGCCATTTCTTGCCTACTAGAGCCACACTTGTTTTTAAACCATAAAGTAAACGAATGGTTCTAGCTGTATGTGTAACATACACAAAGTTATTAACTCTACATTTTGTTTAGGTATTTGGAAATTTAAAAATTCCCCCAAACAAAGCATTTTAATGTAGGAAGTTTAAAACTGAAAAATACACTCCAGTGTTGCAAGTTTTTACATTAAAACACTATGGAAAGATTATCAGATGCAGAAAACGAATACATCATTAATCTCTATATGTAATGCCTCACTGCACTGATCCTCTGCTAAGACATCAGAGATATGTAAAGATACATTTAAAAGTACTGAGGTATATCTTTTACTTAGAAGGAGAGAACATTAAGTCCTCAAACATACTTAGGGGAAATTTCACAGCCATTATTTCACTTGAGCAGCAAGCAAACCTATGAGGAAGGTAGGACAGGTAATTTCCATAACTACTTTTAATAAACGAGGCAAGTGAGGCCCAGAAAGTCTCCAGATCTGTCCAGTATCACACAGCTAGTGAGTGGTGGAGCTCAGCATTTACTGGTTTATTCCAAATCCCAGGCTCTGTCCAATGCAGGACGTTGCTATGAATAGTGCAAAGGGCAGCTGGGTTCCTAGAACCACTAAGCTGAGAGGAGATGAAGGCAATGATAAATCCGGGAGGAGAGACAGGCGTCACCTCAGTGACCATGCAGGGAACACAGAGGAGGGGATGGGGAAGCTGAGATGAAGGCAAAGGAGGTGAAACACAATGGGCTGTGTCAGGGTAATGGTGATGGGAGGCACAGCAAGGGAATCTGGAGATCCTCTTGAATGTCTTTTCAACTAAGATATAGACAAGGGCAGAGAGTGAAACTATTTAACACGAGGAAACCCTCCACTACAGAGGAAAGTTTCTTGTCTTGTTTGATTTTAAATCATTTGCAAAGAAAAGAAGTGTCAGACAATACCATGGAAGCCACCACACACAGCCCACTGAGAGCTCACCTCGTCATCTATCATATCCAGGCTCTGAGTGAGAGAGCAGCAAAGGAACCAAAAAGAAAAGTGTTACAGGAACAGGAGACACACATGTACAGTACAAAGTTTTAATACAATTAAAATCACGCCAAGCCTGAAGAATATAGGCAGAAGAATTTAAGGGAAAAAAAAAGTTTTACAAAGCAAAAATCACATTAGAAAGAAATAACTAAGAACAAATATTTTGGGTGAATATATCTTTACTTACAGCGCTTCTCCCCAGCCCCACCCCCGCCCCCAGTACTGGTATTTCTTCCTTCTACTTATCTCTTGGAGCACTAAGTCAATCACCAGTGTAATCTCCTGCCCTCCTCTACACATTATATCTCCTGAGAATCCATTGCAATGCACACTTGACCCCGGCTTCTAAGTAAGTGGTTCTCCCCCAGTTTTCCTTCCTTATCGCAAGTGCGCCTCTCCCCTGCGGTGATTCTCAATCAGGGGCCACTCCCCACTCAGAGGGAACATCAGGGATGGTGAAAAAGGTGAGGGAGGAGGGGGATGAATCGTCTGTAAACTCCCTCGAGATTTTTTTTTTTTTTTGGCCGCACCTCGCAACTTGCAGGATCTTAGTTCCCCAGCCAGGGATCGAACCCGGGCTCCCCTGCAGTGGAAGCACGGAGTCCTAAAGACTGGGCCTCCAGGGAATTCCCTCCCTTGGGATTTCTGGGCCGTTCCCTCTTGCTGCTCTCCAGTGCCCAGCCTCCCATTCCCAACCCTCTGTTGATAGTCATCCCATTTATATCAAAGAAAGGCTGAGGAGGTCCCTGGACAGCTTAAAGGGGCTCAGAAACAGTACTCTGCATCCATGTTGAGACAGAGAGGGAGCGAAATCATGAGGACTGATATGCAAAATCTGCCTAAAAACATTTTCCCCGGTGATAGTTCATCGGTAAAATGTATGATCTGAGAAAGCAGCTCTGTCGTCAGTGCCGTGCATGTACCTCATCTGATGAGAGCACCAAGGACTGAGAGAGCCCAGGTGTTTTGGGTTCTGCTCCCAGGCCGCTCAGGTCTGCTGAACTGGTACTGCTGGGGCTGAAGTCGTCACTGAAGGTAAAATTCTGAAAAAACAAATAAAGCTCACTGTTAAATGAGCATAGTGAGTGAACCAGAGGTAGGTATGTTTGCAAGTTCTGGAAAGGTTCTTTTTAAGTAATCTTAGAAGAGATTCATATTGGGTTTGGTGACCTTCACCCGGCAGTGGTTGAGAACACTGTGCCTTCTGCGCTGGATAGGGAATTCTGGGCGCTTTCTCCATCCCATGAAAGGATAGATATCTTAGAGAAATGATTCTTCAACCTCTCTTCAAGGGTACAGCATTCATTATCCTCTGCAACTGCTCAGAGGGGTAATATTAATAAGCCTATATTCTTTGACCCTAATCGTGATAAGCAACAGTGTAAGTAAAAATACAAGATGGTGTGGTGAGCCTGAGTTATTAGGAACAGATGGCAATCCATATTAGAAAGGTAGCTTGAGCACCCCCTGGGAAGGATCGCTTGCTGTTGGCCGTGATAAATACTGTGAGAGATGGCAGATCCTCTCCTGGATGTAACCTTCAAGATGATGAGTTCTGGGGTAGGTCACAGTCTGCCATTACACTAGTAGTCACATGCTAAAATACAACTCTTGCACAGCACCAACGGAGTACCAAAGAGGCTGCAGCACGGACAGAAACACATTTCCAAATAACCACCTGGGGGTTGGGGAGGTTGAGGGTGTGTATGTAAAACTTCCCCAGAATTTCATTAAAATGTTCAGTGGATATTAAAGTTAAATAAATTCACAATGACTACATAGCTGCATTTGTAAAAACATTTTAAACCAAATCGGGTGTCTCTCCAGTGCAAGATAATGGTAGAATCTATTCAAACAACATTTAGATTTCTCAGATCCAAGACTGAAAATGTTTCAAGACCAAAGTGGCCTTCTGCTTCCAGAACTTCTTTTGCTAATAATTCTAGAAGGACTGGCTTTCCTGGAACTCTAAACAGCTGACCAACACCATCTTGTTTCCTATTCCCCTTCCTTAGGAACTGGACTGTTATTAGTTTTCCATTAGGTTCCCTTGCATTGGGTTTAGCTGGTTGTCAAGAATAAATACCATGCCAGAGGCTAGAGAGTTCAGTACCAAACAAACGCCAAGTTTGCTAAAACTTCAGAAAAGGAGACGAAATCAGAGCACAAGGAGCTAGGCTAGTAAAACATTTAAGCAGGTGAGCATTTAACACAGCACATTACCATTTGACATTGTCATTGGAGATATGACCCCAAATTCTGTCAAAACCTTATGAGCTGTTGACCTCAAGAAAAGAATTAAATTCAAGTTAACATTAATCACAGGTTTCTGTTTGAGAGAGAAAAGTGAACATCGATAAAGGGAGACCAAACAACATGTGAAAGTTAGCCACCGTATGTGTTTCAATAAAATGTTAGGTAAGGTTTGCAGCGTCATGCTGGAAATAACCATCGTGCATTTAAAAACAAATAAGCATATAATTCCTCATTTTGCTAAAGTTAAAAAACTTTGGTGATAGAATTGTAACAGTTTATCAACATGGAAGTTTGATTTAAAAGAAGAAATAAGGGTGCTATGTCAGCATTGGTCTGTTTGAAAGAGTTTCATTTAGATATATTGAACACATATTCAGTCCCAAATTTATTTGTTTTCCAGTAAATCTTGAAGAGCACAGCAAAAATAGTTTTGTAATGTAATTTAAAGTGGAATACTTGGTAAACAGATCTATCATACTGTTCCATGATTCAAATGCATCTTTCCCAGCATGGCTTGACTGTCAAACTGAGATTAACTAGCAGTATGTGAAAAGACAGGCAAATCAAAGATTAACGTACAATCTAGAATGGAACAGTATTAAAGAAGGTGATGGTTAGATGAGGCTTTCTTCCTCCCCCACGCAAGAAATACCATGCATTGTTTACTGCAGTGTTATCACATTGGTTTCTCGGATCCAGAGTATACACACAAGTTGAGAATGCTTTCCAAAGATCGAAGAGGAGGAAGGATTGGGGGTTTTCTTGTTTGCTTTTTAAATCCATGTGTTTTCTACCTTAGACCCCTTTTTATCTGAAATTAGAGTTTCAGGAGAAGGCTGAAGGGGACTTGCAGATGCAGGCAGGTTCCTGAAGGAATAGGATCCTTTCCGGCTTTCGTTAAACCACGAGAAAGGCAGGCCTGCTGATGGCGTGGAGGCCTGAGCAGTGGAGGACAGCTTCGGTTTCCAGTGTTCCAGCCTGCCGCTGAAGATCCTGGGTTATGAAAAGAACGGGTATGTTAGACAAAGAAAAGGCAGATGTAAAACTTATTGAAATGAATTCTGAAGGGACTCTGAATAGAGTTTGAAGTCATAGTTTGAGAAATTATTCTACACAACGGATAGAGTAAAAATGTTGCCCTTTTGACTAGAACGTTAATCTTAATAGTTATCCTTTTTTTGTTAATTTTAATTTTTCTTTTCTTTTGGGCCACACCACGCAGCATGCGGTACTTCCTTGACCAGGGATCGAACCTGCGCCACCTGCAGTGGAAGCGCAGAATCTTAGCCACTAGACCACTAGGGAAGTCCAATAGTTATCTTTTTTGCATCTAATTGGATTCTATAACAATGATCAATATTTTGTTATCATTATTGCCACGATGAATTTTATGAAATGTGCCTAATACATGTATGTGGATAAATTAGTATCAGGCATGGTCTTTTAGGAATTGCTATTAAGTTAATCATCACAGCATTCCCTTTATTTGGGTCACATAACAGTGCCTCACACTAGTGACATGAGCTCATAACCAGCATTCTACCTTGGCCTCCTCTGAGCACAGGTTCTCAAGAGCCTGAGACTTTAGAAAATGATATATTTAAATACTTGGAAATTTCTGGGTTCATGATACTTTAAGCAGAACACACACACCTTATTGGTTTTTCATCATCATCTTAGTGCCTTATCACAGGAGGAACATCAGACCCAAGGTCCTAAAACAGTACACACTTCCTGTGTACATGGCCTTGGTCCTTCTCTCAGAGTCTATTTCCTCATCCATAAAAGGTGGATATTTTATATATATCATATGTGGTTGTTAAGAATTAAATTAGATAAGTGTGAAAGTGCTTTGAAAATGTAAAGGTATAAAGGTCTATGCTTATTTACTACTTAAAGGACTCAAAGGCATTTGAAAAACACAGTTTGAAAACAGACTTTTGGGACTTCCCTGGTGGTGCAGTGGTTAAGAATCTACCTGCCAATGCAGGGGACACGGGTTTGAGCCCTGGTCCGGGAAGATCCCATGCACCGCAGAGCAACTAAGCCTATGAGCCACAACTACGGAGTCTGCAAGCCACAACTACTGAGCCCGAGTGCCACAATTACTGAAGCCTGTGCGCCTAGAGCCCATGCTCCACAAGAAGAGAAGCCACTGCAATGAGAAGCCTGTGAACCACAAGGAAGAGTAGCCCCACTTGCCGCAACTAGAAAAAGCCCGTGCGCAGCAATGAAGACCCAATGCAGCCAAAAATAAATTAATTAATTTAAAAAAAAAGAAAGAAAGAAACCAGACTTTTTTTTCTTAATGCAGTTACCTGCATATTTATATTTACCTTTTGGTTAAAAAAAATTATCAGGAGCTGAGGCAGGAATGGGCAGTAGTTTCTATGCACTTGGAAGAAGTCACCCTCGATATGTCCAAGTGATCTCTGATATAATGTCTATTATTTGTTAGCTGTTGATGTCATGACAACAAAGAGATTCCCCTTCAATTAAAAGTGCCTCAACAGCATGGCTTATGGACAACTTTTGTCCCAGATGTATACGGAATTTCAACCGTCTCACATCTCATTTCTCATTACTTTGAAATATTTCAAATTTATATAGGTAATACAACTCCTAACAATTTCTGTTCCATTTCCAAAGATTATTGTGAGAATCAAATGGGACAATTAATGTAAAAGCATCTTGTAAACTGTAAAGCAATGTATGTATAAGGGGATTATGAGAACGATAACTAAAGAGAATGCAGAAGTCAGCGAAGTTTTGGTAGCATACTGAAACCACAGGTTGGGTCAGTTAAAGTGTTTCTCACACTAAATATTCCAGAAGATCTGATGATTTTAATGGTGTATTTATTTAAAAAAACAAAACAAACCCAAAGGGGTCTTCACGGATGATAAAGAACAACCAGAGATGTGTCAACCTTCAATTTTATCCTGACGTTGAAACTAAAAAAAATTTGTATCCTTAAATCCACTTACTATCAAAAAATGGGGGGATGTGGGTTTACAATAACTGAACTTAAGAAAGCATGCTAGCAGAGGCAGATTGGTCTTCTGTAAGAAGCACTTTTTATTCCTGGGTCTTGGACCAGTGCAGTGGTCCCCAAATAAGTCTGATAAGGATCATCTGAAGTAGCTATTCAAATACAAATTCTTGGGTACCTGGACTTACCAAGTTAGAATTTGGGGGAGAGGGAGGAGTTGACCTGGAATCTATATTTTTTAATAATACATGTCTGATCTCACTCTTAAAGTTTTTAATAACTGTATTTATTAATATTATCCTGAATATAAATGTGAGGTTTCTGGAGCAGAAACAGGCTATTATTTACTTACAAAAGTTATTGCACTGGTTTCCCATGCCCTAATTTCCTCTTTCCAGGCTGCCACAATGGGAACAAGTTGTCATCGTATACTTGGTCTACATTATAGGTGAGGAATCTAAAAAATATGAATCTGGATGATTATATAGGAGAGGGACAGCTGTCTGCCTTCTTTCCTCTGAGAGAGGGAGAGATGTCTTATCTCCTTAATGTAAACAATTCAACTTGAGAAGGATCTTGGGTTCTTATGCTTTGGGAAGTAATATATGTCAGAGTAATATATGTAAGTAATATATGTCAGACTAGTGTCTCCAGCTTTACAGCCCCGGGAACGTCTCCATAGAGTTGGGTCTCAGCCCCCTCTCCATATCCCCACTTCCTGGAAAATGTAATCACATACCTCTGGGGAGGTAAATCTCTCTGCAGGTAAATCTATCTATCTAGTCATAATTTAACTTCTCAGGCTTATCGTTTAGCTCAGGTCCCACATTCCAGTAAAAGTGCTCACAAAGCTCTGACTGGGCAGAAACATAAAAATATTTCCCCTGTAGCCCCACACTCTTATAATTGGGGATATTTGAGATTAATTGGACCTGATGATTGTTTTCCTCCTCTTTGGTTATAAATTTCTGAATCAATTAATCAAAGTAACATGGGAGTTTTTTAAAGAGTTCCATCCATAATTCAAATAAGACATGGTAGTGCTTAAATATATGGATACTGTTTTAAAGGTTATAAACAGGCCATAATGAATGACAGCATGAGTATCTTGTCTTACTCCCAAGTGAACTGCCTTTGTGGCAATGCTTTTAAAACAACCATCACTACCACATTAAAAAAAATTTTTTTAAACATCTTTATTGGAGTATAATTGCTTTACATTGTTGTGTTAGTTGCTGCTGTATAACAAAGTGAATCAGCTACACGTATACATATATCCCCGTATCTCCTTCCTCTTGCGTCTCCCTCCTACCCTCCCTATCGCACCCCTCTAGATGGTCACAAAGCACTGAGCTGATCTCCCTGTGCTATGCGGCTGCTTGCCACTAGCTATCTATTTTACATTTGGTAGTGTATATATGTCCATGCCACTCTCTCACTTCATCCCAGCTTACCCTTCCCCCCTCCCTGTGTCCTCAAGTCCATTCTCTACATCTGCGTCTTTACTCCTGTCCTGCCCCTAGGTTCTTAGAACCATTAAAAATTTTTTTTTAGATTCCATATATATGTGTTAGCATACAGTATTTGTTTTTCTCTTTCTGACTTACTCTGTATGACAGACTCTAGGTCCATCCACCTCACTACAAATAACTCAATTTCGTTTCTTTTTATGGCTGAGTAATATTCCATTGTATATATGTGCCACATCTTTATCCATTGATCTGTCGATGGACACTTAGGTTGCTTCCATGTGTGGCTATTGTAAATAGAGCTGCAATGAACATTTTGGTATATGACTCTTTTTGAATTATGGTTTTCTCAGGGTATATGCCCAGTAGTGGGATTGCTGGGTCATATGGTAGTTCTATTTTTAGTTTTTTAAGGAACCTCCACACTGTTCTCCATAGTGGCTGTATCAATTTACATTCCCACCAACAGTGCAAGAGGGTTCCCTTTTCTCCACACCCTCTCCAGCATTTGTTGTTTCTAGATTTTTTGATGGTGGCCATTCTGACCAGTGTGAAGTGATACCTCACTGCAGTTTTGATTTGCATTTCTCTAATGATTAGTGATGTTGAGCATCCTTTCGTGTGTTTATTGGCAATCTGTGTATCTTCTTTGGAGAAATGCCTGTTTGGGTCTTCTGCCCATTTATGGATTGGGTTGTTTGTATTTTTGATATTGAGCTGTATGTATATTTTGTAGATTAATCCTTTGTCAGTTGCTTCATTTGCAAATATTTTCTCCCATTCTGAGGGTTGTCTTCTGTTCTTGTTTATGGTTTCCTTTGCTGTGCAAAAAATTTTAAGTTTCATTAGGTCCCATTTGATTTATTTTTGTTTTTATTTCCACTTCTCTAGGAGGTGGGTCAAAAAGGATCTTGCTGTGATCTATGTCATAGGGTGTTCTGCCTATGTTTTCCTCTAAGAGTTTTATAGTGTCTGGCCTTACATTTAGGTCTTTAATCCATTTGGAGTTTATTTTTGTGTATGGTGTTAGGGAGTGTTCTAATTTCATTCTTTTACAAGTAGCTGTCCAGTTTTCCCAGCACCACTTATTGAAGAGGCTGTCTTTTCTCCATTGTATATTCTTGTCTCCTTTATCAAAGATAAGGTGACCATATGTGCATAGATTTATCTCTGGGCTTTCTATCCTGTTCCATTGATCTATGTTTCTGTTTTTGTGCCAGTACCATACTGTGTTGATTACTGCACCTTTGTAGTACAGCCTGAAGTCAGGGAGTCTCATTCCTCCAGCTCCGTTTTTCTTCCTCAAGATGGCTTTGGCTATTCGGGGTCTTTTGTGTTTCCATACAAATTGTGAAATTTTTGATTCTAGTTCTGTGAAAAATGCCGTTGGTAGTTTGATAGGGATTGCATTAAGTCTGTAGATTGCTTTGGGTAGTATAGTCATTTTCATGATGTTGATTCTTCCAATCCAAGAACATGGTATATTTCTCCATCTGTTTGTATCATCTTTAATTTCTTTCCTCAGGGTCTTATAGTTTTCTGTGTACAGGTCTTTTGTCTCCTTAGGTAGGTTTATTCCTAGGTATTTTATTCTTTTTGTTGCAATGGTGAATGGGAGTGTTTCCTTAATCTCTCTTTCAGATTTTTCATCATTAGTGCATAGGAATGCAAGAGATTTCTGTGAATTAATTTTGTATCCTGCTACTTTACCAAATTCATTGACTAGCTCCAGTAGTTTTCTGGTAGCATCTTTAGGATTCTCTATGTATAGTATCATGTCATCCGCAAACAGTGACAGTTTTACTTCTTCTTTTCCGATTTGGATTCCTTTTATTTCTTTTTCATCTCTGACTGCTGTGGCTATAACTTCCAAAACTATGTTGAATAATAGTGGTGAGAGTGGGCAACCTTGTCTTGTTCTTGATCTTAGTGGAAATGGTTTCAGTTTTTCACCACTGAGAACGATGTAGGCTGTGGGTTTGTCATATATGGCCTTTATTATGTTGAGGTAAGTTCCCTCTATGCCTACTTTCTGGAGGGTTTTTAATCATAAATCGGCGTTGAATTTTGTTGAAAGCTTTTTCTGCATTGAGATTATCATATGGTTTTTCTCCTTCACTTTGTTAATATGGTGTATCACATTGATCAATTTGCGTATATTAAACAATCCTTGCGTTTCTGGGATAAACCCCACTTGCTCATGGTGTATGATCCTTTGAATGTGCTGCTGGATTCAGTTTGCTAGTATTCTGTTGAGGATTTTTGCACCGATGTTCATCAGTGATACTGTCCTGTAGTAGTTTTCTTTTTTTGTAACATCGTTGTCTGGTTTTGGTACCAGGCTGATGGTGGCCTCGCAGAATGAGTTTGGGAGTGTTCCTCCCTCTGGTATATTTTGGAAGAGCCTGAGAAGGATAGGTGTTAGCTCTTCTCTAAATGTTTAATAGAATTCACCTGTGAATCCATCTAGTCCTGGGCTTTTGTTTGTTGGAAGATTTTAAATCACAGTTTCAATTTCAGTGCTTGTGATTGGTCTGTTTATATTTTCTATTTCTTCCTGGTTCAGTCTTGGAAGGTCGTGTTTTTCTAAGAATCTGTCCATTTCTTCCAGGTTGTCCATTTTTTGGCATAGAGTTGCTTGTAGTAATCTCTCATGAACCTTTGTATTTCTGCAGGGTCAGCTGTTACTTCTCCTTTTTCATTTCTAATTCTGTTGATTTGAGTCTTTTCCCTTTTTTTCTTGATGAGTCTGGCTAATGGTTTATCATTTTGTTTATCTTCTCAAAGAACCAGCTTTTAGTTTTATTGATCTTTGCTATCGTTTCCTTCATTTCTTTTTCATTTACTTCTGGTCTGATCTTTAGGATTTCTTTCCTTCTGCTAACTTTGGGGTATTTTTGTTTTTCTTCCTCTATTTGCTTAGGTGTAAGGTTAGGTTGTTCATTTGAGATTTTTCTTGTTTCTTGAGGTAGGATTGTATTGCTATAAACTTCCCTGTTAGAACTGCTTTTGCTGCATCCCATAGGTTTTGGGCCATTGTGTTTTCATTGTCATTTGTCTCTAGGTATTTGTTGATTTCCTCTTTGATTTCTTCAGTGATATCTTGGTTATTTAGTAGCGTATTGTTTAGCCTCCATGTGTTTGTATTTTTTACAGTTTTTTTTTCCTGTAATTGATATCTAGTCTTATAGCATTGTGGTGGGAAAAGATACTTGATATGATTTCAATTTTCTTAAATTTACCAAGGCTTGATTTGTGACCCAAGATATGATCTATCCTGGAGAATGTTCCATGAGCACTTGAGAAGAAAATGTATTCTGTTGTTTTTGGATGGAATGTCCTATAAATATCAATTAAGCCCATCTTGTTTAATGTATGATTTAAAGCTTGTGTTTCCTTATTTATTTTCATTTTGGTTGATCTGTCCATTGGTGAAAGTGGGGTGTTAAAGTCCCCTACTGTTACACTGTTACTGTCAATTTCCCCTTTTATGGCTGTTAGCATTTGCCTTATGTATTGAGGTGCTCCTATGTTGGGTGCATTAATATTTACAATTGTTATATCTTCTTCTTGGACTGATCCCTTGATCATTATGTAGTGTCCTTCTTTGTCTCTTGTAATAGTCTTTATTTTAAAGTCTACTTTATCTGATACGAGAATTGCTACTCCAGCTTTCTTTTGATTTCCATTTGCATGGAGTATCTCTTTCCATCTCCTCACTCCTCTTCTGTATGTGCCCCTAGGTCTGAGGTGGGTCTCTTGTAGACAGCATATATATGGGTCTTGTTTTTGTATCCATTCAGCTAGTCTATGTCTTCTGGTTGGAGCATTTAATCTATTTGAGTTTAAGGTAATTATAGATATGTACGTTCCTATTACCATTTTCTTAATTGTTCTGGGTTTGTTACTGTAGGTCTTTTCCTTCTCTTGTGTTTCCTGCCTAGAGAAGTTCCTTTAGCATTTGTTGTCAAGCTGGTTTGGTGGTGCTGAATTCTCTTAGCTTTTGCATGTATGTAAAGGTTTTAATTTCTCCGTCAAATCTGAAAGAGATCCTTGCTGGGTAGAGTAATCTTGGTTGTAGGTTTTCCCTTTCATCACTTTAAATATGTCCTGCCACTCCCTTCTGGCTTGCAGAGTTTCTGCTGAAAGATCAGCTTTTAACCTTGTGGGGATCCCCTTGTATGTTATTTGTTGCTTTTCCCTTGCTGCTTTTAGTATCTTTTCTTTGTACTTAATTTTTGATAGTTTGATTAATATGTGTCTTGGCGTGTTTCTCCTCAGATTTATCCTGTATGGGACTCTCTGTGCTTCCTGGACATGACTGACTACTTCCTTTCCCATATTAGGGAGGTTTTCAACTATAATCTCTTCAAATATTTTCTCAGTCCCTTTCTTTTGCTCTTCTTCTTCTGGGACCCCTATAATTCGAATGTTGGTTTGTTTAATGTTGTCCCAGAGGTCTCTGAGACTGTCCTCAATTCTTTCCATTCTTTTTTCTTTATTCTGCTCTGCAGTAGTTATTTAATACACTATCTTATCTTCCAGGTCACTTAACTGTTCTTCTGCATCAGTTATTCTGCTATTGATTCCTTCTAAAGAATTTTTAATTTCATTTATAGTGTTGTTTATCATTGTTTGTTTGCTCTTTAGTTCTTCTAGCTCCTTGTTAAACGTTTCTTGTATTTTTTCAATTCTCTTTCCAAGATTTTGGATCATCTTTACTATCATTAGTCTGAATTCTTTTTCAGGTAGACTGCTTATTTCCTCTTCACTTGTTAGGTGTGGTGGGTTTTTACCTTGCTCCTTCATCTGCTGCGTATTTCTCTGTCTTCTCGTTTTCCTTAACTTACTGTGTTTGGGGTCTCCCTTTCGCCAGCTGCAGGTTCGTAGTTCCCACTGTTTTTGGTGTCTTCCCCCAGGGGGTAAGGTTGGTTCAGTGGGTTGTGTAGGCTTCCTGGCGGAGGGGACTGGTGCCTGTGTTCTGGTGGATGAGGCTGGAGCTTGTCTTTCTGATGGGCAGGACCACATCCAGTGGTTTGGGGTATCTATGAACTTAGTATGATTTTAGGCAGCCTCTCTGCTATTGGGTGGGGTTGTGTTCCTGTCTTGCTAGTTGTTTGGCATGGGGTGTCCAGCACTGGAGCTTGCTGGTCATTGAGTGGAGCTGGGTCTTAGTGTTGAGACAGAGATCTCTGGGAGAGCTCTTGCTGATTGATATTATGTGGGGCCGGGAAGTCTGTGGTGATCCCATGTCCTGAACTCGGCTCTCCCACCTCAGAGGCTCAGGCCTGACAGCCAGCTGGAGCACCAAGACCCTGTCAGCCACACGGCCAAACTTTAAGCTTGATTTATTTGTTTAATTCGAGTGCCCATCCTTGACTCTGTTCCCATATGGAATGGATCTTGATCTTATATATCCTTTTCTTAATCCTCCTTGGAACCAGGAAAAAGAGAGTAATGTATCACTTCATTTCCAGCATAGAGTTCACTGTCCACTACCACTTTTAATAGGTAGGAAATAAGAATATTGTTGCCAAATTGTTGTCATTCTAATGCCCTATCTGAAAAGGACTTTTGGTAGTTCATATCCTGGCCAGGTAACGTTTCAAAGAAAACCTGCAGACCATGTCTCATTAAACCCTTTCATAAAATTCTCACTGCCAGGGAAATACTCAAGAGTAAAAATTCCATGTGGACTTGTACATCCAGCACTAAAGACAGGTCCAAAGGCCAACATGATGAATGAGATCATAGAAGCTCAGCCTTGGATAATATCCAGAGGCTTTCTGCTCTAGCTTTCCACACCACGATAACAGAGGAACAAAGGAATAGTCACATAGAAAGCAAAGAAAGCCCGCTTCTAAGGAGACAACCACTGTCCTCACAGCTGCAAACCACTAGATCCTGGGATATTTTGAAGACTATTTTCGAGGTCTGGCTGTGCCCCTGCTGGGGCTGTATCCTGTCCCCCTCACTTCTTTGTGTATCCTTGACTCTAAAACTCCCTGAGCTGATGAAACCTCTGTGTGGTTCCTAGTATCCTTCAAAAAACTGAACAGTGATATGCTTCCATTTGCTTGGACCTAGAGTATAGAATATTCATTTAAAAGAGCAAACTCTTCACTACTTTAAAATTATAGACCTATCAGCTCACCAGCTTTCTAAAATAAATGCCAATTTCCTTTTGGATATACAACTCTCGGGCCTACAAAAGGAGCAGAAAGGGTTTGGTAACAGTTATTCTACTATTGACCACTCTTATAGTCTGTTTCACTTTGTGGAGAAATCTGTTAAGAATAACATAAAATTCTTCCTTCCCTCCTTCCCTCCCTCCCTTCTTAACTTTTTTGACTCTGAGGGCAGGTTATGGGCCAAGGGGCATAAACTCCATACAGATCCTTAGTAATTCCCTTGAAAAATCAAGATTGGTAGAAATGAATACTTAATAGATCTGAAAATAATTTCTAGAGGATCAAAACAGGTATGTGTTCTATACTTGCTTCATTTTCTTTTTTAGCTTATACACTAATGACTTACTATCATTTTTGGAAAAAACAGATTCACAAATCACTGCTATATCCCTGATTGTTTTATTGTTAGGAACTGGGAGAAAGCATGTCTTCAAATTAAGTCTCTATAATCCGAAAATGCCATATGCTGGGGGTGTGAGGTGGGGAGAGTAACTGCCTCCTGGCATTTAAATGCTTTATAATTAACAACTCTATAAACAATTAACTCATTTATGTATCTTGAAACCAGTTTACCCTGGTGCTAGCACCCCAAAATTAAGTTGCTCAGGTAAACATTCCATGGTGATTTTTTTTTTTTTTGGTTTGTTTTAATTTTGAATACAATTAAGTATTCAGAGTCTAATTGGATGTCATCAAAATATAATTAGGAGTTCAGGAACTTCCAGAACAGAAAAAGTATAAACAGAATATAGAATTCAAGCAGGTAGTAAAGGAGGTTAATTGAAGAAAGTTAGGTGCAACCAGAGGAAGGATTGCAGACCTCCATTTACTCAAATCAGATGAAGTAATTCTGCAAGGTTGTAACATCCACCAAGGACACGGAGGTTGTAAAGCCAGCCCCTTCTGAAGGGGACTGAGAGACCTGAACAGGTAACAGCTATAACAAGCAGGTATCCATCTGCAGCCAGGCCAACAACCTTGAAATATCCTGCTTCTGGATCCTGAGTTATGGTCTAAATATCTGATCAATAACTAACAGCCCATTTGAGATGGTCAGCGTAGAGTGCTTAACCTTAACTTATGATGGGGTTCAGGACACGCTACCCCCAGATAGGGCACACCTTGGCATAGTGAATATTTTAAGCTATGAATATTTTAAGGAATTTGAGAAATGGCAGGTGCAGGACCTTCCCCATCTTCCCTGAACCAGGTCATAAGACCCTCATGTAAGAGAGGTGCCCTCCCTATACCCAGAGGAAAGGAGCATCCTTAATTCCATAGATGGACAGACGCCAAGAGGAACCTGAGGAAATGAATGAACAGGCCTGGTTAAGTTTCCCCAGTTTACTACCCTTAGGCTCATACCTTTCTGTCCTATCACACTTCCCCACAACTTTCCATGCTTCATCAAACCTACGATAAAAATTCTCCAGGCTTAACTCCTTCTTTGGGTCTTTATTTCCTAATGAAGGCTCCTGTGTCTCATAAAACTTACATTAAATATATTTGTATGCTTTTCCCTTGTTAATCTGTCTTCTGTCAGTCTAATTTACAGGACTTCAGTTGAAGAACCTAGGAGTGTAGAGGGAAAAATATATTTTTTTCCTCCCGTACACTCACTTGAGATGGAGAAACTGTTCCCTTAATGAGTCTCCCCCATACTGGGAAGATATAAAATGAAACAGCAAGATGATCATGTGACTAAAATCCATATTATCAAAACAAAAATATTAGTTTAGGAATAATAAATATACTGGTTAGTTTTAAAGAAAATTTGTATTATTAGAAACTGAGAAAGAAACTTGTCTATTGAGTCTACCTTAATATATTTAACTGATTTCAGATTTAACTAATTAGGTGTAAAACTACCACACTGATAAAGAGTATTGGGATGTTTAAAGTCACTGTAGTTATTTTAATTTAGTGGATTTTCAAGAGTTTTTTTAAGTAGGGAAAGTGTTGATTTGTTAGGAATGTAAGTTTGTCAGGTTTTAGGCACTGGAAATTACTTAAAAGGAAAACTAAATAGATTAAAGTTATAAATGCAGCTAAAAACAGGACAGACAATTATGGGGGAACAGGTCTACTCTCCTGAGGCTAAGCTAATATTGTTCGAAGGTTTTCACGAAAGTGAAACCTTTTTTATTTCATATAAAATTTTACTCGATGTGTAAAACGAAATGACGGGATTTCTAAGTTGAGCTAAACTCAAAAAAAGCTAGGTTTTAAAATTGGAGACTTTAACAAATTACTCTTAATTTATAACCCAAATAATCCTCTTTTTAAGAACAAAGCTACTACCTTTGGGCATTAAAAATATCAAGTGAAGGGGAGAGCCCACGTGAGCTACATGGCCAAGGTTAAGTTCTCCAGTGGTGAGTTTTTGCCATCACTGTTCCTGGCCACTAGTGGCTTGGTAATGTGCACCCTAAAACTTTTCAGGCTCAAATTATTCTGCCATTTTCTAATGGCCATTCTCCACCGGCATTTATAGCTACATTTTTGTTTCTTGTTTTTTAAAATGTTTTTTTGGAAGGAAAAAGCTGGCTCCTCTCTGGGGTGCCTCTGTGGACCGGGTTTAGGCAGAGAAAGGGGTTTCTCTCTCTGTGTACATGTGTTTATCCCACTCCTCAGCTCTTCTGAAAGGGTGTGTTTCAACTCCAGCTCAGGAGCAGAGGCTTGGCCCTTGCTCAGCAACAGGGCAGAACTGCCCTCCAGATACTTGTCATGCAGTATAATCTCAAACTCACTATAGTACCATGATTTATCTAAAGTTTCTTTGAGAGAAACGGCATCTATGAAGGATTGCCTGAACTATAATCCACATAGTCCATTTATTCGTCAAGATATTACCAAAGTCACCCCTGCATGAATGAGACTGCCAGAAAAATATGTCCAGAAAATATTTAGTTTTATATCCCTGCAATAAGAATTACTTTAAGCGTTAATAGTGATGATAGCCATTTATATTTATTAAGGACTTAAAATGTGCTTAAATGTGATCTCAATCCCCTTAATGACCTGAAGAGGTAAATATATGTTTCCATCTTATTGATGAGAAAACTGAGGTACAGAGAGGTTAAGTAACTTGCTCAAGAGGACAAGTGGCAGAGCTGTGATTTGAACTCGGGCTCTTAATCGCCTTGACATTATGCTCTTGGCTTTTACTGGAGGTCACTTATATTTACTACGAAAGTACTGCTGAAGATGTTCTAAGTACCAACCTTACTTTTTGCTTTATCTTGTTTTACCCTATCTGATTTACTTTTAAAATAAATTATACTGTTGTACCATATATATTTTTGTATATAAACAAATAATATTTGGAACAAAGAGAAGTACATACAGATAAAAAAAGAATGAACAAACAAATGAATACATGCTAATTTACAGACCAACAAAATAAAGAGTCAGAAATCAAAAGAGTATGTTTTTCATAGAATCATATAGATCAACACTGTCAAATAGAAATATAATATGAAGCACATAAGTCAACTAAAATTTTCTAGTGGCCACATGGAAAAAAAGAGGTGAAATTAATTTTTATATTTTATCTCACCCAAAATATTCAAAATATTATTTCAACATGTAATCAGTATTATAAAATTATTAAGATACCAAGACACGTCACATTCTATTTTTTTCCATGCGAAGTCTTTGAAATCGAGCATGCTTTTTCTCCTACAACACATCTCGATATAGACAAGCTACATTTCAAGTGCTCAAGGGCCACATCTGACTAGAGATTACCATGCTGGATAGTGCAGGCAGAGATGGATAGGGAGTTACAGACCATGTAGTTTTAGTTGACCACACTTATTTTTTGGTAGGAAACCGAAGTCCAAGGAATTCAGACTTACCTATGGCAAAGTCAGGACGAATAACTGGATTCCAGCTCAGTGTTTTCTCCACTGTTCACACTGCTAAGGTGAAAGCAGATTTGCTTCCACAGAGGAGCGCCATCTCCCTTCCCCATAATTTCCCCATGCGCCACCCTCTAGCCTTGCTTTGAGATACACATATCTGCTCACAGGGCTTTCCATTCAGTGACTAAACTGGGAGCTTCTCCTACAGAGCTCCAAAAATAGACACTCCACTGACACCAGTGGCTCCTTACTCTAAGGAGAGTATTTTATCTTACTCTTTGGTATGTACTTTAAGGGATGAACAAGCTCTGACGATTAAGTGTTTCCTGCTTTTGTTATCTGCTATGTTATCTGGTTAAATCAGAAAGTTCACTGAGCATGTGTTTGAAAAGGACAGAACCAAACCATATATGTCTGTAGGGTTTACTTCTTCTTATTTTAACCTCACCTACTTGTTTCATGTTGGTCATGTATTTGAATCACTTTGTCTCCACAAGGAATACAGTAAATTCTTTACTCTTTGGGAAGGGAAAAACTAAAACCAAGACCACATTTAGAGAATGTCTGGCCTCTTTCAAGGCCGGTAGCCTTAGGTTATCACTGATTGAATGACCTCATCAGATTTTTACAATCTTATAAGAACTGGATGAAAAGCCTAAAAGATAAGATTATTAACTCAATTTGTGAATCATTCCCTCCTTTTTCTGAGGAAACCTCACAGGAGTGATGAGTTTACCCCCAGTTCTTCTCCACAACTGCAGTGGGACCCTGCAGCTGATGGTGCTTGCCACCCACCTACCTTCAGGGGCCCTGTGAAACCAATTCAACTGCATTATGCTCCTACTGGGCAGTAACTGTACTTCCTGGAATATGTTCTGAATAAGGTTCTGGCCCATTATTCATCTACATAGGAGAATGGAGGCTGTCATCAGATTTGATTACTGTTAACCAATTACTGTGATACGTCAAAAATTTATTTTTTTGAAACTGAAAAAATCCTTCTTCCCTGTCCTACTGTTTCAATTACATGAATTCCTTTCAGTCCTGTCAACCTTCTACTGTAATTACAAATAATTATGAAACTATGATTCTAACTGAAAACTACTTTGTAATGTACACGTGAATTGTTTGTGACTACTGGTGCAGAGAGACTGCAGAGTTAATGTTTTAAAATGTAGCTGACTAGGCAGCCTAGCTGGCTGCTGCTTCAAAAGCTGGTATCGGCTGCGGTTAAGCAGCACGATGATGACCACCCACCCTGGATTATGGTGGTTTTGCCTGGAGTAAGGTGAGTATTTGCCAAGAGAGTCAAGACCTGCTTGACTTTCACCTGCAATTTACACAAGGGCGTGAGAACTCTCTGGCTCCTACGACGAAATTCAGTCAAAGCTTCTCCCCTCCACTCTGTTGGATGCCTGCGCTTATGTCCCACTGAGGGTGGGGCCCCAAAGGTGAGAGGCAGTGGCTGCCTCAGGAGCCCAGGGACCGAAGGGATTCCCCTGAGCATATTTGATAGTTTTCTATTCTTAATTCTAAGGCATAAAGTAGACTGTTTTATATTTCTCACTCTAAAACCACACAAAGTTAAAAGTGCTCTTGAGTTGCATTATGGCCTTATTTTTCCTGAGATTCCTGTCCTTAATATAAACAGAGC
Organism: Monodon monoceros; assembly: GCF_005190385.1. Classification (NCBI taxonomy): domain Eukaryota; kingdom Metazoa; phylum Chordata; class Mammalia; order Artiodactyla; family Monodontidae; genus Monodon; species Monodon monoceros. The sequence continues at coordinate 47,033,312 of NW_021703776.1, forward strand.
TTTCTTGCCTTTCTCCACTGCACAGCATAAAGGAAACCCAGACTAACAAAAATAATTAATTTTGGAATTCTCTCTTCTCATCCCTCACCCTCTCCCCCATTCTCCTGTAATCCCAGGGAGAAGGTACAATTTCTCACCAAGGTGTATGCCAGAAAAGAGAAAAAAGGAAACAGCTGGGGACAACCTATAAAATGGATAGGTGGTCCCCAAATAATTTTACATTCTTTTATTCTTAGCATTTTGTCTGTTTCTTCCTTAGTCTATACTATTGGGATGATTCCCAAAATTCATAAATAAATGTAAACATCATTAGATGCTTAAGTAACTAGGAGGTGACATGCAGTGTTGGAAAGACATCTGGACAGGAGGCCAAGCCCCAGCTAACTGACATTAATTGCTTGTTGCATAATCATGGGCTAATCAATTTAATTCTATGAAGGTGAAGTTCTTCATCAATAAAGTATGGTATTATTATCTGCCCTCCCAATCTTATTGTAAGGATCAAATGAAATGATAAATATAAAACTTCTTTGTAACTTGCAAATAATAAGAATTATAGCAGATTGCTATCATTATTATTATTATTGAATGCCTCCTATGTGCCAGGTACCATTTTAAATGCTTTACATGAAAACTCATTTAATCCTTACACTAATAGGTAGCTACTCTTATTATCCTCATTTCATATATGAGAAAACAAAGGCACAGAGGCTAAATAACTTGTTGAAGGTTTTAAAGGTAACTGGGAGAGCGCTGATTCAAGCCCAGGCAGTTGGACTTCAGAGAGAGCTCTGTGCTTTACTGTCTCCCTATATAAACCTAAGTTTACAATTATGTAATCTCAGCATAAAGTTGGGAAACCTTGACAATGTGCTATACAAAGCTCACTTCTCTATAGGAAAGTCTCTATTGAACAGTAAGCATAGTTGATGGCGCCAGCAAAAATCAACTTAATAGCTGAGTTCAGTGAGACACTGGTGGGTAAGACATTGGTCTTTCTTACCCACATGTGGACAGAACAGTCTTGAAAGCCAACAATATACTTAAATGCAAAATTACCCTTTCAGACTTATAACCAGAAGACACAAGAATTGTGGGTAGCCAGGCAAAAAAGCTGAAATGTGTCTGACACATCACATAGATACATTTATACTATATTTAGATAAACATTTATTAAAACTCTTCATGTGACCATAATTCTGCAACTAAGCCAATGGATCTACCCGAGGCCAGGTGTAGGCTTCAATCGGAGTAAGACAAATACCAACTGCAATTTGTTTTCATCTCACCTCTAGCTGTATCACTTCAGCACAGAGATAACGACCGACCGCTAATTCCGGTTAACAATGGAAAGGGGCCAGAAAGTTTAGATGCAGAGATACATCTGTTCTTAATCACCCACCCGTACCTGCTACCTGGAGAAAACCTAATGGCTTCTTTCTCTTTTTCTTTCCATTTCTTTCCCTTGTTGGAATTCCTTCGCAAAGGCGCCCTATAATGACAGCACACAGTCAGAAAGGGGGATTTGACATTTTCTCCTTTAATCCTTCTCTTACAGAGGGCTTGCTTTTTAACTTCATGAAGAGCTTACCCCAGATCCACAAACTTCCGCTTAATTTTTCCTCCTCGCACCACCAACAAACTTGATGCCCTCAGTGATCTGGGACCTTTGGCACCATCTAGGATATACACATATGTGAAAAAAGCAATTATTATCATTTTTAAAAAGCTACTGTCAAAAGTCATTGCGTCTCTGAATCTACGGGGTTTGCATCAATTCCTAACAGTAAAAAGAAAATACTGGATGCCTTTATTAACATACAGGAAACATAGCTATGTTGAGGAACATTCAGTCAAACCAGGAGAGGTCCTGTTAGACAGAAGCCCAATACTTATCACAAAGAATTTTAGCTTCAAATAAACTGGAATGAAAAAAAATAAGCAAGAATAAACACTATCAAGTCATTCTTTACATTCAAAGCAGGGACCAAATGACTTTCCTTCTGTTCCTTCTCTGGCTCCAACTCTTTGCTTCAAATGTCTGGGCTCTGTCCTCCATGCCTTTCTTGCCTTTGGGTTTTAGCACCTTCTGACAGGACCCCAGCTCACTTCCCCCATATGTCCCAAGTCCAATAAAGAACGTCATCCCTGAGAGTCTGGGAGATTCGGGAGAAAGTGAGAGTCAAAGCTTTCCCTTCTCATCTGCCCCTTGCTAATGGCTTGTGGCCAGTCTTGGGATAGAGGAGACAGAACATGGGGGAGACTTCTCAAGCAGGAGCTCAGCTATAAAACATTTATATTTTTGAAAGGTCTTTTTTTAGAAGTTGGCTTTAAGCACAACTTGGCTGGCTTCCCATGATGTGGAAGACGCCAAAACCTCCCCAGTGCTTGCAGCTGAATGATCTCTGCCTCTCTCCGAGTTACGCTGGCACTCCAAAGCACAGCAGCTGCTGGGGGATGGGGACCCTTGAAATGATGCCAAAAACCAATCAGAGGAGACGCTTTGCCAATGGAATTCAATGTCAGTTGTAGGAACTAGATTCCACTGGTGGCACTTACTCTACCTTGGACAAGGTAGAAACTCCTAAGGGTCTACTTGGAGCTATTTAGCAAAGAATGCTGTTTGGCATTATATTTCAGCATATCCAGTCATCTGAGATCATTAACAAGGGGTGTCTTTGATGCATATCTGTGTATGAAACTGCTCTTTCCCAATTGTCTGTTGGTGTCTTTCTCTTCTTAAAATTAAGAAGAAAATCCAGCAACCTTCTGGCATGGAGTGTAGTTCTCCTAAGAGAGTTTTCAATTAACCTTGCAGTTAATTTTGCTTATGCTTTTTGTCTAGTTCAGGAGAAACTTCTAAACACACATAACTTACAAGCCATGATGTGCACACAGTTCTCATTTAGAAGTCTATTTTCGAAGCTCTGAAGAAGCACAGGATGTTGAAAAATACTCTAAGGATTTTTAGCAAAGAGCTTTTCATAGTTTTAGTTAATGATACACAGATTATAATAATCAATTCCTTGAAATGTACATAATCAAATAGAAGAGTAAGAAATATGTCCATGTCAAAATCCACTTCTAACCTCAAATATTTATTATGGCTCTTTGCATCATTACTCTTTGGGTAACTGAATTAAATAGCCACAGATGTGACACAGGCACATAAAAAAATATACACACATGGCACAAACTCATTCTAAGGTGATTTTCCTAATGGACATTAAAAAAAAAAAAAGCAGGATTTCAATTTTCTTAACAGAAGCTGAAGGAAAGAAAGTACCGGATTCTTCCAAATAAATTCTAGAGCAACTCTCAACAGCTAGGAATGTGCAAAGTTAAAAGGAGACTGCCTTATTAATTTCGGAAATAAAGGTGGCTGGGAGATATTTTAACGAGTGGTGCTAAGACCAGATGAAGCAATGTATGTGGCAACCCTCTGTAACCTATTAGTGTGGCAGTTATGTGGACATCTTGGGACTAAAAGCCTGATTCTGCCCATCAGAGACCCTGCTGCTAGGCAACCTCACATCATTATCTCACACATTTGCCAAAGTGTGTTCCAAGGAACACTTCAATGAATTCTTTCAAAAGGCCGAAGAGGCAAGATTAAGTAATAATACACTTTCCCACTTTAAATCAATCAAATCCATCGTTAATGTACCTCAGAACTTCTAGTCCGCATAAAAACCAACATTGGATTGGTATGATTTCAGGAAAAGAAAAAGAATTGTGACATTTTGGTTTGTTATTTAGCTGTATGTGGAATTTCCATTAGGCTTTTTGAAATCTCTCCACTACTACCTTGACGAGCAATTAGAAGTCCAAGTCCTCACGTTGGGTGACCCAGCTTTAATCTTTGGCAACCTGGTCTTCATTTTCAAAGGTAATGATTGATCTCCTGAGCTAAATACTAAGGCCTTTTCTGGGACTGCATTCTTCTTAGTCTCACTGCAACAAGACCCTTGACTACCTCTTCTTTTATTCTGGGGACTCTGAAATGAAATCTACCTCCCAGCCCTGGCTTCTCTCTTTTTTTTTTTTTTTTTTTGCGGTACGCGGGCCTCTCACTGTTGTGGCCTCTCCCGTTGTGGAGCACAGGCTCCGGACGCGCAGGCTCAGCGGCCATGGCTCACGGGCCCAGCCACTCCGCGGCATGTGGGATCCTCCCGGACTGGGGCACGAACCCGTGTCCCCTGCATCGGCAGGCAGACTCTCAACCACTGCGCCACCAGGGAAGCCCCTGGCTTCTCTCTCGAGCTCAAGACCTCCTCTACTAAAAATGAGTTAATCACCTTTCCCTCATAATGCTTCTGATTTCCTACTTTCTATCAATGACAAGACCGTGTTTTCTGAGGCTAGAAACCCTGTGATCAGTTTTGACCTCCTCACTCTCTTCCCCCTGATCTCGTCAAGTTACATACATTTCAACAGTTCTCATATCATTCTTCCCTGTCATTGTCTATTGCTCCTCCACCTTTCAGGGTCTCTTAACTCATCTTCCTCATACCTAGTGTCTTTTCCTTTTTATTCCTCTGCTCAAGCATCTTGTGGTTTTCTAGTAATATGATAAGGTATCTAAGGTATTTAAATTCTAGAGCTATAGACCTAACCTACCTGTTCAATTTTACGAGCAATCACTCTAACCTGAATAAACAGACTGCTTCCAGCAGGCTGGGACAGCCCCACTCCTGTCATTTCATCTTACGTGTGCCTATCTCTATCAATGCCATCTCCCTGCCTTATATGCCTTCCTTACCTATCTCTTCTGTTTTTTCAGTCCTTCAGTAGTTACTCTAATTGTATTTTCTTTGTCATGTCTCGTTTACCAATCTCAGCTAGGGTTAACCTCGCCGTCCTCCGAGCAATGATAAAATTTACTATTTCTATATGTATAAAGGCCTAATGCAACATAATAATAAGTGAATCCTGTAAAGATTTCTACTTGCAAGGACATTAATTCAACAAATATTTCTGAAGACATGTTCTGTGTTAGGCAATGTGCTAACAGCCACATATACACTTAGAATAATGAACAAATCACAAATAGAAAACTGATAGTACTTCATTTATTCAACCTTGTCTGAACAAAGGCCCACTGCTATGTAAGTCCAGAGACTAAAACTTTAGTATTAGGCTACTCAAAGAACAGACGGGGGAAAATATTTTCATGCCCTTTATTGCTATATAACTTGCTTAACAAACCTCTAGAAATAATCTTTTACTTTCTCTAATTTTAACTGAAATGGGGTTAGATGTTTATCATTTAGCCAGTTGTAATGGGATTCTTTCTATCCTAGTTTCCACTGAGGTCCCACAAATATGACAACAGAATTATGACTTGTGAATGTGGTACTGGTGCAATTTAGAAAACACCCAACTTCACTTAGGTGTTCAACTGAAGAACGGAGAATTTGCCCCAGGAATGTAATCAACTACAGCTGTAACTTAATTATTACCTTTGTGGTACCTTGTTAGACCAAAAGTAATGGTATATCACTTTAAAAAATCTTGATAAACAGCAACCAATGACTAAGACATTTTCAGAGTTTATCCAGCAATGTTGAGTGGAAGAAAATGTATGTCTAAACCAGGAGTCAGCAAACTTTCTGTAAAAGGCCAGAGAGTAAACATTTTAGGTTGTGGGCTACTGACTCTGCCACAGCTACTCAACTCTGCTACTGTAGTATGAAAACAGTATGTAACTGTTTGAGTGTGGTTGTGCTCCAATAAAACTTTACTTATAAAAACGGCTGGCAGGGGCTTCCCTGGTGGCACAGTGGATAAGAATCCGCCTGCCAATGCAGGGAACACAGGTTCAAGCCCTGGTCCAGGAAGATCCCACATGCTGCAGAGCAACTAAACCCGTGCACCATAACTATTGATCCCACGTGCCACAACTACTGAAGCCCACGTGCCTAGAGTCCGTGCTCTGCAACAAGAGAAGCCACCACAATGAGAAGCCTGCGCACCGCAACGAAGAGTAGCCCCCACTCGCCACAACTAGAGAAAGCCCACGTGAAGCAACGAAGACCCAGTGCAGTCAAAAATAAATAAATAAATAAATAAATAAATAAATAAAATAAATAAAAGCATTTATCTCATCGGAAAAAAAAGGGGGGTGGCGGGACTTCTCTGGTGGTCCAGTGGTAAAGAATCCACCTTACAATCCTTACAATGCAGGGGACGTGGGTTCGATTCCTGGTCAGGGAACTAAGACCCCACATGCTGCGGGGCAACTAAGCCCATGTACCACAACTACTGAGCTCACGCACCTCAACTAGAGCCCGCGTGCTGCAAACTACACAGCCCAGACGCCTTGGAGCCTGCGCACCACAACTAGAGAAGAGAAAACCCACACGCCACAACTAGAGAGAAGCCCATGCACCACAACGAAGAGCCCGCACACCGCAACAAAAAATCCCACATGCCTCAATGAAGATCCCGTGTGCTGCAACTAAGACCTGATGCAGCCAAAAACTAAATAAAATAAATAAATAAATAAATAAACCTTAAAAAAAAACGGGTGGGGGCCAAATTTGGTTTGACGACCTCAGTTCTAGAAGACTTGTACTGATTATCTAGAGAGACATACTTATTAATTTGTCCAAGAACCTTATTAATATCAATTATATGCATATACTTTACTAGGGGCCATGAATACAAAGATGAATCAGACAAGTGAGAAAACTCTGGCTCACACTTGACAACCTGATCACTTATTATCACACACAAAGTGACAGAAGCAGAAGTAACTGTGAAAATTTCTGTGGGATCAGAGAGAATAATTCACTTTGCCCGGGAATGGGGAGGGTGTGCAAAGGGTCCACTAAAGGAGGTGAGATTTAAGCTGAGCTTTGAAGAAGGACCAGAATTTCCTGGAGTGGCATGTTACGTATGAAGTTTGTACTTGTGAGTACAAATCCCATTCTAGTTCCTTTATTAAGGAGCCAGTGAATTGTAAGAACCACACACATATAAACACATACACACAGGTAAATCAGGCTAACCACACTTAACCTCTGTTGAGTCCTGCTCTGAATAGTCGATTCGTCTCACATGGCAAAGAACTCAAGGATTTCACAGAATGTAAAGAGTCTTGACTGATAGGTTTCTTTGCTATCTTTCAAGGTGCAACAGAGCCTGAGAGTGGAAGGCAGAAAGTACAGGGGCTTCCTGGTTATTGATGGTGGTGGTTGTGTGGTGTCAGAGAGACAGGGTCTGTCACCAAACAAACAAGCAAGCAATAAATCAAAGAGGGAGAGAGAAACAGAGACAGAGAGACAGACAAACAGACTCTAGTCTGCAAACTCCCTGCAGGAAAGGATGGAATATTATCATTGTATATTCAGCCTTTAGCACAATGCCGGACGCAGAGCAGGTGCACAATAACTATTTGTTGAATAAATACATGAATGAATGGATTAATACTAGTGAACATGGAAGGCACAGGAAGCTCTTCAAGGCTGGAAACTTTTATCAAGGGAAGGAAAGAATGTGAGGCACTGCTTTCATCTGGTCATAGTTAATGTCTAATAATGGTTATCATACTAGTAACTATTTATAAAGTTAATACTTTATAAAAGCTCAATTAATTGCTCCTTTCTAGTTACCCAGAAGCATGATCAATCCAGGAAAATTAAAAAAATGGGAACGCTTAAGAGTTTGTCTCTGGAGAGGAAACTACCCACCCCCTATTTCTTGGTCCTGCTTACTACAGCTGGAAGCTTAATCCCAAAGAAGACGCAGTAGCAAGCAAAGGAGGTATTGGAGAAAAGATGGAATTCTCACATTTTAATGCTAATCACTGCTAACCACATTTTGCTCTATATTACTGCTAATGGACTGTGAAGCACAACTCACATCCATGTAATACTTCTCCAATTTGAGATGAAACATTTGCTTTTAGAAGGAAAAGGAAAAGAGAAATAATCTAGACAAGATGTAGCCACTTTAAAAAAATTTTAGTCAGATTTCATGTGTGAGGGATCCACTCTCTGACTATAAAGCACTTTCTTTCAGACAGCTAAGTTATGCCTTATAAACTCAAACAGTGGACTACAAAGTATTAACCTATATTTCCAAAATATATGCTCCTGCTCTTTTGCCTTCTTATGAACCAAGTAAGGTCTATACACATTTTTTTTTTTTCTTGAGGAGATGACAGAGGGCTTTTCACACAAGTATATTTCTATAAAAGTGCCATTACAATCCACAATTTAGGTTAGTTAATGAGAGTTTCTGAAGCCTTCATTCTTTTGAAAGTAGGTCAAAATCACAGTGTAAGTCCTTCACCAACTTTACAACTGCTTTTGATGAATTAGCAGGCTTGGCATATTTTCTCTTGCCTCCGCTAGTATCTTGTACTCCCTAAGTACTTATTTTTTACCTTAAAACGTCTTCTGGAAGACTTGTGCTTAGGACCAGTCTGTGGAAGATAATTCCAGCAAATCAACAGGCTCAGGGAAGGAAACCAGGGAAAATATCAGGGATAAAGCTATGACACTAAGAGTTACAAAACAAGGTGAGCCTCCACCATCAACTGTATTTCTATGTTCAGGATGTATTTGTAGAAAGACTACAACTTTTGCTCTGGTAGAGATAAGTGCGCATGGACTTTTCAGTGCAGTGATGCACAATCATATCTGTAATGAATGAGTGTGTCCCACATCTTTGCTAGCACTGGTTGGTGGAAGTAATCTGATGGGTATCTAACTCAAATGACTATTTCTCTGGTCATTAATGAGGTTGATCACCTTTTCATATTTTATAAGTAACATGAATTTTCTCTTCAATAAACTGACGATTTATTACCTTAGCCTATGCTTGACTTAAAAAATTCTTCGAAGCTACTTGTATGTTAGACATATAGAGTCTATCAGTTAACTTTGTATATATATTATTGTCTACTGAAATCAAGAGTATTTTATAAAATAATTTTAGAGTTTAAAGGAAAAACAATAAAATAAACACCCATTTCACTTCTCACCCCACTCCCATGAAGTTTATACCTAGGAAGTCCCCAGTATATTCTCTTCCATTTTCGTTCCCTGACACTCCTCCCAAGTAATTAACTTTGTCATTCCATTTGTAACCTCAACATTTTGTTTGTGTCTCTAAATAATCTGCTAGTTTTGTGTGGCTTAAGATTCACTATTCAGTCTGATGTTTTGTCATTGCTCTCTGGTGAATAACTAATCTTATTTAGATGATTTTTTCCTAATACCTTCTTTACTTAACAAGTTTTTATAGGAAATGTCTGAAAAATTATATCAAATTCCTTTCAATGTCTATTAATATTATAACACTTCACTTCTCCTTTGTTGATATGATGATTCATACAGTTAGATTTTCTAATGTTAAACCATCCTTACATTTCCATAATCAACCCTACCTGATTATGGAATATAAGTAATTTTCACTCCTGGATTTAATTTACGAGCATCATATTTAAAATGAATCTACATTTAGATTTTATGTAAGATTTTCTTATATAATAAGAAATGAGATATATTTCTTAAGGTATAAGATTTTCTTCTTCCACATGATCTTTACTAGCTTTTAAGACTCTAGCTACATAAAATAAATGAAAAACATCTCCTGGAATAATTAACATAAAATAGATGCTCTATTTTATCTTTTCCTATCTATTTTTTTTATAGGTGAGTCAGAATTCAGTTATAAAACCACCTGGGCCCGGTACCTTTCTAAATGGAAGCTATAAAAATATATTTTATATTTCTGTACTTATTGGCTTATTCAGGTTTTCTTTTTCTTAGACCATTTTGAGTACTTTATATTTTGGTAGGAAATCCTCTATTTCCTCTAGATTTTCAAATCTGCCATAGAGTTGGCATGCTATCTTAAAATTTTTTTTAACCTCTGTATCTCCTTTCTCATTTCAAACGCTGTGGGTGTTTTTGGTTTCTCTATATTTTTTCTTAACCTGTCCTTCCAGGGGGCTATTCACTTTTACATAGCTTTGCTGCGTTTATTTTGTGGAGGTGTTAAGAGTAGGCTTTTCATGTTAATAAAAATTCATTAAACTCAGCTTTTCTCTTCATTATCCCCTCCTTTTTATTTTCTGTTTTTTGGTTGTTCTTTCCCTTTATTTTGAATATTTATTTTATTTATTTTCAGTATTTATTTTTTACAATAAAAGCATTTAAAGCCATACATTCTCCTCTGAGTACAATATACTCTGACTACCGATTCAACTTTTGGAAATTTATTCTACAGAAATGAAAGCATCAGCATACAAGAATGTAAAGCTTCAGAATGCTTATATCTTTTTCACAGTGGTAAGCAAACAAGCAAATAAACAACAACAACCTACCCCCACCTGGGATACAACTTAAATGTCCATCAATACTACAAGGGTTGCCTCAGTTATATTATCGGCTCACTGTAGAAGATTATCTTGTCATTTAAATTTGTGTATATTGCCCCAGAGGGATGTCCATAAAATATTATCATGTGTATAACAAAACTGCAGAATGTCATTTGTAGAATTCACTTTTATAAAAAAAAGTATATAAAACAAAACACACACCAGAAATTATTTTTGTTTATATATATATATATATATATATATATATATATATATACACATTTGTTTAAAATATATGTGTATATATATACATACGGACACACATACACACTATATATATCTATGTGCATTTCAGATGTGAAAATAATATAACCAAATCTTCTTGGTTACTTTAAAGGAACACATCAGATGTGGTAGGAAGAGAATGAACCTATTCTTTATATATCTCTGCATCATTTCACTTGTTTAAACAGGAATTTAGTACTTCTATAAATTAAAGCACACAATTAAAAGGACAACAATCTGTTGACACTGCTATGAAATTCTGATGCTAATTCTAGGAGCATATTTTCAAATTTATTGACTAATCTCCCTGCATTATCTTTATCATAGCTTTTCTATCACATTCTTTGCAATATAAATTACTGTGAAAATTTCTTCTAAAAAAAACCAATTAATGGGTTAAGACCTATATTGTTTTCACTTTCATATATACATATTTTTTTCTAAATGATTATGTTAGTAGTTATTGAAACTATGGGCTACTATTACACAAAATCTCTCGAAGGCCTCCTGAAGAATTTCCTTCAATAGTGAACTTGTAGAAAGCTGAAGAAGTGAAATACTAATCAGGTAGGAAAGGATTTAAAAAAAGTAAAATAAAGAGAGAAGGGTGTTCTCTTGTCCCATAATATAAAAGGAATGCAGTATTAATTATTAGTTATGAAAAGACACAGGCCTTTGTTTTTGTTGCTTTCTTTTTTTTGAAAAGAGCCATTTTTACATGGCACAAATTGAGGTGTTAGTGAAGTCAGACAAAACAGAAGCTAAACAACAACAAAATTAACGGTACCTTTTTCTTGTAGTATTTTCTTGGTGGTGGCTTGATGGTGGCAAGGAGATTCTTCCATATCATGATCAGATTTTGAAGGAGAGGAGAATGACGTGTCTCCCCCCGTAGAGGAGGAAGGCTCCCTTTCTGGGTGCAGGGGTCCCTCTTGAAATTCAGCTATGTGGTCAGACGAGAAGGGCACACTGCCAGCCACTGGAGTGAGGGATGAAGCACCAGAATCTGATTCTGGAGAAGTTCTCAAACCCTTGGGCAGAAGTGATTTGGTAATGTGCATGTGGTTATAGAAACTGTTTGAAGGCTGTTGGTATAAGAGATTATAAAGGAGGTTATGCCACTGAGCATCAGTCCCATGTGATACTTACTTTGAAATCAGATGGACCTTTTTTTAGTAAATCCCTATGAAAACCCATTTTTGTTGGTTTACAGATAAGGCTACATAGTTCACAACAATTCACCATATTACCTTTGTAGCTACCACAGATACCTAAGACATATAGAAACAATGACTTGTACACTCATTATTTACCATCAGATAAAACCAACAGCTGAATATCAAAAGCACCATCATGAAATATGACAATATGGACAATGCTCTTGGTTATTAGTTCATCAAATGAGTACAGAAAGAATTTGAATTACAACGATATATCGAGGTGAATAAGAATTTAGGAGACAAAGAAGTGAACTATTCCAGCTGTTTCCAACTAGAATACAGAATATGGCTGCAGGAAAATCATTATCTTCAATAAGCTGTAGGAACAAGGATACAGTCCAAACTCACAAGTCAGAAAGCGGTCAGGGGCACTCACCTTTCGCTCCAGACTGTCCTCGCCATCTGTTGAACTGACACTATCATAGAGTCTTGTCCTAGAGGGCCTCTGGCGTCTGTTCTTCACGGAAAGCTGGGCCCGGGTTTTCAGTGCTTTTGAATCCAGGCGTTCTGTCTCTGGGACTGCTTCATTAAAGTCTAAGAAAAGAATATTGCAAAATAATCTGTGAAAACTTTGGAGAGGACTGACAGAGACCACAGGCACTGATAACAAAATCTCAAGGTTATCAGTAATACCAGGCAGGAAACAGGTGACAACCATGGCGGCCTGTCTGGTAACAGGTAACAAAGAAATCAGTGAGATTTAGGAGAAATGTACAAAGCCTAAGGGAAGAAACGAACACTAAAGATGACCAAGTCGTCAACACAAATCTAACATCCAAAGACTATTAAAACCTTTCTACAACATAACTATTAAAAGCACACACTTGTATTTATTTATTTACAAGAATGCATGCTGGAGTGTTGAACAAATATACAAGAAGGTGTATCAAAGTTGGGAGATCTTAGAAATCAAGAAAAAAACCTAAAAAAGTCAGGTGCCAGGTCAAGAGCAGATAACAAAAGGTGACCGTCGGCATAAATTTTCTACAGCAAAAGTTACCAAGACTGTAACTGTAAGGACTGTACCATTTTGGTCTTAATATGTTTTTTTCCACCCAAAACAGAGTTTCTGAAAATTTAGCTTGTGCTCCTTTGAACTCTCTAGAAAGACCAGCAAAGAACTTACCTCAACAGCAAATTTAAGATAGCTGGGGAAATAAAACAAGGTCGGGCTATCCAAGCAAAACAAAAACAAAAAACAGGTAAACCACCACAAGTACTTAATTTACTAGTATTATGGGTGAAGTATAATAAACTGACCATTGATGGATGGATGGATGAAGAAGATGTGGTGTGTGCGTGTGCGTGTGTGTGTACACAACAGACTATTACTCAGCCATAAAAAAAGAATGAAATCTTGCCATTTGTAACAACATGGATGGACCTAGAGGGTATTATGCCAAGTGAAGTAAGTCAGACAGAGAAACACAAATACTGTATGATTTCACTTATGTGTGGAATCTAAAAAAGAAAACAAATGAACAAACATAACAAAACAGAAACAGAGTCTTAGATACAGAGAACAAACAGGTGGTGGCCAGAAAGGAAGGGATATGGAAATGAGTGAAATAGGTGAGGGAGATTAAGCAGTACAAGCTTCCAGTTACAAAATAAATGAATCATGGGCATAAAATAGACAGAGTGGGGAATATAGTCAACAATAGCATAATATCTTTGTATAGTAACAGATGGTAAACAGACTTACTGTGGTGATCACTTTGTAATGTATAAAAATATCGAATTGCTATGTTGTGCAACAGGAACTAACATAGTGTTGTAAGTCAATTATACTTCAAAAAAACCCCCCAACCAACCAACCAAACAAACTCACAGAAAAAAGAGATCAGATTTGTGGTTACCAGAGGTGGGGGTGGGAGAAGGGGGACTTAGATGAAGGTAGTTAAAGGTACAAACTTCAGCTATAAGATAAATAAGTACTAGGGATGTAATGTACAACATGATAGATATAATTAACACTGCTGTATGTTATATATGACAGTTAAGACAGTAAATCCTAAGAGTTCTCATCACAAGGAAAAAATATTTTTTTCTCTTTTTCTTTTACTTTGTATCTATGTGAGATGATGGACATTGACTAAACTTATTGTGATAATCATTTCATGATTTATGTAAGTCAAATTATTATACTGGGGCTTCCCTGGTGGCGCAGTGGTTGAGAGTCCGCCTGCCGATGCAGGGGACACGGGTTCGTGCCCCGGTCTGGGAAGATCCCACATGCCGCGGAGCGGCGGGGCCCATGAGCCATGGCCACTGAGCCTGCGCGTCCGGAGCCTGTGCTCCGCAGCGAGAGAGGCCATAACAGTGAGAGGCCCGCGTACTGCAAAAAAAAAAAAAAATTATTATGTTGTATGCCTTAAATGTATACAGTGCTATGTCAATTATATCTCAATAAACCTGTAAGATAAAGTAAAAGAGCTGAAAAGTTAAAAGAAATACCGTCCCCCAATTTCCTTTTATTAACTTTTAAGTTTATATTCCAAGTTATGTGTATGCGTCTTTGTCTCATTTTGTTTTTCTTGGATATCTTCTCTCCCCACCAGAAACTACACTGATTTTTCAAAGGGAAGTGTTTAAGTCTTTAAATAAAAAGACTCAAAGAAAAAAAGAGTGAAGTGGAACACACACAAAATGACCTGGTAAAGGCTAGAGGGAGAAACCACTGTAGTTCTCTTTAGTCTGCCTCTCCCCACCCTTAATGTTGCTGCCCAGAGTCGAAGTCAGGACTCAAAATTTGCAATTCTGAAAGGGAAGAGGGTAGGTTACCCAAGAACACTGGCTGAATAGGCACTGGCTGAGGAAAAGTGTTCCCCTAGTTGAATTTATTTGGAATGCTACTGCTCCTTACATTTGCATATGTAGCCACTCCTTAGAAATAATGAAGTTTGGTCATTAACCCTATTTTACCTTTTCAGAGCGGCAGTCATTAAATGAAGTCATAATGTTCAAGAAATTAATGATCAAGTGCTTCTTGGATTTAAATTATTAAGAATAAAGCAAATAACTGAGCTGTAGAAAATATTAATATGTACTGATATTAATAGAGTAAAACAATTTCTCACAGTAGCATTACCCCCAGGAAATTCTTTTCACAGTATTAAATATTATGAAGTATTATGTTCTAAATATATTATATTATAAAAGCAAAACAAGGAAGCACCTCAGGTTGTACCTTTCTTATCTATGGAACTTAGCACTTGGCGTATGGTTCTAACAAATAAAATTAAATATATTTTTCCCTGAGAGATACATCCACTGAATAAAAATATGTACAGGCTTGCCTTTTCATTTCATTTGCCTTTCCTTTCTTGAAAGAAAAGTGGATATTCAGAAAAGTCAGACCATTCAAGTATATTTAAAGACAGCTAAATATTTTCTATCAGTAGTCCCTTTATTTTTTACATGTCAATGAAGAAAAAATAATCTCCTTGATCACTTTAATTTCCTCTTTTCAATAAAATCTGAACTTGTAGCTGCCCATGAGGAGTTGTGATAATTGGGAGAGAATCAACTTCACCAGCTCTTGTTTACATATAAAAAGTGGAAATACCACATGGAGGAATGCAATAATATAATTAGATATACTGCCATATACACACATCTTACAACTTATCTATCTCATATTTAGACTGTACATTTTATAACACCAAGCACTGTCACATACATCATCTCATTTGTTCCTCACAACAGCCCCAAGAGACAGAGCAGCCAAGTATATTTTTTCCTCTCCTGAAGCTCAGAGAACTTGACTGTCTTGTCCTCATCCACATACCTAGTTTATGAGCTGCCGTGACTACGTATTCTAGTTTTCTGACTCCTAGGCCACTAGTCTGTACACACCAATTTAGCTAGTGTTCAACAAATTATTAGAATAAGATTTTAATGCAATTAGAGTTCAGTGTGTTCAGCTGTCAATTCACAAATGATGTGACTAATCTAGAAAATTCACTTCTCCAACATGTTACTATGAAATGTTATTAATCTTCCACATTCGTGGAAGAGCATAAAAAAGGAAGACGTTGAAAACTATAGAAAAACTATTTCTCGGATGATTTCTTCTTTGGTTTAGTAACAACTTTGGTTACCTGGTGACAAAAAGAACCAAGTAGGAAGCTCATTCTACTTTTGTAAACATGGTTCCTTTTGCAATAGAGACCTAACTCTGGAGGACCTAGCATAGTATATAACATCCAGGATTGCAGTAGCTACCTCATCACTAGGTGCTGAACAAGTAAAGTGAGGGAACGTGAGAACTGCTTATCAGCAGGGTTGAGAGCAGAGAGAATTATTCTGGGGCTTCTGCCCCATTACTGTTCAGTAATTTGCCTGGTCCTGGTGTTGGACAACCCCCAAACGGCAATCTTGTATGTTTGCTTTATCATCAGCTAGCACTGACTGGGTGCCCACCGCTGGAGTGCACACATGTAATGATACCTATTAAACATGAAGTTAGCTGGAGTCTGAGAAGCAGTGGTTTAAATCCATTATCCAAGTGGCCAACAACTCATCGCATCCAATTAACAATTTTTGAGGGCCTGAAAACAAAGATCTCAGGGCCTCTTTATAGCAGTGATTAATGGGTTATAAATCAGTAATCTGTATTCCCATCCTGAGGAAAAAAATTTTTTTAAGATTTATAAAACTGGAATGGAGCTAAGGACTTTCACTTCAACAACTCTTATACCAGAAGGAAGTTGGAAGAAATGGCTGTCCAGAGGAAGCAACTACTAAAGACACTGCAAGTAACAACCCCCTCAGGAGTATTAGTGTGAGAGAGGAGGAAAATGTGTACAGGATTATGCTGCTGGATAACTAGAAGGGTGATCTAATGACCACTAGAAGCTATATTTTTCTATCATGTCATATAAGAATCAGAATACTATAATTCAAACGAACCTTAGGGATTCTGGCCCAGCCTTTTTTCTCAGGTAGGCAAATCAAGGCTCCCAGGTCACTAACTTGTGTACTGACTTTATCACAGTTAATCTGTGGAAGACTGGATAGAGCTCAGTCCTCAGAAGCCTATCCTCTTTCTAGAAGGACACTCTCAAGTCTGAAAGTAAATTTCACAAGTCACCTTCCACCTTCTTCGAAACTTCTTTTTAGTCTTACTCTACGTTCCAAACAAAAATACATGTCAAGGGGTAACTTTGCACATTCCCAGAAGGATATAGCATCGGAAGAAAAAATAAAATGGAGGGATTTTATTTGACTTTGTATTTATCCAAGGAATAAAATTCTGACATAGAAAAATTAGCTGTCACTTTTGTGGATGATGATGTGGCACGAGAAATCCAACTGGGTCAACATTTCTAAGTTATGAGCTGCTCAATGTAAGGGCTTCGGTGGCCATGTTCTCTCACTGTCATTCATCCTCTACAGAGATCTTAATCGACAGCATAGCATAACACTACTTTCATAAACGCAAGACCCTGGGTTCTTCCTCTACCCCTTGTCTCCAGTGTATCTTGTTCTGCTGTCCATTAGAATTAGAGGAAAACTTCCTTTTCCTCTCTCCTTTCTTCTCTGTTCTTTCTTTCAGACCCTCTAGACTCTGAAATAGCCTATCTCTGACCCAAATGCAGCTAGAAATACAAAAGAAGAGCAGATACAAGTGGATCAATAAATACAGACAGACAAATGCAGAAAAGGTATGAAGTAACTAATGATAATGCAGGTTTGAGTGGGTGGGACTCCACCTCAGTACACCTGCATTTTAAGTCTAGCTTCAATATTGCTTCACATTGGATCCTTTAAAAGAAGTTAATGGATTCGATCACAATTTTAGCAGCTGTTATGAAAAATGTTCTGTGAAATTAGGATGTTATAGATCATATCACACAGAGACCAGTTCTCTACAGTAATGCTCTGAGTCATTCAGTTTTTTCACTAGATTGACGTTATTTTTGACGTAAATGGAATGCTGCTCACAGATCAGACATAGGCTGAGAGGGAAGTAGGGGAATGGTGCAGCATAACAATGGGGTCTGCTCCGCATTCTTATGTTCATTATTCTCCTCAAAAACAGTCCCACACACCTTATACCATCACACTGCCTGGCTTGTGCTATTATCAACCGAAATGCCGAGCATAATGAGGCACTCGGTGGCATCTTTAAACTTGAACAGTATCTGCATATTGTTCAGTCACTGCAAGTTCACAAAAGATGGACCCATGGGGCTTTGGGTTGATACACACCGCATTCAGGGGTAGGCTAATGTACCTCAGAGAGGCGGTGTACAATAGTTGCCGTGAGAGGAGACCTGGAGTTAGTCTTCCTTGAACAGAATCCAAAACGGTGGCTCTGTCACTAAATTGGGCAATTTCTCTAATCTCTCTTTCCCTCAGAATCCTCAGCTGCTAAAATGGGCATGATAATAACGACATAATAATAACTGCATTGTCATGAAGACTAAATGCATTGATATACAAATGCTTGAAAGAGTACATTATAAGCACTCAACAAATGTCTTTATTTACTGACATAAAAAAATTAGCAAGATATTCTTAAGTGACTAAAGCAAGGTGCAGAACGTGTATATTCATTTTAAATATTAAAAAATCCCAGCAACATAAAATACATTTTTCCAACAGTAAATATATGCATATAATTGCATAGCAAGTGAGCTGAAAAGGTATACTTCATACTGATAATGGTGGTTACCTCCAAAGAAGATATTAGATTTGGAGATGTTGGTCAACAGGTACTTTAGTCTTATTTGTAATGTTAAATTTGTGTTTTGTTTTTTTTTGCATTAGGTATTAAAAAAAGTCTATATATTACTTATGTAGTTAAAATTAATAAAAACGAAAAAACACATATTCAGTAAATTTACTTTTACAGACATCTTAATTCCATTCTAATCTGATAGTTCTAGTGTTCTAGGACTCAGGATTATCAGATGTTGGTATCAGCTCAGGATACTCTGTCAAAATCCCTGTGACTGTCAGCCTGCCCTATGTGAGATGGCTTTTCTTTCATCACATCTATGGAGACTGTTTGCCTGCCTTGCTATTTCACTGCCAGGTGATTGGGACTAAATAAGGGCCCTATAGTTTAGCTTCCTTCCAGTTACTACTTTGTTTCAGTATTGTGTGGGGAGGATGTACTGAATCAGACACGGTAATTTGAGACCAAGTTATACAACTTCAGCTCATCTTATGATAGCACTTTGGTTAGGAACCCATCCATGGGTAACTCTCACTCTGAACTCTATTAATAGTCGAATTCTTTATAACCACCCAAAACCTGATAAATTTTGTATCCCAAGTAGTATTTATGAAATTTTAGGAGGCTGATTTGATTTCTTACCATTTTAGAACCAGCAGAAGATTATTGCTGTTTCTTAATTTTTTAATTAGGTCTGAGTTTATTGTTGTATGAACTATATATTTCATTTGCTAATCTTTGAAAAACATTGAGGAATTCTTTTTTTACCTATTTATGAATGCAATCTCAAAACTATCTGTATGGTTTTGAAACATAATTTGGTAATTTGTTTTAATGTAGTGCTTCTCCAGTGCAGTTTAACTTAGCCTTCTTCAGCTTACGGTCAACCTGCACTCCTATTCTCAAAGGGGAGAGAGGTCCAAATTTTGCTGTCTATATCTCTTAAGACTATACTTTCAGGGATCATTTCTACAATTCATATCTCAGGAGTGACTCTTTAGTAATGCCACTAGGCTAGACTACCCATGGAAGAAGTGACTACAAGTCAGAAAAAAACTATATAAAAAACTAAATTCCATCATATATCATTTGAAATACTTGTAAGAGTTGCATGATTCTGAGAACATAAAGGAATACAGAATTGAGATTTAGACAACAGGGCATTTAAATATCTTCGGACTCCTTCATTGTAAGCTGTCTTTAGACTCTGATAGAAAAGATTTGCATTACCCAAAATTTGAAGAAATGTAAAATCAAATCAAATGGGCAAACCGGCTGGGAATTGCAGACTTCTGTGAGTAGGACTATGAAGTCATGTCAGAGCTTGGGTCTAGGCAGGTGGTTTATGTGCATATCCTTTTCTTAACACTATAGTGTCTTTGCCATGACAACAATAAACAAGCTTCTGTATTCTCACTCAGGGTTGCTTATAGGAATCTAATCAGTTTTCCTGTCAATAATCTCTGGATATTAGTAATTCCAAGCATGCTAGTTAGGCAAGTCCCCAAATTATATACTGTGACATAACATCTTCCTTGATTAGTATGGGAAGAACTAAGATTTTACGTCTTTGGTAGAAAATAACCTAAGTTACCTGAGGTGATAATTGTTGGCTTCCAAAACTGTGCAATAAAAGATACTTGCACAGTATCTTTTGACTAGAGGAAGACTGAGTTGCATAATACAGCATTAGAAGATTTAAGAAAACTTTAAAGATCACAATACTTGTAAGTTTAATAGAACAGGTGTATAAGAGCTTCTTAAGTACTTGCAAAGACTGTCAGTTGCTAACGATAGTACTTAAAAAGGAAATCAAATATAAAAAATTTATAAATGCAACTTTAAATGTTTGTACATGTTCAATTAGCTAAGTCTGTAAATAGGAACTAAATATTATTCAAAGATCACTTAGCAGTGATTTGCAAATCAAGTTTTAAAATGTAAAGAACTAGGTTTTTGATAATATAACTTGAATAAATCAAACATTAAAACCAAAATAAAAATAAGAATGACTTTTTGGTGCCCCAAACCCTTCTGTTTCATCAGAAAACTCACAAGCAACAGAGTTTTCAGTTTCAAATTTTCAAATACGTTCTAATTTTTCCTAACTTTCCTCATAAGTGGAATTTCCTATAGGTCTCAGAAATAATCAGGGCACAGCATTGAAGTAGAACATTACTTCATGTCCACCTAAAAGAATTCAGTTATAACCTGATGTCTGTGCCCCACATTAACAGAAAAAACCTTAAGGATCTCAGTACTATAACTACTGGAACAATATGGTTGGCAGACTGTTCAGAACCATGCACACAAGAGAATTTTCTGGTCCTAATTCCAGAAATAGCTGTTCATCGTTCGAGTTTTAATTCTATAGATGCTGTGACCCCATGACTGATTGCGTTTCCCTCTTGGCTGGTAGACATCTTAAGAGAAATCTTAAATAATCTACAGGAACCCACTGCACATACTTCATATACAAACCACCCTGTGCAGCATCTTCTCCTTCCTACTTTTATATCCCTCCACCCTGATTTCCCAGCTAATTCGTTTAGTCAGCTTACCTTAGCATAATCATATGCTGTCTTCCAATCTATAAAATTAGGATCCACGGTGAACCAGAGCATATTTATAAGATATAAGAAACACTTCAAAACACAGCTATCTTGTGACATTTCCTTGAAAAGGAGCTATATTCCACATTTGGGTTAAAATTGTCTTGACTTCCAGAAGATCATAATCTACCTTTACAGTTCAATTGGCTTTTGAATAAAATTTTATTTTAATTGAATTTTATTCAAAAGCCAAAATAAAATATGAAGTAGCTTACTTTTCCTAAAATGAACAGAAAATTACTTAGCTTCTGAAAAAATAACTTGCTTTCCATCAGAACAACTTTAGATCTCTTCTAGCACTAATACATATTCTCAGTATGACTGAAGGGTCTGGTGACTTCTGTGAATTTATGAAGATGCAGTGAGAAACATGAACCAAGGAGAGTTGCCATTTTGCCACTAAATACCTCCTTTTGAATGCCTCATTGATCTGTCAACAAAAGTCTTAACCGCTTACACATAGACAGATGCAAAACTTGCACAAAACTAGACAGGCAATTTAGGTTGCTTTGCTTTTTGAGTAAGAGAACAGATTTTGCCTTTAATGATATGCCAGAAAACAATCAATAAGTATTGATTTCTTATTTATTTGGCTTGTTCATTAAAATTTTCCACAGTGATTTACTGGGAATGTTCAAACTTTAATTAGTGCAATTCAATAGTATTTCATGGTCAAAATTACTTATTGGGGATCAAGAGTTACTGAAGGGACTTCCCTGGTGGTGCAGTGGTTAAGAATCTGCCTGCCAATGCAGGGGACATGGGTTTGAGCCCTGGTCCGGGAAGATCCCACATGTCGCGGAGCAACTAAGTCCGTGCACCACAACTACTGAGCCTGCGCTCTAGAGCCCACGCACCGCTACTGAGTCCACGCGCTGCAACTACTAAAGCCCACACACCTAGAGGCTGTGCTCTGCAACAAGAGAAGTCACGGCAGTGAGAAGCCCGCGCACTGCAACAAAGAGTAGCCCCCGCTCGCCGCAACAGTGAAAACCCAACGCAGCCAAAAATAAACAAATAAATATTTTAAAAAATTACTGAAAATAATCTGTTCAGGAAAAATAAAAATTGTGAAAGTTTACAAAAAAATTATATCTATAGGCATGATAAAGAAAGCTTGAATCTAGTCAAGAATTCTCCCCTGCCCCAATTTAGAACTAAACAACATGACAGCATGGAATAATTACTTCACTGCTCTGTATCTCATTCTCTTGTATAAGACACTCCTGATGATGTAGTGTAAGCATTCACTTTCCTTTTAATAACTTTCCATTTCATGAATTCTGACTTTAATCATGTCTTTAACTTTCTTTTAAAATTCTGGGTTCCAGTGCTAAAAGTGAATGTTTAATGTACTCTCAGACTCTATCAGGAAATAAATCAGATGCGGTGGTAGGAGTCCGGCCTGGCCTCATATCTACAGGTAGCAGAAAAGAGCCACTAACATTGAGGGCTCAGGGAAACACAAAGATAACACATAGTTACAGCCTCAGCAGAAAATAATTTCTTGGAGGAGTCCAAAGACCTCGTGAACTTCCTTATCAATGTAAATGTCTGGCTGGTGCTGGCTTTTTTTCTTACAAATCTTAAACTAATATTTTAAGCCTAAAAATCTTTTGTGGTTTTTCTCATTCTCATCTTTTAATTATGCTACTTAATTTTTTTTATTTTAAAATATTTTATTTATGCAAAAAAGTATACCATATATGTAAGTCATATAGGAATAGAAGGGGGAAAAAAAGACACCCATGTACCTACTATCAAGCCTAAGAAACAAAATTAGTACTTTTGAAGCCCTCTCTATGTCCCGTTCCTAGTTGTAACCCCTGTTTTTTTCTCCTAGTTATTCCACAAAAGTATCTCTAAAGAATATACTGATTAATTTTGCTTGCTTTTAAACTTTATACACATGGTAATGAACTGTACATGATATTCTTCAAATCATTTTTTTTGTTTGCTCAACATTATGTTGAAAGTTTTGACTAGAATTAATTAACTTTTTACTGTAGCTATTATGAATGATGTTGCTGTGCATTTTTGAACATGTCTCCTGGTACACAACAAGAATTTCTGGAGAGCATATATATACACAGGAGTGAACTTATTGGGCCATAGAATTTGTACATCTTCCATTTTACTAGATAATGTCAAATTGTTTTAACAAAATAGTTGTATGAGTTTTCTCTTTTTCCCCTACATGCTGGCTATCACATATTACTGTGAAACTTTATCTTTGCCAATCATTTTATTTTTATTAATGAGGTTGAATGTTTATGTTCACCAATCTTTGGGTTTCCTCTTTTGCGAACAGATTGCTTATGTGTTTTGTCCATTTTTCTATTATGTTAGTTGTATTTTCTTATGATTGGGATAAGTTTTAAGTATATTCTGGATAACGATAACAATCTTTTTTCTTAGTTACATGGGCTGTAAATATCTCCTCTCAATTTTTGGCTTCTCTTTCTATGTTTTTATAGTATCTTTTCACGATCAGATTTTCTTAATATTACTGTGGTCAAATTTATCAAACTTTTCTTATGATTTGGATTTTTTTGTGTTAAATAAGAGATCACATAAGCATTCTCCTACATTTTCTTCTAAAAGTTATAAATGTTGCCTTTCATATTTGAGACTACAATCCATATGAAATCTATTTCATGAATGAATTCTATTTCATGAGATCCAATTTCATTTTTTTCCATTTGAATCGTCAATTTTCCCAGACATTTGTTAGTCCATGCTTGCCCCACTAATCTGCAATGTCAGTTTTGTATCATTCTCAAACTAACATGAATGGATCAGTCTGTTTCTGGACTCTATTCTGTTGCACTGGTCTACTTGTCAATTGCTGAGATTATACTACACTGTCTTAATACTATTGCTTTACAATGAATCTCAGCATCTGAAAGAACAAGTTCCCTCACCTTGGTTTTCTTCAGGAGTATCTTGACTATTCTGGGTCAAGTTGTTCTTCCACCTACATTTTAGAAACAACTTGTATGTTCCAAAAAAAAAAAAAAAAAAAAAAAAAACCCTGTTCAAATTCTGATGGAAACTGTATGGCATACATAGATTAATTTGGCATAATATCATTTTTACAATATTGAGGCTTCCTATCTCTTTTGATTTATATGGGTCTTCTTGAATGTCTTTTCATGGGTCTTGAGCTTCTTTTGTTAAATTCATACTAGCTACCTTATATTTTTTGTTGCTATCATAAATGGTAGCTTGTAAAAAATTACGTTTTGGGGGACTTCTCTGGTGGTGCAGTGGTTAAGAATCCGCCTGCCAATGCAGGGCATACGGGTTCGAGCCCTGGTCCAGGAAGATCCCACATGCCACGGAGCAACTAAGCCCGTGCGCCAAAACTACTGAGCCTGCACTCTAGAGCCCACAAACCACAAGTACTGAAGCCCGCGCGCCTAGAGCCTGTGCTCCGCAGCAAGAGAAGCCACTGCAATGAGAAGCCCAAGCACCGCAATGAAGAGTAGCCCCCGCTCACCGCAACTAGAGGAAAGCCCGCACGTAGCAATGAAGACCCAACACAGCCAAAAATAAATAAATTTATATTTTAAAAAGTTACGTTTTTTGTTTGTCAGAGTTGACTGGTGTCTTATGATTCTAAGAGCCATCCACCCTGCTAAATTCTTAATTCTAATGACCTGTAGGCTCGAGTTTTTTTATGTATTCAATTTTATTATCTGTGAATAATGATAGTTTTGCCTCTTTTCACTCCTTATATTTTTTTTATCTCTTTTGCTTGTCTACTACTTGCTAGGACCTCTAGGATAACATTGAATAGATGTGGTAATAAACATTTAGTGGGGGACTTCCCTGGTGGCACAGTGGTTAAGAATCCGCCTGCCAATGCAGGGGACACAGGTTCGAGCCCTGGTACGGGAACATCCCACATGACACGCAGCAACTAGGCCCGTGACCCACAACTGCTGAGCCTGCACTCTAGAGCCCGTGAGCCACAACTACTGAGCCCACGTGCCACAACTACTGAAGCCTGCACACCTAGAGCCCGTGCTCCACAAGAGGAGCCACCACAATGAGAAGCCCGTGCACCACAACAAACAGTAGCCCCTGCTCACCGCAACTAGAGAAAGCCCGCATGCAGCAACAAAGACCCAATGCAGCCAAGAATAAATAAATAAATAAATTTATTAAAAAAAAATTTAGTGGTGAAATGTTAAAAATATTCTTAATTTTAAAGGAAATTCTTGATTTTAACATTTGACCACTAAATATGATGGTTGATAAGAGACTTTTGTTAGCCTCACATAACAAGTTAAGAAAGTTCCTATGTATTTCTAGCTTAATAAACTTTTTACCATGAATAACTGTTCAACTTTATTGTTTGTCTTCATCTAATAAAATGATTATATACATTTTTCCTCTAGTTAATGTGTGAATTATATGAGTTTTAAAATGTTAAACCAACTTTGTGTTTCTTACATAGACACAGTTGGTCATGATAATATATATGTAGACTTTAAAATACATTTCTGGATTCAACATTTACCTTTGTGAACAAGTAGGTTTTTTTTTTTTTAAATAAAGAGAATTCTGGCCAGCCAGTGGGCGTTCACTCCGCTCATCTGAGAGTAGAGGAGTAACTCTATTCCAGAACACAATAATGTTAGTTTAAACCTCAGAAACCTGTATTATCCCCATATCCATCCTAACTGTTAAATATACAGATCTATACTACATTAGCTACACAGAAAACCATACTCAAGGCATTTGCCAGGGAGTATAACCTCTAACATACTGACAATTTATATTTATTAAAAGCTCACAAAGAAGTACAACACTTGTATAAAAAGAATGTTTTCTTGCTTTTTTGATTTTAAGAAAAAACAAATCCCCAACGCTTTGAGGATTTTTATCAACTCTTTACTCAGTAATGCAGGTCACGCTCCAATTATGGAAGATATTTTTTTATGCTTAGTTGCAGTAAGGACTCATTCCCAAACAAAACAACTCGTGACTTCACATGGAACCAATAAATGGATTCTTTTTAATAAAAGGAAGACTGGCAAAAAAGCTTGCCCATTCAATTTCAAATATTGGTTATAAGGTATAGCCACTGATACTCTTTCATGTTTAGAAATTCTTTGTCATTATTCAAAAAATCTTGTGGTTTTTTTTGCAGTACACGGGCCTCTCACTGTTGTGGCCTCTCCCGTTGCGGAGCACAGGCTCTGGATGCGCAGGCTCAGTGATCATGGCTCACGGGTCCAGCTGCTCTGCGGCATGTGGGATCCTCCTGAACCGGGGCACGAACCCGTGTCCCCTGCATCGGCAGGTGGACTCTCAACCACTGCGCCACCAGGAAAGCCCCCCAAAATGTTTTTAATCATGCTAATAAACTTGTTTACAAACAAACAAACCCCCCACAACAGTTGAATGGGGACATCTTAATGAATAGTCAATCCATCCTCTCCAGCAAATATTCTAAATTTTATCTGTAGGTAACCACACAAAGAATAAAGTTAATATAGGAAAAAATAAATAAGAAAAGAAATCCCCACTTGATTAATCCAAAAGAAGGCAAGAAAGCAGATAAAAAGAACAAAGAAAGATTTTTTGTTAGATTAGAAACAAATAGTAAGATTTAAACTCAATATATCAGTAAATAAATTAAATAGCAATGTTCTAAATGCATCTTAAAGATTGAGAAAATTTTTTAAAAGCAAGATTGAGACTGTAATAGAAATAAACAACTAGCCATTGCTTATAAAAGATATGGAAAATTTGCAGTAAGAGAATGGAAAAAGATACCACACAAACACTTACTAAAAGAAAGCTGATACAGCTCTTCAAATCTCAAACAAAATCAATAACAAGGTGAATTACTAGAAATAAAGAGGGACATTTCCTAACGATCAGAGGTCAATCTACCAAGAAGATATAACGATTCTATATTGTATGTATCCATTAACATCACCTCAAACACATAAAGCAAAAACCGACATAACCAAAAGAAGAAACAGATAAATCTACAATTATAGTGTTATTTTTTGACGCATCTCCCTCAGTAACACATTCTAGAAGTTTTGAATATGGTTAACAAATTTGACCTGACATACATGACAGAGCACCTGAGCACCAACTTAGGTCAACAGAGAGCTAAGTACCATCATTTCTTATACATCCTCTCCTCTCAGTAATTTAAATTGCTTTTACTGAACAGTACATTGTATATTTATGTGATGCCATTAGTCCACACTGAGGTTCACTGTGTGAAAATGCCCTAATACAATCATCAGTGGATCTACTGTAAGGATGTTATCAATATTAATATCACTGCTCCAAATCATGCATTATTGGTACCAATAGTTATACTTCTCTTGAGCAGATGGTTTGTCTTAATCTTATGAACACTGTGTAGAATGTAATGGACCAGGGTTTCCTTCTCCTTCTGATGACTAGAAAGTTTACAGCCAAATTAAAGACTTAGCTTCAGAAATAATATAAATATGGTATATACACTTGTAGCATCATATCTGGTTCTACTCTGTCCTCATCCTCATTGTTCTCCTTTATCTTGCCACTTTCAATTCACTCTATCCTGTCATATAAAGGTGTCGCTCCAAGTTATTTCTAGACAGTGCATGATGAATGAAATATAAGAATTTAAAAACACACAGGTGGTGAAAAAGGCAAATACCCTTAATGGCAGTTGTTTGCTTCCCCTTGCTCTTCCTGATAAAGACTTTAATTAAATATGAGTAAGTTACAAAAAAACGATTCAATTCAGGAAAATCAGATTCAGTGCAAACCAATAAGCTAACAAATGGGTCACAATAAGCAAATACCATACGATAGGGCCTACTGACCAAAGAATTCGCTGGCCTGAATATCTAAGCAGGCTCAGAGTTCTACTGATACGTCCACAAATCCCAGGTTTGGGACGATGCTTACTGGGTTCAGGATTCGAATGTGGACTACTATCTGAGATCTACTTTTAAGAAATCTGGGGCCTGAGACTTCCCTGGTGGTGCAGTGGTTAAGAATCTGCCTGCCAGTGCAGGTGACACAGGTTCGAGCCCTGGTCCAGGAAGATCCCACATGCCGCGGAGCAACTAGGCCTGTGTGCCACAACTACCGAGTCTGTACTCTAGAGCCCATGAGCCACAACTACTGAGCCGTGTGCCACAACTACTGAAGACCTCGCGCCTAGAGCCGGTGCTCCGCAACAAGAGAAGCCACCGCAATGAGAAGCCCGCACACCACTACGAAGAGTAGCCTCCACTCACCGCAACTAGAGAAAGCCCGTGGGCAGCAATGAAGACCCAGTGCAGCCGAAATAAATAAAGAAATAAAAATTAAAAAAAAAAAGAAACTGGGGTCTTATTGCAACAGCTGAACCATTCTGTGGAAAAAGAGTAAGGGAAAAGAGAAACAGCAAGAAGATATTATTTTCATTATCATTATGCTCCTTTCTCTAGGATATTCTTAAATTACCTAAAAAGTAGCTAAGAAATATTTTTATTTTTAAAGATACTGGGATTGGGACTTTCCTGGTTGTTCCGTGGTAAAGAATCTGCCTTTCAATGTAGGGGACGTGGGTTCGATCCCTGGTTAGGGAACTAAGATCCCACGTGCCGCGGGGCAACTAAGCCCGTGCGCCACAGCTACTGAGCTTGCGTCTCTCACTAGAGAGCCTGCATGCCACAAACTACAGAACCGAAGCACCCTGGAGCCTGCGCACCACAACTAGAGAAAAGAAAACCCGCACAATGCAACTAGAGAGAAGCCCGCAAGCCACAACGAAAGATCCTGCATGCCGTAACTAAGACCCGATGCAGCCAAACATAAATAAATAAATAAATAAATAAATAAATAAATAAATAAATAACAAATCTTAAAAAAAAAAAATATCAGGATTGACTAATTCCAGCCACAATTTATTATGAAAGTCTCGACTTTCCTATAATCCTCTATCTTGCAATTTAAGTCTTTTTTCTTCTTGCACAGCTCTCATTAGAGTTAAGAAATAGTAAGTAACTAAAAGAACTAAGGATAAAATGCTTTACATACCATCTTCCATGTTCATACTTTGGAGAAGATAACTTGCAGTGTTATCTAATCAGTGCCCCACTGGCTGAGTAGATGGGTGTGAAATAAAAGAAGCATTTGGTACTAATGCCCAAATTTCAAAGGGATCCTTGAATTACACTTACAAACCTAGCAGTGACCCAGTTCCTGTTATGCCTCAAAACTATTAACGGTATTGCTTTGGATTTCCTGACTTCCTATGATTTCAGCCTTTTCTGGGGGCAAAGAGTTCCTATCAGTTGTCTAGGAGAAGCAGCAGACTCCAGAAAACCAGTACAGTTCAGTTGAAGAGTTAAGAAAATGGGCTGTGGAGCTGGATGAGTCCAGCTCCTGGTTCTACCTCTTGCTCATTGAGTGACCTTGGACAGATGGTTTAATTTCTCCATCTGAAGTTTCCTGATCTGTAAAATGGGATGACAGCAATACTACTTCTTAGGGTTGTTGTGAGGATTAAATGAATTGCTGTAACTTAAAACACTGCCTGGCCCGTAGAAACACTACATCAGTTCCCAAGAATAATTTTTTTAAGTGAAGTATGGTTGATTTACAATATTGTGTTAAAGTATTGTTTGTTATCACTATTGCTGACTTTGCAAATGTTATCTTTTTCCATTAAAAGAGTTTTTAATTTCTGAGAAAAAACAAAACTGTTAATGGGTCACAATGCTTACAGAATTAAGTATAAGCTCTTCTTAAGGCATCCAAAGACTACTTTTACTCCAAGAACACCCTATGACACACTTTTAACATAAGGTCTATGAATCAGGAAGAAAATTATTCTAATTTTATTCACTTTTTTCTCTTCTTCAAACTCCCTCTCATCTCTTAAAATGTTTCTATCATCTATTTGTTTCATACCAAACCCTTCACCTGCCTCAGGAAGAGCATGGTATTTAAGTGAGTTTTTTAGAGAAGTTAATCAAACTATGACTACAACCCTTTTTCCTACCAAGATCTCTCTAACATGCCTGTTTTCTGCTCTTTTTCTAATCCTGACTTGAATATCTGAGTGGCCACAGACATTTCTAGTCACTTCGGGGCCTTTGGATACAAGGTAGAGAACTCTTATACAGACCAGCATTACTCAGACACTAAGAAATTATAAATATGAAACATGGCAGTGGGACAAAACTGTCATTTTTCACATCCTGGAACACATGTAAACTAGTATCTGACCAGCATACTGGTGTAAACTAGAAGGGATTTAGAGTTTGTTTCATCTCTTGGTGAAAAAACATTGTTATAGTTGCTTTATGGATTTTAAGAAAAAAGTATCAGAATGTGTTAAATAATATATTTGTATATATAATCTGCCAACTTTTTTTTTTTTTTTTTTTTGGCGACCAGGGATTGAACCTGGGGCCCTCAGCAGTGAGAGCGTAGAGTCCTAACCACTGGACCTCCATGGAATTCCCAATCTGTCAACATTTTAATGAGATACTTGAGTAGGCTTAGTTTATAGAAAGAACCATACATATGATGTTTGGATATAAATTTAACTGTGGCAAATTTTTGCATGGTTTGAAAAGCGGCTTTATCACTCTAAAAATGTACAATAATTTAATATCGAGAGTCACATAATTAATCCATCCCCAGTTGGGACTCTCATTCCTAGAAGAAGATGAGTTCCTGTGGAGAAGCAGCTGCTTACATGCTCTTCCTTTCCTCCTCTTACCTTTCTGCCTCCTTCACTCTCTCCTTCCTTTTCTTTCACATTTCATTCTAACACAGATTTTCACTGACCTATAACTGATAATCCTTTTGCTTCACTGAGCTGCCTCAGACCCAGAAAGATGCTAAACCACTCATCCTATCAATAAAACACTCCAGTGCTTAGAAAACAAATCAGAACTGGACAGGCCACAGGAGGTGGGGAGGTAAAGCACTGCACCTCAAGGGCGCAGACTAGCAGAACTGACTTCAACCGCTGTACCCATCCTGTTGCAAAAAGGTGTGTGTTGGGGGGGAGGGTGATCATTAAATACCAAATGGCTTGCGTTTGGTCCGCTGCTTTACTTCCTTTTCTGAACCTCTAGGACTTCAGCGTTCCCTAGCAACAGAAGCAAAGGATCAATTTAGAAAAGTGCTTTCCAGAGCATTCCTATCTAGCTACTGACCAAGCCATTTTAGTTTATGTGATCAAGCAACTGAAATTCAAGGAGATTTATCACTGACTGTCCTCGGCAGCAAAACTGGAAGAGTACCGCTTGATATGTATGCTACTAATGCCTGAGATGACTGATTCTGCCTCTACTGCACAAGCATGGATTGGTCTCAGGAAGAATTAGTAGTCTCTGCATCTCACCGTGAACCGACAGTGTTGCTAGGGAAACTGGTAATTATGTGGCAAAATGGAGGGTGTAGAAGAGAAGAAAAAGGGTTCAGAAGAAATGTAAGGTTTTAATCCAAATCAGCATGTTTATAGTATAGTTTGCTGATATTCTGTAGTCATATAATTTAATAAATACCATTAATTATATGTTTGACAAGATACAGATTTCTGAACTAAAAGAAATGAACAGAAATGAATTAGACTCTGGAAAGCTACTGGTTACTGATCATACTTTGTGTATGGCATAGCAGGAATATATATTTATTATAAACTATGACGAATTTGAAGAATTAAAATATTCAAAAAGGTGAAAAAAACACATTGATTTGATTTCTGACTTTTTTAAGAAAACAATCTTATCGAGTTCCAGATATAAAAATTGTAACTCCATAAAAGCTCTAATAAAATTTCTTTTTTTCACCTCAAACACCCTTTAGGGTGGAGAAGAAAGAAGTGTTGCCATTTTGATATTATACATAGTAAAAAACCAAGCCAGAGAAGTTGAATGACCTTCCTAAAGTCACATACCTCTTCAGTTAGTGGTAATGTTGGTGCTAAATACTCTTCTTTAACGGCCTGGGAGGCATTATTTACAGATTATGTCTTAGTAAGGGAAAACACAGCAAAAGGATATAAACTTAGTGAACAGATGCAAATCTCTAAATACCACTTTACTTTTAAATGAAAATTTCCAATACTTTTCACTTTCAACGGCTAAGAGTTTAGTTCTGAAAGTTAACGATATGATATAAACACTTGTTTATCAGGAAAATCTCATTGGAGACATTTTAATATGTGCGAAAGAGCATCAAAGAATTAAACAGCTCATTAGTGATCACAGTTTTACTGCATGTCAAACCACTGCCTGTGAGTTGTCAGTCCCTTCACGACAATGCTGCCACATAACATTCTTTTATTTTCACTTTTCCTAAGGTCTACTAGGTACCTATTTTAAAAGATGAAATTAAAAGTTTTATGTCCACCTGTGCATTTATTGTTATAAATTCTTCTACGTTCTCTAATTTATAAATACACTATACGTATTAAAACATTCATACACATTCTTATACACACAGTCTATGCACGGGCGTGTGTGAGGGAAGCAAATAAGTGATTTATTTATGGCAGGTGTATGAAAGAAGACAGCCATTCACAATACAAAATGCTTCCCGTGTTCTGGTCTGATTTGGTCTCTGACAGGAAAGAATGAGACATATACACACGACATCGAGGTAAAAGCAGAAAACTACACAGAACTTCTTAGTGAATTCCAAGTGCTAGAAGTCAGCCTTCTGAGGTTATGAAAAAGATCTTTCTAGGGACTTAAAAATCACTCATTTTAAGGCTTACTAATTAATACTTAAGTAGTGTAACTCACCCTATATGGGACGAGCTATCAATTTAAGGCAGTTTATTAAGCTTATCAATTTTATGGTGGTTTAAAAATAATATCTGACTTGTCCGATTTGGAATTTTGTTAATTCTTTACATCAAAGATTTATTTTTGATAAGATGAGAGAAAAATTATAACTTCCTAATTTGATAAGCCCGTTTTTCTTTCCCACAGCAGGAAGACTTTTTCAACTTTTAAATCTCTGAGTTAAAAAAAGAAGAATGTAAGGCCAAATTTTACAGTCATTAAAAACATTTTTTATGGTTAGGTTAAACAAACCTTGACTTAGGCCATCTTGACAAGGTGTCTGCTTGACATCCAAGTTCTCCAAGGTATCTCCTTTAGAGACCTCACTAAGAGATGTTCTTCTCTCAAAGATGTTGTTGTTATTGTTAACTTGAGTCCCATTTTGCTTCAGTAGCCTGAACACCTCAGCTTCCAAATCTCTAATCTAAGAGAGAAAAAAAATATCCATTCATGAAACCCTAAATCAGCACTTCTCTCCAAGCACTAGGCAAAACTACCCTATTCTTTTTTTTAAAATTTTATTAAAATATAGTCGATTTACAACGTTGTGTTTAATTTCTGCTATTTAGCAAAGTGACTCAGTTATACATATATATACCCTTTTCAAATTCTTTTCCATTATGGTTTACCACAGGATATTGAACATAGTTCCCCGTGCTATACAGTAAGACCTTGCTGTTCATCCAACCTATATATAATAGTTTGCTTCTGCTAATCCCAAACCCCCAGTCCTTCCCTCCTCAACCCTCCCGCCTCTTTGGCAACCACAAGTCTATTCTCTATGTCTGTAAGTCTGTTTTTGTTTCATAGATATGTTCATTTGTGTTGTATTTTAGATTCCACATGTAAGTGATATCATATGGTATTTGTCTTTCTCTTTCTGACTTACTTCACTTAGTGTGATCATCTCTATTATTTCATTCTTTTTAATGGCTGAGTAATAGTCCATTGTATATATGTACCACATCTTCTTTATCCATTCATCTGTCAATGGACATTTAGGTTGTTTTCACATCTTGGCTATTGTAAATAGTGCTGCTATGAACATGGGGGTGCATGTATCTTTTCAAATTATACTTTTGTCTGGCTGCCCTATTACTCAGTGGCTTTGAGCATATAACTCACCCGTACTTGCAGGCCTTGAACTTCCACAAGATGAGCTTTTTCCAAATCTTCTATTTTCTTTCTTTCTGCTTCCTGTCTTTTGATGAAATCAAGTTCTCTTAAGAAGAAAATAATAGATCTCATTGCATCAAACACTCAATAAATGAGGAAACGTAAAAATTCTTATCAGAAGCAATGAACTGCACAGTGAAATAAATAACTAGACAGCTGTTTAAATAAACAAAACTCAATCACAGAGAAAAGGTATCTAGTAATGAAAGCAAATAAAATGTCTTAATGGGGGCTTCCCTGGTGGCGCAGTGGTTGAGAGTCCGCCTGCCGATGCAGGGGACGCGGGTTCGTGCCCCGGTCCGGGAAGATCCCACATGCCGCGGAGCGGCTGGGCCCGTGAGTCATGGCCGCTGAGCCTGCGTGTCCGGAGCCTGTGCTCCGCAACAGGAGAGGCCACAACAGTGAGAGGCCCGCGTACCGCAAAAAAAAAAAAAAAAAAAAAATGTTTTAATGGATTACAAAGTAAAGAAAAATGCTTTGATTCTGCTTACTAAGATTTTCATCTGTAGCTCCTGACTCTAGAGCACCCGTTCATATTTAGATAGAAGCTACTGAACTAATGACCCATGTTGGACAATTTAGTGGAGATAATTACATGTCAAGTAGATATAATTCCACATTTATAAAGTCATTTACCTAGTAAACTGATGGAACTGGATGGTAGGAGTTTTAAAAAGATAATTATAATAAGATTGCTTCCTATAAATGGCAGTAGAGGGGCTGTTGGGTCAGAAACACTGAGGGGGAGCTGTCACTACATACCTGAGGATAATATGGGGAGAAGGAGAAATACCTCCATTTGGAGAGTCTGGAATGCAATATGCAAATTTGGTAGAATTTATTATAAAATTATTACATGAAATAGAGTTAGGTATATTTTTGGTAAAAAGAGTTAAAACAGTGATGTACTGAATTCATGGTCATAAGAACAATTCCCCCCTTTCTAATACACTTTTTATAGCAATATCTTTTAAACATTACAAACATTATTTCCATGATAGGAAATAACAGTTACGGTGACTCTTACATATATGCTTAGCTTTTAAAAATTTTTTTGCAGTACGCGGGCCTCTCACTGTTGTGGCCTCTCCCGTTGCAGAGTACAGGCTCCGGACGCGCAGGCTCAGCGGCCATGGCTCACGGGCCCAGCCGCTCCGTGGCATGTGGGATCTTCCCGGACCGGGGCACGAACCCGTGTCTCCTGCGTCGGCAGGCGGACCCTCAACCACTGCGCCACCAGGGAAGCCCTATGCTTAGCTTTTAAGGCTTGACATAGAAGGCCAGATGAGATACTGGTGCTACTTTCTATTATTCTAGCTAGCCAGAAGTAACTGTTGAAAAAAATCCGTAAAAATCTCCCTGGTCAGTCTCCCTGAAATTACACCAAGATTCAACAGATGGAAGCAAAGCAGCATTAGCTCAGAAATAGCAGTTGAAATTTAAAAGCAGAGTGTGGTGATGGTCTCTTACTGCAGTGAACCAAGGCCCTTTTGATTCTCTCAACAGCTGAAAGAAGGAAACTGGCAGGGCAGGAGGTCTTGCTAGTCAATATTTACACTATCTGTAGTGGGAAAATTCTGAAGTTAACTGATTCTAAGAATAGACATAGAAGCAGCCTCATCAAGGCCCCAGTTGCTGCTTTGTAAGTACTTTATCCAATAGTCATTCTGCATGACTTCAGCTGGGCTTCTTGCTTCTAAACCACAGATGTTTCAAAAAGGATAGAGGTTCAAATGGTTTAACAGTTACTATTAATGATTAACAACAACAACAAAACAGGAGGTTGCCAAAAAATTATAGAAGAAAAACTATAATCGCATATGAAAAATGATGCAAGAGATTTCTAAAACTTAATGTCTATTTATGCATTAACTATGCTCCTTAGGGGCATGACTCTGAGGTCACCTTTTCTTTTCCACTAGATATTATGAAATTACTGGATATAAACCTTCTTTAGATACACACAACTATTCTTTAGTCATTAGAAGCTGCTTACTTTTGTTGAAAATCCTTGATCAGTTTCTTTGCCTTGTTGTACTTCTTTTCCAAGGCTTGATACTGGCTTTGAGTCTCTTTGAGGTGCTCGTTCACCGTGTGGCATAACGTTTGAGCCTCAATCCAGTAGCTCTCCAACTTCAACATTCTTTCTTTATTCTCTTCTATATTCTGCTGGAGTTGGGTTTTTTCTAGTTCCCACCTCACTTTCTCATTTTCTGCTGCTTGTAGCTGGACAAAGCAAATATCAAAGCAAGCATTATCTGGGTACTTCTGTAGCAAAAATCCCTCATATTTTTATAGTGTATTTTAAATTCCATTGTTACATATACTCAAATCATCAAACACACTGAGATGAGAAGAGCAAGTATTATTTTCATTATTACACAGATTATAAAATGGAGGCCTTGAAAAGTGAAAATGTTTGTACAAGGTCACACATCTGATAAATGACAAAACATGGATCTGATTCCAACTCCCATGATCTTTCCATCACACTATGTGGTGTATGAAATTCTCTGAGCAGGAAAAAGTGTTTTAGAGTTTGATTCTATCCAATGAACTTCAACACACTTTCTTTTAGAGTTTTTCTTTTTTTTTTTAACATATAATTATAAATAAAAAGTTAACTAAAAAGGGAGTGGGGAGAGGCAAGCTGGGAGGGAGAGAGGGGCAGAAGCACACAGTATGGCCTAATGGATAAGAGGGGGACCGTGGAGTCATACAGTTTAGATTTGAATTCCAGGCTCTGCCATTATTGGCCTTTAAACCTTGGACAAGTAACTGAAGTCCTCTAAGACTAAATTATGTTATCTTTAATCGGAACTGTGATATAACACATCAGCACGCTTGGAACAGCTCCTTGGGCATAATCATCTGATAAAAGTGATTTTTACTTTGTTTCTATCCCTTTTGATGATATTATCACATCTTTTATTTCAACTGACATGAACATAGCTTGTAGCTCATTATTTTGCTGACACTGTTTTGAGTTTCTAGAGCCTAATAAATCCTGATTTGAATAAAAGTGTGAGTAAAAATATAAATGATTGCTGAATTAATTTAAATCTCTCTGATGGGACAGGAAGGCAGCTTCTTGTGGTTTCTGCTTTCAGGGAAGCTTAGGAACAGATAACACACTGGTCCAAATCCCTCATTTCTGAAGAAATTCAAGACTGATCTCTCAGGTAAGGGGTCAAAGGTCATTTATTCAGAATAACCAGCTAACCTTTAAACGAGTGCTTCATCTACTTCACATGCCTCTGTTAAAGTTCAAAAGGATGCAGAGTCATTATAAACTATCAATTTTCAAAATCTAAAACATTCCAAAATCATTCGGAAAGTGGAAATATATGTTTTTATGTATATTTTAAACTAAACACATTGGCAAAACAGGTTACAAAGTAAAAAGTAGTCAAAAACATTTCAAGATTAGGAATTCTATTATCAACTTGGATATAAAGAGTCATAGTAAAACAAGCTAATCTATGGCTATTATATGCCAATATAACATTGAGAAAAATATAAAATACTAATTTATAGAATTTTCTAGATTAAATATCTAACACATAAGCTTTGTTAAAGCACTTGCAATCCCAGGTGAATCTTTTTCCCTGACTGTACCTAACAACTAAAAAAAAATCTTCTATTCTTCCGTTCTATGACAAGAAACATGGCAATTTAAAACAGGACTGGGTATTTGCTGCATCTTTTATTAAGCAATGTTTCGTGTTTGAGTTGTTTATTTACCAACCAGTACTAATTTAAAACTTATTATTCACAGAGCTTGGTTGAAACCATGAATGATGTATAGACATGTTTTGACTAAAGAGCTGCAGAGTTATTAGCTAAAAATACCATTTAACCAAAATAGCCTTGCTAATTCATCTTCATTTAAAACACATGGAAAAACCAAAACAAGTGTATCTAATGTGAACAGGGAAACGGACTGTTAGTAGTGTGAGAGCAATTATGTCTCAATTTTTAAAAGACCATAAAAAATAAAGATTATTGTGTTTTTAAAGTAACTCAAAAGATATTTTTAAATCTTTGAAATTATGTACTTGATAAAACTAAACACTGTTCAAGAAACTTACAAGTACCTTATAATTTACCAATTAAAAATGCCCTTCTGAATTATGTATTATTTCATATATAAACGAAAAACATATACTCCTTTAATCAAGACCTATATCTCCCCACAGATTTAAATAACATGAACTAAACTTGTCTAAAGATTTCTGGTAGCACCTGGCACCTAAAATAAATTATTCATATATTAATTAAATTTCATAATATTTAATTACTAGAAATTGGAAGTTTTCTCTATGAAAGATAAGTAATGTGCTATGTTAAAATACATTATCTCTGATGAATAAGTTAAAAATAAATAATTAAACATTTAAGATAAGATAAAGAGATATAGTATAACGGCTTGTGCTTAAGGAATTAGTGGTCAAAATGTAATTTGGATTCTTGAACTATTATAAACATTTACTTTTTAATTTATTTTTTTAAATAGCAGGTTCTTATTAGTTATCCATTTTATACATATTAGTGTACGTATGTCAATCCCAATCTCCCAATTCATCACACCACCACATAAACATTTACTTTTTGAGGAAAGCTCAGAGGGAACGGGCCACATGTGTGCAAATATGTAATTTAAAAATACTGTGCTATTTTCACTGAGGGGTATGGTGGTGCTGACCCCCTAAGAGTATGCAGTGGCAGGATTTTCCGCTAACAGTGGAAATGAATCTCTCACATTTGTATTCTTTCAAATGCACAGAAACAAATTCCTTTAGTCCTCGGGTTGAACTTATTCATAGCATCTGAAGTTTAAAAAGTACAATTCAAGCATCATGTATTGGTGCTTACCTTGGTCTTCAATTTTTGAATCTCTGCTTCTGTAACTGCATGTTTGATTTGCAACTGAAAATGGAAAAGGAAGAAAAAATCTGAACTAAGTGTATCTATATTTTTAACGCTTCAGCAGCTAGCAGAATACCTTATTATATAGCTGAAGGCCTAGAAAAGTGCTGCAATGCAGCAGGTTGTAAATTAAAATGTCTAGTGTGTAAAATGACTCTAGGTGCAAACTAATTAAACATGGGGTTTATGGCTCACACTCCCTAACATCAGATTAGGTTACGAATTTAATTGCTCAGGGACCAAAGAGAAGGAAACACATTTTCTTGCCCTCTTTGCAGCTCTTCCTTTATGATTTGAGGGTCAAGGAATTGTTTCCTTGCAGTCTTGTGGATTGAACAAGCCTCGGCAGGCAAGTCAGCCCGTGGCCGCGGGAAGCTTCAATTCCAAATCTGGAAGAAAGGTGGCGCTCTGGTTCCGTGAGTCGCACGCATTTTAGGCTTAGCAGCTCTTTTACAGCTCAGGCTGCTGCAAAGCTGGAGAAGAGGATGATGCAGTTCCGCGGCGAAATCTGTAATTTTTTTTTTTTTAATTGCAGGAAAAGTACAGATCTAGTTTTCTGTCCTTTAAAAGATCTACTCCTATTGAGGACCTTAGACCCCCACCCCCAAAGCTTCAGCTACAGTTTATTCTCCTGAGAGCCACCATTTAGACTTGTTTTGCTTCTCCCCTCCCCCCCCCACTTTTTCTTCATAGGGAAGAAAAACGAAGGAAACGTTCATTCCTTAAGGGATAAATAAGTACACCAAAATTTACGGAAAACTTTTTATGTGTTGAAAATCACTTTTCTAAAATCCTTGGGGCCAGATGGTTTTGGAATTCCGAGTTCTTTCAATTTCAGAAACGCAGTAAAATGCATTTTTCCATAAATTGCTTATTGCCCACAGCAGGGTCTGTGGAAGCAACTCTGTAATCAGACACATGAATATGTTTGCCACCAAACATGTGAATATTCTCACTAAGGGAGGTACCTAAAGACTGTAAGACTGTAGCATCCTGTCAGTTTTGGTCAGATTTACTACCCAAGTGAGTGTTCCACAAAATTATTTTAAAAAACTGTCTCAGAGCATTTTGAATTTAGGATTGTACAGAGGGACTGTAAACTTCCCATATTACTGTAATCAAATAAGTCCAAGATTTTCTTATCAGAAAGACGGCTAATGAAAAGACAGAAATGTGAACCTTTGGAGATCACACCGCCTCATAACCCTCAGGTTTCTCTCTGGTTTGTAATCTGTACTTCCTTGGTTTGCACCTGGCCAGCAGGGGCGTATGGGAAGGATGACGAGGGAAAGAAGTTAGAATCAAGGACAGGGTTCATTCAACACCCTTAGGTGCTGATGAATAAAAGCCCAGAAACTGAGAGGCCCCACGCTCCCTGCAAAATGCCCCCTCCGGGATGCTTTCAGGTTTCCTGTTGGGCTTAAAGCTCTGCGGGCTCTGCAGCTACAGCTCTGCTCCTGCTGAGGGGTGACCTTGAAACTTTCAGATGTGATTCTGCCCCACTCTCCTGCTTTCAGACCTGGTCACTCTTGCCTCTTCGGCTCTTGCTTCTTTCACCCTCACTGTTCCCAGGGCCTTCTGTGCTCTAACAGTCTCTAGAGAGGAAGTACTCTTTGTTAGCACAGTGTCTAGCATAGAGTAAGTCCTCTATAAAGTTAGCCAAGACTAAGAAAGAATGATTTGAAGAACTCAGATGTGATTACCCTAACTCTACTTCTCAGTTAAAAGTGCTAAATGCTGTAAAACGTTGCACCTGAAATAAAAGCCCTCTGGTTCTAAGCTGAAGAGTAGCAAGAAATCAAAAAGGCAGACTTTTTGATGAACACCGCAACTAGGAGGAACTGCCGTATCTTATTTTCTCGGTGGTTAACTCCCTGTAGGGTAATATATTGCAATACAACTTGCTGGGACTTTGGATTTTCTTTGTTCAAATCGCCATGTTCTCTAGCAAGCTACTTCTCTGGGCCCCGGTTTCCCATATGAAAAATGAGAGGGCTAGGTGGGAAGAACCCCAAGGCCCCTGTAAGTACTCCAGGTGTGACACTTATGAAATGAAGGGCCTGGAGATGGTTGTCAAGGCTGCAGAGTCTAGGAATTCTCGTTCCAAGCCAGCATTTTCATCCCTATGAATGCATACACTAGACTAATCCGCTGGTGTGTGGGACAAACTGACGTGAAACTGCGAAGCAGCCAAGTTGATTTTCAGTTATCCTGCCCCTCCCATCTTAGCGAAACAGATAACAGAAGACAGCTGAACTGGTAAGCGGTGAGGTGAGAACACTGATAAAAGCTTGAAGTGTTACTCAGTATAGCCCAGTCCTTCAGCTACAGGAAAGCAGAATGGGGTCTGTAAATTCAGACATTATTCAGAAGATGGACAAAAGTTTTAGTGTGAGGTTTCCCCCAGTACTCATAAGGCTGAAAATTATAGATATGTGATTATTTTAATCCTGCATGCACATGAAGAGAACTTCTACAAATCACCACTATTAACAGGAAAAGCAATAAAAATAAACTAATCTAACACTTTCATTTTATATAGGAAGAAACTGTGTTTCAGTAGTTTAAGCTGCAGAGCTAGTAAGTGTCAAAGCCAGGTTTTACGAATTCCAGTCCACAGTCCTCTCCTCTAATACTAAGTTTCTTACATTCGTAGGACCCTTTTTCCCTTTTTCATCATCTCCTTCCTCACTGCAAATGAATCTGTAAGGGAGGCAGGACAGGCACTGTTAACCTCGCTGTTCAGACAGGGAAAGAGGCTCAGAGAAGTTACATGGCTTCTTCAAGTTCCCAGCAGAAGCAGGTGGTGGAATGGAAATTATCCCAGGTCTGACTCCACCTACCTCTGTTCCTCCCTTCCTTATGCCCCTCATCTGAACCAGCTTTGGAATACATTTTTCATTTGATCATCACAGAAACCCTGAGGCATATGTGATCATTGTGACCTCTCAGATGAGAAACTAGGACTCCACCTGGAAACCACGGATCACTTCTGGTAGGCTGAGTATTCTGGCACTACATACAACATGGTGCTCAGTCAGCTGTTATGAGTCATGGAACTTAGAAAGAAATCTCTCCCTCATTATTCAACCAGCATTTACTGAATGAGACTGTGTGCCAGGTGCTGTGCTAGTTGTTGAGGATACACGAAAGCGACATAGAACCTAACTTCGAAACACTTACTACAGGGAAATTAATATATACCACCTCCTGAGAGAAGTTCCCAGATGCCTCAGAAAAACTTGGAGAGAAACTTCAGGTGACCTGCCGCTTCGGCCTACGTGTCATATCTCCTACTATGGACCCTGCCTCCCAGGCAAAGTGGGCACGATGGGCCTGGGATACCTCCATTTCATGAGCAAGAGGAAACTGCTGTTCAAAGAGGTGAAGTGACTT
Source organism: Monodon monoceros (assembly GCF_005190385.1). Lineage (NCBI taxonomy): Eukaryota > Metazoa > Chordata > Mammalia > Artiodactyla > Monodontidae > Monodon > Monodon monoceros. The sequence continues at coordinate 47,075,773 of NW_021703776.1, forward strand.
GACAAAAGCAGCACAGTGCGTACAAAGTTGAGTTTTCTTATTCTACAGCAGTTCTCCTTTCACGTTTAATAGGCTTTCCAGAGTACAGCTGTAAGGGTTTGCAGACAACCCCCGAGACTGGTCAGGCTGACTGCAGGGGGCAGGGTCTACAGGGCCGGTTAATAGAAACAGAGCCTGAAATACCTGTTGGACCTTTTGGGCTTCAGAGAATCTAGGTTTGGTGAAAAGACTTGGGAAGGGAGGATACAAATAAAAAGAAAAGGTTAAGGACTGCAGGTCAGTGTCTCTCAACTTATAAGATCAATCTCTTTCATCTCTTCTGTCATCTTGAACATGAACGGCATCAATATCCACCAAAGGATTACAGCACAAATAAACACACACACTCCTATGGAGAACAGTAGCTCTCATATAACGTTCTGCAGGTGTACCTGCTGTGTTTATTTTCTGTTTATTTCTTTCAAAGATATGAATACAGCACATGTACTCACATCACTGAATCAATATAATCCAAATATAACTGCACTAGAAATAGAAACATCCTTATGCATAAACATTGTAAAACTGAACTTCTGCACTCTTTACTTATCCTGTGCAAGCATGAAAAACATTTTTCTTTAAAAAGGAAAAATGTTATCTTCGCAGGAAAGATTTTAAGGGCGCTCTAGTACTAGAGATTTTACGGATAAGAGCGACATTCTCTGTTTTTACTTTACAAGGGCAAAATAATAACTGATATTTGCATACAACTTTATGAAGTAGTTTCAGCATTGGAATCAGAATTTTTACAATGATCTCTGTGATAATTTGACTGCAGTCTGTCTTACCCATGACAGTGTAAATTCCACAAAAGAAGAAATAAGTGCTGTTTTTGCCTATACTTTGGTGCTGTTAAAATGAAACTATGCCATATTGCTTTATAATTTCTGCTCAAAGGTTTATATATGGTACCTACCTTTATATTAACAAAAGTGTTTTTCTCAGGGAACATTATGCAAAACTAGCTGAAATCAGCTGACTGAATGATATTGTAACCTAATGTGAATGGCAACACTAACTGCCGTATGTGCAGCACAGGGTCACTCTCTAAGGAGGTGCCATAAACTGGTTACTGATGGTGAAGGTGCTGGATGTAGGTGACAGCCTGTAATTACAGCTACTCTTTTAAGTATCTGTTTCTTGTTAAGTACATAACATTTTTTACCTTCTCTACATATTAATGGGAAGTTCCATAAAGATTACTATCTAATGCATTAATAACTTCTTCTAGATTACTTTTCATAGATTCTCTATGACTTAAGTAAGCAAAATAACACAATTTTTTACCCTCCACATTTTTTCCTCAAGACAAATGCAGAACTGTTTTTACTGGGAGCTGATATCTATGGCTCCCGAGAAGGAATGGTGGAGGGGAAGCACCACACAGTCCACTGAAATGGCACCTGGCCAGCAGTTTCCGATTCAGCCTCTTCCTACTTCCCACTAAATTTCCAGTGAAATCACATGACAAAAGAAAAACTCACAACCAAATTGACACTGAAACTAGAAACAACTGTTACTAGAATATGAAGGAGTCACGAAGTTGAATTAAGAAAAATCCATCCAAGCCTCACTCCCAAGACAGGGAGATGCTTTGTGTCTCTCTCACTGATTGCTTGAGATACCAGGTCTACGCAGTGAGGAAGATGGGCAACCTCTACTGTCCTTCCCAGGAGCTGTCCTCAAACCAGGTTCTCTAACTCTCCACCTTCCATATTCATTCAGAAAGCAACTGCTAGATGAGGAAAAGAATGCAGGAAGGGTGGCTGATAGTGGCACATTGCCTACTTTCACCTGCAGACCCCAAAGTGCAGCAATACAGACAGGGGCAGTCACAGTAAGTGCTTCGATAGCAAGGAATAACTTTTTTTTTTTCCCTTTAACTTCAAGAACTGAGTGGCGAGATTTGGATATCCCACCTTAGTACAGAGAACTGCTTTAGATGATAGATTGCCAGAAAATAGCCACCAGGCTGGAAACTAGGCACATAGATATGTCCTCCTGATGTAGGTCTGGAAATGGAATTCGTAATTTTTAAAAGTGGCTAATTGCTGCTTGAATACAAAAAAAGGTTTTTGCCTCATTTCAAGATAAATAAATGAGAAAAAGGCAAAACTGAGCCTATTACTAAATACTTCAGATCAAGGAAAAGAGAGTACCAACTTGAAAATTCAAATAAGTAAACCTGTGAAAATTATGTATCCCATAAATAAAAAGACATTTTAAAGTAACTCTATGGAACACCAGGATGAAGACAAAGTGAAGAAGCATGAGGAATAAGTGGAGAGTAAGGAAACTAAAAATGTAATTAAAAGTCATTTTAGAGGTGCTAAGAGCATACCTGAACTTGAAGTTGAAAGCATATTTAATGCTACAGAAAATGGAATCATTGACATGAGAGGACACATTTGAGAACAATCTCAGAAATAGAAAAAAAACAGAAAAGAAACATAAAAAAGATAATACTGAAGACAGGGTTTCTAGAAAAGAAACAGAAACTGAAAAAAATTTAAAAATGAAGAAAATATTCATAGACTAAAATGAAAACACAAACATAAAACAAGGAAACCAGATTGGAAGAAAAAAATTAATGAAAGGAGGCCTACTTCAAGAAACTGTAAAGAAGATGTGGCACGTATATACAGTGGAATATTACGCAGCCATAAAAAGAAACGAAATTGAGTTATTTGAGGTGAAGTGGATGGACCTAGAGTCTGTCATACAGAGTGAAGTAAGTCAGAAAGAGAAAAACAAATACCATATGCTAACACATATATATGGAACCTAAAAGAAAAAAAAAAGGTTCTGAAGAACCTAGGGGCAGGACAGGAATAAAGACACAGACGTAGAGAATGGAGTTGAGGACACGGGGAGCAGGAAGGGTGAGCTGGGACAAAGTGAGAGAGTGGCATGGACATACATACACTACCTAATGTAAAATAGCTAGCTAGTGGGAAGCAGCCGCATAGCACAGGGAGATCAGCTCGGTGCTTTGTGACCACCTAGAGGGGTGGGATAGGGAGGGTGGGAGGGAGACACAAGAGGGAGGGGATATAGGGATATATGTATACATATAGCTGACTCACTTTGTTATACAGCAGAAACTAACAGAACATTGTAAAGCAATTATACTCCAATAAAGTTGTTTAAAAAAAAAAAGAAATTGTGATAAAAAATTTAAAGTACAAGGTTAAAGTAATACAAGCATCCAAATATCTGTTGTCATTAGACTTTTCCTTTACAGTATGCAATGCTAGTTCAAAACAATGAAGCTTTGCCCTACAACATTTTCAGGGGAAAAGGTTGTGAATCAAAGTATTAAAACCAGCTAATTATCATTCCTGTGTCACGATAATTAGAATGAGAGGAGAGGAGAGGTAGATAAACATATGCTATGGCTATCATTTTGTTAAATGGTAAAGACATAGCTGCTGATCTCCTTTCTATATTGCTGGGAGAAAATATCCTAAGACTGAGTCAAAGTTACTCAAGGGTAATCTCTAGAAGAGTAGAATAAAAATGTATAACTTTTAAGCTGCAGGTGAAAATTTGATGTATCTAATGGCAAGTAGGTAAAAAGATCAAAACAAAACAAGAAGCATGGTAACTGTAATATATGAAATAAGGTGGTAGATGTAAGTTCTAATATTAAAATGATTAAATATAAATGGGGTAAACTCACCAATTAACTGACAAAGACTCCTAGAGTAGTATAAAGGATTTAGGAATAGGTTGACTGAAGGAAACACAATTGTGCAAAAGGATACAGAATGGCTGAAAACAAAGAGATGGAAGAAATAGATACTGTGAAGCAGATATGAAGCAAAAGGAAGCCAGTGTTGAATTTTTACTATCAGCCAAAATAGAATTTGGAGTAAAATGCCTCATTAGAAACAAGGGAGATGTTACAATAAATCGAAAAGCTGTAATAATCCTGAACATATAGGCAGCTAACAACAAAGATTTAAAATGTATAAAACTACAATTGCTAGAATTATAGGAAGAAAGAAACAACTGTAGCTGGCAACTTTAACATATGCTTTTCAGAATTAGTATATCAAGCCAACAAAATCTAAGCCACACAGCAGAGAAGACGTGTGTGTCTGTATTATTAATCTTATCTATATAAATTTAACTTATATAAATCTCATACCCAAGCACAGAATATGTGTGCTTTTTACATACATGAGAAATATTTAAATACAACTATTTATGAATTAAGTTACAAAAGATGTCTTGAAAATTCTAAATAGCTAGGAATATGTTTTCTGAATAGTGTGATAAAATTAGAACCCAATAACAAAAGGATAGCAAAATAAAGTTGATATGTGTGGAAAGTAAAATATGCCACTACATAATTCTTGTGTTAAAGAGGAAATTGCAAAAGAAATTACATCTAAATGGCAGTGGCATTCTAAATGTAAAAAAAAAATTGTGACATGCAGCTAAAGCAATATTCAGAAAAAAACTACAGCTTTAAATACACTTATCAGACTGTAAGGTTTATCAGAAGTAAATGTACCAAGTGCAACTGATTAATGCCAAAAAATAAAAAAGGAGGAAAAATAAAGATATTGGTAGGAAATAATAAGTATTTTTTAATTTAAAAAGAAATGTAGGGCTTCCCTGGTGGCACAGTGGTTGAGAGTCCGCCTGCTGATGCAGGGGACACGGGTTCGTGCCCCGGTCCGGGAGGATCCCACATGCCGCGGAGTGGCTGGGCCCGTGAGCCATGGCCGCTGAGCCTGCGCGTCCGCAGCCTGTGCTCCGCAACAGGAGAGGCCACAACAGTGAGAGGCCCGCGTACCGCAAAAAAAAAAAAAAAAAAGAAAGAAAGAAAGAAAAAAAAAAGAAATGTAAAGCTAACATGACAGATAAATTCTAGAAAAAAAACACTGAGAAAAAATTGAAAGTACTCAAATAAAGAAAAGAATAAAAAAAGGAACTAGTTATAGATACTAAAGATTTCAGTATTTTAAAGCTATATTATAAAAATATAAGTTAATAAATATGAATGCCTAGAGGAAATATATGAATTTCTTGAGAAATACAAAATACCAAAATTGGCCCAAGAAAAACTTGAAAACTTGAAAAGACTAACAGCTATTGGAAAAAAGTATTTCAAATCTTCCTCCACAAAGGCACAGATGGTTTTACAGCTGAGTAATAACAAACTTTCAGGGAACAGAAATTGCCATCTTATGCAAGTCATTAAGTGTCTCTTATAAAAGTCATTTCTGAAAATGAAAAATAAGGAAGACTTCTCAACTTATATTGGAGCTAATATAACCTTTGTGGCAGCTTTTGATTAATCCACTCTAGTTAAGATTTTCTTAGGTGACATTTATGTAATAGAGGGGACTATAAAATTTGAGAAGGGGTCAGAAAAAAAAGGCTTGAATTAAACAGATACATTCCATAAACTTGGATTAAAAGAGTCAATGTGATAAAAATGCCAGCTTTCTGCAAGTTAATTTACTGTCTTAATGTAATTACAGTACGAAAATGCAAGGAAGTTTTTTCAAGGGAGTTAAAGTGATTCAAGTGTTTTCTTGAATAAGTTGAAAAGTAATGGAATTTCTGAAGAGAAGAGTTAGATGGATCTGATTTATTCCATCAATGTTTTATATATATTGTAACAGTACGGCACCAAAAATTAATGAGAAAGTGGAACACAATATGAAGACCAAAAGCAGTCCAGAGTGTTAAGGCACAAATACTGTAGATAATAACGTTGGGCCTCCAACCAGAAGGAAATGGGTAAATGAGCATGTAATAAAAGTGCTAGCCCCCTTGTCAGCTATTTGGGAAAATTAAATTAGGGAGCTGTCTTGTTTATACAACAAATTCTAGTATATGCTTGATACCATTCATTCACCAAATATTTAGCCACTAACTCTATGCCAAGAACCGTGCAAAGAATGTGGGCACAATATTCAGCAAAAACAGAGGAGCTTAGATCTAGTCTAGCAAGATACATAATGGGCTAAAAGTAGGAATGACTGAGAGAATGTTAGTCTAACTTGCTTTGCCCAAACAGTGTAACATGTACTTTTGCTTGAAATAATGTAATTAAGAGAACTCTATGTAATATGAGACTTTCTACAGACTCCAACACAAAATGACTCTCCACCTCCACCCCAGGTTTTGTGTATAATCTTGTGAAAAATATCTAACACTGTACAGTATTTGGGCGCGTATGTTAATCACATAAAGAAATTTCAAACTGTGGTAGTGGCAGCGTACGAGATACAAATCCTGTGACAGAGGGCCACACAGTTGATACTGAGTAGCAATCTCCTGAAGAAATAAATATATTCATATGTTAAATATAAAACAAAAGAGAATAAAAGAATTAGAAGTGAAATGATGTGGTATTTGTCTGTTCTAGAGGTGGTGACAAACCTCCAATTCTTAAAAGCCAAAATTAAAACTACAGATTTGGTTACTCAGGCTAAAACTAAATCAGCCATGCTATATAGAATGGGTCCAGATCATGGAGCAGCCTACACCAACGCCAGCAGCCACTTTCTGTAAAAGTCCAAAGAATTTAGGATTTGGAGGCCATATGGTCTCTCTGTACAACTACTCAGCTTTACTGCTGTAGAATAAAAGCAACCACAAACAATAAATAAATGCACATCCATGGCTGTGTCTGTATAAAGCTTTATTTACAAAAAAAGGCAGCAGGCCCAATTTGGCCAATGGTCCATAGTTTGCCAGCCCCTGGTCCAGATCATGCAGCTGTCTGCACTATGGAGTCAACTTCAAACAATATTTATGGAGCACTGACTGAGTCCTTGGCTCAATTCAGAAAATGGAGGCTATAACCTTCCATATACTATTTCTGCTTTTTAGGCTCTTTAGCTTCCACTAAAAAAACGTGTACCCTATTTCCAGCTCAATTATCTAACAAAGAGTAGGGGTCATGCTTACCTGGCAACATGCAAGAGCTATATAATAGGTTTTTGCCAGGGTACACAACCTTGTCCTCACTGCCTCAAAGTTGGATTGAGAGTTACAACATTCAAAGAAGATTTTTTTTTTTTTTTTTTTTTTAGATTCCACATATAAGTGAAACCACATGGTATTGTTCTTTTCTCTTTTTTTTTGATTGGAACAAGAATTTATTTGAACAGATTTATCAGAGGCTCACCAAAATCACAGCAGCATCAACCACAACTGCAACCACAAACACAAAACAAACAAAAATATAATACTTTAGAAGACCCTTGGAATCCCATGGGCAACTATCAAGGACATCTGTGAATGATCACAGCTCTTTATTCCTCTATTCCTTTCATTAGATGTATGTCAGAAGATGGGAAGGTGAGTGGACAATAACAAAGAGACAGACTAAATTGAGAGTGTTATATTAATTAGTGCAAAATATGTGAGGATTTCCCAAAGTGTAGCAAGAATGAGATGAGGAAAACAATACAAGCTACAATCAGTAAAATCAGGAATATAAGCAAGGTAGGGGCATCTACTGAATATGACTGAGTCCTCTTACATTTCCTAGAAGGTCCTAGGGTCTTTTTTTTTTTTTAATACAGCAGGTTCTTATTAGTTACCTATTTTATACATATTAGTGTATACATGTCAATCCCTATCTCCCAGTTCATCCCGCCACCACCACCCTCTTTTCCCCCCTGGTGTCCATACATTTGTTCTCTACATCTGCGTCTCTATTTCTGCCTTGAAAACCTATTCATCTGTACCATTTTTCTAGATTCCACATATATGCATTAAAAACGATATTTTTCTTTTTCTGACTTACTTCACTCTGTATGACAGTCTCTAGGTCCATCCACGTCTCTACAAACGACCCAATTCCATTCCTTTTTATGGCTGAGTAATATTCCATTGTACATATGTACCATATCTTCTTTATCCGTTCGTCTGTCGATGGGCATTTAGGTTGCTTCCATGACCTGGCTATTGTAAATAGTGCTGTGATGAACACTGGGGTGCATGTGTCTTTTTAAATTATGGTTTTCTCTGGGTATATGCCCAGTAGTGGGATTGCTGGGTCATATGGTAATTCTATTTTTAGTTTTTTAAGGAACCTCCATACTGTTCTCCATAGTGGCTGTATCAATATACATTCCCACCAACAGAGCAAGAGGGTTCCCTTTTCTCCGCACCCTCTCCAGCATTTGTTGTTTGTAGATCTTCTGATGATGCCCATTCTAACTGGTGTGAGGTGATACCTCGTTGTAGTTTTGATTTGCATTTCTCTAATAATTAGTGATATTGAGCAGCTTTTCATGTGCTTCTTGGCCATCTGTATGTCTTCCTTGGAGAAATGTCTATTTAGGTCTTCTGCCCATTTTTTGATTGGGTTGTTTGTTTTCTTGTTATTGAGCTGTATAAGCTTTTTATATATTTTGGAGGTTAATCCTTTGCCCGTTGATTCGCTTGCAAATATTTTCTCCCATTCTGAGGGCTGTCTTTTCGTCTTGTTTATAGTTTCCTTTGCTGTGCAAAAGCTTTTAAGTTTCATTAGGTCCCATTTGTTTATTTTTGTTTTTATTTCCACTACTCTAGGAGGTGGGTCAAAAAGGATCTTGCTGTGATTTATGTCATAGAGTGTTCTTCCTATGTTTTCATCTAAGAGTTTTATAGTGTCTGGTCTTACATTTAGGTCTTCAAACCATTTCGAGTTTATTTTTGTGTATGGTATTAGGGAGTGTTCTAATTTCATTCTTTTACATGTAGCTGTCCAGTTTTCCCAGCAACGCTTATTGAAGAGACTGTCTTTTCTCAAGGAAGATTTCTTAAAGAACAAATAGTTCATCTACTCTTCAGATAATATGTATTATTGGGCCAATTCAGAGCCGAAGAGAAACAGATTATACCACTTCCTCCCACTCAGTCACTTCCTGCAGAAGAACTTGCTTTTTCTGCATTTTTCTTTGGTTTGAAGATATCAGTTAATCTAGAAAGACTTTATAAGAAATGGTCCTAAGATAGGCATTGCTACTTCTACTATAAGAGAATTCTAATCATTATATAATAGTGTACTTCATTGTCACTGAGACGTTTGTATCTGATTTAGAACTAGGAATAGTCATAAATCATCTGAAAAACCCATGTATTTTGCCTCAAGGACTCTGTGAACTATATAAATGGAAATGGTTCAACCTGACTAATAACAATATGTGGAAGAGAAATGGGCACTCGAAACCACTGGGTGACATAAATAAATTTCTATATTACCAAGAAAAGCCATTCTGGTGGCAACTTGGCATTAAGTACAAGTCCCCAAAATATTCATATTCTTTGATCTAATAATTCCACTGTAAGAAATTATCCTAAGGATAATTTATTGCAATATTTATTGCAACATTACTTTTAATAATCTAAAAAGACCTGGAAACAAAGGATATGTTCCAAAACAAAGAATTAAGTAAATTATATAAGATCCATAAGATGAAACAGTAAATAAGCATCATTTATGGAAAGATATTTGATGACATGGGAAAATCCTAATAATACACTTTTAAGTATCAAGAGCAGGAATTTAACACAGTATACATCCTACAATCCCAAATACCACAATACTGGGATTAGGAATGATCTTTTGGCATTTATACAAATCTGTATTTTCTAAAACTCTATAGTGAACATAAGTTGTTTTATTTAATAAAAACTTACATTTGAAAAGTACATTCACTTTGACACTGGTCTCACAACTACAAATTTGTCATAGGGAATTAAAAAGGTAAGTCAATGTACTAGGTGTATTAGGTAAAACATGAGAACATATAAAATTGACCTGTTTATAATACATCAAAATTAGAAATTATAAATAAATTTATAAATTATAAATCTGCAATTATAATCCTTGTTTTTCATGAATAGGAGAATATATTTTCCAAGTGGTCAAGTCCCTAAGAGACTTGCAACCACAAAACAATGGTTTTCAAGTCTCAGTGCTTCAGGGTTATTGTGGGCAGGCTGTAAATAATGACATACTTGTTTCCAACAACGGAGGATGTTCCACAAAGCAATGAAGAATAAAATGCTTGTGGACCCATTCATCACTGTTTCTGTTTTACAAGTTGGGGGTCTGAGAAGTTCATTTGGAAGAAGAGTTTTTGTGGTTATCTGCATTCGCCCCCTCAGGATCCATTCCTGGCCCTTTTCTGACAGCTCCTGCCTCAGGAGGCTAATCTCTTCAGATTTCAAGACTGAATCTCCCAGGCTCCCCTGCCTGGGTTAGGCTGATGGGAGGCATCAACAAGAGGACAGAAGGGTCTTGGTATATTATCACCCTTACCCCCAGGATGTAGTTTTTAGCAGTGGTTGCATCTTACAAAGCTGCAGATGTTGAATGGCCCTCCTTCAAAAAAAGGTAATCTCTTTCCCTCTCTACCCATTAAGCCAAAAGATGGTAACAACCTCCCCTGTGGCCGGTCCCTCCACACTGCACCATCCCTTGGTAGTTCTGTTAACTCTACTCAAAGTTCATTCATTAAACTTTCTTCAGTTAAACCACTTGGGAATGTCATCTGATCCCTGTTGGAACCTTGTCTACTTAAGGAAAAGAAAAACAAAAGCCTTTTTAGAAATCACTGCCTTCGAGGAAAGCCAGGTTCCAAAACTTTCATAAAGCTTTACAAATATAACCTTGACACGAAAACTGCAAATTTAAGCTATAGCTTGAAACTATGGAACAGACAAGTTAAAAAACTGTCACTATGACAAATAACAAGCATTTAAATTAATGACAGTGGAATGAGATCTACTTAACTTTTGCCTTGAAATTCAATGAGATTCAGGACAATCTGTTATTGAAAGGCTTTCTTTAAAAAACTGATTATTCTTAATACACTTTTCAAACAAATATATATACTTAATAATGAAATGGACAGCTATAGAAAAATACTTTGCAGATCAGCAACTTACCTCTTTGAACTTGTGACTGAGCTTGCTTGTGTCCAGGTCTGATGGGGAAAACATGTCCTCATTCTCAGGCAGCTCGAAGACTTCAATGGCGATGTCACTGCCAGGAAGAACAGGTCCTACCTCATCCTCCTCTTCATCTGTGGCATATTCTCCTGTCTGAAAGGAAGGGGATTTCAGAAATCCAGCTGTCCTTACCCATGTGGAGGTGGGTTATTTTAAAATATTTTATAAAAGAGAAATAAAATATGTCACCAAATGGTAAAAGTGTAAGTAGGCTTTTGAGTCAAGCATGCCTCATTCAGCCAATGTTACAAACAAATGTTAGTTCAAAGATCCAAAGTGACATGTCTATGCCATTTATAAGTGCATTTCTAAAAATCTAAGAGCATCAGCAGTATCTTTAGTAAAGCAACAAAACCTTTATTTTAAATCAAAGTGTTTGATGTTTTTTACTAAATAAAATTATGTTGCTAAGGGAAATAAGTAATTCCTTTAAATTCCCAACACCTATAATGAATAAGTCACCCAATATTGACAGCAGGGAAGAAGGAAGGGGAGACCAAAAGATTCATCGAGTTGGAAAGGACCTTAATTAAGCCTTACAAAGGTTTAGTAGATTGATTCTCCTAAGTTTTAGAGCTTAATCAGCTCTGTTTCATTTGTTTGTCTAACTAACGTGGTGGTTAACTAGTGACCTAAAGAATTAACCAAAGGTTTCTAACTTACAGCCCACACAGGTGTATTGCTTTGCCTATACAGTACTACTTTAATAAATCTCAGCATTTTGGCAATGTTAAAAACTTTCACCTATTCTAGATTTCCAGTTTTTCTTGAGAAAGCCAAAGATCTGGCAATATAGGCGCATAACGACATGATAACCACTGGCCAGAGTCAGCAGTCGTTGTCCCTTTACACAGGTACACTTTCTAATACACCATAACTTCCATAATTCATTATTCTAAGCTGTTAGCATCACTCCTTCGTGATACCCATGGGCCCCTGTAGGTATATGAGTTCATGACCCTTGGAATAAATATTCCTCCTCACGACTAAGTTCCTTAACATTATTAGAAAGTAGCTCCTCTCCTGGCAGCATCAGGCTATGAGACTCTAATTCAAAATAATTGTTTGAAATCTATACCGTCTGATATAATTTAAAGATAAATCACTGAGTCACAGTGTTGAAAAACAAAGTTCATTTAATTCACCCCTGTTCCTTCAGGTAGTATTACATTTAATACACAAAACAGCTAGGGATTCATACTGCCTTTAAAAAAAAATTTCATAGTGTACTGAGTGATCTATTCCTTTGATTAAAGAGGCTTAGCATCTTACTGTTATTTTTTCTTTTGGTTCTACACTATATTCTTCTTGCTAAACCTGAAACTGTATTTACTTGACTATGTTTGCACATGAAGGAAATCCAATCCTTAACCTCAACGTAATAATTCCTAATTTCTGGAAGACCATTAATGAATTGCCGTTCTGACTTCTCTCTTTCAAAGTAAAATAATTCTAGTTTCCTCGTAGGTCTCATTCTCTGTAATTGTCTTTGCGCCTGTACTCTGACTTCTCTCCAAGCTCTCGGTATTTTCTCTTAAATTGTGGTGTCCAGAAGTAGATACAATTTCTATTAAGGAATCTGGCGGGCATTGACCACGATGAACAAACAAAGGATGCCTCAGCATCCTCAGACTCTTTTTCCACACACAGAGACTATAAGCATGAAGACTTTGACTTTGGTGGCATTTGTGTATAGAAGTAAGGTCAGGATATTTCATACAGAGCAGTGATTTTGCAAACTGGTTACATGTTAGTTAGGAACCCCCTTCCCCCGCACAGCCCTAATATAATCAGCGATGCTTTGACTGAAAGGGAAAGAGGTGGATGGCCTCCATCTTCTTTTCTTTTAATTTTTTTTATTTTTGGCTGTGTTGCGTCCTTGTTGCTGTGTGCAGGCTTTCTCTAGTTGTGGTGAGTGGGGACTACTCTTCGTTGTGGTGCGCAGGCTTCTCATTGCGCAGGCTTCTCTTGTGGAGCACGGGCTCTAGGCGTGTGGGCTTCAGTAGTTGTGGCACATGGCGCTTCAGTAGTTGTGGCTCAGAGGCTCTAGAGCGCAGGCTCAGTAGTTGCGGCGCACGGGCTTAGTTGCTCCGCATCACGTGGGATCTTCCCGTACCAGGGCTCGAACCCGTGTCCCCTGCATTGGCAGGCAGATTCTCAACCACCAGGAAAGTCCTGGCCTCCATCTTTATACTATATAGCTCATCAGCACCTGGAACCCTAGGGGTCTTTAGAAACCAATCTGAAGGGAATTCCCTGGTGGAGCAGTGGTTAAGAATCTGCCTGCCAATGCAGGGGACACGGGTTGGATCTCTGGTCCGGGAAGATCCCACATGCCGCGGAGCAACTAAGCCCGTGTGCCACAACTACTGAGCCTGTGCTCTAGAGCCTCTGAGCCACAACTACTGAGCCCATGTGCCACAACTACTGAAGCCCTCACGCTCTAGGGCCCACGTGCTGCAACTACTGAGCCCACGTGCTGCAACTAGACCCAATGCAGCTAAAAATAAATAAAATTTTAAAAAAAGAAAGAAAGAAAGGTCTGAAGTCTTCTGCCAGTGTTCAGTAGGAGGGGCAGGACGGGAATAAAGACGCAGACCTACTAGAGAATGGACTTGAGGACATAGGGAGGGGGAAGGGTAAGCTGGGACGAAGTGAGGGAGTGGCATGGACTTATATGTACTACCAAATGTAAAATCGATAGCTAGTGGGAAGCAGCCGCATAGCACAGGGAGATCAGCTCGGTGCTTTGTGACCACCTAGAGGGGTGGGATAGGGAGGGTGGGAGGGAGGGAGACGCAAGAGGGAAGAGATGAGGATATATGTATATGTAGAGCTGATTCACTTTGTTATAAAGCAGAAACTAACACACCATTGTAAAGCAATTATACTCCAATAAAGATGTTAAAAAAATAAATAAAATAATAAAAGAGAAAGAAAGAAACCAGTCTGAAAATGTCTAAACTGGAAATACCATTCTAAGTGTCTTTGGCACTGGCAGGGCAAGGTAGCTGAACAGTGGGGCTGGTTGGTTCCAGATAGCTTCCATTCGTGGTATGATTAGTTCCTATAAACCTTAAAAGGACTCTTAATTCCAGACTTGGTATTTTTTTTGTGTGATATTCTGTAAATTAATTCATCTCCTATTTATACATACTTTTAGAACTAATAGGTACTTTATGAATCCCAGTGATGTTATTAATAGAAAGGTAGCAAGGCTGGCAAAGTGCACAATCTCAAGATAACCTGATGAAAGTTTTGATTTAGAGATATAAAACTCTGTGCTGGTTTTTGACCCTATAGTTACAACTAGCAGCAAAGCCAGGTGTTTATTATGAAGGCCTAAGCCAGGTACATAAAATTCACTTCTATATCAAATCAATTTGATGACTATCATGAATGACTCAATAAAATCTTAAGTTAAATTTAAAGTCTGATGACAATGCAGCACATTTTAAACATAAGAGTTGAAATGAACAATTTGATTTCCCTTTGCCAGCTTGAAAATAGATACTTCTTCACCATATCTAAGGGAATGAACATAAGCATGCCTACGAGGGGGCCTAACCTATAACAGGATCTTAACAAACATTTTTAAAAGAATAAATCCAAGAACGCCAATTCATTTACTTGGTAATATCTATAACCTGCTAAGGAAGTTTTCAATAATATCCAGAAAATGCACTGTAAAGTCATTTGATGAGAAGGCAGCATTCTATCACATTTATTTTTTTAACGCTCCTTTTAGTGAATAACAGGATAAGCGTTGTACAATATATACAATTCTTACCTCTAACTATAATTCTGGCTTTGTTACCCATTTGAGTCATCAAAATTATCTCCATAAATGTAAGTTATTAATAATTCTTTTGATTCTTTTATTTTTTTTTACTCTACCGGTCTCTCTCCTCAACACCCAAATCACCTGCAATCTGCTAAAATTTTTTATCTCTCATTTCATCTTTCCATTTACTAATGTTTTCTGTTTCTAATTAGTCTCATAAGCATCCTGAGAACAAAACGTATATTTTACTGTCTTGATTCTACTTATTACTTACTAGAGACTCTGGATAGGGCGTTTAAAAACGTTATGTTGCCATTCTCTCTCTCGCAGATCATTTACCAGTCCCATCCTAAATAGGCTTTAGAATAAAGGGTGCATTTACTACAGAACCTCATAAACACCTGGAAGTTAAAAAGTTACATTTGGTAGACTTAGAATATGTGTTCTTCTGATTCTTTTATCTTTGTGGAAAATGGACATTATTTTTATGGTAATCTGCAAATAAAATAAATTACATGGAATGATATGTTAGCAGAATTTCATAAACCTCAAAATTAAATTGGACTGAATCTGACATTTACAGAGGAAGACAGACAACGTTGTACCCCCCAAAAGTTGCTACAACAAAGTATTTCCAGTGGTATCCAGGTCCTTCTCTTTATCTCTTTAGTCTGAAAAGATTCAGCATCTTTCAAGTAAACAGAGACTCTTGAAAGTTCTTCGTCCCAACCTGCAAATCCACTTTAAATGAGGCAAGAATAGTTCTTGCCTTTTCATCTTCTTGTCTACCATCTTGATTAATATCTCATACTCTTTAATGGCTTCCCAAAAAGGGTCAAAAAAAGAATAGTGATTATTTTGTAACTTACTATGTGCCCACCACTGTACCTTCCTTAAAAAACTAACTGATATAGGTATTACTGTACCGTGTTAACTTGAGGAAACTGAGGTTCAGAGACTTTACCCAAGGTCAATTAGTTATGTTGCTGAAGCTACACATCTAACATATTCCAAAGCCCATGCTCTTTCTTCTATGCTATCCTGCTTACAGTCTACAGAACTAAAGCTTTGTAAAAAAAAAAAAAGATGGAAATACATTCCTTTCATTTTTCTCCAACCAAAAACCCTGGTGCATAATCCTGTGGTGTTGAAATTCACCCTCCACATCTTTGAACATTATCATTCAGTTCACTTTGAAGACTTGCACCTGCCTGCAATGAGCTCCAAAGTTCCGGTCCTCTTCTTTTCTCTCATAATATGCTCACCCCGGGCAAGCGCAAAGAAGTCCCCTTCAAAAGGTTTGGCTCACAGGTATGCTGACTGATGTTTCATGCACTTTTTCTTATATAAACCAGAACCAGAGCATATAATCTATAGAATTAATGCAGTGTCTTAAAATGGATGAAAAAGGGCTTCCCTGGTGGCGCAGTGATTGAGAGTCCGCCTGCCGATGCAAGGGACATGAGTTCGTGCCCCGGTCCGGGAAGATCCCACATGCCGCGGAGCGGCTGGGCCCGTGAGCCATGGCCACTGAGCCTGTGCGTCCGGAGCCTGTGCTCCGCAACGGGAGAGGTCACAACAGTGAGAGGCCCGTGTGCAGAAAAAAAAAAAAAGGATGAAAAAGATTCTTGCAGGGCAAAATGAGTGCTAAGGTCCTCTAGATTTTTATGGTTCTTCTCTTTTACGTTTCCTTCTCACATCTAATTTTCTTGAGCTACCAGTCCTCACTGAATCTTTGCAAAGCATTGTATCTGCTTTCATAGACACAATTTCCTTTATACTCATATGCTATTGGGGGATTTAATATTTTACTAAAATACATAATTACAATGTTAAGTACAACTGACAGGTTCTGCCTCTTCTGGTGGTTCTGGTGGGACCAGAAGCATGTAGACATATTAGAGCCTTGAACACTCAGGAGGGCTGTAGATCTCAGTGTAGGTTTTACAGAAGGAACAGACAGTATCTGTTATAGTGGTGAGTTAAGTGGTGACCAATTAAAGCATCTTGGTTTTGAAGTCACGTAGGCCTGGGTTCAAGTCCCGGCTCTTGATATTGGTAAAGTTAGTTTTCAGATCTAAGTTTCAATTTCCTCATCTATAAAACGAGGATAAAAATAGTTCCTTAGTATAACAAGGTTGTCATGACATTAAGTTAGATGGTACCTATAGAGTGTTCAACACAAGGTCAGGAACATGGCAATGCTCAAAATAAGTGAGCACTGCTGCTGCTGCTGCTGCAGTACTTATACTACAACAGCAACAGGCTAAAGCCTTCATCAAATCTTGTAACCAGACATCTGCTAACTTTTGGTCTCATAAATATAATATCCTAGAAGACTTTGCCACATGAATCTTTTAAAAGCAAACTGGTCGGGCTTCCCTGGTGGCGCAGTGGTTGGGGGTCTGCCTGCCGATGCAGGGGACACGGGTTCGTGCCCCAGTCCAGGAGGATCCCGCATGCTGCGTAGCAGCTGGGCCCGTGAGTCATGGCCGCTGGGCCTGCGCGTCCGGAGCCTGTGTTCTGCAGCGGGAGAGGCCGCGGCGGTGAGAGGCCCACATACCGCAAAAAAAAAATAAAATAAAATAAAAAAATAAAAAAAGCAAACTGGTCATTTCTGAAGTAAAACTTCTCCTTTCCCTAAACCTGCTCCTCTTCTTGTATTCCCAGTTTTGGAGTAGGTACCAGCTTCTACCCAAGGCCAAGCAAACTTCCAGGCCTCTGTTCTCCTCACTGATCGACTCCCCTCCTGCCCCAGTGGTCCAAGATGAATATCCATCTACTTAGCACATCCCGTGAAGCTGCTGGCATAAGACTCTTCTAACTCACTCCTTTATGTTTCCATGGCATGCCTTCTGTCACTCAGGAAGCTTGGCTGTTTTTATATCTGCCTCCTCCCAACAACTTCTTTCAACTGTAGGTTCCCTGAGAATGCCAGGCATAATCTATCCCTGTGATCCCAGTGTGGCTAGCACACTGCTTGGCATACAGTAGGCACTGAACAAATGTTTGCTGAGTGAATTAATACAGTTTTAGTCACATCTGCACAGCACAGCAGAGCCCGATTTTCCTGTTAATTCTCAGCTTTCAAGTAAGAAATACAGTGAAGCACAGCTGCAGCTGGGGCCTAAATGACCCTTTTGGGGATTTTCTCTTGTTGTTAGGTTCAACCATTAGCAGTAATTTTTGCTGCAGCAATGTTTGTTCTGGTAAATTCAGGGAAACTAAATGGTGCTAATCATAAAAATAGCCTTAATTACGCAGTTTTTGTTGGAATTTGTTTACTGGAATTGAATTTGGTTATATATATTTTCAGACTCAGTTCTGTGGGAGAATAGAAGAGAGTTGCTTTTTCTCTGGAGGAGAAAGACCTCAAACTAACACTTTAATGTTTAAAATTCCTAAGTCTGTGCCAACCATCCAGATGGCTTTCAGCAAAAGCATCCCCTTCTCTGCAAAGGCATCTCTCTTTCCATTTTCTGTCAGTTGACTTCTGTGTGTCCTGATTTTGTAGTGTTGGGCTACTTAGTCTCTTTTCACATCACTGGGAATAACAGCACCTTCTTCATAAGGTGGTTGGGAGAATTTCTAGTAGTGATATATTCAAAGTATTGATCATAGTACCTAGAATATGCTAAATGACAAGATGACTTTATGACTACGATTATTTTCACTGTCCCTCGTTTCTCCAGGACAATGCCACAGAACAGTACAACAAAAAAAGAGCATGACTTGGGGGCTGGAGAGACCAGGGCCCCAAAAGAGAAAAAACAATGTCACAGCTGTATGATAGTGGGCAAGTCATTTAGCTTGTCTCTTCCGTGATGTCCTCTTCTATAAAATGGTTCAAAAGATACCAATCTCATAGGTATTGAGAGGATTCAAAGAAATAAAATATGTAAAACATCCAACATGATAGCCCAAGATATATATTCATTTCTCTCATTTATCAAGTCATTCAAAATTTTGTCAGTCTTTGTTCTCAGAATGTTTTCTGACATTGCACTCCATTCTTACTGTCTAGTCGCCAAATCAAGAAACATCTAAAATCTCTATCTTGATTACTCATAAGGCCTCTTGTGTTCCCTGCCTTCAGATGCTCAGCGCCTCAGGTCACTGATAATACTGCTGGCAAATTATTCTTCCTAAAATTCTGACCAAATAGATATAAGATTTGCCTATAAAATCTTCTGTAACAATTCAAATGCACTTTTCCCTTCTTAAAATTGTTACAGCAATTGTGGTAGACCATTCAAAAATCAGAATTAGATGTTACGGAGTTTTAAAGTTTTTTTTTTAGTTTTTTTCTCCCTTCCTTTTCAAAAGTATACTCCTCAAAAGCAGGGACTCTCTTTACCACTCTGGTAGGAAAGCTCTAAAATGACCCCTAATGATCCCTTCTTCCTGGGCAATCATGCTCTTGTATAAACCTTTCCCTTGAATGTGGACTGGATCTACAGACTCACTTCTTTTTTTTTAAATTATTTTTTAGTTTTGGCTGCATTGGATCTTTGTTGCTGCACGTGGGCTTTCTCTAGCTGCGGCGAGCTGGGACTACTCTTCGTTGCGGTGCGTGGTCTTCTCATTGTGGTGGCTTCTCTTGTTGCAGAGCACGGGCTCTAGGTGCATGGGCTTCAGTAGTTGTGGCACATGGGCTCAACAGTTGTGGCTCATGGGCTGTAGAGCGCAGGCTCAGTAGTTGTGGTGCACAGGCTTGGTTGCTCTGTGGCATGTGGGATCTTCCCAGACCAGGGCTTGAACCCGTGTCCCCTGCATTGGCAGGCAGATTCTTAACCACTGCGCCACCAGGGAAGTCCCTACAGACTCACTTCTAACAAGCACAATACAACAAAAGTGATGGGGTGTCACTTCTAAGATTAGTTTACAAAAAACTGTGACTGGCGTCTCTTTTGTCTTCTTGCTCTTCAAAAACAAGCCACCATGTTGTATGTGGCCCCATGGAGAGGTGCACATCACAAGGAACTGATGTTTCTGGCCAACAGCCAGCAAGGACTGAGGCTTGCCAAAAGGCACATGAGGGAGCTTGGAAGTAGATCTCCTGCATTCTGCCAACATCTGTGAGTGAGCTTGGAAGCAGATCTTCCTCCAGTTGAGCGTGTATATGACTGCAGCTCTGGCTGAAACCTTATTTTTGGCCTTGCAAGAGATCTTGAGTCAGAGGTATCCAGGTAAACTGACCCACAGACACTGTAATATGTGAATACTTCTTATTTTAAGTTGCTGAGTTTTGGTGGTAATTTGTTATAGAGCAATAGAAAGGGGGTACTGCCATAACAAATATAGAAAAACAGGGAAGTCTGCAAACAGGCAGTGAATGAAGGCTGGCAGGAAGAATTTTTTTTTTTTTTTGTGGTACGCGGGCCTCTCACTGCTGTGGCCTCTCCCGTTGCAGAACACAGGCTCCGGACGCGCAGGCCCAGTGGCCATGGCCCACTGGCCCAGCCGCTCCGCGGCATGTGGGATCCTCCCAGACCGGGGCACGAACCCATGTCCCCTGCATCGGCAGGCGGACTCTCAACCACTGCGCCACCAGGGAAGCCCTGGCAGGAAGAATTTTGAAGAGTATGTTAAAGCAGCCTAAATTGCCTTGAAAAGACTGTAAGTGGAGATCTGGAAGGGGGATCCTTGCTGTGTAGTGGCAGAAAGCTTTGCCACATTACCACCTTCTGTAAGGAAAATGTAGGAAATATCCCTACTGAACTGAGTGAGCCAGGGAAGTAGATTTCCAAACAAAGTGCTGAAGGCGCTGCCTGATTTCTTCCTGCTGCTTCTACTAAAATATGACAAACAGAGATCAATTGAGAGGACTGTTGAACAGAAAGGAACCAAGACTTAATGGTTCTGAAAGTCTTGATTCTAAAATTAAGAAATGGCTTCCAAACAAAGTTCAAATCCAGGATACTGTCATGGTCTAAAAATGAAGCAGCAGCTGTGACCATAAAACTCTTTTGTTAAGAATTCTGAGCTTAGGAAACTCAAATTTTTTATAATAGGTGGTAAGCAAGTCTGTCACCTACCCTGAAGAGAGATACTATCTCTATTTTCCAAGGTTGTTCATTATACAAATATCATTGAAAAAATAATCTGAAACAAAGGCCAACATGCCTCTGCTCACAAGACATGCAGAGAAGTGAGAGAGCCATGGGGGAATTGTCTCCCAACAATATCCACCCTCATTTCTACACTATCTTGACAACTGGTGAATTTTTCCGTGAGTATGACATTCCCTTGACTACACTGATACGTGTGACCAAGACTGGCTAGGACCAAAACTGTTCAGTCTGTCTCACAGCATATAATTAAAACTACTATTAAAAGAACTCCAAACAGCAGAATGAGCCCAACTTGCAGTACTGAGATCAACCATACTCCCCAGGCTTCCAGACTCTACTGGCTAAACAAATCCCATAAACGATCCGGGGTTACCTTAGAAATCCAGGTAGCTTTCTCCTTAAGCTTCTTCACTGAGTTTTCCACTTGGTCTAAGGTATTAATCCAGGTACAGCAGGAGGTATCAGTGATTGCACAGACTAGGCACTGGACCACAGGAGGAAATCTAGGGTTCAGGGCGATTCTATCACCCACCACTGGCCAGTGAGTTGAAGTCAACCTGAATGCCTTCCAGGATAGAGGTGGTGTCATTGATAACATCACCTAAAGTTTGGAACAAATTTTGAACCACCTTATCTAATTAAATGACTCCAAACCTAAGAATAATTGCATATAAATAAAAAGTCAGCTATCCCCCAGGAAAGCAACCCCGATTAACTAAGAACAGCCTCACTTCGGAGGGATCTCTAATGTCATCTGAGGGCTACATGATCTGATAATTACAGTGTTTCTTTTAATACATGAAGGCCTCTTATGACTACCCCTAAGCTTCATGAAAAGTCTCAAGAGTGTGATCAATTGCCACAATTTGTTTCTATAGTTTGCCATCCTAAACTTTAATCTGTAATTTTCCAAGTGACAGACCAACAGGCTGTTGACAGCAGCTCAAAAACCAGTAAAAATATCACAAGGTTCATCAAGGGGAGTACTGGCCAGAGTTATAAGTATGACCTTGAATTCTGCCCAGTGAGCAAAGTGACCATGTTCATTTTGGGGTCTGCATAGCTAGTGCTGAGGTTGGAAAGCCAAGCAGGTGGAATTGGACAGCTTGGCTGAACCATTGGTGAAACAAGCCCAGGCATGTAAGGAAACCTCTATGAACCAAAGGCCTCATTGAGCTATAGAGGCCTTGTTTCAGGAGGATAGTTGCAGATAGTTCCCCCCAAATAAAAAGATGCTACTCGTTCATGTAAATCTAAGATGCTGCTTGGCCAGGCTAGCAGCTTTCTTGAATCTATCATTTCCATTTGACAAGCAAAGTCTGTTGGGCCCTTCCAACCTTATTCATCAGTGAGGTCAAGTTGACCCACATCAAACTGAGAATATTAGGCCAGAGAGTGACAATGCCTCCATGGGTCGAGCATTCAGTTTCAGTTTCCATAAGAGCTTAGTAGGAGGTTAATAGCTACCCCATCTCCTCTTTCTTCGGTTGCTGCATCAGGCATGCAGTGTTGTGTTGAGAAATGGCCTGAGTATTCTGGCAGCCATTAAGTGTTTAAAATAAACTGCGATTTACCCTTCTCTTCCTGTGATTCTATATTGTTTCTACTGGACCACCTGGAATAAAACAGGGAGAGTCATCTACATATCCTATCACTTCTCTATATGTGGCAATCCTTGAGTGGGAGAATCACCACTGTCACTAATGGCACAAAAAACTGCAGGCATATAAGAAATCAATTCCATTGCAGATTTAGCAGTGGAAGAATAACAGCTTTACACTGCATCTGCCAAAAGGGTCCCATCCACCCTTTAAAGGCCTCTCCAGCTTTCCTTCTTGCTTTGGACTCTGCCCAAACCACATCAGTTGAATCTGGATATTCTTTCTCACTATGGGATCAGGTGAGATGCTGACTGGTGAGCCAGCAACCACAGAACCATAAAGTTTGAGTGCCTCCCCTCCCAGTTTCCCAGTATATTCAAGGGGTTCATATAGCATTGGATCTCTCTGGAGGACAAAGAGATCTACCTTAAGCCTGACCCCTCATCATCTTTCTCCTAAAAGCAGCTGAGGTTAGGGTAGTAAGAGGGGACATCAAGGGGCATGGAGGCAGGGAGAAGCTCTGTGCCTGTAATAAGGTGCCGTAATAATTCAGTTCCAATTATTCAGTTGATTTAATCACTCAATTTCATGTAATAAGTAATAGTGCATTTTCAGTTTTGAGCAGTGCAGTGGTTAATATGTTTTAACCAAACTTCCAATGTCTGTGGTCCACCTAAAACACTATGCAGGGTGAGTCATCATTACTGATAGAACCAATTTAGCTTCAGGGAGTTTTTGACTCAGAAGCCTTGTCCTTGACTCCTACAACAGGGACTCTGTTATGGAGTCCATCTCAACCTGGAGTCCAGTCATTAAGTGTAGTGTGAACATAAGGGATGGGGACGTTTTTCAAGTGGTAATGCTGACTGCAAGAATTTATCCAGATTGTTTTGAACAAAATAGTGTCTCATTCTCTGGTGAGTTACTTTTATCAGCATTATAGACCAGTTAGGACCCAAATATTCATCCATGGTTTCCCACAGGAGTCTGTCAATTTGAAAGAAATCTCCCCGACAAGGCTAATCTTCCCTTATAGCAGTCAAGACCCACTGCAAAAAGCTTCACGACATTTTACTGTCTGAGTGAATCTAAAGTTGGCATGATAAACTGCAGGAGGGGTTGAGTCAAAAGGCAGCTCAACTGTTGCTATTTCTCCTTAACTAGCATTATGTTCCTTGTCCCATAATCTCCCCAGTGAACCAGCCAAAGTTTTAAGGATTTACCAGGCTTTTGACTATGACAATGACAAATTCCTTCCTTTCATGCTCAGTGTCAGTATGTATCCCTGTAACTGCTGTCTGAACAAGGTCAAGACCTTCTTCTAACCCAGAATGGGTCTTCATACTAGTTGATTTTTGTATCACGATTTTTGTGTTGGTATCTCAAGCCACAATTTCCAAAGAGTGGTAAGAGAGCCAGAGGATTCCTGAACATGCAGCCATGTCAGTAGAGACACCCAGACATGCCTGGTAACCTGCATCTTTCATAACAGGCAGTAAGTATTACTGTCCTTGCTCGAGAGGGAAAGTCTACCTGTATCTTCCAAGACTGTTATCTATATAAACATTTGAACAGATAGTCTAGAACAAAGGGCAGTCAATGCCTCAGAAATGTTAGAGCCTTGGAGAGAATTGTTTCCTGATTTTTTTTTTTTTACTTATCAGAGTCTTCTGGTGTTGACATTTTACCCGCTCAAATGAAGCACAGAAACCTTATTTCCCTTTACCCCAATTATTATTTAATGGAAAAAATGTCTAGAAAGTCAGCTGATTTTTAAAGTCCCTACAATATTATTCAGTTTACCTTTTCAAAGACTTTCCAACCATTATTCCTTTCTATATACTCAGCTCTGCAGGTAAACTGGTCTTTTTATTTCTTGAGCACACCTAATATTGGCCCAGCTTCTTAGTTACAGAAAACAAATAAACAATAACAAAAAACAACTCTTGCAAATAAAAATTGAAACCACAAATCTCAAATTCATGCTTTTACTTTTGTATGTCCTTTGTTGTGATGATTCTTTTATACTATGGTTATCTGGCCTTTTGACAGATTGCCTTGAAAATGATTTAAATTCTTTACCATATATATTTATTGTTTCCACAGCAAAATAGCAAGCTTCTTGGGAGTATAAACTATATTTTTCTAAGACTCAATATTCCTAATTCAATTCCTCTTAATAAATGATAGCTACTTACTAAGACATGAATGCCATTGTCTTTAAATCTCTGATAAATATATTCTATATGAGGAGGGAACCAGTGATCCCTATTTTTCCCACTGAGATCCAGAACTAAACAGTCAATAGACCAAAGTAGACCTCCGTATTCAAATGTCACATTGCAATTTCAAATTGGCAGCCTTCCTTGAGTTTCATTTTACTTGCCAAGGAAACAATGAAGCACTTATTCTGATGCCAGCAGGACTGTGGGAAGAGACTAAGAGATTTGTATTTCCCTAAATCTTTAATCTGCAGAAGAGAACAACTGCACTGACCAAGTGGCACATGTTATTATTATCTTAATAATTCTTTAATCTTACAACGAACTGAATCTTGGAAAAATATGGTGTATTCATATAAAAATTGACTCATATGATTGCAAAAATGCTGATTATCACATAGAACCAGAAGTTACAGCTACAGAATTTATAGTAAACAAAAAAGTAAAACCAACAAAAATATTATTGATGGTATTTCTATGGATTATCTACAGATTAATAATAAATATAATCTCAAACTTATAATTTCCTATGAGGGAGAATAATTTTACTCCTTTCCTCATTATGGCTATCTGGTGGTTTGTGGAAGCAATTTCTTCTTGAGAAGTGTCTGCAATACCAGGACTCAAAAGTCTTTACATCAGTTTTCCTGGCATCTTTAAACTGGACAACTCCAGCTCTGATTGCATCTAACCCTTCCCACAAACTCCCATTACCCTAGGCTATTTACAATGCATATTCTGTTCCAGCAGGTGTGAGGCTGAGTGGAGAAATCTGCAATCTTAAAGAAATACTATGAGAGTCCCACTTTAAGACACAGAGTCTCAAGTCATTTTATAGGTCCTTGGAGAGCAGGAATCATGTCATATTCACTTTATATCCACATAACTATTCAACATAAGCAATGGGACATGCCAGATTTTAGTTTTCTTCATTAAATATTGAGTTGACACAAAGAGTATTTACGAAATATACAAAAAGTATAATGAATAATGATGTAACCACCACCAATTAACTAACAACTTAAGAAAAGGAGCAGTACCACTACATTTCAATTATAATCCTCTCTGTGTGCCTCCCTGATTCTATTTTAGTCGCCTGCCCTTCGGAATAATTCTGCTGAATTTTATTATTCTTGTTGTTCTTTAGTTTTACTATATTTTTTTAATGACTAAACAATGTATCATTAATTTTTACATGATTTTAAACTTCATATAAATGGAATCATGTATTCTTCTGTGCCTTTCTCCTTTTAATGGTATGCTTCTGAAATTCCTCTGACTGTTGTGCACTGCAAAAACAACTTCTGTGTATCGTTCCACTGAATGAATATACTACAGTATATTTACCCATTCTCTTCTTCATAGAAATGTCAGTTGTATCCAATTCTTTTCTATTACAAGAATGATAATTATACATGTCTTACACCTCATGAATTTAAGAATTTTACTAAGGTGTTTAGTAAGAAATATAATTGTTGAGTCAACTTTACTAGATAATGCCAAATTGTTTTTCAAAGTGAATGGGCCTATTTATACTCCTATTGCAGAGAATAAGAGCTCCTTTTACTCCATATCCCCACCAAAACTTAAAATATCCGATTTAAATCAATTTAGTAGGTAGGAAATAGTATTTCATTTTGGTTTTTAACGTTTACATTTTGATTCCTAATATGTTTGGGCATCTTTTCATGTATTCGTTGGCCACTGAGATTTCTTCTGCTACGATATGACTATTCAAGCCAATAGCCCATAAGCAGTCTTTCCCACTGGCTCATGGAGGACTTTTTAGATAATTCTCTTTCAGTTATTTAGTTTTCAAATATTTTCTTCCAGCTTCTGGTATGTCTTTTTGCTTTCACAAAGGCATTCTTTTGATGAATAAAAGTTCTTAATCTTAATGTCAATTTTCTCAATTGTTTCCTTTATGGATTTGCTTTTCTTAAGTGTTCCTTAACGTAATGAACCATTTCTTACACTGAAGTCTTAAAGATATTCTTGTACAGTCTTCTAAATTTTTTAGTTTTGCTTTTCACATTTGAGTAGTTAATCTACCTGGAATGTAGCCCATGGGGCTCTAGCTTTACGATGGAGTTCTTCAATTAGAATTCCACTTTGGGTGGGCCGTGGGCTTTTTCTATTGTAACCCAAAGCAACACCAATTACAGTATAATCATAATATAGAGAACACTTAGGATAAGTATGACATTATGATAGAGATATGAAAGAAGCCAGACATTAAAAAGTATGTACTTTATGATTCCATTCAAATGACATTCTAGGATTGACAAAATTATAGTGTCAGAAAGCAGACTGAATGCTTTTTTGGGGCTGAGAGTGACTGCAAAGTTCTATAAGGGAACTATTTGAGGTGATGAAAATGTTGTGTATATTTATTGTGGTGGTGGTTATTCATCACACTGTTAACCTAAACACATTTGAAATGGGTGCATTTTATTGTATATAAATTATTCTTCATTAATGTTGATTTTAATATGTGAAATATGGATATATAGTAATAAAAATTATCAAATTACACACTTAAGATCTGCACATTTTGTTCTCTGTCAATAAAATAATTTTCAAAAACCCCTTTAAAAACCAGAATTTCAGAAATCAATTAAGAGTTTTTACCACCACCCTTACTAGCATCAATATCAGTTTAAAGTAAATGGAGCCCTTATCAGACCAGGTAAACCTCCACAGTAAGGCATCTTTAGGACGTCAGTCCTTGGTCAGGTCACCATTTAGTTTTTCCTGCTGATGAAAATGTATTTCTATGATTGAAGCCTATTTCTAAGTTAATACAATGGGCAGGAGAAGATGGTTATCTATGCAGTATTGATCTTGGCATCATTTAGGCCATTTCAACTATTCTATTTCTACTACATGTTTATTCATTTATGACTAAAAAGTCATGTCAATGTGAGTCACCAGGTTGCCATTTCTAAGGTCCTAAAGGTTTTCAAGGAATGAAATAAGCATATTTATTTTTTTGGTTTTACATGCAGAAGATTTTGGTGCAGTGTGACAGAAATAGGGTCTTCTTGTAAATTCATGGTCTCTCAAAACAATTAAAATGTGGTAGCAAAAGCCCACAGAACGTTGCTAAACCCCAAAGTGCCAAAGACAAGTACAGCTTATTCCTTCAGCCCTTTCCCTATCTTCACTCTCTAGTCTAACTAGGTTTGACATTTCTTTTATCGCTGTATTGTATGCCATTCTTCCTTCACTATTTCATATTATGTTCCTAACTAAATTTCATTCTCCTCATTTAACTCTACTCTCCACTTTTCATCTTAATATCCTTTGGGTGATTCAAGTCAGTTCAATTTCTTGGCTTCCTCTAATCTGCCCAGTGCTGTGCTCACCCCTGTATGTATTAAAAATCAACCAGCTGGGCTTCCCTGGTGGCGCAGTGGTTAAGAGTCCGCCTGCTGATGCAGGGGACACGGGTTCGTGCCCCGGTCCGGGAAGATCCCACATGCTGCGGAGTGGCTGGGCCCGTGAGCCATGGCCGCTGAGCCTGTGCGTCTGAAGCCTGTGCTCCGCAACGGGAGAGGCCATAACAGTGAGAGGCCCGCGTACCGCAAAAAAAAAAAAATCAACCAGCTATCGAGACCTGTCATTGAAGACATTACAAGCTTATGGGTAAAAAATGATAGAGAGCGATACACAAGGTGCTACTGACTCAATTAAGAAAGGGCCCTCAGCCCAGCTGAGAGAACCCAGGAAAGCTTTTTGGAGGAGACAGATGAAATCTAAACAGAGACCTGAACGGTGAACAGGATTAGTGGGCACAAAAGAGCAACAAAGAGTGTATGGAATGACATTCAAGGTAAAGAAAACAGGAGGAGCAAAGGCATGGGAAACCACAGGATCCTTATGGCCCACTGGAAAGTTAGTCAGTTTCCCAAGCTAATAAGGCCCATCTCTCACTATGCATTTTAGCATTTTAGAGCTTTTTGGTAAAAAATTATATTCAATTTATCAATGCTTTTAAAGTTGGAAAAAATGCTGTCATTTGTGTTTGTTTCTGTGACATTTCTGTAACACTGCAAACTCTGTGGTTCATCACTGAATTGTTCTAGCATGGTTTCTAGAAAGTACAAAGTCTATAATCTCAGAGGAATTTAATGGCTTAGAAGTACTTGATAAAGTGTATCTGATATTTCATATTTGGCTCATGAATTAATATGACAATGTGGTAGTTAGAAAGGAAATAACATATTCAAATCACTTGAATTATGATAAACAAAATAAAACTAAAAAAATGAGCTACAAAAAGATGGCATTATTTAGGCAAAGGTTTCTATTCTAACTTCTAATTTCCCTTTACAATGCACATCTTCCTGTCTCTGCTCCATGTTATAAATAATAATATTTCTATACACAAAGAATATTTCTAGAGAGGACCTTTCAAGTAGAGGAAGATGTCCGCCTCCTGGGGATAGTGCATTTATGTGGGTGTATATGTGCATGTGCACACGTGCACGTGTACACTGCTTAGGTTAAGACCAAGAATGGATACAGTCTTTAACTGAATGTCTTCCAAGCACCTTATGATTCTGGGTTTCAATTACAATGACCACTACTATAGATTTGGGGATCACAAACCAAAGGACATAATTAAATTAAATAATTTTAAAGGTCCAGTCAAACTGGAGTCTGTAAACAAGCTGTTTTTCTTGTTTTGTACTTCTTCTATTCTTCTGGCTCATCTGGCTCACCATAAAGCAATCTCCCTTTTAAATATACCTGACTTTCCATTTCTAAGTTATTCTGTCACTGTTACTGGCAGCTAAAGATAGTGAGAATTAGTTTATGATTTAAAGTGTAAAATCTTTTTACACATTTCAGTATGCCTACCATATAAATTGTGCAAACAAGTACTATTATAATTTAAATATATATACATTTAGTTTTTTGAAAAATTAAGAACTTTGTATCAAACGATCCTTTTCTAAAGAAATAATCACTGGATTTAAAGACAATATAAGTCACTGTGTATGTTATATTTTATGAACATCATACAGCTCTGTTGTTGGATATCTTTTTCTTCCCTTTAATATAAATCACAAAATATTTAAAATGTTAGGAGTTTAAAACACCCATGGTTAAATATTAGGAAGTGAGCCCAAATTGCAGAAACTGTGCCTAAAATATGTGCTATGTTTCAGAGTTAATTATTTTTCAATTGGTTATTTTCAAACTATTATTCAACATACAAAACACATGGCTCTAGAGAAGTTCTTCCAAGCACAGAGCTAGTTAATAAGACACATAGAATATTTAACTTCACACATGAAAGCAGGAAGGTACAGATAAGCATTATTTTCCACCAAAAAACAAACCTTAAGGAAATAGTTGTTATTGTTATTGCAGTTGCCAGACACTCCTTGCAATTCAGCCACAGTGTTCTAAAATGGTTGACAACAAAAATTAAAAAAGGCTTTTTCCCCCACTAGAGAGAGCAGCCTAATGAGAGAAAAAACACTGAAGTTCCAGTGCTTGCTGTAACATGAACTTTCAAGAACTAATACCCCTAACGCTTAGTTCCTTAGCCCTATACACACAGCATAAAGCCAGTTCACATTACTAAAAGGCCATCCATAATAACTGCAGTCTCTTGTTCACACGACACCAGCTGCTTCCAGACAGGGACAGCAAACAGCATGAGTCAAGTTTAATGTTATCTCTTTAATGCTTTTCACATAAAAATTACATTGTTGTAAACCTTTAACACATGCAAACCATAGCTTCCATTGTATTTCTGCCTCTAATTATTACATATTAACACAAGCAATAAAAATGCATATCCATGTAGGCAGTTGCTCTAAATGGTATTTAATACTTTAAAAGATTCTAAAAAAAAATGTTGTCATGATACAGTTGTTAATAATTTCTAGTAATAAAAACAAATTATGAAAGAAAGATTAAGTTATATTTTAAGAGAAGGAGGCTTGGTTTCTGGAGTGATGATTAATCTTGATTTGAACTACTACACAAAGCGGCTTTGAAATGCCATATATACTCTAAGACTTTAAAGTGTAATAAATATTATATTTAAAGAAGCAAGACCAAAATAATCATATAATTTAAAAAGTGTATGTAAAATAATTCATTTTAATGTGAACGACCATTATATACTTTCTAATTTAAAAAAGTGGTACAGTACCAGTTCATACTTCATTTCCAGTCTGAGCCCACAGTGTTTCACATTGCATATTGCTCTTTGATAGAAACAGATACCCAAAATACACATACATGACCTATGCTACACAAAACATATACCAGAATTACGTCACCTCACCATTAAAAGGTAAATATTCGTAACTGTGGCGTATGATTGGAAATTAAACTTGTTATTGAAAATAAAATCTAGTTGAAAAATTTACCATACCCCCAGAATTTTGTGGGATAGTGCTGACTGTCTGAGGGGTTTACTGAAATCCTCCATGGTTACCTTTCAGATTGTTTAAAAAAAAAAAAAAAAAGGAAAGAAAGAAAGAAAAAGAAATGAACAATAATTCTATAAATCCAGAAGTACAATCACCCAATCACAGATATATTCAGATCTACGTTTAAAATTTTTCAGTGGTTCAGATTTATACCTCCCTCTTCTTTATAGGATCCTCCCTTTTATTTTTCAGCCTTTAGGCAGAGCTATTTTAACTTTTTTAAAAAATCATAATGTTTAACAGAGAATGAACAGAAACAGGAATGCAATTCTAACTGAACTGGGTGTTTGCTTATTTTAAACTCTATTCTAGTTTAAATATTTGAAGGAAAAAAAACCAGAAAATTCAGAAATTTAAATGAAGTTTGGGTATTATCTATATATTTTAAATTCTACTGGAGTATGATTTATAATTTCTTAAAACATTAAAACAGATATATGTAAGCACACACAATACATAGTAAGGTATTCTTAATCCTAAATATGGTTCTGATAAGATGCCCACTGAACTTTTACAATTTCAGGATATATTTCTCACATTGCAATGTTTTCCCTGTAGGCAATTCAAGCAAGCAACTCCCCTCTGTCAATGTGACAGGTTCCAAGTTAGAATCAACCTTGGATTATTTGACCAAAACCAGAGCTATCTATTCTTCAGCAGACAAAGCTGATCTAAGTGCTGGCTCTGGAAATTAGTTGGATGAACATGGTTGTTCTGCATTTAATTACAGGTTTTCCTGGCTGGCCCAGGGAATGTCACAGGGGATATTATCAAATAAAAACGATTCTAACTTTGAAATCATAGGATGATTCTATAAATGATAAGAAAAGCAAGAAACCAAGTGATTGATTACACAACTCAGGGTTAACAAAGATATGTAAATCAATAAATTGTTCAATTACATATAAAATTAAATCAATTATTCAAGGACCATTTACTCACTGGATAACAAATATTGGTTCTTCTCATTTCCATTATGTCTCTTACTTTTCATTAACACAGAGAGAGAATAAATAAAAAATAAGGACATAACACTCAGATCAATCAATTTAACAATATCTGGTTAAATTGTAACCAGATAGTAAAAAATTAGTAAAAAATGAATTTCATCAAGTAAATAAATTAACATGTGTACACAAAAGTAGATTTTTACTATTTGCAGGGTGTTCATCTCTCTGATGCACAGAAAATTAATGGTAGGTTTTAGTTGGGCATGCTTTGGTAAGGCAGTGTGTAACACACAAGAAAGGGAAAAAGGTACATCAGAGAGGAACAGGAGAGAGAAAGAAACAATGGGAAAGGGTTCCTTGACCTTTTCAATAAAGTGAAGGTTACTTGGAGTAGCATAATAGCAAGCACCTGCTTTCTATTTCTACAACTTACAGACAGAAGAAAAAGTTTAACCTAAAGCTAAACTCTGTTTTTTTTGTAAAATAGTTGTATACTTAGCTATTCTTCCCTTTAAGCCCTATCTTCATAAGCTACTTCTGAATTAAGTATTTACCTATAGTAAAATAATTCTGCAAGTCTTCAATCCCCCTATTATTAGAAATATAGAACAAAGAATTACAGAACCTAAGTATTACAAGAAACTCCATAAGCCAAAACAGGAATCTTCCTTCCAGCATCTCTTGTTCCCCAGTTACTCTGTGTGTGCCTCAAAACAGACAGACCCATCAGTCTACTCCATTCAAAATCAGCAGTGTGTTGCAAAGAGTCCAGGCCTTGGAGCCAGGAAGACCCTGTTCCCATCCTAAATCTGGCAACTACTAGCTATACCACTAGAAAAAGCCTCAATTACTACGTTTTTAGAAAAAAAAAAAAAAGATTCTTCTGCTTGCTGTAAAGATTACATGAAATCATGTAGGAAAGGCACCTGGCCTAGTGCCTGGCACTGAATATTTATTTACCCTCCTTGCCCCTGAGAATATCTGCTCAGGTGACAATCAACTAACTCTGCTTTCCTTATAAAAACAGGCAAACAAACAAAATCCATATGATGTACTCCTAAGTATAAATGTTGAATGATAAATATTCCTTTTGCATTTAGTCAAATTTTTAAATTAGAGAAAATCTGATATTAAAAAAAAGCTTTAGCTGCTTAAGTTGAAAACCTTGGGGGATGAATGTGATCATTTCCTCAAAGTAACTGGAGGAAGTATGTAGTAAATGATCTAAAAATTTCAGTTGGGAAGCCTCAATTAAAGAACTATCTTATTTTCCCTCTGTCCTTGCTACACCTGATGCTTCATTTCACAGGCTCATGGAATATTAGAAACTGGAAGGAATTTAGAGATTTAGCCCAATACCTGTACTTTAAAGCAAAGACAGCTGAGGTCCACAGAGACTGAAAAATTTGGCTTCCTCACCTTCCACCACTTGATGTCACCCGTACTCCCCTGAACCTCAGATCCAAATTCTTTCTAACAGAGTGAGCAGGTAAAAGCCAAACCTGACGAGAATGATTCTACAATCCTAATTCAGGCTTGAAGCCAAAGCAAATCAGTGTCTCTGATAAAACACAAAACTGAAAACTAGGGAAGATGAAAGTTCAAATATTTGAGGAAATCAGTTTTTTAGTTTCGAAATCCCAGATAACATTTTCATATATAATATCTTAGTATAGTGAAAAAACAAAAACAAAAAAAAACTTGCCCTTTAAAGTGAATTCTGAAAGTGAAAAACTAAATCAACTAAATAGAATTCTAAGAAACTAATTCACTCAAGTGAAGAATTTCTAATGTTTACTCTTAGATTAACAATTAACTGAAGCACCATCTTAAAATTTTCTACTATAATAAAGAGAGAATACATCCTCACTATACTACAAACAGATAAAAAATTAAGATACATTTGGGTTAGAACACTCCAGACTAAAAATACATGAAAAATATTTGAATGTCTCTTTATTGGTCTTCACTAGGTCCTGGCTAGAAACCAAGAAAAGTTCTGGAAAAAGAATATATTCAGATGAGTAGAGGTTGAACATATGAAGTTACACTATCCTTATTTATATCAGCTGGTATGAAGAAGAGTATTTGTTTTACCTGAATATTTACTATGTTTATGAGGTATGAAATACTGCAACTAAATTGTTGATGGATCCTTTGACATGCCAATGTGAAACATATGCATGTTTAAACATGTTTATAATAAAGTATGTTGTCCCATTTTATCAATGTACATTTGGCATTTACATTAGAAATAGACCAGCATCTGTATTATATTACAACACACAAGGGTTCCATAGAGAAGTTTTCACTTGGGGGTTAGCTTCTATTCATTTGCTTGATCTCCTGCAGAGAGCAGGATGCAAAATTATTCCAGTATGTATCTACTCTACGGAATATGTGCTGGTGGAAAAGCTTTGTTTTGCATTATGTTAGCACAAATCATAGGGAGCAGATCCAAAGAACTTTCTCTTCCTGGGGGGGAAAAAAACCTGAAAACACTCGGCAATTTTCAGTACTTCTCTGTGTATGTTTGTGTATGTATATGTGCCTTTTCACTCAGAATGTTTACCGATTTAGAAAATTTAGAAAAAATTGAAAAAATATAAACCAGAGAGAGAAAATCACCTAATTCCAACAAAAAGATAGCTACTATTCACATTTTGGTATTCTTACTGTTTTTTGTTTCAGTGAATTTATCTTAATACTGTGGTAAAAGAGGACTTATTTGATCCAGAACTCTTCATACTGTAAATATGATACCATTACTTGATTGATAAGCTAATAACAAACGCAAGTAATATTTCCTTTCTGTGAGCTGAATGTTGACACGTCCTCCTTGAGAAACTGCAAAGACCTGTCATACTGTTATACGGTAAAGAGAGGTTTATCAAGTAGGGATGTAGTAAGAAGAAATGAAGGAAAAAGAACGTTTGCAAATGCAACTTACCTCATCATCGTCGGCATCATACTGGGCATAGTGCTGTTCAAGCAGCTCTCTCTGGCGCCTTTCTTGTTCCAGCGTTTGGCTTATCAACTGGGCAACCTCACTCACTTGTCCTGGTTTTTCTCGCCCAATAACAAATCTATACGAAGGTTAAAGAAAACTGATATAGTTAGACTCTCCAGCAAAAAGGAATGCTAAGAAAAGTAACCAAGCTTCATATTTCATCAGGGTACATCAAACCTCAAAAAAATAATACTACCTATATTTTTTGAAAGGTATGCCTGGGTAGAAGAAGAGGTTAGCTGAGCAATTAAAGTGATTTTTTCAGCCACAGCCCAAAGGAGAAGAAATGGGAAAAGTAAGGGATCATAAAAAATTATTACTTTAGGAGAAGACAAAACAGATGTAATCCATTCTACAGTACTTTACACATTTTTGATGCCCTGCAAAATGAAAGCAAGCTCATAATTTACTGTACCATTGAACTTCAGAATCATTTTCATAATTATGTCCTCTTTATAATGCAAAAACTACTTCAAAAATATTTTGAGGTATGGCATACCCTATGTGAGTAAATAAATAAAGAGGTACTGACCTGCTGCTAAGCAATTGTAACTCTGGAGATAAGAAAAAGAAGGGGAAACAAATGTAGTTTTTGTTTTTGTTTTTAAAATGAAAAACTAAAATAAGGAGAGGTGGCAAATTAGTTCATTTCTTTTGGAGAAAGATGCTGTGAGGAAGGATGTGGCCTCAAGAAATAAAGAGTCAAGGGGAAATATCTGTTGATACTAATTCCTATAAGTATAAAGAAAAAAACAGGAAAGCCGTTTACTTATTGCCAGCTAGTCACTTATGATACACCCTCATTGATACTATGGTTCTTCCCCAACAAATTAATATTCACTTTTTAACATCTTTTCACACTAATATATGGTTCTATTTTTCTAAAAATACAAATAATATGTCTCCATGATATAGTTTCCATATATTATTTAACTTCAT
This sequence comes from Monodon monoceros, assembly GCF_005190385.1. NCBI lineage: Eukaryota > Metazoa > Chordata > Mammalia > Artiodactyla > Monodontidae > Monodon > Monodon monoceros. The sequence goes on from NW_021703776.1 coordinate 47,111,827, forward strand.
TATTTTGGATATAACTGTTTAATCTTGCTTCTATGCTTAACTGATGATTTCCTCTGATTATAATATGTTGCTATTTTCAATTACAATTTTAAATGAAATACTCTACCATTCTCTGTACAAATTCACTAAAGGTCAAAATTTTTATACTTGGATGTTAGTAATTAAATGTCTTTTCAGAAATATTTTTATGTAGTTTCAAACAGGACTGTTGAAATTATGCTTGGGTATTCATTTATCATCTGAGTTATTTTCCTTTGGGAAATTACTAATTATTGAGTTGTAATAACTGTTTATATATTCTGGATATATATCCTTATCTATAAATGTTATAGATACATACACATACACAGATACATACATGTACACAAATCATATATGCATATGTTTGATTTATTACCTTCTCTCAATCTGTGGCTTGCTTTTTCATCTTCTTAATTGTGTCTTTCAAGGAAGTCCAATTTATCGCTTTTTAAAAGATTGTGCCTTGTGTTTCCTACCTAAGAAATCTTTTCCTGATTTAATATTGCTGAGATTTTTCTCCCATTTTTCTTGTTAAAGTTTTGATTTTTTATTAGGTATGCGAAATCTTTCAAACTAATTTTCATGCATGATGCTTGGTAAGGGGGGAGTTTCATTATTTTCCAAATGAGTAACCAGTTGTTTCCATACCATTTCTTAAAAAGACTATTCATTACCACCACTTGAATTACTCAGGGACATTTGTTGCAAATCAATTGACCATGTACTTGTGTGCTGATTTTTGGACTTTCCAATCTGTTCCATTGATGTATTTATCCTTGTACCAATACCACACTGCCTTGATTACTATATAGTAAATCTTGAAACTAGGTGCTATGAGTTATCCAACTATGTATATCTTTTTCAAAATTATTTTTGACTATTCTAAGTTATCTAAATTGCTATATAACTTTTACAACCAGCTTGCCAATTTCATTTAAAAAGCCCATTGATGTTTAATTTGGTATTGGTTTGAATCTATAGATTGTGGAGAACTGACATCTTAATAATATGGAATTGTCTGATCCATGAACATGGTATATCTCTGCATTTATTTTTCTTTATTTCTATTGAAATATAGTTGACATACAATATTATGTTAGTTACATGTGTATTCATAATGATTTGACACTTGTACACATTATGAAATGATCACCACAATAAGTCTAGTAACCATCTGTCCCCATATTATTACAATATTACTGACCATATTCCTTATGCTGTAATATTACAACACCTTGACTTACTTATCATACAGCTAGAGATTTGTATCTCTTAAAACTTTCACCTATTTGGCTCAGTCCCCACACACACCCCTCCCTCCAGGCAACAACCCATTTGCTGTCTATATCTGAGTCAGTTTTAATTTAAGTTTTTGTTTTGCTTTTCAGCTTCCAAATTTGAGATCCTGTATTATTTGTCTTTCCTTTCTGACACATTTCACTTAGTATAACACCCTGTAGACACATCTATGTTGTCACAAATGGCAAGATTTCATTTTTTATGGCTAATATTCCATTGTATAAATATCTCACTTTGTCTTTATCCCTTTGCCTAATGTTGGACACTTAAGTTGCTTCTGTTTCTTGGCTATTGTAAATAATGCAGCAATGGACATTTGAGTGCATATATTTTTTCAAATAAGGGTTTTTGTTTTCTTCAAATAAATACCCAGAAGTAAAATTACTAAATTATATTGCAGTTCTGTTTTTAATTTTTTGAGGAACTTCCATACTTCTTTCCATAGTGGCTGCACTGATTTACAATTCCAACAACAACACACAAGGGTTCCCTTTTCTCCACATCCTCACCAACACTTATTTGTTGTCCTTTAGATAACAGCCATTCTGACAGGTGTGAGGTGATATCTCATTGTGATTTTGATTTGCATTTCCCTGATGATTAGTGATATTGAGCATCTTTTCATGTGTCTGTGGCCAAATGTCTTCTTTGGAAAAATGTCTATTCGGGTCCCCTGGCCATTTTTAAATAGGGTTCTTTGCTATTTTGATGTTGAGTTATATGAGTTCTTTGTATATTTTGGATATAAATCCCTTATCATTTTGCAAATACCTTCTCCTATTCAGTTGGCTGCCTTTTCATTTTGTTGATAGCTTCCTTCACTGTGCAGAGCTTTTCAGTTTAATGTAGTCCTATTTGTTTATTTTTGCTTTTGTTTCCCTTGCCTAAGAAGATGTATCCCAAAAAATTGTATTGCTAGGACTGACGTCAAAGAGCATACAGCCTATATTTTTTTCTAGGAGTTTGATGGTTTCAGGTCTTACATTAAAGTCTTTAATCTAGTGTGAAAAAGTAGTCCAGTTTGGTTATTTTGCACGTAGCTGTCCAGTTATTCCAACACCATTTATTGAAAAGACTGTCTTTTCCCCATTTTGTATTCTTGCCTTCTTTGATTGACTATTTAAGTGTCATTTTATTTCTGAGATCTCTATTCTGTTCCATTGATTTATGTGTCTGTTTTTGTGCCAGTACCATACTATTTTGAATACTGTAACTTTGTAGTATAGTTTGAAATCAGAAGCATGATACCCCCAGCTTTGTTCTTTCTCAAGGCTATTTTGGCTATTTGAGGTCTTCTGTGATTCCATACAAATTTTAGAATTATTTGCTCTAGTTGTGTGAAAAATGCTTTTGGTATTTTGATAGGGATTGCACCGAATCTGTAGACTGCCTGAGGAGCATTTTAACAATATTAACTCTTCCAATCCATAAGCATGGAATATATTTCCATTTTTTTATTTCATCTTCAGTAACTTCCATCCATGTCTAATAGTTTTCTGAGTAAAAGTCTTTTACCTCCTTAGTTAGGTTTATTTCTAGATACTTTACTCTTTATGATACAATTGTAAATTGGGTTGTTTTCTTAATTTCTCTTTCTGATATTTTGTTGTCTGTACAGAATTACAGGAAATTTCTGTATATTAATTTTGTAATCTGCTACTTTACTGAATTCATTTATTAGTTCTAAGTTTTTTGGTGGTGTCTTTAGGATTTTCTATATATATAGTATCAGGTCATCTGCAAAGTGACAGTTTTAATTCTTCTTTTCCAATTTGGATTCCTTCTATTTCTTTTTCTTGTCTGATTGCTGTGGCTAGAACTTACAATACCGTATTGAATAAAAGTGGCAAAAATGCGCATCCTTGTCTTGATCCTGATCTTAGAGGAAATGCTTTCAACTTTTCACCATTGAGTATGTTCCCTCTATACCCATGTTGTTGAGAGCTTTTATCATAAATGCATGTTGAATTTTGTTAAAAGCTTTTTCTACATCTATTGAGATAATATAATTTTTATTTTTCAATTTGTTAATGTGGTTATCCCATTGATTTGTGGATACTGAACCATTCTTGCATCACTGGGATATAATCCTTTTAATGTATTGTTGCATTCAGTTTGTTAACATTTTGATGAGAATTTTTGCATCTAGGTTCATCAGTGACATTGGCCTGTGATTTTCTTTTTATGTGTGGTAATTTTGTCTGGTTTTGGTATCAGGATGATGCTGACCTCAGAACAAGTTTGGAAGCATTCCTTTCCCTTCAAATATTTGAAGAAGCTTGAGAGGGACAGATGTCAATTGTTCTTTAAATGTTTGGTAGAATTCATTAGTGAGGCCATTTGGTCCTGGACTTTTATTTTGTGGGGCATTTTAAAATTACTGATTCAATTTCATTACTGGTAATCAGTTTTTCTATTTCTTCCTGAATCAATCTTGGGAGTTGTACATTTCTAGGAATTTATTCATTTCTTCTAGGTTGTCTTCTATTGGTGTAAAACTGTGTAGTAATTTCCTGTGATTCTTTGCATTTCAGTGGTGTCAGTTGTAACTTCTCTTTCACTACTGACTTTATTTATTTGGGCTTTCTTTTTTTCTTGATGAGTCTGGCTAAAGTTTATCAATTTTGTTTATCTTTTCAAAGAACCAGCTCTTAGTTTCATTGATCTTTTCTATTTTTTTTTGTCTCTATTTCATTTACTTCTTCTCTGATCTTTATGATTTCTTTCCTTCTACTAATTTTGAGTTTTGTTTGTCCCTCTTTTTCTAGTTCCTTTAGGTGTAAGGTTAGATTGTTCGTTTGAGATTTTTGCTGTTTCCTGAGGTAATGCTGTATCACCATAAACCTTCCTCTTAGAACAGCTTTTGCTGTGTTCCACAGATTCTGGATCATCATGTTTCCATTTTCATTTGTCTCCAGGTATTTTTTAATTCCCTCTTTGACTTCATCAGTGATCCACCGGTTGTTTAGTAGCATATTGTTTTGCCTCCATGTGTTTGTGTTTTTTGAAGTTTTTTTGTTTCTAGTAGTTGACTTCTAGTCTATTTAGCATTGTGGTAGGATAAGATACTTGATATGATTCCAATCTTCTTAAATTTAATGAGACTTGTTTTGTGGCCTAGCTAGTGATCTGTCCTGGAAAATGTTTCATGTGCACTTGAAAAGAATGTATATCTTGCTGCTTTTGGATGGAATGTGTGTGTGTGTGTGTGTGTGTGTGTGTGTGTGTCTATATATATATATATATATATATATATATATATATATATATATTCTATGTGGTCTAATCTGTCATTTAAGACCAGTGTTTCCTTAATGATTTTCTGTCTTCATGATCTGCCTATTGATGTAAGTGGGGTGTTAAAGTCCCCTACTATTATTGTATTACTCTCAATCTCTCCCTTTATGTTTGTTAATATTTGCTGTATGTATTTAGGTGCTCCTATGTTGGGTGTACACATATTTACAACTGTTAAATCTTCTTGTTGGATTGATCCCTTGATCATTATGTGATGTCCTTCTTTGTCTCTTGCTGCAGTCTTTGTTTTAAAGTCTATCTTGTCTGATAGAAGTATTGCTACCCCAGCTTTCTTTTTGTTTCCATTTGCATGGAATACCTCTTTTCATCCCCTTATTTTCAGTCTGTGTGTGTCTTTAGATCTGAAATGAGACTCTCCTGGGCAGCACACATATGGCTCTTGTTTTTTAATCCATTCAGCCTCTCTATGTATTTTGATTGGAGCATTTTAATCCATTTACATTAAAGTAATTATTGATAGATATGTACTTATTGCCACTGTGTTTACTGTTTTGGGGTTTTGTAGTTTTGTTTTCTTCTTCTTCTTTTGCTCTCTTTCCTTGTGATTTGATGACTGTCTCCAGTGTTAAGTCTGGATTCCTTTCTCTTTTCTTGCATGTATGTATCTATTATAGGTTTTTGGCTAGTTGTTACCATGATGTTTATCTATAACAGCTATATATGTGATTATTATAAGTTGATGATCTCTTAAATTTGACTGCATTCTAACAACCCCACATTTTTACTCCTCCCAACCGCATTTAACTTTTTTGTTATCATATTTTACATCTTTTTGGTTTTTGTAGCCCTTAGTTATTGTGGATACTGATGGTTTTACTTTTGTCTTTTAACCCTCCTACTAGCTTTATAAGTGGCTGATCTACTACCTTTACTATATGTTTGCCTTTACCAACGAGACCTTTTCTTTTGTAATTTAAATGTTTCTAGTTGTGGTCTTCTTTCTTCTGCTTAGAGAAGTCCTTTTAACTTTTCTTGTAAAGCCAATTTAGTGGTTTGAAATCTTTTAGCTTTTACTTACCTATAAAACTCTTTATCTCTCCTTCAAATCTAAATGATAGCCTTGCTGAGTACAGTATTCTTAGTTGTAGATTTTTTTCCTTTCATCACTTTGAATATATGGTGCCACTAGCTTCTGGCCTGCAAAGTTTTTGCTGAAAAGTCAGCTGGAATTCCCTTGTAAGTAACTAGTTGGTTTTCTCTTGCTGCTTTTAAGATTCTGTATCTTTAATTTGTGCCCTTCTAATTATAATGTGTCTTGGTGTGAATCTCTTTGGGTTCATCTTGTTTGGGACCCTCTGTACTTCCTGGATCTGGATGTCTGTTTCCTTTCTCAGGTTATGGATATTTTCAGCTATTATTTCTTCAAATAAATTCTCTGCCTCTTTCTCTCTCTCTTCTCCTTCTGGGGCCCCTAGAATGCGAACATTAGTATGCTTGATGTTGTCCCAGAGGTCTCTTAGGCTAACCTCATTTTTAAAATTCTTTTTTCTGCTCAGCTTGGGTGATTTACACTACTCTGTCTTCCAGTTCACTGATCTCTCTGCATTTATTTGAAAGTTTTACATTGAACTACATATGTCTCTTCATTCAGGCAGCAAATTTGGGTAGCGTTATAGCTTCTAGTTAGACACGCTTTAAAGCCTTGTAATCTGGTATAATTTACAGTACAGATTTGCAATAAAAGTATGTCATCATGGTAAGTGTGGTCCAAAGGGAAAGCACACAGAAGTGGAACTGAACTATTCTCTATGCCTTATTTTCCTCATGTGAAAATTACTACCTACCGCATATGTCTAAAGGAGTGACAGAAAAATAAAATGTGGTACAGACATGAAAGGACTTTAAGGCACTATTATTAAGATAAGACTAATAAAATCTCCCATTTGGAAAATGTGTAACATTCAAATTACCTGTCTATATATTCTAAATGTTTGGTCCATTTTTAAGCTGTCATTATAAGTGTGTCCTATTGTATGTGTATAATCTAGCATACATAGAAATGAGTGGCAAATATAAAATTTAAAGTAAGGTTATTATTTCAAGTATGGATTCAGAATATGGACATACTGTGATAGTATAATTTAGGAGTTAAAAGTGTATGTAAAAGAGAAAAATGGCTTTGACAGAACAAATCCATTGAAACATAAACATGACTTATTGGCTCTGTGACCTTGAATGTATTAAAATTCCTAATTCTTAGTTTCCAAATTTGTAAAATAAATATAATAACAATAACAAACAAATATATAATCCATATAAAAAGCTTAACTAAGTACCTGGCGCCTACAGAGTATTAGTACATGTTTACTGTTGCCTTTATCTAGAAAATATATTAATATCTACACAGGGTTGAGTGCATTTCAAAGTACTATATGTACACACTGTCCAAATTATTTATTTGCTCTCACTAGTTTTGAAAGAGAGAAGGTTTTTGTGAGTCAACCACAGGAAAAAGATAAAATACTTGCACTGAAATGTGCTCTAAAAAACCTTAATTTCAGTTGCATTTGAAATAGGAAAGTATGGATTATATAATCACTCCACATTGAATTTTAAAGATCATCAAAAATATAACAATTAAAGCCAGCAACAATCAGACCCTCTAAATATATGTGACCGAATTAACTGACATTTATGCACAATTATTATTTATATTTTAGACATTATCCCCAGCTGAAATGACAACACATGTAGTCAAATCATCCTGTTTATAAACTTAAAATTCCTTTAAGAGAAAAATACCTTTCTTGTTACTTTCTCTTTTTTTTCCTTGCTTCAGTAAGGAACAGTGTGATCTTTTGTATTTTAGCTATAAAGAATGAAGTAAAAAAAAAACCCCAAAAACGTAATGTACATTTAAATTAAACTTAGGTATTTTCTAAGCTTACAATTTATAAATAATGGCAATATTAAAAACAAAATCTATAACTAGGGTTTATGTTTTTACAGCATGGCTAGTTTCTAGTGTTTAAAACAATCATGCGTTTCAACATGAATTATTTTACAAAGAACTGTCTCCTCTCCCCCTCAGGCTGAGATAAAATAGGCAAAGGCAGATAAATCAGTTTTTCCTTTTCTTTTCAACGATTATAAGACAAAGCAATGTCCATGTACTGTCCTTTGGAGTTTAGATGATGCGATTATATGGAATTCATTTGATTAGTTTATTGAATTCTCTGGTGAGCTGTCAAACAAAAACAAACAAGTATAAAATCCCATTTACAATTTGCTGAATTGTAGTCATAAAGAATGATGTGAGAGGTTATGTTGAAAAATGATGATTTATGAGTGTCTGTTTTTCCGATATAAGCTATCCCAATAAAAGTGATACATTAGTCAAAAATGGCACTTATTATGACATCAAAAATTTTTAATTATAAATGTGGGATTAAGCTAATCTAGAAAAGGAAAAGCTAAATCAGGATATAGTTATTAGTTCTTATAAAATCAATTCTTTCATTCAAATATTCTATAAACAAATATTTATCATATGCACACAAAAAACCTTAATAATAAAAAGAAAACTAGATGCACAAGACCTATTATCATTTTACTTCAGCCTTGGATCACAAGATCACATGGTGCTTTTAAACATTTTGGTAAAAACTCATTTTTTTCTATATTCGATGACATCTTACGGTGTGAACTTGACAGCTTTTAAAATATTTAACTTAATTTTACTGAGCAATGGTGGCAAAAGTATATCCATCTCCCTTCACTAAAATTTGTTGATTGTATTCAGAGGCTGAAGTTCTGCACAACCAGGCTTTTCCCTCTTTCTTATACTTGAAGACCCTTACATATTTTTCCTTTCCATATTGGGATCTAGATTAATGTATTATATATTTAGCATTTAAAATTTTTTAAATTCATCTAAAAATGTTTGCTTTTAAAAGACAGATCTGAAATATTTAAACCTAATTGTAAGCCTTAGTTCCCGGAAATGAATTTTGTATCTAACCCAACTCTGATTATAAAGAACTTTTTTCTACACTATAGTTCAATGTAAAAAAAAAAAGTAGTTGAATTATTTAAAAAACACTGCCTAACTTATGCTATGTCAAGGACTATATATTTTCTAAAATGCTACATCCTTTCAAGAAATGACATTTCTCTATTTAATAGTTAGCTCTGATGTCTCAGGTTTAAACGTTTACACACAAAAATACTAAAAAGGATTTTTTGAGAATGTTAATCTGTACATAGTGACACCAGAAAACATCTCATTAAGCCAAAGTCCCCTTTAAGTAGTTTTCTGAAATCTCCACTGTCTTTAATCTTCTTCCTATCACTAGTTGTTGCTGACTATTCTCATATATATGAGAGTAAACTTTTATTATCCATGGTCCCAACTTTAGAGTGGCTGCTCCTCTTATCTGAGGGAAAGGGGATATAGTCTTAGGAGTAATGTAAGTACAAAATCCACAATGACTCATTATTTCCATGAACATGATAATACCCTCACCGCCCTCCATTATGTATGACACTCCATTACACCCAACCACAAAACCAAGGCTCTGTTAAAAAGTGAAACTCTCAATTTCCCCTTGTGTTGTAATGGTGACAAAAATTCTTATTAAAATGATGTGAATGAAGTGAAAACATTTCAATATTCAATGCATTTCAATAGAGATCTCAAATACACCAATGACATTACATAAAGAAGAATATTTTAAAACTTCCATACTTAGAAATTACATGCCCAGGGGTGAATCCAAAATAAACATGAGCATAGCTATAAAAAAGTCACTTATCATTCACTTATATTTTCTTTTGAATATCATAACCTCTTCCAAAAAGGACAGAGGAATATTTAAGACCCTCACATTAATTTATTTTCTATTGTGTGTAACTATAGTTCTATAAAATCCTGACCTCCAGAAGTGTTATATGACTTGATGTCAGAAAGTTGTTAAATACATTCATTGGGGATAAAAGCATGAGTGCTTAGTGATTGAGCACAAGTAGCAGGTACTTTTCAGAAAGCATTTAAAGCTTAATGTGAACGGCACTGAAGAGCAAACATAAAATTTATTAGAAATTTCTCATACTGAAGCACAATCTCTTCTATAGCATCACTTTCCTGTAACAGCTGCCTTTCAGTACTAGGAAGGCTGTCTGGAGTTAAAAACAACAACTCATCCTTGTTCCAGAGTTCACTCTTTCAAATGCTTGACAATTGTTACCATGTCTTTTAAAATTTTTCTATATTTTAGGCAAAAGTTTGTATAATCTTTTATGTATAGAAGGAAAACTGTTTAGATCTCTCACCATCCAAAGGTCAGTCTTTCTTAAATAGTCTCAAGGTTTTCAGGGTTCTTAAGATAAGGTAAGCAACGTTAAACATAAATTATATTATGGTATAACATTAATCTGTCTGCCTGTCTATCCATCTGTCCATCCATCCATCCAACTAGTTACTGATCACTACATAATAGGCAGCCTCTAAGATGGATTCAAGTAATCTCTGTATTCTTATATTTATGTCTTGTGTAATTCTCTCCCGTTGAGTGTGGGATGGACTTGTTGACTCACTTTTATCAAATAAAATACAGAACTGATGGAATGTCACTTCGGCTCTATGAAAAGATGGCAGATTGCATCTTGGCTACTCCCTTGCATCGCTCCCTCTGGGGAATCTAGTTTCCATGTTGTGAGGCATCCCTGTAGAGAGGCTCTCATGAGAAAGCGGGGAAGTGGATCACAGAAACTGAGATAAAAAAAGTTGCTGTTTCAAGTCGCTAAATTTGGGAGTAATATGTTATGCAACAATAGGTACACCAATTACGCCAGGCACATAGTAGTAAATAAGATAGGTAAGGTCCCACTTAAAGCTACAGACCCAAAAACATGAGTTCTCAAAAGTCACGTTGCAAGTCTATGTTTGAATAAGGAAAAGGGTCCATACATAATAAAGAATTTTATATAAATATATTTTTTCTGGTAAAAACTCAGTAACAAAATATTAAAAAAATTAAAGTATACAGCACAATAAAATCTACATATTGTTAATTAAATTGTTTGACTACATCTGCCTTTCTTAAAGAAACATGATACTCCTTCCCAAATCACCATCACCTCAATATAATTAGTTAGCATAGCACTTTTTAAGTTAATTTTAACTATTATCACATATTTAAAGAATCAGTTTTACTGAGGTGAAGTTTATATACAACAAAATTTACCAAATTTAAATTGTATTATATGTTTTGACAAATATATATACAGTTGTATAACAAACACAATAAGCACAATATAGAATATTCTGTCACCCCAAAAATGTTCCCTCTTTCTTCTTTGCAGTTTAAATGGATTCAAGCAGTGTAAAGCCTTTTGTGTCTGGCTTCTTACTCAATATAATAGTTTTGAGAGTCATACATGGTGCTAAATATATTGGCAGCTCATTCCTTTGTATTGCTAAGAAATATTTCATGGTATGGAATATAATACAATTTGTAGATGCATTTATCAGTTAAAGGACATTTGAGTTGTTTCCAGTTTGGAGCTTTTTTGAATAAAGCTCCTATGAATATGCAAGTATGAGACTTTGGGTAGATACATGTTTTTATTGCTCTTGAGTAAATAGCTAAGAGTAGAACTGCTGGCTGGTATGATAAGTGTACGTTTAACTTTATAAGAACCTGTCAAACTGTTCTGCAAAGTGGCTGTGTTATTTTGCATTCCCACCAGCTCTACATCCTTGTCAATGCACAGTAGTATCAGTCTTTTAAATTTCAGCCATTCTAGTGGGTGTGTAGTTGTACCTCACTGTGGATTTAATTTCCATTTCTCCAATGATTAATGGTGTTGAGCAGCATTTCATGAGCTTAACTGTATATCTTCCTGAGTGAAGTCTCTCGTTAATTGATTTGCAGGTTTTCAACAGGGTTATGTACCTTCTTATTGAATTATAAAGAGTTCTTCATATCTTCTAAATAACAGTGCTTTATCAGATAATTGTTTTGCAAATATTAGTCAGTAGCTTGCTTTTTTATTTTAAGGGTATTTTTCAAACAAATGTTTTAAATTTTGATGGTTTAAGTTATCATTTCTTTTTCTTAAATTTCTTGCTTTTGTGTCCTAAAAGATCTTTGATTAACCCAAGATCATAAAATTTTTGCCTGTTTTCTAGAAATTTTATGGTTTCAGCTGTTGCACTAAGGTCTATGATCAATCTTGAGTTAACTTTTGTACACACTGTAGGATGAAGGTCAAGTTTTGTTTTTTTTTTAATGTGGTTTTCCAATTGTTCCACCACCTTTTGTTGAAAAGACTATAATTCCCCCCATTGAATTACCTTGGTGCATTGGTCAAAAATCAGTTGTTTATGTCTGTGCAGGCCTATATTAGAACTGTCTATTCTGTTCCATTAATCTATATTTTTATCCTTATGCTTAAACCAGACTGCTGTAACTAGTGTAGTTTTCGGACAGTGGAAGTCCTTCAACTTTGTTCTTTGTAAAAAAAATGTTACTTTCCCCAAAAAAGCCTGCTGAGATTTTCATTGTGATTGTGCTTTAATCTGCAGATTTGGGGGAAACTGAAATCTCAACACTATGAGAGTCCCGTACCACACAAAGACTTGGGCTTCTTGGTACCACGCCCATGCCCATGGTGGTTTAAAATCTGGAGATCAACAAGTCCTGTGAAACCCAGTGGAGGGATGATAACGAAGACTGTCTGATTCCTCCATGCCCACTCCTTCAATGCTTATCTTTCTCCTGCTGTTGTTGTGATATATCATTTCTGAGTATAAACTATTTGAGTCCTGTAAGTCCTTTCCCTAATCAATTACTTAAAGGAATTAACATGGTTAGCATAGTACTCACCAAGATCTCACTATGATTACTTAGTTTTAAATGATATCAGTAAAATTGAGGAAATAATAATGGTTTTCCAATGCTTTCAGCCAGGCCTGGGCTTCTAATGCCCCAGGAATATAGCCTGGTTTGAGCTGAACCACTTACTCACAGTGGACTAATATGCTTTAACTCATATAAAAGATGTAGGGTTGAAAAACACATATGCCCTTGGAAGTTATCATATTAAAATACTTGTCTTATAATTTCTCTGGTGTGTCAAAAATGGCACACCAAGGAGGTTTTCATTAGTACTATTAGTTCACAAATTCAGGTGTAACAATTCAAAGTTTAATAAAATGAAGCAGACTATGGTCAGATAAAAAGTGATTCTCTGTAAGTGTGGGTGAAGTCAAAAGAACTTCATTGTGTGATTTTGATTTATATCCAAATGCTGGCACCAATTTCATATGCATTTCCAGGAAATAAATTTAAAAATCTATCTCCAGTACTTAAAATATAATCATATCCAAATCTCAGCTTCGATTTCCTTAACACTATTCGTTTCTTATCTTTCCCCTTCCTGGCTCTTTAAAGCCATGAGTTTCATACATTCCTTCCAGATCTGTGCTTAGTAGTTAGAAAAATTCAAACTAAATTTAGTGATTTTTCACATATCCCTTTTAAAAAATAAATTTTAGTAAGCACTAAATGTGATAGCTAGCTCACCAATAAATAAAAAATATAGAACCATACATGTTTTAAACCCTCAGTTTAAAATGATTCATTAAAAATATGGGTCTAGTTTTTGGATCTTGTTTTTTTTTTTTTTTTTTTGCAGTATGCAGGCTTCTCACTGCTGTGGCCTCTCCCGTTGCGGAGCACAGGCTCCGGACGCGCAGGCTCAGCGGCCATGGCTCACGGGCCCTCCGCTTCGCGGCATGTGGGATCCTCCCGGACCGGGGCACGAACCCGTGTCCCCTGCATCGGCAGGCAGACTCTCAACCACTGCGCCACCAGGGAAGCCCTAGGGTCCCATTTTGATATAAAGATTTTTGCAAAGTGAATGAGGAAATTAAATGTATGCCTTTAAAAAATTAAAGTGGAGTGTTCTGTAACCTCAAGGTCAAAAAAGTGGTATGAATGATGAATGTTACCAGGATGAAGAAATCACTAGGGGATAGGGGGATCAAGGAGGATTTCTTGAAGGGCAAAGGAGCTAAAATATGTTCCTCAAGATAAGTAGGTTGTAACCAGAAGACAGTATTTTAAACAGAAAGAATGATAGAAAGGCACAAAAACAATAATTCACAAGTCATGTTTGAAGGATGATGACTACATTAGTAAGACTGTACTAGCGCATGAATATAGGGAGAGGTAAGAGATAAGACTGGGGATGAAAGACTTTTAATACCAGGATAAGAACTTAGATTCTGCACAGAATGGAGGGCCACTGAAGGTTTCTAAAGAAGAGAGGGACATAACGAATGCAGAATTATTATTTCCACCCACAGGTCTTAGTTCTACTACTAGAGTTATGTAGAATGAGTCGATTCCTTTTTCCATGATAGCCCTAAAAACTGCTATTATGTTCTTCCATTAGGGATAAGGATGAGAAGGACAGATTAAAGAAAGAGACTGAAATCATGAAACAGTTAAGCCATTCGCCATCTGTACAAGGCTTGAAATGAGCACAAAATTATGAAGAGAAAGAAAGGGATGGCTATGAGTTCATGTAACTACAAACTTTTTTCCAAATGAGAAATGTTCTTATAAGTTGAACATATTTCTTACTTTATTTCACTTTAAAATTCACTGCAGAGTGTAATGAGCAGCTTCAAAACCAAGTTCTTCACTGACACAGAGAAGTGCTGTCTCAAGAACAGACAGCAATTCTGCAGAGACAATCACATTTACTGAGGGGCTCACCCGTGCAGCTCTGAGAGTACATCAGACAGTTTTCCCTGCACTCTTTCCAATTATTTTACATACTTTTCTTAGGATGACGGGTATTCTTGAAGCATTAAAATAGCATCCACAGAAGTCATTTAGGTTGTATTCTTTAAACACTCCTTTCATTGTTAAAGGATGTTTTCCAATTGAAAAAGTCTAAATTATAAAACCTAAACCCATGCTTGTGCAACATAAAATATGCTGCAATAGGGCTTCCCTGGTGGCGCGGTGGTTGAGAGTCTACCTGACGATGCAGGGCACACGGGTTCATGCCCCGGTCCGGGAAGATCCCATGTGCCGTGGAGCGGCTAGGCCCGTGAGCCATGGCCTCTGAACCTGGGCATCCGGAGCCTGTGCTCCGCAAAGGGAGAGGCCACAACAGTGAGAGGCCTGCGTACCGCAAAAAAAAAAAAAAAAAAAAAATATATATATATATATATGCTGCAATAAAATCTTAATGTTACTCTCTTTATAGCAATATTAACTAATCGATATTTTCAGAATATTTGGCAGTTTCATTTTGATGATGGTAACACTAAAACACTTTCATAACTACACACAGTAAATAATGTCCTCTTATGTGTTCCTTTATAGGATTTATGGAAAAGTATAAGGCATAAGCAATACTATATTAAAAAATAAGTACCCTGTGACCAAATAAAATGGATTTCAAACCTTGACCTTAGTTGGCTCAGGACTACTTTATCTGTTTTCCAAGCTACAAATTTCAGGACCCCAGGGTTGGATATAAATTTAAGGTCCAAAATAATGTACCCTCTGTCCTATTAAGTTGGAAAAGTTATAGTTTACCAAAGATTAGTCCTTCCTGATTCTTTAAAACAATAAAGAGATTTGAAAATGCATTTATTAACCTTTTAAGGTTAATGATTTATCATTCAGCCTGCTTGTCTAGTAACATGTATCATTGGATATATGTATCATCATTTCAATTTCGATTTACTGTATAACTGGTTTTATTGAAAGGATTTGGAGTCTAAATTCATATTTATTGAGAAATTCTATCTTCCTAGAAATTACTGCTATGTTAGCAATAAGACAAACTAACATAGCTTGGTAATTAACCATATTGATTCACACTGTACACTTCATATCTTTGTGTCTTTCTAGAATACTATAATTTTTAGTTTTAAATTACATTTATGAACTAATTACAATAAAGAAGGAAAAATTTTAAACTAAAGGCAAGTTTTTAGTATTTAGATAAAATTCTTCCTGTAATTATAGGTACAGTTAGAGAGAAAACTAAAATTCAACAAAATATCAAGTAACCCAATTGTACATCTCAAGCCACATACCTGACATTGCCCTTGGTGTTTCTGAGAACTGTTGCTGCAAAATTCTGTGTGACACCCACCAAGCTGATTCCATCCACTTCCACAATCTGGTCATTGACTTGTATTCTTTGGGAAGAGGGAAAAAATTACCCACAATTAGTTTTTCCGATAATATATTACCATTCCCAATAAATGAGTTGACAAAATTGATTTTCAAGATACTCTTATTGATTCAAA
The DNA here is from genome assembly GCF_005190385.1 of Monodon monoceros. Classification (NCBI taxonomy): domain Eukaryota; kingdom Metazoa; phylum Chordata; class Mammalia; order Artiodactyla; family Monodontidae; genus Monodon; species Monodon monoceros. The sequence continues at coordinate 47,127,749 of NW_021703776.1, forward strand.
ATTTGTCTCCAAGTTCCAGATCTTAGTCAAAAGCTTAATGTTTTTTAAAAATTATTTTGAAAAACAGAAATAAGCAATAAGTGGAGAGATTCCGTTTATCCAACATCCATACTCCTATCACAAAGAATTGATAACTGCTAATGGATGACATATTTAAACCATATTTTAGCCCATAATAAATCACATAAAACATAACAGAGCCAACTGAAATACCCTTTGGGCCTCATACCTAACCCTCATCCCACCTCTCCTCCCCAAGGAAAAATATCACCAGGAATTGCAGGGAATCCTTCCAATTCAAGTTGTATACTTGAATTATGTAATGCTTGTTAAGTGTATGTGTAAGGCTCATAAGTGTATCTATATAGGTAGATAGATATACACATGTATATAAATGCACATATACACACACACACGCACATACATGAGTGTATGTGCGTGTGTATGTATATTTATTTATGTCTAGGAGCTATATATAGTATTATTGTAGTTTATCATATAATGCCTTTAAAGTTATATACATGTTTTATATATACCATTTTTTATTCCTCAAAATGAAGTATTTCAATCATGGAGAAATGCAGAGGGAATTAGATAATAAACACTCATGTACCCAACACCCAACTTTATCAAATCCCGGCACTGCAATATTTGAGTCAGACCTTTTTCTAAAAACAATATTACAAAAAAGCCAAAGCCCCTTTATTATTTGTCTTCAATTCTATTCCCTTCTCTGCTTCTACAGAAGTAACTATCATTAATTTTGATGCTTAGCCTTTCTACTGATGCTTTGAAATATAAATAATACATACACATGAAGAGGCACAATATGTGTACATCTGCAGTTTTCAAACGTTATGAAATATACCTCTCTTTCTACAATTTAGTTTTCTTCACTCAACATTATATATGAGATTTATCCATGGTTATAAATACAATTCTAGCTAGTTCATTTTATTTTACTTAATTTAATTAAATTAATTAATTTATTTTTTGGATTGGCAGTATTTTTATTCTCTGTTCTGGTAGGTCTAAATAGGAAGCCAACTTAATTCAGAAGTCGATAAGTGATAACCTAGCTAGTTCATTTTAACAAGCATATAGTATTATCTTTCATGAATATTCTAAAATATACTCATCCATTATTTTGCAGATGGGCACTGTATTGTTTTGAATTTTAGCTATTATGAATACTGATGTAATAACTAATTTCATATGTCTCCTTACGTACATGTGTGAGTTTCTCCAGGATATATAGCTAGAAACAGAATTTCTGAGTCAAAGAACACAGGCATTTTCAACTTTGGCAAACGGACACATTTCAGTTCAAAATGCTTATACCAGTGCAAATTCCCAACAGCACTGTAGAGAGGTTCTGAGTCTCTCCACACCCTCACCAATACTTGGTATATTCAGACCCTTTAAATACCACCAAACTTATAATTGTAAAAAGGTATCATGTGATTTTAATTGCATTTCCCCGATTATAGTGCGGTTCAATGTTTTTTCGTAAGTTTATGAGTCATAATGTCCCCTTCTGAAAACTGTTAGAACCTTTTACCAATTTTTGTTGAGTGTTTTTTCTCATAGATTTATATAAGATGTCTTTATCTTGTATACTAACACTTCCTTAATTAAATATGTTGCAAATATCTTTGGCCCAATCTGTAGGTCATCTTTTCACATTTTTGAGGGAAATGGTGGTTTTAAGAAGAACAGTTTTTAAAAATATAATCATATTTTTAATTTTGGCTTTATATTAGGTAGTTTTTGTGTTTTGTTTAAGGAATCCCTTTCTGCCTCAAGGTTATAAAAACATTCTATATTTTCTTTTAAAGGTCTTAGATTTTGCTTTTCTGCATTTTTAGTTATCCACCTGTAAATAATTTTTTATTATGATATGTGTTAACAATCTTCTTATTTTTTCCAAGTATATAAACAATTGGGTTAACAACATTTAATAGTCCACTTTTTATCCACTGAGTTGCAGTACTGCCCCGTCAGGTTTCAAATGTGCATCAATGTAGTTTCTACTTGACTGTCTATTTTTGCACACTTACATTGTTTCATAGGGTAATTCATAGGGTAATTCCCTTTACCTAGTTCATTGTCTTCAAAATTTTCTGAGCTCTTCTTGGGCTTTTTCTTTTCATAGTTTGTTTTGGATTTACTTGCCAAATTCTCTAAAAACATTTTTTGGAGTTTTAATAAAATTATACTGATTTCTAAGATTAGTTTGGGAAAAACTGAATCTTTATCATATTGATTCTTCCCATCAATAAAAATTAATTGCTCCTATAATTATCTTGAGCAGATGTTGTATATATCACATGCTGTTGCTATGTATTAAGAAAAGTTATTTAAAGCTTGGAAATAAAAACCAAAGGAGAGGCAGTATGTTGTTTCAATGTCATGTACATACATTATTAAACAGGCCCAACCAAGGATAATTTGGGGGAATGTATTTTAATTGATCTACTGTTTTTAAAATTGATTAAAAGTCTTAGACATACTAAAGTAGAACGTTAATTTGTAGACTTTTGTCCTAAATAAAATCAGATACTTTTCTTCTGTTATTAAAGATAATCCCATAGGTCATGGTTTATTTCCCTGTAGAATATTAACTGGCTTTGTATCTATCTTAGCAATGTTATTCTAACATTACTTTATTAACTTGCATGTAAACACCTACTCCTAAAATGTTCTTTGAACCACACTTACCATCTCACTGGTTCTCTCATTAATTAGTGAGTTGAATAAAGTCTGATACATGTACGTTTTATATTTATGAAAGTCATCTGTTAAACTCTGAATATTAGCCTGTAATAGCTTTGGAGTTTCCATAAGAGGCCAGAGTGGATTCACAAAACTAATTCAATTGTGTTACCACAGAAATGCATTCACGGACTTTTGTTTTGTCCCCAGAGTTAGTCTAAAGCAGCAACAGAACTTTATCTTTGCTATCATGTTTTTTTCTAATTCAGTACTTTTGACTTTTTTTTTCTTGGTTCTTGGCCATGTTGGTTCTGGACCTAGTTTGTACTAGATAACAGCGACATCAACAACAACAACAACAATAAATAATTCCCCATTGGTAGAAGAAATGACTGGGAGTGTAATTTCATAATCTGACCATTTGAGACTTCTAATGGGATTATGGGGATCTGTTATCTCCCATGTAAGAGAAGATAAAGAATTTGAGTTGCTATCCTTTAATTTGTCTATTTGTGATCTCAAACTATTTCATTAAAAAAAATTCATGAACACTAGAAAGCAAAAAGCCCTTTGAATCTTGACTAGTGAGTTTTTTGTTTCTTGGATTACTTAACCTGTTTCTGAAGTTGCAGAACTGAGGCTACAAATTCTCTGTGCTGCTGTAATTGAGAGAACCCATGATCTCACTGTGTGCGTATGAAGTATGTTCCTAACTTAGAAGGGTATTAATAAACTAAATTATAAAACCTCTTAAATTAAAGGAGCGATAATCTAATTGGTTCATAGAGAATAATAAGCACTTTCATAAATCTTATATTTTAGTATCTAATGAGAGTTTAAATGTGCTAGACGTTTAAGAAAAAAAATCCTTCTTGGAGATTCTGCTAGAAGCTCAGAAGTATTTTCATATAAGAGACCAAGTTCATGTAATAAAAGTGAGTCTTTGGACAAATAAGACTAACTAAATAATTTTGGTTTAAAATACCTATCTATGTTTTCTCCATGATTTTGTAAAGGTGTGGGTTTGTATTTTTCTGAAGAGACCAATTAATCTGAACTTCCTAAAATTCTGATACAAATACTGATCAGATAAATTAAGTACCCCTACATAAAGTTTAAAAAGCATAAAAAATATAAAATTGTGCTCAACTAAACTGAATCATAATAGTAACAAACTTTTATATCAATGGTAATTATGTTTTATAGAGTGTCAGCTTAAAACATGATTTCCAAGATTCTTAGTTATTTCCAAAACCTTGGTCATAAAGCTTTTAATATATACAACTCTCCTTATGTTAAAATGTTACAAAGTTAATATAACTTTGCATCATGTTAATGAACGTGTTTATTCTTGCACTTTAAGAATATGTAAAAATAGTACATGTGGCTGTAGAAAATTGTATTTGTTAGTCGCTAAATTGTGTATGATAGGTGATTATTATCAACTTCCTATCTATGAGTGAAGGTTGCTTCTAGAAGGTGGTTAGGCAGACTATGAGTTAAATTTAAAATGAGTAATTAAGACTATGCTAACAGCAATGCGATAGAAAAAAAAAATGAGTAGGTAAGGTAATGGAATGAATTTCTGTTTTTCAAGAGAATGAATAGCAATTTAGTCCAAAAGTATCAGCCTGTTTTAGAATATGAAAGAACATAATGAAGATCAAAACTTGAGTGTGCGGAGAAAGCTGAGGAAGGTTTAAAGAAGCGATTTTTATTTACCTTGGTTTATACCATGTGGGGCCAGAAAGATGCTATAAAATGTGCTGCGTTTTGACAAACTTTTTTTTTTTTGGCGGTACGTGGGCCTCTCACTGTTGTGGCCTCTCTCGTGGAGCACAGGCTCCGGACGCGCAGGCTCAGTGGCCATGGCTCACGGGCCCAGCCGCTCCGCGGCATGTGGGATCTTCCCGGACTGGGGCACAAACCCGTGTCCACTGCATCGGCAGGCGGACTCTCAACCACTGCGCCACCAGGGAAGCCCAAAACTTACTGAGTTTTGAAGGACTTACTCAAAATATAATTTAGAAGAAAAGAGTGTAGTTCTTCTACTACCAGAGTTACATAGAACGAGTCAATTCCTTTCTCCATGATAGCCCTTCATATATTTGAGAACTGCTAATATGTTCCTCTATTAGGGGTAAAGGAAGAGAAGGACAGTGAAGAGAGAGACTGAAATCATGAGACAGTTAAGAAGCCATTTGCCATTTGTACAGTTTGAAATGATAACAGCACAAAATTACGAATGAGAGCTCCTTTTACTTCACATTCTCATCAGCGTTCATGTTGATAGCATTTTAGATTTTGGCCGTTCTAATAGGTATCTAATGGTATTTATCATGGTTTTAATTTGCAGTAACTCATAGATTGGAAGAAAAATTTTAAATATCATATATCTTATATGGGGCTGGTATGTAGAATATTATAAAGAACAGTTACAAACCAATAATAAAAAGACAAACAACCCAACTTAAAAATAAGTCAAAGAAAAATATTCAATACCATATGATCTCACTTACATGTGGAATCTAAAAAACAAAACAAACAAACAAAACAAGAAAACCCACCAGCTCACAGATACAGAGAACAGATTGGTGGTTGCCAGAGAGTAGGGGATAGGGGATGGGCAGACTGGGTGATGGGGGTTAAATGATACAAACTTCCAGCTATAAAATAAATACGTCATGGGGATGTAATGTACAGAATTGTGACTATAGTTAATAATATTGTAGTGCCTATTTGAAAGCTGCCAAGAGAGTAGATCTTAAAAGTCCTCATCACAAGAAAAAAAAAGAAAAAAAATTTTGTAACTACATTTGGTGATGGAATGTTAACTAGACTTATTGTGGTGATCATTTCACAGTGTATACAAATATCAAATCATTATGTTGTACACCTGAAACTAATATAATGTTATATGTCAATTATACCTCAATTTCAAAAAGTGAGCAAAGGATCTGAATAGGTATTTCTCCAAAGAAGTTTCACAAAAGGCAAATAAGCATATGAAGAAGGTGCTCAACATCATTAGCCATCAGGGGAATATAAATCAAAACTAAAATAAGACCCCTCTTCACACCTACTAAGATGGTTATGATCAAAAGAAAGGTAGTACCTGAAACTAAACACAAAATTGTTAATCAACTATACTCCAGGGTAAAATAAAATTTTTTTTAAAAGACAGATTGTAACTTTAAATGGAGCATAACCTATAAAAATATTGATTCACTATGTTGTACACCTGAAACTACTATAATATTGTAAATCAACTATACTTCAATTAAAAAAAAAAGACAGATTACAAGTTTTCATGAGATGTGGAGAAACTGTAACCCACATAAATTACTGGTAGCAATATAACATGACGCAGTTGCTTTGGAAAACCATCCAGCAGTTCTCCAAAAGGTTAAACCTAGCGTTACCATACGACTCAGAAATTCCACTCCTAACTACATACTCAAGAGAAATGAAATCATGGCCACACAACATTTGTACGTGAATGCTCAAAGCAACATTATTCAAGATAGCCAAAAAGTAAAAACAATCCAAATATCCATCAACTGGTGCCAGAATAAACAAAATGTGGCATACGCATTCAATGGAATATTATTTGGCAATAAGATGAAATGAAATTTGATAGGTGCTACAACATGAATGAACCTTGAAAATACTAGTGAAAAAAGTCATCACAAAAGATCACATGTTATATGATTACATTTACATTAAATGTCCAGAAGAAGCAAATCTCTACAGACAGAAAGTAGATTAGTGCCTAGGAGGGAGGAGGGGAGAGAGATATTTTTCAAACTTGCACAAAAGTACAGTATGAGCTAGCAGTGGCCATACCATGCTGGATAGGATAGTCTAGGGCACTAGTTCCCAAACTGCCTAACTGCAATGGAAGAATGGAGCAATTTTGAAAATTAAAGATTCCTCAAGTTGCACCTCCTCCAAAATTCTCACTCAGAAGCTATGGAGTAAAGCACAGGATAGACATTTGTTTTTCAATTTTGTCTATTATGAATAAAGTTGCCATTCACATATAAGTCTTTATGTAGGCATACATTTTCGTTTCTCGGAAAATACCAACAAGTAGAATTGCTGGCTTGAAAGGTTAAGTATACGTTAAACTTTAAAAGAACTGCCAAACTGTTTTCCTAAGTGGCTGTAAAATTTTATGTTCCCACAAGCTATGTAGGAGTGTTCCATTTCTCCACATCCTTGCTAACATTTTATATTGTCAGCATTCTTATCTTTAGCCATTCTAGTAGATGTGGTATCTCACTGCAGTTTTAATCTGTATTCTCTACTGACGAATGATGTTGACCATTTTTTCATATGCTATTGACCATTCATATATTTTTCTCTTCAAAATAACCATTCAAATCTTTCATCTGTATTTTTAAAATTGAGTTGTGTTTCTTTTTGTTATTCAGTTGTAAGTGTTCTTCATATTCTTGACACAAGTCCTCACATGAATGTTTAACAAATATTTTCTTCTTGTCTATATAGCTTCCTTTTATCATTTCATAACTGTGCCTCTCAAAGAACAAAAGTTTTGACTTTAATAATGTTCAGTTTATCAGTTTTTTCTTTGATGGTCCATGCTTTGAGTCCTGTCTCAAAAATCTTTACTTAATGGTAGGACACAAAGATTTTCACCTATGTATTCTCTTAGAGATTTCATGGTTTGAACTCTTATGTCTAGACCTATGATTAATTTTGAGTTAATTTGTATATGGGGTGAGGTAACGTTTGTAGTTCAGATTTTTTGTTTTTCCATATGGATATCTAATTCTTTTTTAATTTTTATTCTATATTGGAGTATAGTCGATTAACAATGTTGTGTTAGTTTCAGGTGTACAGTGAAGTGATTCAGTTATATACTGAATCTGTATCTATTCTTTTTCAAATTCTTTTCCCATTTAGGTTATTACAGAATATTGGATATCTAATTCTTGTATGACTATTTATTGATTGTACATTTTACCACTGAATTATCATGGCACTTTTTTTTTTTTGCGGTACGTGGGCCTCTCACTGCCGTGGCCTCTCCTGCCGCGGAGCACAGGCTCCAGACACACAGGCCCAGCGGCCATGGCCCACGGGCCCAGCCGCTCCGCGGCACGCGGGATCCTCCCGAACCGGGGCACGAACCCGCGTCCCCCGCATCGGCAGGTGGACTCCCAACCACTGCGCCACCAGGGAAGCCCTATCATGGCACTTTTATTGAAAATCACCTGACTATATCTGTCTCAATCCTTTCCTTACTTTCTATTCTACTTCACTGATCTCTGTTTCTATTTTTATACCAATATCACATGGCCTTGGTTACAGAAGTTTTGTAGTAAGTCTTGAGAAAGGTAAGGTTAGTCCTCTAACTTTATTCTTTTTCGGAATTGTTATTCTAGGTCCTTTGCGTTTCCATATGCATTTTGGAACCAGCTAGTCAATTTCTACCAAAAAAAAGAAGTCTCCTGAGATTTTTATTGTATTTCTTTGAACCTACAGATAAATATGGGGACATCTGACTTCTTAACAATGTTAAGCCTTCTATTCTATAAACACTGTTAAGTCTCCCTTTATTTATCTAACCAAATATCACATTACCATCAATCCCTAATATCATCTCAACATTTTTCATATTTTATCCAACAACATCCTCACATAACTAAAAGCTCTAAGATAAGCCATACCCTGAAAAGACTGTTCACATTTGTGCTTTTGTACCTTTTACAAAATATTTGCCAAAAATCCCTTCTCTACCCTCTCAAAAGCCTTCTCCTAAAGGCCCAGCTCTTCTCTTTGAGGAATTATCTGCTTATCCAAGCCTAACGATTTTTTAAATTCTTGAACCTCTTCTAGATCTTATATTTTACACCCCCACGTAATGTTGATGCTACCAGATATTGTTTGATACTCCTTTTTAAATTTTTTTGCATTTTTAAATTGAACTCTGGTTGATTTACAATACTGTGTTAGTTCCAGGTGTATAGCCAAGTGATTCAGTTATATATGTAGATAGATAGATAGATAGATAGATAGATAGATAGATTTAACAATGAATCCAGGGATACACCATACACATAACATGATGAAAAACAAACACAAATGCATGTGCTACAGTCTATTACATTTAAGGGTACAGAGGCCAAGAGTTCAGCTGGGCTCAACTAATGGCAGTTAAATGGTTTCATTGAGGAACTGGATACTAAGCTTAGCCTTGAAGTAGAAGGTAATAAAATGTTGAGAAAAATATGATTCTGGGTAGGGTGAAGAGGATGAAAGGAAATGTGGCAGTAAGAAAAAAAACGTGAACCTTGGAACGCTCAGATCTAAATTTCAATCCCAAAGCTTTCACTTACTGATAATCTAAAAGAAGTCCCGACTGCTGTTTCCTCATCTCTATGTTGTTAATATTGTTAAATTTGTGTGATGTAGAGAAACACAGAAAGGAATTACTGAAAGATAGAAAAAGAAAAGAAGGAGAAAGTAGATGGCAGACTGGGAGTGAAAGTTTCTGCAAAGGAGCCTTGGAAAGAGAGAAAGAAATCTGAGGTAAAGTAAACCCAGGCCTAGCCTCCTATCTTGCAAGCATAGTGAAAGTTAAGAATGAATAAGACAGATGGATGGCTTGAGCTATAGATTCCCAGACCTTGGTAGTAAACAACTCCAAATTTACAAAACCAGAAAAGCAATGAGTATTTGAAGAAAAGATGATGGGTTGGGGAAAAAATTGCCCTTAAAATGCACACCACTACCAATAAGGTAGAACAAACTTACAACCATTTTCCTGATGCTGGATGGGGGTTAGAAAGGGATATCCTATTTAAATGTATGTAGCATGCAAAATATTAAATGTAAATTAAGGATACTATACCTATTACAGCAAAATTTTAAAATGTGTAATTGATAGTCTCTTTCTTTACAATGCATTTTGATTGTTTTATTTCAGCAAAAGTTTATTTATATGCTTTCACTCATTTACCTCACACCACAGTTTTCTATAAAACCTTAATTTTCTTCAACTATGAATTCCTGAAACAATTAATCCTTAGTTTAGAGAAGGTCTACTATAACTACCACGTATGCTGGTTGTAAAGATCAGCAAAAATCGTATGTAAGGGCTTCCCTGGTGGCGCAGTGGTCGAGAGTCCGCCTGCCGATGCAGGGGACACGGGTTCGTGCCCCGGTCCGGGAAGATCCCACATGCCGCGGAGCGGAGGGCCCGTGAGCCGTGTGGCCGCTGAGCCTGCGCGTCCAGAGCCTGTGCTCCGCAATGGGAGAGGCCACAACAGTGAGAGGCCCGCGTACCACCAAAAAAAAAAAAAAAAAAAAATCGTATGTAAAAGGATTAGTGCAGTAATTGACATATCATACAGCCTTAATATACTGTAGTTTTAGTAGTTATTGTTTTGACTCAGATGTGCAAGGAGGTTGGGGAAGGAAACTAACAAAGACAATAATGTACTTTTCCTGAGTAAAGTAGAGAGTAGGTACTTAAGAAATAACACTGGTATCCAATGTCAACAAGATCCTGGGTTATGACTGGCAAAAAATGTAGATCAACTATATGCTATTATTCAAAAGCGCTGCACAAACAGAGTGACAGTTGCAGAAGAATAATCTTGGGACCAGGATAAGGATAAAATGGGAAAGATCAGCTGAAAGAAGCCCACAGACACAAGGAATAAGAGAAAGGCCTGGCCCAGAGATGTGGCCCAGAGAATGAACACAAAAGAATCTGAGGGACATTCCAAAGAAAAAAAATATACAATACAATAAAATATTAATGGGTAAAATAAATGAAAGAATAAAAGATGACTAGAAAGTTTACATCTAAAGTGATGAAAAACAAAATCAGCACAGAAAACACAGGTTGTTCATATCAAGGGAAAGAAAAAAGAAAAAGGAAAAGGGGAATTAAATTTCTTTTATGATGAATTTGAGATAAAAATAACATATACGTGAAATAAATGAATAGGTCTACACGCACTGAGACTGGGATACAAATTTGGGAGTAATTTATATAGTCATTTTAAAAAATCAGTTCATTGGCTGAATACAAAAATGAGGTCAAGAAGCTCAGCTTGGAAGAGAAGCATTCTTACAATGCAGGGTGAAAAACAGGAGTATCTATATAGAAGGAGAACCTGGGAAGCCTCTCTTTCTCTCTCGCTCTCTCTCTCTCACAAACATACACACACACACACACACACACACACACACACACACACATACACCAACAAAAACAAACAAAAAAATCAAGGAAAGGGACATGGATCTCGTTAGAAATAAATGACTATAATGACACTGAGAAGTTTAAGATTAGGTCTAAAAAACGGTTACTTAGATGTCTCAAAAAGTAGGTAAATAATTTTTAAAGCAATAAATGTGACAGAACATTAAGGCTCAAAACTAAATACAGAATTTTACTGTGTTAAGTTTAAAGTTTCACTTTAAATCTGTTTATTGGACTTGATCATTTTTGTTATCAGAGTGGGGGAGTAGAGGAGAAAGTTCCTTACAGTTAAGAAGTAAAGCTAGTTGGTATGGACCACTTATTTGTAAAGATTAGCACTAAAAGAACAAATGATAACACAGTTGTAAAAAAGGCAACAGGAAAAAAGCACACTGAAAATAATTTATAAAAAAAAGGAAGAAATACAAGCATCCAGTAAACATCTTAAAAGATGCAAAAACAAGAAATTATCAAACTATTCAAGATTTTATAACACAATATTCAATTTTGATCTTAAGGGTGCAGTAGATTACTGTTCGACACACTCCTGGGGAGTACAAATTGAACAACCTTTCTGAAGGGCAGTTTAGCAATGTGTTTCTAAAGCATTTAAAGTGTAATGCACTTTGACATAGTAATTCCGCTCCAAGGAAGTACTTTCAAAGAAATAATCAGAGATATTCACAATGATTTTTATATAAAAATGCTAACCTGATCAATACCTTGAAACAACATACTAGTATAACAATATGAACAATAAATGGTTCATATATATAATACTACAGCATAACATATCCTTAGATATATTCTATTGTTACAAAAGTATTTAGTAATATTTTATAGTATAACATATTATTTGAGCATAGGCTCTGGAATAAGATATCCTAAGCTCATAGCCAGGCTCTGCCACTTATTTGCTATGACTATATAAGAGGAGCCACTGTTCCTTATATCTAAAACAGAAATAACAATAATTTTATGTATTTAGTCAGAGCTATTAGAGGGATTAAATAAGTTACAAAATATAAAGAGCACAGCATATTGCCTGACATATAGTAAGCACTCAACAAATATTATCTTGATGAATAAAATGTACAAAACCCCATAAAGCTATATATTCACCGATTTTAATCTTTGTTAAGTAAGTAAACAAAGGCATATGCACAGAAAAAACTCTGGAAGAAAATTCAACAGCAGGATTTTAAGAGTGGTCAATTCTACATGGTGGGATTACATGAGATTTTTATTTTCTTCTTTACATTCTTCTACATTTTCCAAAATTTCAACCATGAACATGCATTACATTTATAACTCTAAAATGTTCTCTAAAATTAGCACATGCTTATTTGACAACTGATGATGGCATTTTACAGTGACTGTGGAAATAATCTAAAAAGTTTTCCTCTAGACTGAGGCATTATAGTCCCTTGTTCTTTATTAAAGATGCATATGTGAATAACCATAAAATAACTAGACTAAAGGTTCTGGACTCAAAGATCTATAATTTCTAACCCAAAGCCAAAAAGACATTTTCTCAAAAAAGTAACGGATGGGAGAACTCATACAAATGGTTTTGGGCTTCTGTTTTTCAATAGAAATTTTACAATGCTTATCATTAACTTAAGCAGAAAATAAACAATATTGATATTTATATTATAGCACTCCCTAATTTTCTTAATTCATCTGTGTCAATGTCCTTATGTTCATGCACATCCATGAGCCTAAAATTAGAAAAAAAATCTGGGAAAAGTTCTAAATGGAAAAAAAAACCTGTCAACCTAGAATCCTATACAAAGAGAAAATATATTTTAAAAACTCAAAGGTGAAACAAAGACTTGTTCACATAAACAAAGCTGAAAGAATTCGTCACCAGCAGACCTGGTGATATAAAGGACGTCCCTCAGGGAGAAGAAAAGCGATGCTAGGTGGAAATACGGATTCCACAAAGGAATGAAGAACACTGGTACTGGGCTTCCCTGGTGGCGCAGTGGCTAAGAATCTGCCTGCCAATGCAGGGGACACAGCTTCGAGTCCTGGTACTGGAAGATCCCACATGCCGCGGAGCAACTAAGCCTATGCTCCACAACTTAGGAGCCTGCGCTCTAGAGCCGCAAGCCACAACTACTGAGCCTGCACGCCTAGAGCCAATGCTCTGCAACAAGAGAAGCCACTGCAATGAGAAGCCTACACACCACAATGAAGAGTAGCCCCCGCTCGCCTCATCACCTCAACTAGAGAAAGCCTGCACGCAGCAACAAAGAACCAACACAGCCAAAAAAAAAAAGGAACACTGGTACTGGTCACTGAGAAGACAAGAAGATAGTCGAGCTTTAAAGCATTCCATGCAACAGGAAGAGTGGCAACAGACATTTGACTGAATTTGCTCTCTGCATTCAGAGCCCAGTGTAAGAAAGGAGCATCCCACAATTAAATTGCAGGTTTCTGATCCTACATAATTCTTCCTGCCTGCCTTAATACAGCAAGCATTAAGGGGATGAAAAAGAGCTCAATATTATTTGATTATTATTTTCATTAAAAGGGTATTAATTTTTAAAACTTTTTTCTCATTTCAAAGTGATACATTCATTAAAGAACGGATTTGAAAATCTGATACAAAATTAAAACAAGGAAATAAAAGCCACCTTTAAATTAGAAAAGAGGGAGGGAGGGAGGGAGGGAGGGAAGTTCTACAGAGTTTGCTATTTTATTTGAAGGGCATTTCAATTTACTTTTTAGAGGTAAGTTGTGTGGTGATTAATGCGGAGACAAACTCAAGAAACTGTAAAAGTGAGCAGAAGAAGGAGGAGACGTAGAAACGATTGGACAGGGGTGATAGGAGTAAATAATATCGGTTACAAAAAAGGGCACCTGTTCAGGGTTACTGCTACCATGGACTGACCCTACAAACCACAAGGTCATGAACCAGCAGGGTACTTACTACATAAGTGGTTATTACGGTAGGGAAAAGTTTTCTGGCATCTGATACCTACTTTGCTTCAATCTCTTACCCTGCGAGAAGGTAACTTTTAGATGCAATCTCACTAGTAGTAGTTGATAATACCTCTCAAATCTTGGTTCATAATCAGAAGCACAGAAAAGACAAAGGATGAGTCCTGGTGGTAAAAATTAAATGGACGGCTCTCTGCATTAGACCACCCCAGAGTAGAAAGAATACAGATAACAGACTTTCCAAACTTTTTCCAGAATAGCAGAGGAAATAGCCTGTTTTCCCCTGGAAACACTGTCTACTGGAATGGAATTTACAGGAAGGCAGCTGGCTAGTTTGTAAAAGGCATCTAGTCCTGACCATTTCTTCAATGTTTCCATGTGCTCATAAGCACAAGTGTGCAATACGACTGCTTTTCGACCTCAGTCTGATATTTCTGAAATCCCTCAATTCTGAATCTAAAAACCAGAATCAGTGGGGGTAAGGCTAGTAAAAATATCTAAGTTGAAGTACTCTGGAGTTTGTTTAATGTTACTGGGCAGTTATTTATTGACATTATGTATCTGGGATGGGGAAACAGAAACAAAAATCCTACCTCACAGGGCTTATATCAACAAAGCAACCAAGGATGAATGAAAAGGAAACGAGCTGAAGCAACATTAATGAACACTGGACAACATAGAGTTTTCCCCAAAATGCTAGATAGCAAAGTTTTAAATGCATATGAAAATACATATCAGAGCAGTAATATCCCAAAACTCTCTAAGGGGTGAAGATGCTTAATTAGAAGAGTGACAAAAGAGTGTGTGTGCAGAGAGGAAACCATTGACTAAGGAATTAGGATATATGGACACATGAAAACAGAAGTTCCTATTCAGGGCTGTCCCAGGCTTGAGGATACCTCATGGGGACAGACAGGTCCTGCAAGGAGGGAGAGTTTGCTGCAGGGTAAGCAGAAGAATAGGATTCTTCATCTGTTTTATATGTTAGTGTTACCAGAAAGATTGTTCAAAGTGATTAAAATCATTTAAACCAACACGTGAATGAGGATAAACTACATTGTACCTTAAGTTCAAATTTGATTATCTTTTCCAAAAAACTGAAAAATAAACAGGACAGTGTTCTAAAATGACAGTGTTCTCAAGCAAAAGCTTGAGAAACAAACATAAGGAGCCAGAAACAAAACAGATTTTAAATGCATTTTCAATTTGCCTCTTTAGCCCAGCATTATTAATATCTTTTGTCAGTTACCATCCATATGATTTATTCTACTATCAGCGTTTTCAATTGTGTTATTATAAAATTCATTTTGCTTTATAGATTCATTAAAGAGGACTGGAGAAATAATTAGTGTGTTAAAGTGTCCTGTGTACATTCATAAAATTATGGTAGCAAAAACTAATGGTTAATATATTTAGTATTATTTTAATAAAAATTTAGAACTAACACAGAAAGTGTAAATGGCTATCATGCCACTCAGCTAAATTACAAGATAAACTATAAGAGGCAAAGTAGCCCAAAAAAAAGGAGGAGAAGAAAAGAACAGAAAAATGTTAGGTCCCAGTACTAAATGTCTTGAAAGAGATTAAAGCACAGGTATTCACTCATTCAACAAATATTTATTGAGCACCCCCTACGTTTCAGGTGTCATATGAAAAGATACAGACAGATGTGAAGAGACATTTAAAATGTTAAGACATCATATCAAATAATAAGGAAGACTCAAAACTTTTTAACTATACTAGATGACTGGAGATAAATATCCATGGCAAATTTTTAGAAGTACTCAAAGTGTGATGAGTTTATGAGACATTTGGAAGGGGTAAAAGCAACACAACAAAAATGGCTTCTTGTATTGTGGGTGGGACAGGCAGAGGAGGGAGAAAAGAATTTCTCTATATACCTGTTTATTTGACATACCTTGAAGGAAGTTTGCCCAAATCTGAGATTAAATTGAAATCATTTTCTTAAGTAGAGTTATTAAGAAGCTAGAAGCAAGCCAGAAAGCTATAATACAGACTCAATCTTTTAAAGCTAAAAGGAACATCTAACCCAGAACTTTAATTCTGTCCACAACTAAGGTCTGAAGAGTAACTTTCCCAAGGCCACATGGTGATAACTTTATTAATTTTAGTTGCAGGTTAAAATATATAAAATATTACATATTCTCTATACAAAATTAAATATTCCATATTAGATGAAATTTAAAAAGAAACACAGACTAGAGCCATTCAACACTTTGGTGTATATTAAATCCAGGTTTTCTGAGAGAGAGAAAGAGAAAAAAGAGAGAGACAGAGAGAGATGGGGGCGAGGTGGGGGGAGTGATGAAAAGAATACAAAACATATCCACACAAGAATGGCATTATACTAATCATACTGTTTTGTAAATTCTTAATACAATATCTTTCTATGTCAGTAAGTATACGTAACAAAACTTTAAAAAATTATTGACTGGAGGCAGCAACCATTTGTAGTTTTTTAATACTGATACCTTTTAAATAGCAAACATTAAAATACTGTGCAAATGAGCATACCCATAATGGTCGTAATAATAGTGTAATAATTTATTGGGTTGGCCCAAAAGTTCATTCAGGTTTTTCCATAACATCTTACGGAAAACCCGAATGAACTTTTGGGCCAACCCAATAAAAGATGTGAACACTGCCATAGGTGTAATAATGTGACCACTTATTTTCAAATACACACACACTCAATTTTCATATAAAATGAAAGGTATGGAAAAGATCTCTAAAGTCCCTCTGACCACCAAAATCTTATGATTCTGTACCTATTTCATACATCTTTCTATAGTTTTTCATAAGACTTCCCATAATAACTATTTTTAATAAATTTCAAGCTTATGCCTACTTCAGTCAAGAACAGCTTCATACACAAACAGCACTGTGGAAGGTTTTTTATTTATACATGCTTATTTAATGCATACAAAAATCCTGCAATGTAGAAACCTGAAAATTAAGTAATTTGTTCAATATCCCTTAGCTGGTAAGTAGAGGGTATGAAATTAAGACTCCTGGTCACATGATCCCAAAGATTCTGCTCATTTCATTACATCAAGTTGTCTTCTTTAATATATTCACTGAGGCATTTATTAAGCATCTATTATAACAACAGCAGGATTACTGTACTAGGTAAACATTCATTTAGAAGGATTGAGGAAATGCACACTGGGACTGATAAAGCAAAGTTCTCATATCAGTGTAAATATTATAACTACACGGGAGAACAAATCAGTAAATAGGTTAATAGAAAACAAACCTAATTTAAAAAATGAGTGACAGAAAAACAAATAGTTCTGAGTTTAGAACAATGGGAATTGACTAACTGATGAATAGAAAATTCTCTACTTTTTTGCTTTTTAATCAATTTGTAGTTTGGCTTGGCTTTGTGGCTCATTTACTTGAGAGGTGATTTATAATAATTTAATATGTTTGAATATTAACAGTAAGAATTATTTCCTATCACTTTAGAATGACTTAAGTTTTTCACAAAGCATGAAGAGAAAAGATACAGATTTTACAAACAAATTTTAGCTCACTTGGAAGAAAGGCTCTAAATTAATAATAGGAAATATTTACTACTACCATTATATAATTCATTGAAGGGGCAAAGAGGTTATTTCCTTAACTACTTTGAAAAGGAGGAAGACTTAATAAATTACTTTTAAACACAAAATATTAATATCTCACTTTCTTTAAGTGTGATAAACATTCACTCAAAACATTCATTTCAGACCTTCTCTGTTCAAGTGTTATGGGAATACAAATAAGGCTACTGGCTAAGATGTGGTCCCTAACCACATAGAAAGAGATGGTACTGAAGGTGTGGCTTTCTATTTAAATAAATCAATTTAGTTCCTCTTGGGAAACATCTGTGTATACAAATATGTTTTTAAAATTATGAAACAAATAATAGTACTATTGGTCTCATTGGAGGTTCACAAATGATTTTCAACATGGTTTATTATTTCTGGATAAGCTGGTTGAGTGATACATACTTAAAACTTAAAAAAAATCAAAGCCAGTTATTCAATGTTCCTAAAAAAAATAAGATGACATTTCTTTGAATTTGGCACTCATATTTTTGAGTCTACTTTTATTTCTGTTTCAGCCCCAACTTGATGCATCAGGAGCCTAGGGTCAGGATTAATCAAATCTTTAAAGATACTTGTAGCTTGAGATGATGAAAGCTAAGACATAAAACAATGCCCATCTGATGCTCTGGTGTGCATCCAAATTACCCAAGGTGGATGTTTAACCCTCTCCTAGAGATTTTAATTCCAGATTTAGGTGGCACTCAAGGACGTGTGTTTTTAGACAGAACACATTTTGAGAGACACTGATCTCCAGAATTACCATCATTGCAGAATTAGTTCCTATTTTCCCTCCTACCTCTGTCATTTTCAGAAGTGCCAGAACTATTATTATTTGTTTTGATACCTCTGAAGTGAAAACTATATGCTGATCTCCACATTACATATTCTTATATGATACACATCCATGATTCTGCTCACCTTCCACTGGCTAGATAGATGAATGGATAGATACAAAGGTAGACAGATACAGATAACAGATCCATCTACCTATTTATCTAATATACATTAAAGGAATGTATTCTGCCTGCAAATCAGAAAGTAATTCAAGTGTTTTAACATTTTCCACATCTGAGACACACTCTGAAATTCTGTTCTAAAAAGTCAAAAGAAAGCTACCATTGAAAGAAATTCCCAGAAACATTTCCTAGGAGATTTGAGTTATTAACAACAGTAGTCGGCTTACCTGCCATCTCGCTGAGCAGCACCACCTTCCGTCACTGTCTTGACAAATATTCCCAGCTTTTCAAGTCCAGCATCTGCTCCAACACCCATTCCAATAATACTTATACCAAGTCCATCCTCATCTATGAAAAAGGAAAAAAAAATGAAACAACCTAAGTTTTACACTCGTCCACAATTAGCTGCTGAGATCTATTTGCTGCTTTTAATTTTGTTCTTTGTGAACTATATTGATATGCTTCCTCTGACAGAATTTTTATTCTATGCTGGGGAGCAAGGATGTCAAATTAGACCCCTCAAAAGGCTCATTAGTTTAGTCTCATTTTACTCCTGCCAGTGGCTCTTCCATTGTGATCCCTCAAAAAGGTAATAATTTGGTTACTGAGCAATCAATCTGCCTGACTAAATAATATTTTTAAGCACAGACCATACATCCTCAAACATATATATATATATTATTTAAATAAATGTGATCATAATATATCTGGAATTTCCCCTTTATTTATGCGGTCTTCTTTTCTTTTTTACTTGGTCCACATTCCCATTCATGTTAATAAGATGGTATGTGTCTCTCAGTACTTTCCTCTGTCCTACTATACAAGCATATAAACGTATCATCAGATACGATATATACGTTATATGCATATAATTAAATATACATATTATATATGGCTTAATTTTCCTTCTTATTTTCTTTACACAAACAGGATCATATTATACCTACTTCTCTCTGCAGCTTACTTTTCTAATCCAATGATACCACATGGATATCAATTTACATAGCCTTAAATCACTTATAATGCATATTTCATGGTGAGAAGCTGTCGTAACTTATCCAACCATTTCTCTACTAACAGGCATTCACTTTTGTTTCCATTTTACTGGCCCTTTGAACAATACTGACAAACATGTTTTTTAATTCACTTACAAATCCATATTTCCAATTCTCCTCTCTGTGAACACATATTTTAACATTAATTAAATAAAAGATACACTATGTGCATTCCACATTTTTTGGTTAACATTCAAAGTTATTTTCTGATAGTCTCAAAGTCTTTATAGTAATGGTGTATTAGCTGCATAAAAAATAGATGGTATTAGCTAGTCAGCAGTGGTGGAGTGTTAAAGGAAAACGGGCTCACGTGCTCAATAGAATACTTGATGTTTTTAAAAGCCTTTTTAGCAATAACCTTTAATTTGTTAAGTATTCTCAACTAGTAATTTTTTTTTTTTTTTTTTTTGCAGTATGCAGGCCTCTCACTGTTGTGGCCTCTCCCGTTGCGGAGCACAGGCTCCAGACGCGCAGGCTCAGCCGCCATGGCTCACGGGCCCAGCCGCTCCGCGGCATGTGGGATCTTCCCGGACCGGGGCACGAACCCGTGTCCCCTGCATCGGCAGGCAGACTCTCAACCACTGCGCCACCAGGGAAGCCCTCAACTAGTAATTTTTTGAATAAGGTTCATCTCATTGATTATTAGTTACTGCCAGCTTCTGCTTTAAGTATTTCTAAGTACAACTCATAATCCTACATCTTTATTCTACATATGTTTAAAAGTATGTCATTTGGCAAAAGTGATGTGTTTGCTCAGCTGTGTGCTAAAGAAAGCTATGTAGAGTGCTCTCCCTGGAGGAAATGTTTGATGTGATCCCCAGCTGAAGGCACGTCCTCATTGATTCTAGGCACAGGTATCTAGTGTGAGAACTGCTGACTAAATGAGTGATCACTGGAGACTTTCCTTCCTTCCTTACATTTAGAATATTTGCACACGTCATTTCCCATATTTATTACATTCTAATCGTTTCCCCAGTATAGATATTCATGTTCATCAAGAGGCATTCCCCTGCTAAAAACTTTCCTACATTCATTACAGTTTTCGAGTTTCTCCCCAGAATGAGTTTTCTTACGCACATGAAGGTTAGATCTGTGCGAAGGCTCTTCCTCATTGGTCACATGTATAAAGTTTCCTCTCTCCCACATGAATTCTCTTATGTATATGAAGGTTAGCTGTATTGCTGAATTATTGCACATATTCATCATATTCATAGGGTTTCTCTAGAGTGTGAATTTGTTCGTGTTGATAAAGGGATGAATGATGACCAAAAGCCTTCCCAGTGTTGACATTCAAAGAAGTTTTTTTTTCTTCCTCCAGTGTGTTTGCTCTTGTGTAGTTCAAGAGATGATCTCTGTAGACTTTTCCACATCGAAAAATGTCATAGGGTTTCTCTCCTGTATGAAATCTCTGGTGTGTATTAAGTGTTAGCTGAATTCTTATTCATATTCATTGTATTTATAGGACTTTTTCTTCATTATGAATTATCACGTGTCAAGCCAATGTTGAGTTCCCATACTCAGTATATCGAAAGGGCTCCCCTCAAATGTTGATTCTCTATACTATCATGCCATTAAATATAATAGTTACTTCCTGCAAATAACCTGCATGAAAATTATATCTGAGTTTTTAAATCCATTTTCCCTGCCTGGACTCAGGCTTTAGTAAAATTATCTTCTTTCCTTCCATAGCTCCTCTTGATGCTCTAACTGGAAAATTACTCAGATTTGCAAAGCTGAAAACCCAACTGTGGGCAAAACTATTATATCAGCTTGAGCCATCCTCAATTCCATTGCCGACCACGTGAAAGACATGGTGATAACCGAAGGAAAATTAAAGAAAGAGTACAATCAACCCACAGAGACCAGGTGACTAATCTCATCTCTGTACAGCTTTGAGATGTCAAGCATGGGTGAAGTCCAAGCCACAACTTCAAGGCCCTGATTCTTGTGGTTGCACCATCAAGAACCCAGCAGCCATCCTGTCTTCCTCTGTATATACTCTCCTAGGAACAGGCAGAGCACTAAGCATGCAAAGCAGCCAGGACAAGATGGAAACAACTATAAGGCTGTGTTAGGAAGATGTTATCACCACCCTCTGGAGGTCAGGAAAAAAAATCTCATGTTAGTTCAGCATTCCCCTCATTGCTAGTGAGATTTGAGCTTGTATTCATATGAACTTGGGCCATTAGATTTCCTCTGAAGTAAAGGGCCAATTTTTCTAATGAGTTTTGCTGACTCTTTTTTCCTCATCATTTCCGAAGACTCTTAGAATATTATAGCTATTAACTCCATGTCATCTATGATGAATATTTCCCCTTTCAAATGTATCACTTATCTCTTGGCTTTGTTTGACAATATTGCCTTTAAGAGTTTAAAATTTTGGATGAGTAAATTGGTCCATCTTTTCTTTTATAATTTCTGATTTTCCATTTTGGTTAAGCCCCTCCTCCCACAAGCCCAGATGATAAATGTAGACATAAATTTTCATCAAATATCTTTGTCATTTTTAATATTTTATTATTTAATTCACGTAGAGTTATTTTTATATATGATATAATGAAAATGATGTTTTCCAACTTAATACTCTTTCAGATAGATGCTTTATGCCAGAACAATTTGTAAAGCACCCTGTCACTTCTAAATTAGAGTATCTTATGTGTCATGTTATTAAATTCTCATGCACACTAACATCTTTCCCTGGACCTTGTATTTTGTTCCACTGATCAACTGCTATATGTATACAATTTGTTCTGATTATAGAGGCTTCACGTTACATTCAGATAGTTGGGAAGTTAAATCCTTTCACATTCTTTTCCATACTTCCTTTAGGTCTGTATTTTTCCATATAAAATTTAGTATTGTATTATGCAAACCCCTCTAACAATGAAACTCTGATGGCAGTTCTACTTGAACCTCATTAAATTTATTTATTCATTTATAGGTATAGAAGACAGAATAAGAGAGACTTTCCTATACTGAGTCTTCTCATCCAAGAATACAGAATATCTATTTGCTCAGATCTTGTATCTTTAATAGCTATAATACAACTTTTACAGCTTTAACAGCTACAAAATGACAATGATATATCACCTCACACTTGTTACAATGACTATCATCAAAAAGATAAGAGATAACAAGTGTTGGGAAGGATGGGGAGGAAAGAGAACTCTTGTGCACTCTTGGTGGGAATGTAAATTGCTGGAGACACTACGTAAGACAGTATGGAGATTCCTCAAAAAATTAAAAATAACTACTTCATTTAGTTCTCTTCTAGTTTAATTTTTCTAGTTTAACTTTTACTATGAAATGTAGCATACAAACAAAAGAGTTTATAAAAACATTTACCTACAAAACATTGCGTAAAACAAAAATAAAGCAAACATTCATGTACTAACAAAGACAGAAAACATTACAAATACTCCAAAAGCCCACTAATGTAAGCCTCCCTGAAATCATAACTCTTCCTTTGGTAACCATTATCCTAAACATGGTGCTACCATTCCTCCCTTTTCTTAATACTACTTTTTAAAGCTACTTATTTGTGTATTTCTAAGGAATATGCTGTTTAATTTTTCCTGGCTTTTAAATTTAAATAAATGGAATTGTACTGAATGGCTTCTTCTGTGATTTGCTTCCCACACCGCCTCAATTTCATGTTTGTAAGAATCATAACACACTGCTACATGGAACTGTGGCTCCTTCGTTTTTACTGCTGAGTAATATTTTATGGAATAGATATGCTACAATTTATATACCTTTTCCTATCATTGATGATTACTCAGATTGCTCTCATTTTTGCTATTGTAAGCAATACAATGGCCCACAGCCAAATCCAGCTGTCTTTGTATGGGCCATAAGCTAAGGATGGTTTTTACATTTTTAAATGGATGAAAAGTGTAAGCTTCACTCTTACATTCTCTTTAACCTCAAATGAAAGTGTCTTTTATAGGAACAATTATTGGCCAGTGTTGTTTAGTGTAATAATTGGTATTCTTTATATATTTTTCATCCAAGCAATTTTATGCTTAATACTTACATAGTTTTCAACTCTCTTTCCCTAACATTTGCTGTGTTGAACAAGCTGTTCTTTGTTTCTTTTCCTCCTTGCTAATTGAGAATTATGAAGGAGATATGTTCTTTAAGTCCTTACATATAAGCAAATTTCTTTCTTTCATCAGGATAGGTAAATATTCTGGGATGGATAAAGGATTCTTGGATCATTATCCTTTTTCTTCTCAGTGGTGTGTGAAATCATACATACCTCCCCACTCCCAGTGTTACATATAAGAAGTCTGATGCTAGTCTAATAACTACCTTTTTGCAAGTATCTTTGCTTCTTTGTTTGCTTTGATTTTGGCCTGGTATTTTGTAAGATTTTCACTTTATGTTTGAAGATTAGAATTTTCTCAGGCTGTGCCTGAGTATGGGAATTTTTTTTAAAGTCCTTTCACTTGCAACAAATTGGCTAGGACCTTTAAATTATGAGGTTCAGATATATTTTGAGCTCAGGAAAATTTCTTCTATTTTGTCTAATATGTCTCTTGTCCTGTACTGTCTTTTCCCCTTCTATTACAACTTAATATATTGGGTCTCCTTCATGATTTTTCTTGGATTTTTTGCTCTGTTTGAAAATTTGAAAATTACTTTGGGACATTTCTTATGTTTGACCTTCCAGATAACCAATTTGAGTCTCAACAATAACCTTTTCAATTCCTCTACTGAAATTTTTAATCTTAAAATAAATATTTTTGTTGTTGTTAATTTGCTTAAGAAGGTCTTTATATATATATATTTATTTATTTATTTTATTTATTTACTTTCGGCTGTGTTGGGTCTTTGCTGCTGCACGCGGGCTTTTCTCTAGTTGCGGCGAGCAGGGGCCAGTCTTCGTTGTGGTGTGCGGGCTTCTCATGGCAGTGGCTTCTCTTGTTGCTGAGCACGGGCTCTAGGTGCGTGGGCTTCAGTAGTTGTGGCTTGCGGGCTCTAGAGAGCAGGTTCAGTAGTTGTGGCGCACGGTCTTAGCTGCTCCGCGGCATGTGGGATCTTCCCGGACCAGGGATCGAACCTGTGTCCCCTGCGTTGGTAGGCGGATTCGCAACCACTGCACCACCAAGAAAGCCCTAAGAATGTCTTTTTAAAGCAACACTTGAACATCTTTATTTGGTTTCTTTGGGTTTTTTTGTTATTCAAGTTGTCATCTGTTTGTTCTGCTTTTTTCCAAAGCTCTCTGAGATGTGTTATTTTTCTATTCATTAGGTCCTAGTTCAGTTCCCAGGTGATGATTTATGATGGTAAACACAGCAGGCTCTGGTCCCATAGGTCCCCAGATACTGTAGCAGGCAGTCTGCGATTCCAGGGAAAAATCAGGAGCAAGCCCC
Organism: Monodon monoceros; assembly: GCF_005190385.1. Lineage (NCBI taxonomy): Eukaryota > Metazoa > Chordata > Mammalia > Artiodactyla > Monodontidae > Monodon > Monodon monoceros. The sequence goes on from NW_021703776.1 coordinate 47,152,658, forward strand.
TCTGCTCCTGTCCTCCCTGCTTTCCTTTAGCTTTCTCCCCTCAGAAATGAAGAGGATTCCACTGCCTTCATTCCAAAAATCCACCATTTTCTAAAGGCCCAGCACTCCCCCTATCTACTACATTCAGAATCTAACCATGACCACTCTCCCTCCACCAAAAATCCCCAAAGCAACCACCTGCCCCAAGCTCTCACTTATGGCAGCTCTCTCTGGACTCCTCACCTGCACCAGCGCTTTGCAGGAGTACCAAGAAAACATCAGACCTCACTCACACCTCCCTACTCCTAGTCGCCAACTCAGCCAACTAAAGTAGATGGGTTTCAGTGGAGTGCGTAAGTGAGGAGTCTTTCAATCCACCATCTATACAGAATTCATATAAACTATTTTTGAAATTTAATAAATAAAACCCTCCATGAGAAATAAAGCTTTATCCAATCCTTCGGGGGGGAAAAAGGCTATACTTAGGGAAAATAAAGTCAGTCATTTCTACATTATTAACATAGCAATATAATATTATTAACATTGTAGAGCTCATATACCTTTCTCTAGTTCCACTGGGAAAAGTTCCAGCTTTTCTACACGCTTTTCAAGTTCATACTCGGCTGAAGCAGCCACAGGGTCAACTTCATCATTTCTCCTGTCATAGTCTTCATTGGAGTATGTGCTGAAGACCTGTAGTAAGATATCAACAAAAAGATGAAAATCTAGAAAAGACAGTTTTCTTGATTAAAAAAAAAATCTGCTACATATCCAAAACTACGTAAGTTAAAAATTTTGTACGAAGAATTTCTTCTAAACAACTGTTTTGTCATAAAATCAACTGAGATGTTAAGAAAAGGAAAACTGAATCAGAATAAAAATAACTTACTAATTTAAAAAATGTACCACTTTTAATAATTTGAGACAACATTAGCCACAGAATACATTATATGGTTAGCAACATTTATCACTTTTTATAGAATCAGAGTATACCATATTAGCTACAATAAAATTAAGGTAAAGCATCTTCAGCCTTTATTTACCGAAGCAAATACCCACACTGAACCCATTTCAAGCTATGACCTATACAAGCCCTGATGTTGCAGTGTGCTGGTTTTATTAGAATTATATTTCAAACATAGAATCATTGAAACTGACTTCTATTCTGTACTGGGCTGTGTTAAGCTCTCATTTGTCATCTCTCATTTTACTTCCATGTAGATATAAATTAAATCCTCACTGAACCTTTTAATGAAATGACTATCAAAATATTGCTCAAGAGCTGCAGAACAAACAGGATATTGGTAGCTCTTTATTTCTGACCTAAATCATTCAAAAGACTACTAAATGTGGTCTTCAGATGTAGCTGTACATCTTCTTTCTGCTGAAATATCTGTTTTATTTGAAAAGTAACTGGAAATAGGTATACAACCCCTCACTTAATACACTGAAGAATATTTTTTAAAAGAAATGTATAATTCATCAAGCCTAATTAATTTGCATGATAAAAACTGACATTTTCAATTAAATTCAACAATTATGAAGTATCTAGACTGTGCCTGACAAAACTTTGTCATGTCCTCCCAAATCTAGGAGTGAGTAGTTTTTAAAAATATATACTTTAAAAAGTGATAATAAAAACATCAATAGAAAGCAGGACAGAAGGTCAGAGATGAAAGAAATTAAGTCTATTGCCTATAAAGCTGGCCCTGCTAGTCCAGATGTGCTTTACATTCATATTATTGGAAAACTGGCAACTCTTACATGCTGTATATGGTAACCTATAAACCAGAAATATATACTGCGTACAAAGAAACAGATGTAGTGTGGTTCCTAATTCTACATACTTCTCAAAATCGTGTCACTTATAGGTTTTGTACCAGAATGCATAACTGTTTTTCTTCCTGACTTTCAACATGTTTTCATAGCCTTGTACCATTCACTTGGTCTCTACCACATTTCTCCAACACAATAAACATTTCTACATCAAAATGAACACTTCTAAACTATGGGGTTTGTACCTTTTAAATTAATCTTTTCATAAAATATGCTTCCTATGCCCCTTCCATAGAACCTTCCAATATTTTTCTTAAATTGTCAGGTTTATGACTTCCTCTTAGACAGCCTGTTTGATCTTTCACTTCCCTTATATGTTTTGGTAATCACTTATTTATTCATTCATCAAAAATATACAAAGAATCAACTCTATGCCAGACATTGTGCTAGACACTGAAGAAGGTACAGTTTCAAGTAGCTCACAGCTCAGTAGGGACATAGAAATCAAAATAAACTAAAATATATGTGATAACTGATGTAACAAAGGAATATACCAAGTAATTTTTTTATTGTCATGAATTTCATGGAGGGGAAAATATTTGAGTTGAATCTTAAATAAACAAAGATTCACATATTCAAATGTAGAAGAGGTGGAATGTATATTTCAAATATAAGACACTAGAAAAAATCTATATCTGTATCTTTTGGAAAACATCGACAGTTGAGTGGACCACAGTGCAGCATGCCTAGGGGAACAAACTTTAACAACATACAAAAAAAGTTACTTGGATCTGGAACGTACATGTCCTGGAAACTATCGGCAGAGATGACCGGAAATTATTCCATTGATGTTTGCCACTTGTCTACTTCTGCTAATAGGTTCAAGTATATGATTGCTAAACAAGGATTCAAACGATATTCATACGGGAACATAACTCAATTTTGCTACCAACTTAATGTATGAATTAAAAAATGTGTGTATACATACACATGTATATATGTGTATATGTGTTTGTGTGTATACACACACATCTGCTATCAAATGTCCTTCCCCAATCAGTCTGGTTTATAAAGTCCATTTGGGGATAACCAGAAATTAAATAAAACAAACAGAAAACTAACTATATGACTACATATTGGAAAACAGTACTTTAAATAATGTTTGAGGCATGTAGCAATCAGATGACCATATCACCATTTAATTCTGTAGAGAAGAAATAATGTAATATACTTTTCATCTTCAGCTTGTTCATAGTCTGGTAAATTATGTGGGCACATAGGTAAAACCTATAAATACATGAAACAGAAAAGCCAAAATTCATTATTTGCAAATTAAGCTTTTGTTTACCTGGAGAATCCAAGAGGTTAAACAGAAAAACTGTTAGAATGAACAAGAGTTCAGTGAAAACAGAATTTCAAAACTACCAAAAAAGCCCATAATAGCTTTAGAAAATATAACAGAAAAGATCAGAAATTATAAAATACTCAAGAATTGCTGATTATAAATGTGCAAGGATATCCTTTATCTATAAAACTTAACTGAAAAATTCAAAAAGCCTTGAATAATTGTAATGCCATACTATGTTATTGGATTAAAATCCTTAATATTGTAAAAACCTCTATGATCCTAAATTACTGTAAGTGTCTCTTTGCCCCAATTTAATTTATGAATTCAGGGCAATCAAAATTAAAATCCCACTAACATTTTTCATGGAAACTAACAAGCTGCTAGCAAACAAGGAATAAGGATGGAAATAGACCCTATCAGATACCAAAACATACAATAAAACTTCGTTTATTAAGGCAGTGCAGTTTGCCCCAAGACAGATCTATTTTTGTACTCTATTCTGTTTCACTCCTCTACTTTTCTATTCAAATTAGCTTGGGTGGTCTATTCAATAAATAGTAGGGAAAGAACGAGATATCCATATGAAAAAAGATTCCTATTTCATATGATTAACAAAAAGTAAAACTTAACATTGGTTAAGAACAAAAATTATAAACTATTAAACTGCTAAAAGAAAATTTGGGACAATGTTTAACAGGCTAGAGAGGACATTCCCAAAAAGCCGTAGATCCTAGAAATCCTAAAGAAAATGAGTAAACTATTTGATTAAAAATTAATGCTAAAAACTTCTAGGTAACAAAATATACCATAATGAAATTACAAAACAAGTCAAATATTAGGAGAATATATTGCCAAATATCAAAATGAAACATGAATATTCATGATATAAAAAGGGTTTTATCAACTTAAACAACTACATCTGTAAGTAGGGGAAAGGAAACTGAGAATTCAACAAAGACATATCAATAAATGATGTAAAGATGCTCAACTTCATTAAAAATTAAGCAAATTCAAGAAGTAAATACTATATATTCACCCATAGGATGATTTTTTTTAAAAAAAAGATTGCAACATCCAGTGTTTGTGAGGATATAGGAAAAAGAATACACTTGGAAAAGCAGGAAAAAGGTCGCAATTTGAGAATAGCTATCAAGATTTTAAATGTAAATGCCCTTGATCCAATAACGCTATACCTAAGTATTTATAGAGATACTTGCAGGCGTGCACAGATACCTGTGCAAGGAAGTTCATTACAGAACTATTTATAATAGCCTAAGATGGAAAATTACCTAAATGTCCAATGATAGAGAAAATGTCTTACTAAATTATAATATATACAAATATGTAATTTCATGCAATGATTTAAAAGATCTATCTCCGCTGACATGAAAGTCTCTGAAATACATATATTATTTAACCAAAAAAGCACATGGCAGATATACCTATATCTACTGATACATCCTTTTGTATCTATTTATATATTTCTATATATATATATAGGTATAAATATGTTCTCAATTGGTATGATCCTAACTTTAAATTATATACCTCCTAAATTCTCTAGCTATGTAGCTCTTGCCAAATTGTAAAACCACTCTAACCCTCAGTTTCATTATTCACAAAATGGCTATTATAATAATAATACCTACCACATAAAGTTGCTGTAAGAATGAAATGAGATAGTCCAAATAATTATGCTGGGTTCAATGTCAGGGGAGGGAAAGCTGTCCCAGGGTAATATGAGAGATAACAATATTGCCCCAGATACCTACACTCACCTCATATTCTCATTTATAAATAAGTTTTGAATATTTCATCCACTATGATGCTTAACGCCCTTGGAACAAAAATCTGCAAGACTAATTTAGTGTTATAATGTAGACTGGCCTGCCAAATTCCCTACCCGTGTCCAGAGCAATACAGTATCGTTACACAATGGCTCATCTGCCGCCAGGCTTTGTTTTGCCTTCATCAGGTAGAACCTCAGAGATGAAAGGAAAACTGACCTAGGTAAAGGCTTCCCCTTTCATCAATATGGTCATGACTCTTTCAGTATTCTTATAATAGTTCTATCATTTTTATTTATATTACCATAACTGCTCTACAAATATATATGAATAGTTAATTACACAAATAATAATCAGAGCTCCATCATGATACCACTGCAATGCAAAAATGCAAAAAACTAAAGGCCAATGGCATCCTGGGTCCTAATATTCAACGCCATTCAAGATATAAACATATATATTTAGTTCAGTCACCTTCACATTGTTCCTGCTTTATTTCACTGAGAAAAGCAAACAAAAGGATGTTTAAGTTTAAGACTTCTTGTTTCAGAGCCAACGAGTGATATTCTATTCCTTGATCAAAGGAAACAAGACCATATCCCTTGCTTTGCAGCAGAGGCAGGCTTTTAGGGATAACAAGTTTACAAATACAGTTAGCAATGACATTTCTGACCCAGCAACCCAAGGCTATGGAAAACAAATAAAGTTAAAATTAGCTTATAAGATTTCAACTAGAATCATTCTTTTTCACATTTCTGGTAGTTTGAGCTCCAACACTTTTTCAAAACAACAGCAACATTTTTTTCAACAATAAGGAAAAAAAACCCTTATTTCCTTTACTTCCTTATGACACATTTTCTTTAGTCAATGCAGGTCAAAATGAATTCAGGATCAGTCCATATCTTAAAGTTTTAAAAACAAATCTGGCAATAAACCATCCTCAGAAAGGAGGATCCTGACAGCCTTAAAACTTCAGTTTCCTTTTTGTCCCTCACTGATTTATGATATAAGAATTATAGTTTCTTGACTGCCTACTGTGTGCCAGGGAGTATGCTAGCTTCTTGTTCTAAATTGACATAAGCCAAACTGAAGTGCACAATTATCAGGCATTTGGGGGTAAGCGTTGGCAATCTCCAAAGATTCTAAATAAGTGAGAGCTTTCTGCTGCATATGAACACATTGATCAGCAGGAGGATGGAAGAAAAAGACACACAGCTCTATCTTGCAAGCTCAGTAAAGTCTCAGATTTCTGTCCTTTAGTTACTCTGACAAGTAACCTGCATGGAGGTATACTTAAAGCAACTGTGACAATATTCTACAGTAGGATGTGTCTAATTTTCTAACTGGATCCCTCAATGGAATCCTACATTTCAGAAAACAGGACCAAATGAGAACGAGCGTTAGGTGTTACTCTAAAAGCTTAGCTTGCTTGACTCAAAGTCCATCTACATAAAATATTTCTAAAACCAATCCACATATGTTCAACATTATGCATTTCACCAATTATTTGTAACATCCCCAACACTAGTAAACCTTCCTATTTAAAGTATGCATCGCTGGAATGTAGACTTCTAATTAGGGACTTTCAAATACTAATCCTAGAGTGAAGATTCATGATTGTTATACCTAGAATGCTAACTAAAGGCTCCTAAAACAAAGTTATTACCATAAATATGGTGATATGTGTGCTGAAATAACTGGAAGTAAATTACAGACAATATAAAACATTACACAAGTAATCTTTAACTCTTGTACCAACTGATCCAGTAAGTAAGGCAGAAAAGAGGAAAGATTTGAAGCTCAGAGAACAATATACATGGTATATATGAGGATAACTACTAAAGACAAAGTCTATAAGGACAAAAGGTATATTTCACTAATTGTAAGCCTAGTGTTTTCATGAATAACTAAAGAACAGGAAGTGAAAAAATAAATATACATAATGGGAGGTAGACAGCAAGGCTAGTCAAAAGGAAACACAGGATTGAGGGGAAGATGGCGGAGGAGTAAGACGCGGAGATCACCTTCCTCCCCACAGATAAACCAGAAATACATCTACACGAGGAACAACTCCTACAGAACACCTACTGAACGCTGGCAGAAGACCTCACACACCCCAAAAGGCAAGAAGCCCCCCATGTACCTGGGTACGGCAAAAAAAAATGAATAAACAGAGACGAAAGGATACGGACGGGACCTGCACCAGTGGGAGGGAGCTGTGAAGCAGGAAAGTTTTCCACACACTAGGAAGCTCCTTTGCGGGCGGAGACTGCGGGCGGCTGAGGGGGAAAGCTTCGGGGCCGCAGAGGAGAGCGTACCCACAGGCGTGCGGAGGGCAAAGCGGAGAGATTCCCGCACAGACGATCGTTGCTGACCGGCACTCACCAGACTGAGAGGCTTGTCCGCTCACCCGCCGGGGCGGGCGGGGCTGGGAGCTGAGGCTTGGGCTTCGGTCGGAGCGCAGGGAGAGGACTGGCGGCGTGAGCACAGCCTGCAGGGGGTTAGTGCGCCACGGCTAGACGGGACGAAGTCCGGGGAAAAGTCTGGACCTGCCGAAGAGGCAAGAGACTTTTTCTTCCCTCTTTGTTTCCTGGTGCGCGAGGAGAGGGGATTAAGACCGCTGCTTAAAGGAGCTCCAGAGACGGGCGCGACCCGCGGCTAAAAGCGCGGACCCCAGACACGGGCGTGAGACGCTAAGGCCGCTGCTGCCGCCACCAAGAAACCTGTGTGCGAGCACAAGTCACTCTCCACACCTCCCTTCCGGGGAGCCTGTGCAGCCCTCCACTGCCAGGGTCCCGGGATCCAGGGACAACTTCCCCGGGAGAACGCACAGCGCGCCTCAGGCTGGTGCAACGTCACGCCGGCCTCTGCCGACGCAGGCCCGCCCCGCACTCCGTGCCCCTCCCTCCCCCCGGCCTGAGTGAGCCAAAGCCTCCTAATCAGCTGCTCCTTTAACCCCGTCCTGTCTGAGTGAAGAACAGGCGCCCTCTGGCGACCTACACGCTGAGGCGGGGCCAGATCCACAGCTGAGCCCCGGGGAGCTGTGCGAACAAAGAGAAAGGGAAATCTCTCCCAGCAGCCTCAGGAGCAGCGGATTAAAGCTCCACAATCAACTTGATATACCCTACATCTGTGCAATACATGAATAGACAACGAATCATCCCAAATCGAGGAGATGGCTTTGAGAGCAAGATTTATGATTTTTTTCCCCTTTTCCTCTTTTTGTGAGTGTGTATGTGTATGCTTCTGTGTGAGATTTTGTCTCTATAGCTTTCCTTCCACCATTTGTCCTAGGGTTCTATCTGTCCGTTTTTTAAAATTTTTTTCTTAGTAATTATTTATTATTTTTAAAATTTTATTATATTTTATTTAACTTTATCTTCTTTTTTTCCTTCCTTTCCTCCTTCCTTCCTTCATTCCTCCCTCCCTCCCTCCTTTCTTTCTTTCTACTTCTACTAATTCTTTCTTTCTAATTTTTCTCCCTTTTATTCTGAGCCTTGTGGATGAAAGGCTCTTGGTGCTGCAGCCAGGAGTCAGTGCTGTGCCTCTGAGGTGGGAGAGCCAACTTCAGGACACTGGTCCACAAGAGACCTCCCAGCGCCACATAATATCAAATGATGAAAATCTCCCAGAGATCTCCATCTCAACACCAGCATCCAGCTTCACTCAACGACCAGCAAGCTACAGTGCTGGACACCCTATGCCAAACAACTAGCAAGACAGGAACACAACCCCACCCATTAGCAGAGAGGCTGCCTAAAATCATAATAAGTCCACAGACAACCCCAAAACACACCACCAGACGTGGACCTGCCCACCAGAAAGACAAGATCCAGCCTCATCCACCAGAACACAGGCACTAGTCCCCTCCACCAGGAAGCCTTCACAACCCACTGAACCAACCTTAGCCACTGGGGTCAGACACCAAGAACAGCGGGAACTACGAACCTACAGCCTGCAAAGAGGAGACCCCAAACACAGTAAGATAAGCAAAATGAGAAGACAGAAAAACACACAGCAGTTGAAGGAGCAAGATAAAAACCCACCAGACCTAACAAATGAAGAGGCAATAGGCAGTCTACCTGAAAAAGAATTCAGAATAATGATAGTAAAGATGATCCAAAATCTTGGAAATAGAATAGACAAAATGCAAGAAACATTCAACAAGGACCTAGAAGAACTAAAGATGAAACAGGCAACGATGAACAACACAATAAATGAAATTAAAAATACTCTAGAAGGGATCAATAGCAGAGTAACTGAGGCAGAAGAACGGATAAGTGACCTGAAAGATAAGATAGTGGAAATAACTACTGCAGAGCAGAATAAAGAAAAAAGAATGAAAGGAACTGAGGACAGTCTCAGAGACCTCTGGGACAACATTAAACGCACCAACATTCGAATTGTAGGAGTTCCAGAAGAAGAAGAGAAAAAGAAAGGGACTGAGAAGATATTTGAAGAGATTATAGTTGAAAACTTCCCTAATATGGGAAAGGAAATAGTTAATCAAGTCCAGGAAGCACAGAGAGTCCCATACTGGATAAACCCAAGGAGAAATACGGGAAGATACATATTAATCCAACTGTCAAAAATTAAATACAAAGAAAAGATACTAAAAGCAGCAAGGGAAAAACAAGAAATAACACACAAGGGAATCCCCATAAGGTTAACAGCTGATCTTTCAGCAGAAACTCTGCAAGCCAGAAGGGACTGGCAGGACATATTTAAAGTGATGAAGGCGAAAAACCTGCAACCAAGATTACTCTACCCAGCAATGATGTCATTCAGATTCGATGGAGAAATTAAAACCTTTACAGACAAGCAAATGCTGAGAGAGTTCAGCACCACCAAACCAGCTTTACAACAAATGCTAAAGGAACTTCTCTAGGCAAGAAACACAAGAGAAGGAAAAGACCTACAATAATGAACCCAAAACAATTAAGAAAATGGGAATAGGAACATACATATCAATAATTACCTTAAATGTAAATGGACTAAATGCTCCCACCAAAAGACACAGACTGGCTGAATGGATACGAAAACAAGACCCATATATATGCTGTCTACAAGAGACCCACTTCAGACCTAGAGACACATACAGTTGAAAGTGAGGGGGTGGAAAAGGATATTCCATGCAAATGGAAACCAAAAGAAAGCTGGAGTAGCAATTCTCATATCAGACAAAATAGACTTTAAAATAAAGACTATTAGAAGAGACAAAGAAGGAGCCTACATAATGATCAAGGGATCGATCCAAGAAGATATAACAATTGTAAATATTTATGCACCCAACATAGGAGCACCTCAATACATAAGGCAAATACTAACAGCCATAAAAGGGGAAATCAACAGTAACACATTCATAGTAGGGGACTTCAACACCCGACTTTCACCAAGGGACAGATCATCCAAAATGAAAATAAATAAGGAAACACAAGCTTTAAATGATACATTAAACAAGATGGACTTAATTGATATTTATAGGACATTCCATCCAAAAACAACAGAATACATTTTTCTCAAGTGCTCATGGAACATTCTCCAGGATAGATCATATCTTGGGTCACAAATCAAGCCTTGCTAAATTTACGAAAATTGAAATCGTATCAAGTATCTTTTCCGACCACAATGCTATGAGACTAGATATCAATAACAGGCAAAGATCTGTAAAAAATACAAACACATGGAGCCTAAAAAATACACGATTTAATAACGAAGTGATCACTGAAGAAATCAAAGAGGAAATCAAAAAATACCTAGAGACAAATGACAATGGAGACACGATGACCCAAAACCTATGCGATGCAGCAAAAGCAGTTCTAACAGGGGAGTTTATAGCAATACAATCCTACCTTAAGAAACAGGAAACATCTCAAATAAACAACCTAACCTTGCACCTAAAGCAATTACAGAAAGAAGAACAGAAAAACCCCAACGTTAGCAGAAGGAAAGAAATCATAAAGATCAGATCAGAAATAAATGAAAAAGAAATGAAGGAAACGATAGCAAAGATCAATAAAACTAAAAGCTGGTTCTTTGAGAAGATAAACAAAATTGATAAACCACTAGCCAGCCTCATCAAGAAACAAAGGGAGAAGACTCAAATCAATAGAATTAGAAATGAAAAAGGAGAAGTAACAACTGACACTGCAGAAATACAAAAGATTATGAGAGATTACTACCAGCAACTCTATGCCAATAAAATGGACAACCTGGAAGAAATGGACAAATTCTTAGAAATGCACAACCTGCCAAGGCTGAATCAGGAAGAAATAGAAAATATGAACAGATTAATCTTAAGCACTGAAATTGAAACTGTGATTAAAAATCTTCCAAGAAACAAAAGCCCAGGACCAGATGGCTTCACAGGCAAATTCTATCAAACACTTAGAGAAGAGCTAATACCTATCCTTCTCCAACTCTTGCAAAATACAGCAGAGGGAGGAACACTCGCAAACTCATTTTACGAGGCCACCATCACCTTGATACCAACACCAGACAAGGATGTCACAAAGAAAGAAAACTACAGGCCAATATCACTGATGAACATAGATGCAAATATCCTCAACAAAATACTAGCAAACAGAATCCAGCAGAACATTAAAAGAATCATACACCATGATCAAGTGGGGTTTATTTCAGGAATGCAAGGATTCTTCAATATATGCAAATCAATCAATGTGATAAACCATATTAACAAATTGAAGGAGAAAAACCATATGATCATCTCAATAGATGCAGAGAAAGCTTTCGACAAAATTCAACACCCATTTATCATAAAAACCCTTCAGAAAGTAGGCATAGAAGGAACTTTCCTCAACATAATAAAGGCCATATATGACAAACCCACAGCCAACATCATCCTCAATGGTGAAAAACTGAAATCATTTCCACTAAGATCAGGAACAAGACAAGGTTGTCCACTCTCCCCACTTTTATTCAACATAGTTTTGGAAGTTTTAGCCATAGCAATCAGAGAAGAAAAGGAAATAAAAGGAATCCAAATCGGAAAAGAAGAAAAAAAGGTGTCACTGTTTGCAGATGACATGATACTATACATAGGGAATCCTAAAGATGCTACCAGAAAACTACTAGAGTTATTCAATGAATTTGGTAAAGTAGCAGGATACAAAATTAATGCATAGAAATCTCTGGCATTCCTATACCCTAAGGATGAAAAATCTGAAAGTGAAATAAAGAAAACATTCCCATTTAGCATTGCAATAAAAAGAATAAAATATCTAGGAATAAACCTACCTAAGGAGACAACAGACCTGTATGCAGAAAATTATAAGACAGTGATGAAAGAAATTAAAGATGATACAAATAGATGGAGAGATATACCATGTTCTTGGACTGGAAGATCCAACATTATGAAAATGACTCTACTACCCAAAGCAATCTACAGATTCAATGCAATCCCTATCAAACTACCACTGGCATTTTTCACAGAACTAGAACAAAAAATTCCACAATTTGTATGGAAACACAAAAGACCCCAAATAGCCAAAGCAATCTTGAGAATGAAAAACGGAGCTGGAGGAATCAGGCTCCCTGACTTCAGACTCTACTATAAAGCTACAGTAATCAAGACAGTAATGGTATTGGCACAAAAACAGAAAGATAGATCAATGGAACAGGATAGAAAGCCCAGAGATAAACCCACACACATATGGTCACCTTATCTTTGATAAAGGAGGCAGGAATGTACAGTGGAGAAAGGACAGCCTCTTCAATAAGTGGTGCTGGGAAAACTGGACAGGTACATGTAAAAGTATGAGATTAGATCACTCCCTAACACCATACACAAAAATAAGCTCAAAATGGATTAAAGACCTAAATGTAAGGCCAGAAACTATCAAACACTTAGAGGAAAACATAGGCAGAACACTCTATGACATAAATCACAGCAAGATCCTTTTTGACCCACCTCCTAGAGAAAGGGAAAGAAAAACAAAAATAAACAAATGGGACCTAATGAAACTTCAAAGCTTTTGCACAGCAAAGGAAACCATAAACAAGACCAAAAGACAGCCCTCAGAATGGGAGAAAATATTTGCAAATGAAGCAACTGACAAAGGATTAATCTACAAAATTTATAAGCAGCTCATGCAGCTCAATAACAAAAAAACAAACAACCCAATCCAAAAATGGGCAGAAGACCTAAATAGACATTTCTCCAAAGAAGATATACAGACTGCCAACAAACACATGAAAGAATTCTCAACATCATTAATCATTAGAGAAATGCAAATCAAAACTACAATGAGATATCATCTCATACCAGTCAGAATGGCCATCATCAAAAAATCTAGAAACAATAAATGCTGGAGAGGGTGTGGAGAAAAGGGAACACTCTTGCACTGCTAGTGAGAATATGAATTGGTACAGCCACTGTGGAGAACAGTATGGAGGTTCCTTAAAAGACTACAAATAGACCTACCATATGACCCAGCAATCCCACTACTGGGCATATACCCTGAGAAAACCATAATTCAAAAAGAGTCATGTACCAAAATGTTCATTGCAGCTCTATTTACAATAGCCAGGAGATGGAAACAACCTAAGTGTCCATCATCGGATGAATGGATAAAGAAGATGTGGCACATGTATACAATGGAATATTACTCAGCCATAAAAGGAAACGAAATTGAGCTATTTGTAATGAGGTGGATAGACCTAGAGTCTGTCATACAGAGTGAAGTAAGTCAGAAAGAGAAAGACAAATACCGTATGCTAACACATATAAATGGAATTTAAGAAAAAAAAATGTCATGAAGAACCTAGGGGTAAGACAGGAATAAAGACACAGACCTACTACAGAATGGACTTGAGGATATGGGGAGGGGGAAGGGTAAGCTGTGACAAAGCGAGAGAGAGGCATGGACATATATACATTACCAAACGTAAAATAGATAGCTAGTGGGAAGCAGCCGCATAGCACAGGGAGATCAGCTCGGTGCTTTGTGACCGTCTGGAGGGGTGGGATAGGGAGGTTGGGAGGGAGGGAGACACAAAAGGGAAGAGATATGGGAACATATGTGTATGTATAACTGATTCACTTTGTTATGAAGCAGAAACTAACACACCATTGTAAAGCAATTATACTCCAATAAAGATGTAAAAAAAAAAAAAAGGCAACACAAAGTGGCCTTTATTTGTCAGTGTTCTCCAGAGAAACACAACCAACAGGATGTGTGTGTATAAAATATTTAATACATACTATATTTGTATTTATATTAAACGATTCATTTTAAGGAATTGGCTCACGTGATCATAGAGGCTGACAAGTCCAAAATCTACAGAGTAGCAGGCTGGAGACCCAGGGAACAGTTGCTGTTGGAGTTCAAGTCCAAAGGATTCTCTCTGCTTCAGGGGAGGTCAGTCTTTTACTATTAAGGCCTTCAACTGGTTGGATGAGTCCCACCCACATTACAGAGGGCAATTTGCTTTATACTCAAAGTCTACCAATTTCAATGTTAAACTCACTCAAAAACACCCTCACAAAAACATCTAAAATACTGTGTGACCAAATATCTGGCCACCATTGCCTAGCCAAGTTGACATACAAAATTAACCATCACAAAGGCCTTAAAATAGAATATTCTCTGGCTCCAAAAACTAGTCTTTTGACATCTGATGAAGATAATCATATCTAGATAGTGTCTCTCTTACATCATTGGAGTGTTGTAAATTTTTTTATCCCCAGATATTCATAGAATGTACACAAAACCCATGATAAAATCCAACATACATTTTTGTATTATCAATGGCACCAATCACTTCATACTTGTAGATTATCAACAACCAAATATGAAGGATGCAAACTCTTCAAATTTAGAATAGCTGTGGTTGACTCTGTAGAAAGATAAATGCAAGGAAACTTTTTATGAAAGAACATTTTAAAATAAGTGGCGTTTTATCAAGGTAACATATACAGAAATTATCAATGAAATAAAAAGATGAGAAGGTTCTATATCTCTTCATTTTGACAAAATAGAATTCAATTATAATTAGCACATTTACCCGCAAATATATATAGTTTAAGTACTTGAAAAATCTTAAAATTAAGTTTAATATCTCCTTACAAAATCAGTTTATGTCTTTAACGTAATCAGGAAGAAATTCCGTCATAAATAGATATAAACTTAGCTCATTCGAAACTTGGACAAATTGTCCAAATTAGTGAGTTTTTCCACTAGACAGTTTAACCGAAAACTGGGCAATTCCACTGATGTTCATGTTTTTCACTGTAGTTTTCAAATTATAATAAACAAACATATCCATGAGAAACTAGCAATGTTCTCTTTCAGCTCAGCCAAACTTTTAGTTTAAACCAGAGACATATGCTTTACAAAACTGACAGCTGGTGGCCAGTATGAAATAAATTGGTGGCCTTGGTCCTGTTCCCACTGGACAGGTGTCTCCATCACAGAAAAAAATGAACTAATTGGCACCTTTTTTGGGGGGACAGGGCAATCTCCTTAGAGGAATACCTGACTTCCCATTCACAGAAGTTAATACTCTTGTACATATACAACAGGATGAGTTATGAAGTCAGGGTCTGTTCTAGCATTTGTTTTAGCAGTTGGTATTCACTTCTTTTACAACCAGAGCCAGCACTGTGTTTCTAAAAGCCCATGGAGGGAGATTATTCTGAACTGTCAAAATAGGAAAACAGATGGGGGAGTACTATAGCATGTGTGGTTAAAGGGAAGAAAGGGGGCCAATGACCAAACCAAAGAGGCTGAGAAGGGAAAGACTTCCCTAGGGTATAGAAGTTGCTCAGGTATAGAAGTTTACACTCCCCCATGCAAAGCTCCCAAGGGTGACTGCGCCTCTGATGGGAGGGCTAAGGGGTATCATGAGGACTAAACTGTAAACTCTGAGGTTTTAGGAACCTTGGGTTTTAGGAACCCCAGGCCCAAAATTTTGCCTGGAAACAGAGTAAAAGAGCCTTGAAGGGAACTTGACCATCTGTTCAAGAATATCATCAGAAGTAACAGTGCAGGTTAAAAGGAGAAGGACTCCTAACATAAGGAATTCTGTAAAACTCTCAAAAATTGTGCACTTACCCAGGGTAATGGGAGAAAATGTGAAAACATGGATGGGACTAAATACCAGCAAACAAGTGGGTAAGGATCTCAAGAAGGTTAACTTTAGTACAGCAGAAGAAAGGAATGTGATGTAATGCATCCTAGTGGTAGGTGAACTAAAATTGATTCCTATCTTTAGATAATAAAATGGGCTGAAGACCAGGCTCCTTACACCTCCTGTGATGGCCTTTTGATATGCCAACTTGACTAGGCTACAGCCCCCAGTTATTTAATCAAACACTAATCTAGGTGTCACTGTAAGGTATTTTGTAGATGTGATTAAAGTCCAAAATCAGTTGACTTTAAGTAAGGGAGATTACCCTAGAAAATCTGGGTGAGCCTCATTCAATCAGTTGAAGGGCCTTAAGAGCAGAGTTGAGGCTTCCCAGAGGAAGTAGAAATTCTGCCTTTGGACAGCAGCTTCAGTCTGTTGCAGAGTTCTACCCTCCCTCTCATCTTGATGGCCTGCCCTACAGATTTCAGCCTTACATACCCAGCCCCTACATTTGTGTAAGCCAACTGCTTGCAATAAATCTCTTAATATGTATCTTCTACTGGTTCATATTCTCTGGTTGAACTCTGACGGATACACCAACACTCCAAGTATAGGACAAAGAACAGTTATTTGGAGCAGTGGTTTCCAAGTTGCTGACTGTGACCTATAAGGGTTGTAAAATCGATCTAGTAGGTCATGAACAGCATTGAGAAAAGTTAAATAGAGAAGAATAGAAAACATCAGTGTTCATTACAATTAGTAAGAGTATGTATTAAAACTTAAAACTTTCAGTTTGATTTAAACACACACATACACACATGCATGTGCCATGTCTTGATGTAAAATGGTTATGATGTAGACGCTAAAAAAAAGTATGCTTAAGCAATAATTTTTTAAAAACTCTAACCCACAGAGAATTCCCATTTAATTTACATTCTATTCTAAAAGTCAAAACAGGCAATACAAGCTTCTCAAACTACTGAGCCTATGAATGATGACAGTAGGTACAGAAAAAATTACTCTTCACATTTCTTCTCCTTCCTGAGCCATTGATTCTTACTTCAATTTTTTATTGAGCGCCAGCTCAGTGGTTGGCACTGTGGTCAGTACTGGGAGCACCTAATCATCTCAGACCTATGACTGTAACCAGAATAAGAGCTGTAAAAGAGAGGAGGACAGTGCTATGGGAGCACACGGTGGAGGCATCTAAGCCTGCCCGAGAGAGAGGGAAGGAGAGGTGTAAGCAAGAAAGGATGAGAGATCTTAAAAGCACTGACTTCAGGGCTTCCCAGGTGGCGCAGGGGTTGAGAGTCCGCCTGCCGATGCAGGGGGCACGGGTTCGGGCCCCGGTTCGGGAAGATCCCACATGCCGCGGAGCGGCTGGGCCCGTGAGCCACGGCCTCTGAGCCTGCGCGTCCGGAGCCTGTGCTCCGCAACGGGAGAGGCCACAACAGTGAGAGGCCCGTGTACCGCAAAAAAAAAAGTACAGACTTCAGCCAGCTATGGTTACCATCAGCAAATAATAATAAGTGGGGAAGGGAAGGGATGTGGAAGGCATTCTGGGAGAACGAATAATATGTGCAAGGTAGGAATGAGAGAGAAGAACAGAATTACGGACCAAGAAATCTGGCCAAAGCTGGAGTGGTGAATGAACGGTAAGAGATGGGAAAAAGTATGTAGGGAGAGCTTTGTGACACATGGTTTGTTGTGTGAATAAAATTCATATGCTCTAACCTTGAAAGATAATGGGAGTTTATGAAGAGGGTTAGGGGGGACAAGAGTTGGAAAGGGAGATGAGCTAGAATCTCTAGGAATCCTATATCTTCACCCCTTTGGGGGGAATAAGTGGGAGCCTAAGTCCTCAAGGTACTAAAAGACTTTCCCCAAAGTGCCCCTGGTGGCGCGGCCAGTCGTTCACATGACAACAAAAGGCAGTCAGGGACATGGGCACGCTGCCCTTGCACAGGGACTGGGAAGCAAAAAGAGCAGAGGCATCATCAGTCTCAGAAGGACCATGAGTAAACCCAGGTACTGGGGGCTGAAGCTCCTCTCCAAGGTCAGCTAAAACAATAGAGGCACATGAGTGACAACAGCAACAAAAGACTATCTTTAATGCATTGTTAGGGTGAAATTATGTAGAAATCATGCAAGATAAAGGCCTATCTAACATCCTGCACTTCAGGAGTGTGCTGGTCTCTAGAAGATAGCATCTATACTTGAGGTTTAACACCTTTTACCAGAATCTATACTTGAAGTTTCACATTATTTTACCAGAGGTCAAATATTAAAAGCAAAGGCTGCACAATTTTCCAAAATCTCCGACAGGTTCAAATGCTGATAGAGCTAAAAAATAAAAACAAAAACAAACCAGTCAAACTGTTTTAGCAAGCATTTCTACCACCAGCTGAGACCTACAGAGCAAACTGAAAATTTTAATTTTTGTAAAGGTCATGAGTAAAATACGCTTAAGTTTTAAATTCTGCAAGCTGAGGCCAGACATCACATGGTGGAAAAAACTGAAAAACAAGGCCGAAGCACAAATAACCAATTGTTAGGGAATGCATATATACATGAGGACACTGATGCTATGTACAAGGCTGAACTTGTAACCTAAGCCTAGATGCGACAGGAACTGTACTACATTCGGCACAGCTGTGATCCAGTGTTAAAACTAATTACGTTACCCTACAAAGCAGGAAAGACTGCTTTCTTATAAACAAGCTGTCCCTTCCATTTAGACTTCTCCAAGAACTATAGTCAAATGTAATTGACCGATTCGGGATCATCATTGAAAATGTCAACATAATGCTAAATCTACAAATGGTATCTGTCTCCTTCTTCCCTTATTTATTGGCAAAACCTAAAGGGCAGCCGTGCTTTACGGGAAACAAGACAATGGGCAATCTTTGTCAAAACATGCGGAGACAGTGCTGTCACATTAATTCTTGGTGTGTTTGAGGTGAAGAATGCCATCACTTCCATTACCATAGGATTAATGGTCAAAGCTGCGGATCACTGACCCTTGAATCACAGTAACTTTGACCTCATATATCTTGTAATAGAAATGATGACTTTGTAAATACTGTGTTAACCACTGTGCTTCTTAAATCAATTGTTTCCACAACCTCAGAAACTGTCCATACAAAAAAAGATGCCAACAAAGCTAAGTGGTAATTTGTTAAAAATAGGTGACTGCTCTGCAAACAGAGAAGAGGGTGCAACAACCACTGCTACCTGGGCCCCTGATTTATGCATAGTCCACACTTCAGGGCCAGTTCAATGCCTTCATGACACCTCAAACTTAAAGGGGCCCAAGGCAAAACTGTAGTGTCTCCCATCCTCTACAACAAACTTGGGAGGCAGGGTTGGGGTGGGGAACAGAAGGAGAGAGAGTGATCTATGAGTGATTTTACATTTCTTCTGCACACCTTTTCTGTGCCTTCCAATTCTGTATAATGACCAAGTATTACTTTCTTGGGGGTGGAGTGGGAAAGACATTCTAAAAAGCCTCCTAAGGTCCTCCTCTCCCACAGGAATAAAGTTGACATGTTTAGAAGGACATCAGAATTCTCCAAGATCTGACTCCAGCCTACCTTGCCAGCCTTTACCTAGCACTACTTCCTTTCACTCACCCTATGGTGCAAAACTTGTTACTACTTTGTTATATGTCTGCAAAACTTCTTTCACCTCTCTTGGGGTCTCTCCTACAGAATTTACCCCATGCTATATATTGTATTTATCTGTGATCACATTTTCTATTCAAATAAAATGTCAGCTCCCTGGGGCTGGAGTAGGTCTTATTCATCTTTCTACTACCTGCTGGTTTTGTTTTTGTTTTTTGTTTTCCATCTTTATGGAGGTATGATTAACAAACAGAAATTATAGCTTTTTAACAACATGATGTTTTGATGTAAGTATACCTTGTGAAATATTTACCACAATCAACATCACCTACTGTTAACAGTAAAATGTCTTAAAAGCAACAGGTCTTTTATCATTGTCAGTGATCTATATATGGATGGTATCTTAAGTCAGAACTGCTTCTGAACAAATGAAAAGTGACCTTCACAAGGCAAAAGGGAGCCTCAATCCTAAAATGCTTCAAGATAAAACTTACAACTTCAAAACAAAGACGTCTTCACATATGCACAGTCTGGGATGATCTTTAGTGGTCATCCATTAGTCAAATAAACCTGTGATAAAACCCAGTTAGCATAAACATTTGCAAGGCTGTATTCTAGAAGAGATGACTTAATAACCTAGTCTTAATGATTATTTGTGTCAGAGATCAAGTATTACCAAAGAATGGATATTTATTATTAAAATTAATTTTAAGTCCTATTGTAGATAATACCAAAAAAGGACCACTGCCCCCCTTTTTAAAAGGCCAGTTAGCTCCTAGTAAGAAATTTTATAATGTTCCCCTTTTGATCAGATTAGTATGACTGACAAGAGAAGTCAATTTGGTAGAACTGATTGTTTTTTAAATGTATTTTGAAATGCTAATATAAAAGTGTATTGGTACGAATAGGGCAGTCAAGGGTAATTAGCTCTCTGAAAGTGTAACATTTGAAGAGCTATAATAATATCTAATATTGGGTTCTCTGCTTGAAATGAAACACTGGCAGGAGAAATTTTAAAGTATTTCACTTGTGTTTAGACAGTGGATTTAAATATATAAATATATAAAAGTGGTTGGCTCCTTTTTTAGCCTTGAGTGCAGCATCACTTCCTAAGTGAGAGGGGTTCAGTTAAGGTCCTAATGTCTCACAACTGTGGCAGATTTGCTAATTAAATCCAGCAGTCACTCTTATAGTTTTGTGTTCTGGTCACGGTGGTCCATCCATGAGAAACTCCATCTGCTGGTACCTATCCTCTCTCAAGCCAAAAATTACAAACAGTGCAGTGTGTAAGAGCTAAGTCTACCAAAACCTGTTCCCATGTCATCTCCACCTGCCATACTGACATCAGGAGGGTAAATGTGTTTGTCATGTGCCTAAATTTGATGTCCTCAAATGCCCATCTGCCTTTTGCTAATCAACCTGACATAGAAGGTTTAGAAGAAAAGTTTAATACAAACGAGAATGTACCTCACCCTTTCACACTGGAAGAAGCAAAAGACACTGTCTGGAAATATAGGACTCAATTCCTTAAATATTTTGAAGCCTCATTTTGATAATATCCTCCAACACTCGATCACTTCCTTCTTTTCCAGAACTCCTTGAGTCCTCTGTCAATCACTTAGTGCTTATATCCTGCCTTTTATTTGTTAATAATATTTTATGTGTTTAAATCTTATTGTTATCTGGCATCTTCAACACAAGATTAAAGTCTTATTCCCCAGTGCATCTCCAACACTTGGCATCATGCTTGACACAAGGTGCCTACTCAACAGATGTCTGTTGACAGAAGTGCCTTATAAGGGAGGCTGTTGGATAAATTCATTTCTTTTGCAAATTCTGTAACTAAACCCTCTTGAATAGGTTCTCCATTCATTCAAATAGTTATTCAAGTTTTCCAGATAAGTTGTCAACATGAGCAAAGGAAATCTTCCTGTCTGGTCTGCCCGGCTAGCTTCCACTACAAGCTCTGGCATTCAGGGCACTGAGATTCTGGCAGCAGCTAAGAGCAGCATAAAAATGCAACACAGGGAGTCAGCCCTTAATAAAAAAGTAGTATCAGAAACGGGACAGAAAAAGCTGGTCCTCTCATAGTTAGGCCAGTCAGCCCTATCATCAGAAATGAGAAGATGATTTCAAGAGTGACCATTTGGTGGACAATGAGGAGAACCCACCCACTCTGTTTACAAGCAAACGTAAACGTGGATAGAGTTTTCCTTCAATTTTGTTTAAGAATATCTAAACAGAGAAATGACAGTAGGTGATCGTGAGGAGATGAGGAAGGGGAAGATAACTGTAGCTATCACTGAGAGACTCTTCTGAGATAAGTGTTCCATTATGGTCCTATTTCACAGATCAGTGAATGTCAGGCTCAGAGATGACAGGTAGTTTGCCCCCCAAAGACACATGGAAAATACATGTGACAACTGAAATCTAACCCCAGGTCTGGCTGGATTAAAAGTTCATGCCCTTTCCCGCATGCCATACAGCTTTGGTAAAGGAAGCATGATTAAAAACACCAAAATTTAAAATAAGCACCCCGTGTAGAATAAACAACACACACACGCATGCACGCACACACACACACACACACACACACACACACCCTACAACTGCAAAGGACCAATAAAATAAGGGGGGAAAATTCCAACTCACTAGAAACTAAAGAAATGCAAATTACATAAGTCATTTTTTATTTACAAAGATTTAAAAACAGGCAAAGGGACAAACTATCACTCTAATACACTATGGATAAAGTAAACTGGTATAAGTTTCTGGAGAGCAATATGTTAAAAATCTTGAAAACTTTAGTATCAGTTGACCTAACAGATTCTAAGGATTTAATTTAGTGAAATCATAGATTATATTTACCCAGAAATATATGTACACTGACATTAATCACAGTATTATTTACAAAAGGAGAAAAATTCAAAGTTAGCTAAATGTCAAAAAAGGAAGGATTAATAAATAGTGGTATATCCATAAGATGGAACACACTGATTCTTACAGGTGTACCATAATCATCATGCTTTGTAAGATTATTTAATAACACAAAAAATGTTAAAATATAGGTATGTGAAAAGATAAGAAAACCACGTGTGTGTACACACACATAGAATATGAATGATCCCAATTATGCATATGCATACAGACATGATAATCCGGGGTACTAAAATTATAAATAACTTTATTTTCTTTATACTTTTCTGGCTTAAAAAAAATAGTGTTGGTAAATAAGTGAAAAATAAAAATGTTATTTTTAAAATACTCATTACCAAATCTTTAATGATCAACAAGCATAAGTCTTTCCGTATACTGTAAAAGCAAGTTTATCTGGCTTTATATTAATTTAAAATATATTTTAATAGCACATCCAGCATTAATTTATATCGTGATAACTGATGTTTGCAATGATGAATCTAAGGAACAAAAATCTTCAATGCAGAATAAAATCATGTTTGGGTTTTTTTTAATATAATTTATGTGCCAAGCATTTATGTGCCAAGCAGTTAGAAACTATGCTTTAGAGTTAAGGTACTATTCACGAAAAAAAAAAAAAAAATTGAGAGTTTTGACCTTAAATACTAAGACACTACAAAAGCCTTGATCCTCAATAACAAAGAAGATCTAGATCCCACTTCCTATGCAAGAGAGCTTAGTTACTGGAACACTCTGGTTTTAATTCTGAGCATATGCTATAGGAAAGTCAGCTGTACATTTTCTTCTTTCAGACATCTGGCTGAGGGTCTGCTCAGTGGAAAATCACTACTCATGCTGAGCAAAAAACTAATACTATGCTTTGGTTGAAGTTTTCTGGGCTGTTTGTGTGTTTATGTGGAATGATTTTTTTCATCATGTGAAAACAGAAGAACTGGTCCCCTGAGTTATATCTATAGATAAGAATGGCAAGCTGATCAGTGTGAAGAATATAACTTTATTTAAAACTCAGGTAAATCAACTATACTCCAATAGAATATAAAAAAATAAAATAAAACTCAGTGAAATTATAAATCGGTTTAATTCAGAAAAAAATTAGCTTCTAACGTATACAGCCACAGAATTTTACAACCAGATGGGATAGTGGCAATGCCTACATGGGGATACAAATAAACACCACCACACATGATACTCCCCCTCATTCTGTGGTGGATTAACCAGGTGAATAATGCTAGCTAAATTGAGCCATCTCCTAGCATCTTCAATGTAGTCCCTGTTAAGTGATCAAGTCGGGGGAAGGACAAAAGAAACAATTTGCCATATTTGGTCTAATCTCTCATTTTAGTTTCAGGGGAAGCCATCCAAGATCACCCAGTTAATCAAACCTGATGTTATAACAGTAATTTCAAGATGTTATAGAGTATTCTTGATACTACCTTGTATTCCTTCAGAATGGTTCTCTATAAAAAGACAAGTAGCAAAATAAGTCCTTTCATATGAACCAAAATGGGCCCTCCTCAGAAAACGATTCCAATTTGGATGTCGCAGTTATGCTCCACATATAAGTTTTAAGCATTAAAAAGCTTTTGAAAAGAAAACATGTAAAACAAGGATAATAGTTGTTTTAAGGTAGCTGAATTATGAATTTGCTTTATTGTTTTTGTTATTTTCATATTTTTTGTTTTCTGCACAAAAATGGAAATGAAGAAATTCAGTTAATTTTTGGTTGAAAAAGCAATACATTAGCATTCCTCCTTATAAATAGATGTCTGCAGGGTGACTCAGAAGATCTGCTCTTCCACTTGTGTTATCTTAAGAAAGTTGACCTTTTTAGGTCCACATTTTCCTCATCTGTAAAAATGAGAGGAGTGAAGTAAATGGTCTCCAAGATCACTTCCATCTCTGAAATTCCAAAATTGTACCTACAATAATCTGCTATTTGAAAGTAGAATATTATCATTAATGGTTTCCAGTCTTAGCAGTGCCACTGATTGGGAGAAAAGGAACCACTTTTTCCCTGGCTTTATTTTTCATGGGAAGGAACATCAGTTAGTATATGCCTCCAGACTCAGGTAAAAATGATCTACTTATCTGTCTGGTCCTTTAGGGATAAGAAACTAGGTCTGTGTGACTCTGCTCTTCTCTTTTGGAAGCAGGTACTCATATTCTGGTCTGCTCCTCAATGTTTTAATTTTTAGGGCTTTCTCTTGGCTGGAGAGACCTGTTATTTTCCATTGCCAGCAGGAACTGAGTGGTAAGTCTAATTTTGGAGTTCAGAATTTAGAAAGACTGACGTTCCTACAAACCTAAGGTACACCTTCATACCCACTCTTTAACAGGGGACTTTGATATCTATAGCTATAACTTTACCAAGTTATCTCACATGTGGTGCAGTTTTATCAGAGAAGAGGAATACTGTCCACTGGGATCCTCAAACTCTAAACCTCCAAAAAGGAAATTTTGTTCAGGAACACAGACCATTATGGGTGTAGTTCATCCTCTTTAATCTTTAAGGTTCTCCAACTGCACAGTGTTTTCTGAGTACTTACAAACTTCAGTAAAACTTCCATGTAATACAGAATGCTACGCTCTTTAAAAGAAAAAAAAGAAAGAAAGAGACTCTTGTAAGGGCACCACCATCCATTTAAGTCTCTTAAAGTAAAAATCAGAGTAATGAGTACAATATACTCCGCCTCCTTAAATAGTCTGAGTTCCTTTCTCTCTTCCACAGTGACAGAAGCTCTTCTCATTGATAAATTACACTGATTATTATACATCAATTCTCAGCTACTACTCAGGTACCACTCTAATCACCGCATATTGTCACTAGAGTACTCTTCTAAAAACCTGAATTTCATTAGGACTCTGCTCTGCTTAGGGAGACAAAAAAATTTTTTTTGGTTTCAAATTTAAAACCTTCAAAGGATTCTCATAAGCTACCAGACAAAGTTCCAACAATATAACAGATCTTACAAGGTTTTAAAATATTCTCACTTCTCATCCTCCCCCAATACACTCTTATCAGTATCTCCAACAATCTCAACATCTCTAACTACATAAAATAACCAGAATTCCCTTTCATGGTCCTGTTACCCATCTTACAAACACCTTAACCTTTAAGATTCCATGTAGACATTACTTCATTACCTTTCTTAACTAACAAAGCTGGAGTTAGGAGCTTCTTCTACTCAAGTTCTATACTCTCCTCTATTACAAACTGGTGACCTTGGTTCAGTTCCAGGAGATATTCATAGGTGTTGCCTTAAAAAGGATTTCCTGGCTACATACACCTGGGAGAAAATCAAATACTACATTCACGATGAGTATTATCCGATTATAGCCACAGAGAAGACCTGGAATTACGAAACAACAATGACGGTAACAACAAAAAAACGACAAAGCCCAGGATTTGCCAAACTTATTTGATCATTTTTTGGCAGCACACTTGCAACCATCCTAAAGAATAGTGTTGCACGGGAAACACAAATCCATTAGATCATCTACCCCTTTACTATATATATTTCATCATGTTTCACTTTTCCCATGAAACTGTGAGTCCTTCAAGCATCATAGATCATGATCTGGTAAAGAGACTGCCCGTATTAGGGATTCAATAGTACTGTGAATAAAGGAAATTTATTTTATTTGTAGTTTCAAATAAAACTAGAGTGAGGAGACAAATTTCTAATGAGCCATAATTAATGTTACATTTCAAAAAGTATTTATCTTTAAATAAACTATTGCGACCATATCTGATTAGAAAAAGAGAAATCCAAAATACATCACCAATTTCTCAATATGATAAAAGTAAACAAATACCTGGTGCTATACATTCACATCTGAATTGTGTTTACTTCTATGTCTTAAAGGGTGAGGAAATGAGAAGGCAGACTCACATTCTCAGCACAACTACAATAAGTGTGTTAGGCTTTACAGAATGGAATGACAATAATTTGATCAGCTTTATGCTTTTGTCCCTCTCGTATTCTAAACTCTTCTTCTGAAGTGAAATAGCATTTTCATGAATTTCAATGACTTCTTGTCTAAAGTATCAACTACTTTATAAGTTATGATCGCTATTTTCCTTGATATTATTTTCACACCTCTTGAGCTGAAGTTCAAATGTATTCTATATCCTTTTTTGAGTCTCCAAAGTTACAGAAGATGAACCTTTGCCCCTAATCCCATAGAAATGGAATAATGCTTGACAGTGAGGAATTGAAAGCAGCTCTTTTGCCCCTTTCCTGTTTGTCCATTTTTGTTCCCCTCTAACCTCAAAAGAACCCAATTAAGCAACCAGTGCATTTTTTCATCTGTAGAAGTTTAATTTGGACCTTTAATAACTTCTATGTCTCTATCTCATACTATTCAATCTTTCCTCTAGCATCTCAAACACACGGAACAGTCTAAAAAACTACTGTGATATACTTGTGTACTAATTCCAACATTTGTGTCATGTCAGCATCAAAAGATTGCTTTTTCTCCTCATTATGCTTTTTTCCCCCTGCTTCTTTATATCTTGGAAAATCCTAATTGAATGCCAGATACTGTGAATTTTACCTTCTTGGATTATGGATATTTTTGTGTTTCTACAAATACTCTTGAGCTTTTTTTCTGGGATATGGTTAAGTTACTTGGAAATGTCTCGCCCATTCAGGTCTTGATTTTAAGCTTTGTTAGGAAGGAATGAAGCCGCATTTAGTCTAGATTTAATTTTTTCACCACTAAGGAGGTGAGACCCTTCTTTGACACTCTAATCAATACCTATAGAATTATGAGGTTTTCTACTCTAGCTGCTGGGAATAAGCCCTCTTTAACACCAGATATGATATATGGGCACTGTTCCCTCTAATCCTTTCTGGTGTTTCATTCCCTGACCATGCGTACTTTTCTCACATGCATGCACGGATCAGTACTCATCTCAGTCTTTAAGAGGGGACCTCTGTAGATGTCTAGAGTGTTCCCTCTGTGCAGCTCTCCTCACTAATCTGCCCATGGACTCTAGCTGTCTTGGCTTCCTCAGACTCCCAACTCTGTCACTACATCTCAGTGATTGTTATGATAATCTCTGTCTGGGTTCTCCTTACTGCACAATGGTCTGGCAACTTCCTTCTGGTGAATCTGAGCAATTGCAGGATCACCATTTTTCCCGTCTCTCAGGGATCACTGTCTTGCACTGCCTGATATCCAATGTCTTCACTGTAATTATTTCATTCAGTTTGTCCATTTTTTTTTTGTTTCAAGGAGGAGGGTAAATCCAATCCTTGTTAGTACATCCTGAATGGAAGCAGAAGTTGAATTTACTCTTGAAATGAACTTGTGTAGACTGACTTTTATTCAACTTTATTATTATTTTAAATTTTTCTGCAGATAATGAACCCTATGTATAGCCTGTGCTTAAAGCACATCACTCCCACTGCCCTGCCCTTGGTGTGCCACTGATGCACATAAAAGCACTGAGAAACATGCATAGACTAATGAAAAATAACTACATTGCACTAACGAGCTTTCTCAGGAAAAATGTGTTTGTGCGTATTTGATAAAAAATACCAGTCAGCCAAGAGATTTATCAAAATGAAGATCTCAAGAATTGGAAATTGATAGTATGAAAAAACTGGTGCTGAACCTCAAATAATTTGTATAGAGCAGAGGTGAACAAAATACAGCTCACAGTCTGCTTTTGTACAGCCCACAATAATGGTTTGTACATTTTTAAAGGGTTGTAGAAAGAAAATAAAAATAATAAAACAAAAATTATATGAAAGAAACCATATGTGTTCCACAAGACCTAAAATATTTGCTCTCTGTCCCTTTAAAGAAAAACTTTCCTAACCCTTAATACAGAGAATGAAGGCTAAACAACTCTGGAACTTACATAAATACATAAAATAAATATCATAAACATTTCCTGTGTAAAAGTAAGGTCAATAAAATTGCTTGTGTTCCAACAAAAACTATGCACCTTACATAGCATAACCTTCTGGATTAAGGAAATCTAGTTCCATTGCTGTCTTTGAGCTATTTTTCAACTTTTGTAAATTACAGTTCACTGATAGATATGTAAATTCTGACCTGCCTGACAGTGTTTTGGCTTCCTACTCTCTGTAGAAAAACCAGTTTTGCTTTCACTTGTAAGCCATCTCAACATTTCTCTACCTCATATCAATCTATGCTGCTCTTTCTCTGAACCTGTTATAACATCTACTTGGTTCCCCCATATCATATGAGTAAATTAAATTCTTTAATGCATGTGCATTATTAAATCTGTATAAAAGACACGATTTTACATTTTTCTGAAAATTATCCTTTACACAGCAAATGAAAATCAAAAAGATGAGAAACAAGTCAAATAAAGGAAATGGACGTTGTAGGAGAGGAAGATTTTTTTCTCTACCCTCTTAGGTTCTGTAAATGGGGACAATAAATTAAACTGAGAAAAGACATATTAACAGGAGAAGGGGCATACAAATTTTACTGTTGTCTTTAAAATCCTAGGGGCTTCACAGAAAAGAAGTGAAAACCCAAAGAAGTGATTACACCTGGGGGCTTATCGACCATTTTACCAAAGGGCAATAATTTGTGAGAAGTGACTAAACAAAGAACAAAGGACTTTGGATTCCTAGAGGTGGTAAATAGCAGAAAGGTAACTAAGAAATGTAAGGTTTAAGCTGTTTAGAAAGGTTTGTTGTACAGACTCAAGTCATCTCCAGTGGTAAGAATCATTGCCCTCTTCTTGGTACAGGAAGGGAGGTGGGAAGGGGGCATGTTTACAAATGGATATTTATTTCACCTTTACAAAGGAAAATTTATGCCCTATTTCTAGGCAGAAAGAAGGCAGGCAAAGAGCTCCTTTTATATCTGCTGTTTCTCACTTGCCTTCAGTTCAAAGTAACTTATGCCAAAATGGCATATTTGGGGGCAGCATATTCTGATCCCCTTCAAAGTATACTAATAATCTTCATATTCAATAACAAGTTGGTAATTGTCTCTACTTGATTAAAAAGAATAAATTATATAACTGGAATTTTTAAAGATCACTACTAATGGTAATAACAAAAATATGAACCATAAAGCAAAAACCAGAAAACAAAGGAAGCACTGGAAACAAAAACTATAACAAAGTAAGTGGCTAAAATTAAGATCAAACATTTTTGTCATAACAATAATTGTTTACTGAGCAGTCAGCTATTTAAATGAATAAGAAATTTGAGACTGGATTAAAAACTAAAAGCCAACTGTATACTTACACAAAAGGCTCATTTAGAATAAACTCCCTCAAAAAAGTTGAAAGTAAAATGGCACTTTGGAAAGAATCATCCAGTGACATGAGAAAAGAAAAAGAAATAAAAAGTATAAACGCTGGAATAATGGCATAAATATTGGAAGGGAAAAGACATGACTATAATTTGCAAGCAATATAACTAAAACAAAAAGCAACTGGAAAATATTAGAAACATTATATTGATAATTAAGGAGTCAGGTTATAAAACTAATATGTATAAACTGAAAGCTTTCTCGTATATATAAAATAATGACAGAAAATCTAATGAAAGAAAATATCTTTATGATTACCTTAGAAATTGTCCCACTGAATATTAAGATATTAAATTCCACTGAACTTATAAACTCAATGGAGTCTCACTTAACCTACAAATTTTGTGGGACTTTTATTTTGAAATATGACAAAGAAGTTTTCGTTCGCCGAAAAAAAAATACACACTGAAGAATGAACTAGAAATTTCGGGATAAAAATAATGTTGGGGAAGGGTAGCTAGAAATAAGAGAAATTTTAAAATATTACAAATAAACAATAATAAAGAATGCTTATTACTAGTATTGATAAAATAGTACACTGACAGATTGATGAAACAAAATAGAGTACAGAAAGCTCCAACTCAAGTACATGTGTATATATATACACACATATATGTATATAAATATCTGCAACTTAAGTTTATGAGAAGTACAATATTTCAAAATAGTGAAGGGAAGATGGAATATTCAATAAATAGTATTTGTAAAATATTCTAACCATCTAAGAAAAAATATAAAGCTAGATCCTTACTTCATGTCTTATACCAAGGTAAATTGGCAATGGATCAAAGATTTAAAGGTAAAAATAAAATTATAAAAGCACTAAAGAAATAGATAAGTAAATCTTATCTTCTTATATTCATAAAGATGGTGATGATAGTCTGCTGATCTATACTTTCAATGGTTATTACCAAAGTCATGGTAGAATTTAAGAATATTTTTAGTCTCTTTAGCCTTTACCCTCCAAGTTACTGCTCTAATTCACCCTACTAAATGGGGTACTGTTCATATTCTGACACTCAAGTTGAGGAAAAATTTTATGGGAACATATAACTATAGACTACACTTTAGAGACCTTTTAATCTTGTATTCATTTTTAAATGAAATTTCAACTGTTTCTTGTGCACGAGATACTGTTCAAACATAGAAAATGGCTGATATTAATTTTGAAGAATTCTGTCCTCTTCTTACTGGAAAAAAAACTCAGGTTTTGAAGTAAACCTGCCATTGAAACACACATACTAGAAATGTTCAAAGAAAGTCAAATCCAAATTTAATCCTGTGTTAGATTTTATATGTGCCTCTATCTTTACATGCAGCTATAACTAAAACAATATTAATTCATAATATAAACACTGAAACATCAAAACGATTAACTCTATATAACTCTTTATAACTCTATAACTCTTTTCTTTTTAATAAGACAAAAGTTGTGTGTATTACACAAATATTTTTACTGTAAAATGTAAATAAAAGATCAATATTCCCTAAAAAAAAAACCTAAACGGTGAAAGAGTTAGTGAATACGACATGGTTTTAACATGAATATTCGTATTTCTTTTATAATAAACTTAGTTAATAAAATCAATTTTCTTAAATTGAACATTAACATATGGTTCACCCACATAATGTAATAGTTTGCAGCAATTAAAATTATACTGCAGAATAATATTTAAAGAAATGGACTACTATTTAAAATATATTAAGGTAGGGAAAAGATGTTAAAAAGGTAGATAAAATATGATCCCTTAAAAAAATAAAAGTATTTGTATTCATAGCAAAATAGCCTGAAAATCTACTTTCACACTGTAATAGTAATTAACACTGGGTAACAGAGCTACAAAAAAATTATATTTCCTTCTGGCTTATATTATTTCTGTATTTTTTACAAATAATAGCTTTTAAAATTTTTTTTAATTTTTAAATTTTTATTTTTTTAATTTTAATTTTTTTTACATCTTTATTGGCATATAATTGCTTATCAATGGTGTCTTAGTTTCTGCTTTATAACAGAGTGAATCAGTTATACATA
This sequence comes from Monodon monoceros, assembly GCF_005190385.1. Lineage (NCBI taxonomy): Eukaryota > Metazoa > Chordata > Mammalia > Artiodactyla > Monodontidae > Monodon > Monodon monoceros. The sequence continues at coordinate 47,184,542 of NW_021703776.1, forward strand.
TACATATGTCCCCATATCTCTTCCCTCTTGCGTATCCCTCCCTGCTACCCTCCCTATCCCACCCCTCTAGGTGGTCACAAAGCCCTGAGCTGATCTCCCTGTGCTTTGCGGCTGCTTCCCACTAGCTATCTATTTTACATTTGGTAGTGTATATATGTCCATGACACTCTCTCACTTTGTCACAGCTTACTCTTCCCCCTCCCCATATCCTCAAGTTCATTCTCTAGTAGGTCTGTGCCTTTATTCCTGTCTTACCCCTAGGTTCTTCATGACATTTTGTTTTTCTTAAATTCCATATATATGTGTTAGCATACGGTATTTGTATTTCTCTTTCTTACTTCACTCTGTATGACAGACTCTAGGTCCATCCACCTCATTACAAATAGCTCAATTTCGTTTCTTTTTATGGCTAATATTCCATTTTATATATGTGCCACATCTTCTTTATCCATTCATCCGATGATGGACACTTAGGTTGTTTCCATCTCCTGGCTATCGTAAATAGAGCTGAAATGAACATTTTGGTACATGACTCTTTTTGAATTATGGTTTTCTCAGGGTATATGCCCAGTAGTGAGATTGCTGGGTCATATGGTAGTTCTATTTGCAGTTTTTTAAGGAACCTCCATACTGTTCTCCATAGTGGCTGTACGAATTCACATTCCCACCAGCAGTGCAAGAGTGTTCCCTTTTCTCCACACCCTCTCCAGCATTTATTGTTTCTAGATTTTTTGATGATGGCCATTCTGACTGGAGTGAGATGATATCTCATTGTAGTTTTGACTTGCATTTCTCTAATGATTAATGATGTTGAGCATTCTTTCATGTGTTTGTTGGCAGTCTGTATATCTTCTTTGGAGAAATGTCTATTTAGGTCTTCTGCCCATTTTTGGATTGGGTTGTTTGTTTTTTTGTTATTGAGCTGCATGAGCTGCTTGTAAATTTTGGAGATTAATCCTTTGTCAGTTGCTTCATTTGCAAATATTTTCTCCCATTCTGAGGGCTGTCTTTTGGTCTTGTTTATGGTTTCCTTTGCTGTGCAAAAGCTGTGAAGTTTCATTAGGTCCCATTTGTTTATTTTTGTTTTTCTTTCCACTTCTCTAGGAGGTGGGTCAGAAAGGATCTTGCTGTGATTTATGTCATAGAGTGTTCTGCCTATGTTTTCCTCTAAGAGTTTGATAGTTTCTGGCCTTACATTTAGGTCTTTAATCCATTTTGAGCTTATTTTTGTGTATGGTGTTAGGGAGCGATCTAATCTCCTACTTTTAAATGTACCTGTCCAGTTTTCCCAGCACCACTTATTGAAGAGGCTGTCCTTTCTCCACTGTACATTCCTGCCTCCTTTATCAAAGATAAGGTGTCCATATGTGCGTGGGTTTATCTCTGGGCTTTCTATCCTGTTCCATTGATCTATCTTTCTGTTTTTGTGCCAGTATCATACTGTCTTGATTACTGTAGCTCTGTAGTATACTCTGAAGTCAGGGAGCCTGATTCCTCCAGCTCCGTTTTTCGTTCTCAAGATTGCTTTGGCTATTCAGGGTCTTTTGTGTTTCCATACAAATTGTGAAATTTTTTGTTCTAGTTCTGTGAAAAATGCCAGTGGTAGTTTGACAGGGATTGCATTGAATCTATAGATTGCTTTGGGTAGTAGAGTCATTTTCAAAATGTTGATTCTTCCAATCCAAGAACATCGTATATCTCTCCATCTTTATATCATCTTTATTTTTTTCATCAGTGTCATAATTTTCTGCATACAGGTCTTTTGCCTCCTAAGGTAGGTTTATTCCTAGATATTTTATTCTTCTTGTTGCAATGGTAAATGGGAGTGTTTTCTTGATTTCACTTCAGATTTTTCATCATTAGTGTATAGGAATGCCAGAAATTTCTGTGCATTAATTTTGTATCCTGCTACTTTACCAAATTCATTGATTAGCTCTAGTAGTTCTCTGGTAGCATCTTTAGGATTCTCTATGTATAGTATCATGTCATCTGCAAACAGTGACAGCTTTACTTCTTCTTTTCCAATTTGGATTCCTTTTATTTCCTTTTCTTCTCTGATTGCTGTGACTAAAACTTCCAAAAGTATGTTGAATAAGAGTGGTGAGAGTGGGCAACCTTGTCTTGTTCCTAATCTTAGTCGAAATGCTTTCAGTTTTTCACTACTGAGGACGATGTTGGCTGTGGCTTTGTCATATATGGCCTTTCTTATGCTGAGGAAAGCTCCCTCTATGCCTACTTTCTGCAGGGTTTTTATCATAAATGGGTGTTGAATTTTGTCAAAAGCTTTCTCTGCATCTATGGAGATGAGCATATGGTTTTTCTCCTTCAATTTGTTAATATGGTGTATCACATTGATTGATTTGCGTATACTGAAGAATCCCTGCATTCCTGGAATAAACCCCACTTGATCATGGTGTATGATCCTTTTAATGTGCTGTTGGATTCTGTTTGCTAGTATTTTGTTGAGGATTTTTGCATCTATGTTCATCAGTGATATTGGCCTGTAGTTTTCTTTGGGACATCCTGTCTGGTTTTGGTATCAGGGTAATGGTGGCCTCGTAGAATGAGTTTGGGCGTGTTGCTCCCTTTGCTATATTTTGGAAGAGTTTGAAAGGATAGCTGTTAGCTTTTCTCTAAATGTTTGATAGAAGTTGCCTGTGAAGCCATCTGGTCCTGAGCTTTTGTTTGTTGGAAGATTTTTAATCACAGTTTCAATTTCAGTGCTTGTGATTGGTCTGTTCATATTTTCTATTTCTTCCTGATTCAGTCTTGGCAGGTTGTGCATTTCTAAGAATTTGTCCATTTCTTCCAGGTTGTCCATTTTATTGGCATAGAGTTGCTTGTAGTAATCTCTCATAATCTTTTGTATTTCTGCAGTGTCATTTGTTACTTCTCCTTTTTCATTTCTAATTCTATTGATTTGAGTCTTCTCCCTTTGTTTCTTGACGAGTCTGGCTAATGGTTTATCTATTTTGTTTATCTTCTCAAAGAACCAGCTTTTAGGTTTATTGATCTTTGCTATCGTTTCCTTCATTTCTTTTTCATTTATTTCTGATCTGATTTTTATGATTTCTTTCCTTCTGATAACTTTGGGTTTTTTTGTTCTTCTTTCTCTAATTGCTTTAGGTGTAAGGTTAGGTTGTTTATTCGAGATGTTTCCTGTTTCTTAAGGTAGGATTGTATTGCTATAAACTTCCCTGTTAGAACTGCTTTTGCTGCATCGCATAGGTTTTGGGTCGTCGTGTCTCCATTGTCATTTGTTTCTAGGTATTTTTTGATTTCCTCTTTGATTTCTTCAGTGATCACTTCGTTATTAAGTAGTGCATTGTTTAGCCTCCATGTGTTTGTATTTTTTACGGATCTCTTCCTGTAATTGATATCTAGTCTCATAGCGTTGTGGTTGGAAAAGATACTTGATACAATTTCAATTTTCTTAAATTTACCAAGGCTTGATTTGTGACCCAAGATATGATCTATCGTGGAGAATGTTCATGAGCACTTGAGAAAAATGTGTATTCTGTTGTTTTTGGATGGAGTGTCCTATAAATATCAACTAAGTCCATCTTGTTTAATGTATCATTGAAAGCTTGTGTTTCCTTATTTATTTTGGATGATCTGTCCATGGGTGAAAGTGGGGTGTTAAAGTCTCCTACTATGAATGTGTTACTGTCGATTTCCCCTTTTATGGCTGCTAGTATTTGACTTAAGTATTGAGGTGCTCCTATGTTGGGTGCATAAATATTTACAATTGTTATATCTTCTTCTTGGATCGATCCCTTGATCATTATGTAGTCTCCTTCTTTGTCTCTTCTAATAGTCTTTATTTTAAAGTCTATTTTGTATATGAGAATTGCTACTCCAGCTTTCTTTTGGTTTCCATTTGCATGGAATATCCTTTTCCACCCCCTCACTTTCAACTGTATGTGTCTCTAGGTCTGAAGTGGGTCTCTTGTAGACAGCATATATACATGTCTTGTTTTTGTATCCATTCAGCCAGTCTGTGTCTTTTGGTGGGAGCATTTAACCCATTTACAGTTAAGGTAATTATCGATATGTATGTTTCTATTCCCATTTTCTTAATTGTTTTGGGTTTGTTATTGTAGGTCTTTTCCTTCTCTTGTGTTTCTTGCCTAGAGAAGATCCTTTAGCATTTGTTGTAAAGCTGGTTTGGTGGTGCTGAACTCTCAGCTTTTGCTTGTCTGTAAAGGTTTTAATTTCTCCATCGAATCTGAATGAGATCATTGCTGGGTAAAGTAATCTTGGTTGTAGGTTTTTCTCCTTCATCAGTTTAATTATGTCCTGCCAGTCCCTTCTGGCTTGCAGAGTTTCTGCTGAAAGATCAGCTGTTAACCTTATGGGGATTCCCTTGTGTGTAATTTGTTGTTTTTCCCTTACTGCTTTTAATATGTTTTCTTTGTATTTAATTTTTGTCAGTGTGATTAATATGTGTTTGCGTGTGTTTCTCCTTGGATTTATCCTGTATGGGACTCGCTGTGCTTCCTGGACTTGATTAACTATTTCCTTTCCCATATTAGGGAAGCTTTCAACTATAATCTCTTCAAATATCTTCTCAGTCCCTTTCTTTTTCTCTTCTTCTTCTGGAAGTCCTATAATTTGAATGTTGGTGCATTTAATGTTGTCCCAGAGGTCTCTGAGACTGTCCTCAGTTCTTTTCAATCTTTTTTCTTTATTCTGCTCTGCAGTAGTTATTTCCACTATCTTATCTTTCAGGTCACTTATCCGTTCTTCTGCCTCAGTTACTCTGCTATTGATCCCTTCTAGAGTATTTTTAATTTCATTTATTCTGTTGTTCATCGTTGCCTGTTTCATCTTTAGTTCTTCTAGGTCCTTGTTGAATGTTTCTTGCATTTTGTCTATTCTATTTCCAAGATTTTGGATCATCTTTACTATCATTATTCTGAATTCTTTTTCAGGTAGACTGCCTATTGCCTCTTCATTTGTTAGGTCTGGTGGGTTTTTATCTTGCTCCTTCAACTGCTGTGTGTTTTTCTGTCTTCTCATTTTGCTTATCTTACTGTGTTTGGGGTCTCCTCTTTGCAGGCTGTAGGTTCGTAGTCCCCGCTGTTCTTGGTGTCTGACCCCAGTGGCTAAGGTTGGTTCAGTGGGCTGTGAAGGCTTCCTGGTGGAGGGGACTAGTGCCTGTGTTCTGGTGGATGAGGCTGGATCTTGTCTTTCTGGTGGGCAGGTCCACGTCTGGTGGTATGTTTTGGGGTTGTCTGTGGACTTATTATGATTTTAGGCAGCCTCTCTGCTAATGGGTGGGGTTGTGTTCCTGTCTTGCTAGTTGTTTGGCATAGGATGTCCAGCACTGTAGCTTGCTGGTCGTTGAGTGAAGCTGGGTGCTGGTGTTGAGATGGATATCTCTGGGAGATTTTTGCCATTTGATATTATGTGGAGCTGGGAGGTCTGTTGTGGACCAGTGTCCTGAAGTTGGCTCTCCTACCTCAGAGGCACAGCACTGACTCCTGGCTGCAGCACCAAGAACCTTTCATCCACATGGCTCAGAATAAAAGGGAGAAAAAGTAGAAAGAAAGAAAGAATGAAAGAAAGAAAAAGAAAGAAAAAGGATAAAAGAAAAGAAAATAAAGTAAGGTAAAATAAAATAAAGTTATTACAATAAAAAAATAATTATTAAGAAAAAAAATTTTTTAATTAAAAATTAAAAAAAGGACGGATAGAACCATAGGACAAATGGTGAAAGTAAAACTATACAGACAAAAGCTCACATAGAAGCATACACATACACACTCACAAAAAGAGGGAAAAATCATAAATCTTGCTCTCAAAGTCCACCTCCTCAATTTGGGATGATTTGTTGTCTATTCATGTATTGCACAGATGTAGGGTACGTCAAGTTGATTGTGGAGATTTAATCTGCTGCTCCTGAGGCTGCTGGGAGAGATTTCCCTTTCTCTTCTTTGTTCGCACAGCTCCCCGGGGTTCAGCTTTGGATTTGGCCCCGCCTCTGCGTGTAGGTCGTCAGAGGCGTCTGTTCTTCGCTCGGACAGGACGGGGTTAAAGGAGCAGCTGCTTCGGGGACTCTGGCTCACTCAGGCCGGGGGGAGGGAGGGACACGATGCGGGGCGAGCCTGCTCCGGCAGACGCCGGCGTGACGTTGCAAGAGCCTGAGGCGCCTCGTGCGTCCTCCCGGGGAAGTTGTCCCTGGATCCCGGGACCCTGGCAGTGGCGGGCTGCACAGGCTCCCCGGAAGGGAGGTGTGGAGAGTGACCAGTGACCTGCTCGCACACAGGCTTCTTGGTGGCGGCAGCAGCAGCCTTAGCATCTCATGCCCGTCTTTGGGGTCCACGCTGTTAGCCGCGGCTCGTTCCCGTCTCTGGAGCTCCTTTAAGCAGCGCTCTTAATCCCCTCTCCTCGCGCACCAGGAAACAAAGAGGGAAGAAAAAGTCTCTTGCCTCTTCGGCAGGTCCAGACTTTTTCCCGGACTCCCTCCCGGGTAGCCGTGGTGCACTAACCCCTTCAGGCTGTGTTCACGCTGCGAGTCCTCTCTCTGCGCTCCGAACGATGCCCGAGCCTCAGTTCCCAGCCCAACCCGCCCCGGCGGGTGGGCAGACAAGCCACTCGACCTGGTGAGTGCTGGTCGGCACCGACCCTCTGTGCGGGAATCTCTCTGCTTTGCCCTCCGCACCCCTGTTGCTGCGCTCTCCTCCGTGGCTCTGAAGCTTCCCCCCTCCGCCACCCGCAGTCTTCACCCTCGAAGGGGCTTCTAGTGTGTGGAAACCTTTCCTCTTTCATGGCTCCCTCCCACTGGTGCAGGTGTCGTCCCTATTCTTTTGTCTCTGTTTTTTCTTTTGCCCTACCCAGGTACGTGGGGATTTTCTTGGGAGGTCTGTGGTCTTCTGCCAGCGTTCACTAGGTGTTCTGTAGGAGTTGTTCCACGTGTAGATGTATTTCTGATGTATCTGTGGGGAGGAAGGTGATCTCCGCATCTTACTCTTCTGCCATCTTCCCCTAGATCTTCACAAATAATAGCTTTTATAATAAACTATTTTCTTTTAATTTTAAAAATCCTGATCCTCAGCTATTTGAAAATCTTGACTATTGAAAATAATGGTCCTAGATAGCGAACATTTTTGTATGCTCTACACTTTGTGCTCACTTAAAATTAACAAAAGTAGAAGGTGAATTGAGCCAAGCTATTCACAATTCTGGTTTCGCCACACTCTATGAACTGCCACACAAAAGACGTTCAACTAGATGTTGTACCCAGGAAAAATAAAATTTAAAAACTCAAAAATTCTCAAACAAGGATCTGATACTGTTTACCTTTGCAAGGAACCCTGATAATAGATTTATCTGTATAATATGTCCCCAGTCTCACCCTCTTCCTCGTTTGCTAGTTTCTCCCACTATATTACAAATCCTTCTGTGCCATTGCTAACTCACAACAAAGAGGATGGGCTCAGGTAGTTATTCTCTAAATCCTAAAATCTCATCATTTTATAATTTGTTTGAATCACTAATATACTTGGAATTTGCTATAATGAGATATTGCTTGCTAATCCTACCAGATGCTGAGATAGTGTCAAATCATCTCTAAGTATGATCACTTAGTTGTATGAGCACTGGATATAAGTGAATCAAGTGAAAATCTTAATTTATAGTTACAATTGAAGGCAAGATTCCAGTTTGAAATGAATCATAAATAAATGTTCCTAGTACACTAATGAAAAGCTACTTTTTTTCTCTTGACATTCTAAAAAAAGTTTTCTCAAAAGTCTAATCCTTTCTGGGTTTTTTGGGGGGTTTTTTGTTTGTTTTTTGCCAATTACCATTATCCTGATCATCTGAAGACCTCCTCCAATTAAAAGTTTTAAAGTAGAAGCCACTGTTCACTAATATTCTCTCTTTTCATATGGGTAGAATTCAAATGATGATTTTATAACATTCTGAAAAGCACAAAGATATTAAATACCTCTAAGTAGAAACAGGTAATGACTGTAAGAAGAGCGGTGGGGGGGTAGGGGAAGCATGACCTGACGAAATACTCCAAGGAATCACAGAAAGTATTATTCGTCACGATACCAAACTTATAATTTCTTAAGTACATGAACTCTGACAAAAGAGTCTTATTTCATAAGCAAAAACAGCATCTTATACTTATCCACCAGAGATGAAAATGATTGAAATTTAAACTTTAGCATCAGCCAAGTGTGGTAATTTTTCTGCTTCTATGAGATACAAAACTGTTACAGTTCATTTCCTCTCTTTGACCACTGGTCTTCAGCAATTCCCTAAATTTGCTTTCACTGAATGGTTTCACAGTAAACTGCTACAAGGTCATGGTGGTCTATGTTTACTCAAGTAAATGCTTCAATATCTCTTCCTTGAGCTTACCTCCATTCAACAATATTATTTTCAAATATAATTAAACCCAAATCATTTCTAATTGACATAAAAAGTCCAGCAACTACATCCTTCCATGACATATAATGAAAGAAATAAGGTTTGCAAGGGTGTGAGGTTGACGTCTATGGTTTTTTACACACTGTGGAATGATTTCTAGAAAATATCAGGTGCCACTGGAATGTTACATCAAGGTTAACAAAGAGGGCCGAGTAAGCCAATAGCTCAGGAAACCCTAGTGTAAGATGGGCTGGAAAAAGTTTCCTTTTGCCATAACGTAATACTTGCACCCACAAATAGCAGTCATCATATATTAAAAAAAAGGTACCTGAGGACAATAGGAAATGGAAAGGAATTATATGGTTCTAGCCTCAGAGGGTAAGAGACCATTTTATTGTGTGTTAACAACAGCATGTAATGAGATTTTCTGCACTGCCTGTAGAAAGTTGAAGGACCCCAGTGCCTAAGGTAAAAAGTAATGGTTAATTTTACTCTCTTCTCTTTTGGCTGTCTCTTGTCTGTCTGTTCACTCTGTCTCTGACAAGAGGATTTCCAGGGGCAAAAAAACCACAAAAAAACCCATACAAACCAAGGGGTTTCAAAGGCACAGCAGGCACCTAACAAGTATAGCTTTTAAGTGGAGAATCCTGGCTGCTACTATCTACATATGTCAACACTGAAAAGAAAGCAGGCTGACTGTTGAGCATATAATTATGGAACAATAAAAAGGCTGGGGCATATTACTTTTTATATATATAAACTTTATATACATAACCTATATAATAAAATTGAGCCACCTGATGGAGAGTCTCCAAGGTGCCCTGAGTTTTCCTTTTCCCTCTCTCTCTCTCCCCCCACAAACTACAGTCGGCCTTATGTACGCAGAATCCATGGATACAGAGGGCCAGAGGCCCAGAGGGCTAACTGTAAGGGACTTGAGGATCCTCAGATTTTGGTATCCAAGGGGGACCCTGTAACCAATCCTTTGCAGATACCAAGGAACAACTGTACAGTTGACCCTTGAACAATGAGGGGGTTAGGGGCGCCCAACCCCTACGCACTCGAAAATCCACGTGTAACTTTACAGTCACCCTCCCTATCCGTGGTCCTGCATCCACAGATTCAACCAACTGTGGGTCGTGTAGTACTGTAATAATACACATGAATGGATCCACGCAGTTCAAACCCGCATTGCTCAAGGGATGACTGTACTTTAAAAACCCCATCCTGCAGTGGATGAACTTCCTCCTTCACTTTCTTTCCATTTTAACTGCCCCCCCCTTATGAATGTATTCTCTTAAATCTAAAATGTAGCTCTCCTTCCTTTACTAACATTAATATTTTTGCTAAAAGGATATAAGTATAAAAACTTTAAAGTCAAATAGTACTATTAGGTTTGGTTTATAACAAAGAGTAATCCTCTCCCCACTTCTGCACACTCTTGATTCCTGCCCCCTCCCACCTCCTTTTGGGCAGTCACACACACATCACTCTCCTCATATGTTAGGAAAAGTCAATATTCAGTATTTTCATTATTATTTAAAAGTTGTTTACACATAAGCTACTTTGTGTATATACTTACCTTTTTTTTTTGCAAAACTTTTTGTTAACTCTAAGGTTTATAATTGCCTTTGTTTTTTGGATAACTGTTTTGTGTACTTTTACTAATTCAGTTCAAGACATTCCAAAAGGAAAACAAAACTTCCCTTTACTACAGTGCAACACCTCAGATAATAAATCAGTTTCATGCCTGTTTGTTTGCCTTTCACATCCTCCTGGGGTCTTCTAATCTGGACTGTATCCTCTCTAGGCATTTAACCAACTATTTTCCTAAAACCTCACTATCACTCTGGGAATTCCCTTTATTTCTCTCTGCTGGACCCCACTCCCATATATTCCTTTCTCCATTAATTCCCTTAAGTTGTATGGTATACAACTCCAGTAGCTTCCTGAGAAAGGGTAAAGGAAAAATGTTTTTAAAACATTGCTTTTATTCTATTCACGTACATGATTGACAATCTTGGTGTAGAATTCTATGATGGAAATTATTTTCCCTCAAAATATTTAAGATACTCTCTGTTTCCAGTTTTCTTTGTTATAACTGAGAAATGTTGTGCCATCCAGATTTCCAAACCATTGATGTAACCTCTTTTTCTCCCCTGCAGGTTTTCTTAATTTTATCTCTGGTGCTTTAGAATTTCACAATTGATAGTGAAGTCTTTTTCTTTACTGAACATTTAATAAACCTTTCTATCTCAATAGTTACATGTTTTAATTCTAGGAAAATCTCCTTATATGATTTATTTGGTAATTTCTCCTTCCCTTTTCCTCTCTTCTCTAGTTTTCTGGACTCCTGTTAGTTGAACGTTGGACCTCTTTGGTTGATTATCTTCTACTATCTAATTTTTCTCTTCTATCTTCCATATCTACCTCATTGGGAGGTTTCCTCATCCCTATCTTCAAAACCATGTTGAATTTTTAAATGTCCACTACTCTCATTTTTAATGTCCAAAAGCTCCTTTTTGTCCTCTGAACATCAACTTCTTAGGACACCCAATATTTGTTTCATAGATGTACTTACTATCTTCTCTTACGTTACTTATAGTATTTTAAACTAAATTGCTTTCTTCTTCCTGCATTATCTCCACTCTCTTTAACTCCCATTTTTTGTTTGTTTGTTTGTTTGTCCATCCTTGATATTTGGCTCTGTGTACTTAATTACGAGCACATGTATTAGTTTGTTAAGGCTGCCATAACAAAGCGCTACAGACTAGGTGGCTTAAACAACAGAAATATATTTTCTCAAAGTTCTGGAGGCTGGAAATCCAAGGTGTTGGCAAGTTTGGTTTCTTCTAAGGCCTCTCTCCTTGACTTGCAGGTGGCCACCTTCTGGCTACATCCTCACTTGGTCTGTTCAAACAAATCTGTTTGATTTTCAAACAAATCTCCTGATCTTCTTCCTATTGCACATTCCAATTTTTAGAGGTACCTGGAGTGTCAACTTTTGATATTCTCAATGGTTCTTCATTTCTTTATGTGGGTCCAAGTTTCTGTCTGGTATCATATTCCTTGTGTTTGAAGAACTTCCTTTAACATTTCGTGTAGCACAGTTCTGCTGCTAATGAATTCTCTCCATTTTTTAGTTTTCTAAAAAAAGTGAGTTTTTTCACCTTTATTTTTGAAAGATATTTTTACTGAGTATAGAATTTTGGGTTGACAGGCTTTATTTTTCCCAGTACTTAAAAAAAATTCACTCCACTGTCTTATATTTTGAAAAGTTTCTGAAAAGAGTTCAGCTAAAACCCTTATCTTCATTGCTATGTCTGTCATTTATCTTTTTTTCCTGTCTTCAAGATTTTCATTTACTCTTTCATTTTGGACAATTTTAATATTAATGTGCCTAGGTGAGTTTTCTTAATACTTATCCTACTTGAGAATCTCTGAATTCCTCTAAACCATAATTTAATGTACTTTGTTAACTTTGGAAAATCTGGCTATTATCTCTTCAAATATTTCTTCTACTACATACTCTCTTCTTCTTCTACATTCCCATCACACAAACATTAGACTATTTAGTATTGTTCAAGAAATCTTTGAAACTTTACTCTCTATTTTCCTCACTCTCTTTTTCTCTTTATTTTTTGGTTTGGGTAGTTTTTATTGATCTACACTCAAGTTCACCGATTCTTTCCTCAACTGAGTCAAGTCTCCAAATTAGCCCATTGAAGGCATTCTTCATCTCTGTTACTGTACTTTTAAAAACATTTCTGGCATTGGTCATGAGTTAATGTTAATGAATCAACAATATTACATAAAGTGTCTTTAAACAGAAACACACAATATAAAACAAGTTTTATATATATATATATATTTTTTTTTCTTGTTGTTGTTGTGTTGGGTCTTCGTTGCTGCACATGGGCTTTCTCTAGTTGCAGCGAGTGGGTTATACACTGATTGGTTGATGAAAATGTTGTGACCAGAGGCTCACAGGAATCTAACACTATATTTTCCCTAGGAGCAAAGATTCAATATGCACTAATACAGTGTTTGCAGCAACTTTACAGAACATAACTACTGCAAATAATAGTAACAGACTGTACTTTAAAAGATAAAAGGAAAAATATTCTGCTGAATGTATACAGTTAAACAATTTAAGGTCCAAGTTAACTATTACCAAGATAAGTAGATCTCAAAGTCCTCCTTTTTATAATAAATTTTGTAATGCCCTCTTTACTGGGTTGAAATGAACTCACATGATAAAAACTACCCCACACATAATGACAAAATAATAAGTATTATGACCTAATTAAAATATGAAGGAAAATAATAATAATAATATGATAAACTAATATGCATGTCATTATAATTATAACTCAGACTCAACTAAACTAAAAGACAAATCTCCATAAATTTCCACAACTCTTGAAAATCACCATCCATTTATTTATTTGGCTCTACTGCAGTTTTAAGAAAACTGTGATTGTAGGGTACAGTGCAGGCCAAAGTAACATCTAATATGCAAACTCACCACATACAAAGTCTTATGCACACGTAAGGATCTGTGATACAGGTAAATGTACTTTTAACTGAGTAAGACACATATTACAGAGTGGTACAAGATTAGTTTGTGGAATGAAACCTTCTTAAAGTAAGTAATTGAATTGCTTTCTCTTTCATCAAAATACTCTATCAGTGACAGTTTTTCCAATCATCCCCTAGAGGCGTCTTAGGGTCACAGCTCACCAATTCTCTGCCAAGAAACCACATCCACACTGCTCAGCATAAAAGTTTCCATGGCTCAGATAAATGCTTTTGCTCTTTTTCAGATTAGACTTTCAACTCTGCTTCATCACAACGACACTCTATTTGACCAGTCAATTTGCAATGGAAGTTTATTTTAACAATATTTGCAAGACTGCAGCTGCAGCCCTGCCATCCCCCATCTGCCATCAAACACCCACAGCCACTCCCGCTACCAAGCAACACTCCCCCTTTCATAAAGGAGAAACACAGATATAAGTGCTCTCTGACAGCAAAGCCTGTTGTGGATAGTTTTCTTTAAAACATTTAGTGGCTCTGCTGGAAGTAAAAAGAAGGGTAAAGATATAGTTTTATAATCGTACTATGACAATCATAGCTGAACGGGAGAAAAATCACTCATCTATGAGCTGAGCTGCTTCCATCTGTAGGAGCAAGAAGGACGTGCAAAGAACATTTTCGGTTCTCTTTCACACCAACACATAGGGGCCTGGGGAAGCTGGGGTTTGCAATTCCCTTCTTATGCCCTCTCAAATGTTAATTGTCATGTGCTTTTCATAAAAACAAGGGTGAGAATTTGAATCTGAAGACACTGGTTTCTGAGTCTGTACAATAACAGACGAAGTGTGAGGCGGATTGCTCCACTCACCCTGAAAGGTCACCTAATTCATTCCCCTGACTCCAGGCACCTGTCAGCTGTGCAAAGGAGGATCTCTTCTATCTTCAAGATATACACAATTGCTCTTGTCAAAGAAAAATGAGAACCAAAACAATTTCCAGAGGATACAAGCTAATGAGACTCTCTTCAATTAAACTGCCTTGATGGTTTAATTTAAAAAGAATTTGGGCCCCTAGTATAGCATCTTCTCATGGTAATCCAGGTTTGTTCAAATCACTAAAGTATTTTAAGAAAATTCTGTATTCACTATCCTAGTATATCACTGTTTTTATTTTAAGAACACTAATTTACAAGCCATTTTCAGGTACAGTGCTCTGTATTAATAAAGCTTTGTTGTATTTTGGGTAACAGTGACATTACCCTGCATCATGTTGCTAATAGAGACAAAGCCACAGCTTATTAATGCCATTCAAAGAATGATGACAACTCATTTTTAAAGGCCTGTGGTTATTTTTTAAATTACTTTATCACATAAATGATAACATTCCAAACTTCAGTTATTACAATATCACTGAAGGAATTTTTGCCCAACTACTTAATTTTTTATAGATGTTACCTCACACATGTTTAAAACTTCCTATAGATTTCCATAGAGAACTTCCCACTGGTGACACTGCATTGAGCCTAGCACAAGCCCAGGAAGACAAGAAGGCCAGAAAATTCCAGGTGTTTTGTTTGTCCAGGTGTTTTCATTGTCGGGACGTAGGACTCCCTTTACAATGCAAATGATTTTTCTAAACTGCATGTTATAATAGGATTCTGTTGCAATAAATTTATATCTCGATATACATAATATATTTATTTATTTATTTATTTTTACATCTTTATTGGAGTATAATTGCTTTACAATGGTGTGTTAGTTTCTGCTTTATAACAAAGTGAATCAGTTATACATATACATATGTTCCCATATCTCTTCCCTCTTACGTCCTACATAATATATTTAAAGCTGAAGGTAAAGTTTCTGTCTGAGCTCCCCATCACCACTCCATACCCCGGCCACTGCTATTGGCTCCCAACTTTCCTGTGTCATCTGCCCCATAAACTAGGAGTATCTCTGGCCTAACCACTGTACATTCATAGTCTGAATTCCACTGGGATTAATGTAGTATTTATATTCACTAAGAGGCCTCATCTGGAGAACGTACAGTTAGGTGATGTATGTATGAGCTTGCTGCCACATGGTACAAGCTTATTATGTTAAAGCTGTATCTAAATTGGAATAATCTGACCCAATGAAGTTTGGATGGGGTAAAAGAGCTGCCTTTCTGAAGTTGCAAAACCACTCTTAGATGATGCCAGCATCTAAATCTAATTATAACTTGTGGTGACAGTTTGGGAGCTCTTGACCTTATCTCTTTAACTGTGGTACAGAACTGAGTGATTCCAGTACCTAATTTCTATAAACACCTGCTCTTAGTTTTCAGTACTACTTATGAAGGACCCTCTCATTGGGCACTGGTGATGGGGGCATGGCTTGGGTGACCATGGGTCATGGCCACTTCATCTTTCTTTTATATTTTATATATCTGGTCTTTATTAGTTAGTGTCCAAGTTCAATTCCTAACGTATACCTTAATCCCTCCACCATAATAAAGCCAATTTATATAAATCCCCAACTCTGCCCCACCTCCTTGCCAAACTGCATGGCTGCCTGGAACTCCCACTATCAGAGGTTCCCAGTGTGGGGCATTCAGCCTACACAGACACTTATTTGCGCAGCAAGAACTCAGATCCTTGGACTGCAGTTTCTTAAGTAAGCCTGGACATATAGAAGCTGAGATTTAACCCAATTAGGCCTGAAGGCACTAAAGCACTTACAAAGCTAATGTTTTACACTCAGACTTGTGCCCTGTACTGTGTCAGAGATTCGAGGACGGTAGATTTTAGAGGATCATCAGTCTATATCCCGGATTTTCTCCATCTCCAGGACCGTTACCAAAATGTCTGCTAGACCCTCCTCAGACTGTAGATTCTCCCACACCTTAACCCCTCCCAACATCACAGGCAAAACATCTGTCACACGTTTTTCAGAAACTCCTTGATGTTCCTATATCCCCTCTCACTCTTTCAGGACAAAAGCAAAAGGGCTAGAAGGCGGTCTGGATCAGGATCCAAGGTCTGGATCTCAATCTCAAAAGGACCCAGTACACACTCAGAATGAAGGAAACAAAATAAAATCCAAATTCAAGGCTGAGTGGTGGAGTTATTGAGCTGCAAACTTATTTTGTGGGGTTAATACATCACAGAAGTTTTTGTCCTTAAAGCCCACACTTAATGTACATAAAGTTCTGTCATGCTCAAGCTCACACAAAATGCCAACTGCTTACGTTCTAGAATTAACAGATATAGAAAGATGAAATAATAATATATTTAGGACTACCTTTAGTGCTCGGGACATAGTCTGTTTGGGGTTATGCTTGGGCAGTTTAATCATATGGTCATAGAGCAGACTGGCTCACAGCTCTCGGAATTCTGAGCTTATTAAGAACTTAGAGCCCCTTATTATTCTGTTATTCTCTTGTACTTTGGAGAGAGTGGGATTTTAATAAAGACTAAAAAGCTACTGTGATAGATTTCTCTGGGACTTTGTAAAAAGAAACACGAAAGGATAAACAAAAAACTAATCAGGATGGTTGTTTAAAAGGAGTGAGGGCTAGGCGTAGAAGAAGCCTGGGATGATTGTGAAAGTGAGTCTTAAATATACCTTTTTATAAAATTTTGATTATTTTTAACCATGCAATATCACCTATAAAAGTAAAGAAGAAAAAGAATGAAAAGTAATTAGGATGGTGCTTAGAAATTAAAAAAAACACAGAGATGATACATGAATAACTAAAGCTGGAAAAATACCTCTTTGATACGAGAACCTTCCACCCCACCCCTCACTGCCCCCCATCCTCTTCTCCTTTGGTAAAGCCTATTTTCTAGTCCTCATTTTACCTGACCTTTTATGGCAGCTTCAACACATTTGAATATTCCCTCCTTGCTGCCATGATACACCATCCCTGTCTTCCTCCCACTTTTCTAGCAGCTGCTTCACAGTCTCTTTCAGACCCTTTCCCCTTTAAACAAAGGCTAAAGTCAATATTCCTGAGGACTCCACACAGGCCCTCTTTTCTTCTCATTTTACATTCTCCCCTAGGAAGTCTTCTTTACTAGACTGTTTCCATCTCCAGCCCAAGTATATATATCTTCTGATATATATATATATTTTCTTTTTCTAGGAAAAACATCTTATAATTTTTTGTATTTTCTACCCTACCCAGCATAACACCTAACACCTAGTAATGAATCCATTAATAGTCCAATTAATTACTTTAATTTAGCCTAACCCATTCTTCTTTACTTAAAGATCAACTAAACAGTCCAACTAAAGATAATATTTTCTGGGGACTTCCCTGG
Source organism: Monodon monoceros (assembly GCF_005190385.1). Lineage (NCBI taxonomy): Eukaryota > Metazoa > Chordata > Mammalia > Artiodactyla > Monodontidae > Monodon > Monodon monoceros. The sequence continues at coordinate 47,201,769 of NW_021703776.1, forward strand.
TGGTGCAGTGGTTAAGAATCCACCTGCCAATGCAGGGGACACAGGTTCGATCCCTGGTCCGGGGAGATCCCACACGCTGCGGGGCAACTAAGCCTGTGCGCCACAACTACTGAGCCTGCGCTCTAGAGCCTGCGAGCCGCAGCTACTGAAGCCCACACGCCACAACTACTGAGCCCACGTGCTTCAACCACTGAAGCCCACACACCTAGAGCCCATGTTCCGCAACAAGAGAAGCCACCACAATGAGAAGCCCGCACACTGCAACGAAGTGTAGCCCCCGCTTGCCACAGCTAGAGAAAGCCCGCAAGGAGCAATAAAGACCCAACGCAGCCAAAAAAAAACTTTCTGGAGGTAAATCTACACAGGAAAAAATGCTCTTTTTTTTTTCTTTTAAAACCAATTCTTGAAGTATCATTTAAGGTGACTAAAGAACAACACTGTTGTCCATTATTTCTAGCACTTATTCACAGGGCCACTTAGGGCTTACTACGTCAGAATCTCTAGGTCAAACTTGAAAATACATGTTTCCAATGTTCTCCATGAATCTCTAGTATTCAGACAGGTTTATAACCATTACTCTCTATATCTCCCTAATTGGCAAATATGGTCACCCCAATTATTCAGAACAAAGGCCTTTCCAAATCCTGACCTACTTCCCATAACTAAAGTTCTAAATGAGAAGAAAAGTAGATGATTAGAGAGGAGGTAAATGAAATAAATTTAAGATGAATTGTTCAATATAATTAATTTCTCTTCAATACTATACTGAAAAGGTACAGGAAGAAGGAATCAAATGGATTTTGTTACACAGAAAATTATTCCAAGTAGTAAATTGGGTAAGTGGAAGGGATAAAAAGGAGTAAGTAGAGAGTTATTAACAAGTGAGCTCAGAAAGGATTAGAAAAAAATAAAACACAGGTTTTCCAAGTTTTAGAGGTTGTACAAGCTATCTGTATTTATTTCTTTAATGTATCTAAAATTCACCTTCCAGTTCCTTGTTGGGAAAAATGCCTCAAGTTCATGGAGGGAACCCATATTAAACCTCTCTACCATAACTGTAACTTCTTATAAACCACCCTAGAGATATAGAATATTCCACATCTGCACTAAATGAGAAACAAACCACCAGTATTTGATGCTACATTAAAAGCAAGGTAGTTACTTACTAATCTATAGCATTTTGGCTGAATGGATTATTTCATTACTATGGAGACAGTTTAAATTTTCCCTGTTTTGTTTTCTTTTCAGTATTCTTTGCTTTTCACCATATTCAGAAAAAGATCAATTTCATACAACTACAGTTTGTGGCATATTTAAAACAGCTGTGGCTGAATGATGTAGTATTTGAAATCCCCTAAATTATGTGAGTGCAAAGACTGAATTTCTTGGGAACAGACGACAGTAGAAAAAAAGAAAAAGCTCAACATGAAGGCCAAACACATTTCCTAATGAGGTTCTTGGTGAAGTCATAAATTCCTCCTTTTCTTCTCTAAGTGAAGTCTCCAAACAAATAACGTGTCACAAAGAGAGAGAACTAAATTCAACACTTAAGCAGTAAATCATATTGATAATTTGATCAACTTTATATGTAATCTGAAGTTGTCTCACAAATTCTAGCAATGGTGTGTCCGATTATTTTTAGAACTGCCCTGGCTGAATTACATAGCAAACAGCCACACATAAATATCTGACTTAGATTTTGGCCTTTTCAAGATTCAAGAGTGTAAAAATTCAATTTTTCTTAAGAGCTGCTGTTGAAGCAAATACCTGCAAAAATATACTAGTTAAAATATCTGTTTTAAACAGACCAGTGATAAGTTTCATAAGTTATATACAGCTGTAAATGCCATTAGTATTACTTCAGGCTAACTTGGCTATCATTAAGCAACTTCTGGGAATATGGTAATACAATGCATGCAGTATTCACAAACTGAAAAATGCAGCAAAATCATATGGCAGGGGAAAGAATCATATGGCAAGAAAAACCTGTATTTTGTAACATCATAAGCTCACTATGATTAATAAGAATGCAACACTTCATTAACCTCAAGACTACTGTGAGCTCCAGGGTTTGAAGTAACCAGTATTAAAAGAAAGAAAAAAAGAAACCCACTCTGCTGCTCTAAGTATTCCACTGTTGTACTGAAATTATCTTTGCATGACTATAACCCAGCGTGTTGGTCTGGGGGGTTGCAGAGGGTGAATACCCCATAAATCCATGGTTATAAACTTGTTCCTGGATAATGAATGATTACAAGGGAAGTAGCAAATTCACTGAACTTCTGTCATTCCAGTTTAATTGTTTAGATAAGAACTTCTTGGACCATTAAAGTTCTTCAGCACACAAATTCGTTAAGTATCAAGTGTGCCCTACGATAAGAAAAGTCAGCCTTTAGGAAATATAAAACATATATGCAATTTTAACAAGTATAAGTGAGAACTTAATATCTCTAATATGTGCAAGTGAAGAAGTATGAGACATGGGTATTGCCTTCTGAAAGCATTTCAATTTTTTAGTATGAAATCACATTTATATACAACAGTTAAATAACACAAGTTAGCAAATAACTGCATTAATACCTTTTTGGGTTGCTTTGTGTTGATTTTTGTAATTATTAAGTAAAACATTTGGAATATTATTCCTGGCATATGGTAGGTACACAATAAACGGAAGCAAGAATAGGTACAATGTTTCGTAACACAAAACAAGTGCAAGAAGTTTTTTAAGTATGCTGAGATTAAATGTGGGTTGTATTGTCAGGAAAGACTTCCTGGAGGATAAGGTACTTGAGTAGAAGGGCACTCAAGTGGGGCAAAACCACAGAAATAAGTGTATTAATAAGAATACAAGGAGATGGACACGAGGCAGAAATCAACTCCAGCTGACTGTAGAAAATCCCAAAGGCAAGTCTTAGAAATGTGGATGTTTTTAAATAGGCTACAGGGATCACTGAAGGTTACTGGAAAACATCTTTTAAGGAAGATTAACCTGCCTTTGGTGAGCCAGATGGGAAAAAGAAAAAGAACATGTTAAATATTATCATAGTAATCTAGGAAAAAGTGATGAGGCAGCACTAGAGTCAGGTGTTAAGTAGTGGCAATAAAAACTGAAAGTGGAGATGTTTCAAAGGAAGAATTAATAGAGCTTGGGGCGTGACTCCATGTCAAGAACAAAAGAGTGGGTAGAGTTAAGACTATTTCTAAGGTTTCCAGCCTGGAGGCCTCAATAGAAACTGGGAAGTTGGAAAACAGCAATATTTTAAGTGGGAGAGAAGTCGAACATGTATAGTAATGCCTTCTAATTATAAAAGCCTGCTAACATTTATTCCTTTCCCAAACATGTATCTTATAATGGTGACATGGGCAATGCAGATGTTACCTCCACTTACCAGATTTGAGGAACAGGGAGGGAAGAGCCGTCAGTGAAGGCCTAAGGTAATCCAAGAAAATAGTCCCTTCTGCCTCCTATACCAAAGTCCTCTTCCCCCAAATAAATTCTGTTTACAACCATGATAGATATAATTCATCAGAATGGACCATTTAAGCTGTAATTATTAACTTGCTTTTATTCATTCAACAAATGTTTTTGAACCTTACATACCAGGCACTGTTCTAAGCACTGGAAGTATGGTAAGGAACAAGATAAACACCATCCCTGCTCTTTATTTTATGGGGAAAGACAGACAAATAAGTAATTAAATACACAAACACAAAATTTCAGATGGTGTAAAATGCCATGAAAAACAAAGGTTGGTGAGCTAGGAAACAGAAGGGCTCATTTAGATGGATGGACATAGATGGATGGATAGGGAAGTCCTCAGCAATGAAATGATATTTGTGCTAAGGCCTGAATAACAAGAAACTAGCCATGTGAGATCTGGCAAAGTGTTTCAGGCAGAGGAAGAGAAAGTATAAAGGCTCTAAGGCAAGTACAAACCTAGACTAGTCAAGGAAGAGAAGAAAGGCCAGTGTGGAAGATGAGGAAAAGTGGTAGATGAGGTGGGAAGGACAAGCAGGGACCAGGGAGCCAGGACCCATAGAGCCTCAGTGTTCAGGTAACTGTACATCCTAATTTGCCTAAGACAGAGCTAGGTATTCCTGTTCTTCAGGTGCAATTAGTAACAGCACTTCTCTCACTCTCAAGAGTTCTAACTTCAGCGATAAATTAAATGGTCACCGTAGTTCCAGGCAATGCATGGTAAAGACTTAGAATTAAATCCCAAATACAATGGGAAGCCTCTGGAGGAAGCCATAGTGGATTAATGTAAAATGACCAATGTACCCATTTTAAAATGTCATGCTTCTGTACTAACCTAAGTTATTTATATAGGCTTATTGTAGCTGTTTTTAACATTCTCCTCCATCAGACATCTTTTTAGGTTAAATATAGTTTTGTGATTACACTCCAAATCTTTCCTATCTTCAATATACCTAAATGAGTTGAACTATCTATACTTCTAGGGAGCAGAGCACAGACCCATCATGTGATAGTGGATACACTTGTAACATCAGCTGACTGAAAGGACATATAATGACCAAAAAGCTACCATGAATTTGATAACTGTATAAATAAGTTCACATTCATTGAATAGGATTGCTTCTACATCCATTTGGAAAACAGCAATACATGCGTGAGTCATATGTTATGAATTCAACCTACAGTCGATACTGGGATTTGCAGAACTCTTAAAATCACCCATCATACACACACAAGTTGGAAGTCCCTAGAAAAGCTTACCCCAGAGGTTTTCTTAAAAAGCAGAGTTAATGTAAAATAGGTTACTATACTAATATTTCTATTATTGTACCTGCATAATATTTGTTTATCTTTCACATCCAAGTTTCTCAAGTTAGCTCGGAGGAAAAAACTATCCTATTTATCTTAAAACCCTACCAAGTCACAAAATTTTTTGAATGAACACTTAAAATGATAAGTTAATGAATGGGTTATAATATAAGAAGACATAAAATAGATTTAACGGATGCTATTTTTTTTTTTTTTTTTTGCGGCATGTGGGCCTCTCACTGTTCTGGCCTCTCCCGTTGCGGAGCACAGGCTCCGGACGCGCAGGCTCAGCGGCCATGGCTCACGGGCCCAGCCGCCCCGCAACACGCAGGATCCTCCCAGACCGGGTGACGAACCCACGTCCCCTGCATCGGCAGGCGGACTCCCAACCACTGTGCCACCAGGGAAGCCCCGGATGCTAACTATTAAGTAGGAAAATGCTCCTGAATTTTTATCATTTTAGTTAATGAAAATTTAACATCAATATTTGTACATTATGTTTTACATTAGACCTTTTTGTACTACCATTTAATATACATTTTGTTTTATGTAAAATTAGATGAGAAATTAAAAACATAATAAAGTCCTCTTATTCTATTTACAGCTGTTCCTTTTTAAAATAAATATTCAATCTCGAAAACTATAGTCTTATTTTAATTTAATCTTACAAATAAAACTGTAATCTAAGAAAAAACAGAAAATATTTATTAACCAGCATGGCTTTATACTTATATTTTGTATAAGTATGCATTTAGCATACAGCATACATTTTTTTAAGGAATCGTCAAACAACTTCTATATGGATTACTTCCAACTGCCAAGGCCTAAACAATATGTCCCTTTTAAATCTACACATACCACTATGCAAAAAGTTAAAGTGGTCCCCAATGAATCAGTATGCTGGCAAAAGTTACTGCAAATTCAAAAGGAAAACTGAAGGCAGCTAAAATAGCCTAGAGAGATTGGGAAAATTCTTCAAAATTTCCTTCTTCAGTTTCAGCAAAGGTATAGAGCCTGAGAGAAAGTGTACTCAGAATGGACTTTTCAGGCTCAACAAGAATGTCAACAAGGACACTCAACTATATTTACAACAAAGCCATATCAGAAACATTCTTTACTGTGAATAAACAATCAGGTCATTCAAAACAGGCACAAAAAGATCCTGGAGAACTGAAGGGACTGTGGCTCAAGAAGAGAAATTTTAAAAAGAAAGGTTTACAGTTAGTTGGAAAAAGATAGTTAGAGACTATGTCATTGAAGACAAAGTATCAATACTGATGGCCCTCTGTAATTGACATGGTACACAACTAAAAAATGTACTATAAAACATTTGTTCTGAAAAACTTACTTAATAGTCACTACTGATACAAGTTATTCATCTATACTACAGAAGTAAAAAGGCCCTTAAAAATAATGCAAAAAGATGACATGTTGACTTTAATCTTGTGGCTGGAACAATTATAACTCCAGTGGAAGTAAACGTGAAATAGCTCTCAGCTGCTGCCAACAATGGTGTGTGTTACACAGCACCTGGAGGGCTCTCCCTGGCCCCTCTCTGCTCTCCTGAATGACTCCATTGTTGAAATCAAGAAATCCAGGAGAGGGGCCAGCACCAAAACCAAGACATACAAAAAGCTTTCGATTACAAATGTCACAATACATTCAGCTGGGCGGTCACAGACGGCTGCAGGTCATTGTTTCTCTGAGAAGGAATGAGGAAAAAAGACTTGATCAACGAAGTTGGTTATAAACATTCAGAAATAATTTTGGAATTGCAGGGTCAAGAAGACCTGAATGTTTGCTTTCTTTTTTTTTGGAGGATCCGTGGTATTTTATTTCTGGTCTAATTTAATCAAATATGATGGATTATTTAGAGACAAGCAGTTTCATACTGGTATGAAAAAGAAGGAGGTGAGAAGTCAGTAGCAAATAAAACAGCAGCTGATATCCCCGCAACTGGAATCCATGGCAGAGAACCCTCAGGACTCAATCCAACTATTACCCATGTAGGCCGCCATCTTTTCTCTTTAAAAAAGTATCCTCTTATTTTTTTTAAAGTATCCTCTTAGAAAATGTGCATATTAAGGAAAAATTTAAATATAACAGAAGAGAAAATGAAGTACATCATATGATGCTCCAAATTCCAATGGTATAAAATAGTAAGAGTCCAAAGGGTTACAGGGAATACAAGAGGTCATCAGGTCATCTGCTTTTAGGAAAAATATCTAAAACTTTCCTTTAGTAGCTTGTTTCTGTGTCTAACAACACCTTAATTCAGAAATTTAACTATTCTCTGTTGCCACAATTTAAGGCCATTTTCTCCATTTGACTTTTGGAGAGATACCAAGTATAGTATATGTCAATATAATAATACTTCATATGCTTGAAGGAGTTAGAGTTAGTCATCTTACCTGATTTTATAAGGACAAATAAAGTCCCAAGCCTTTTCAATTTTACTCTTAGGACTTATTTTCTGTTCTTTTCATTCTTGCTCTTTACTGAATCCACTCAAATTTTACCACATCCTTTTAAACCAAATCTATTCCTCTAATAAAAATTGGATCAAATTATACCAAGCACAAACAATAGAAAAAGATAGTTAATAACAACTTATTTATTGTACAGCCCTTTACAGTTTTCAAGCCATTTTGATATTTATTTTCCTCTTTTAGACCCATTAGAACCTTTCAAGTTAAAAAAAGAAAATGGATACTATATTTCTATCTTTCAAATACCATAGGGGCAAAATGCTCACATCTTTTTCTTTTAAACTTCAATTGCCTTCCTATGGGAGAGGAGAATTTCATACAGTGGAAAGAAAAAAAAGAAAAAAAGAGTACGAGTGATGAGGAAGAGCAACTGTTAAGGTGGAAGGAGAGGGAATCCACTTCAGGTGGCCTCAGTCTTGTCAATGAATAGGAGGTGAGAATGATGGATGCAGGGTGGCTTTCAAGACTTGAGAAGAGAGGAAGCAGGTTTAGAACAGCCCCTGGGAGACAGGGAGCCGATATTAACTACAAACAACAACAACAACAAACAGTAACTGCCTCATTTCCTTCTCACTTAGCCTAAGGCTTTGCTTGGTGTTTCTCCTTTCCAGTCAACTTTTGAAACACCGGAACCTCCAACGTGTTATTTTTCTTCTGAGATAAGTGGAATTTAAATCTTGGCCAAGCTAAAGAGTAAGCCACTAAATCTTACCTCTGAATTGCTTCAAAAGCTAAGAAAATTAGTGAAAAAGAGGCTTAGGTATCTAAGGACAGAACTAGGCAGAATTATTAAAGCAAAAAGTAGAATAAGGAGTAGCAAACAAATGGGTTGAGGCAGTCTGTAGGAGGTAGAAAGTTAAGTTCAAGTTTGGAAATGATGTTATAACAGTTTATTATTAGAGGAGTACATCACTCACAAGTTTTCCGTTCATTTGTGCTGTATTTATGTATTAATATCCAAAGTATTTTAATTTTATAGAAAGTACAAGCAAGCATATTTATTTAGTGGTGTGGGTCTGTTTTTTCTCAGCACAATTATTCAAGGCAGAAGTAAGTCTTACCACTATGCCTGTATTATCCTAATGAGGCACCACTAAATACCTCAAAGCACACACATACCTCCAATAAAAGAGAACCCAAGGGGAATTTAAGTCTCTCCAGAATTTAATTTGAAATCTCATTCCCTTAAATGATGAAAATATCACAAAGGAATACAAGAATATAGTTTTAAAGAAAGTAAAGAAGAAAAGACTTAATTTAGCAGTCTCATTTTTTTATACATTTACTGTGACTTCACAGTAGCAAAATTTCCATGTCTCTAGCTATGAAAGGAAAACATTTTAAAAATATGGTTCTAAGTTAGAGAAATTGTACAGCAAATGGAATACCTAAAATCTGTCTTAATGGAACACTTTTCCAGCAAAAATTTATTTTATATGTATCAGAAATATAATAATTCCAAAATGAGAATTATCAGCTAAATGTCTAGGACTATTTGGAATTTATTTCAACATGTGGATGATGCTAAAAGCATTGTATTTTGGTAGCTTGATCTTCTCTTTGTCTTGATCATGAAAATAACATTAGACAATCTATTGACTAAATTCAACATCAATACGAAGTTTCTTTAGATCAAGACATCATGAGGTTCCCATAATATACTTCTTAGGAACAGGTACACTGTACAGGCAGAGATATTTAGAGATTGCATAATAAAGAAAACTGACATACCGCGAATGATCTAGAACTTAAATTAATCACAGTGTATGGTTCATTTTTCAAGGATTCATAAATGAAACAGGTTTTACCATAATCTGATATTTTTATTTGGTGAAACTAAAAATGGTATAGATACCTTAACACAAAAAACAGGATCATAAAATAGCATTCTTAAATCCATTTGATGTAAAAAGTTTTCTATCTAAAGAGACATGCCCTCTGCCTCTTCTAATAGAGCATTTATCAGTTTCAAAAAGTAGTAGCACACACACACAAAAAAAGTAGTAGCACAAGTAGGGATTTCAGCAATTTAAGCCAAAATTTTAGAAAGAATTTTGCCATGATGCATCTGTAATATGGATTTCCTAAGCACTTTTTCTTCGTTCTTCACTCCTAATTTTACATCTTCTGAAAAGTCAATATTTATGGTATAATCCTACAAAGCCCAGAGATAAACCCACACACCTATGGTCACCTAATCTATGACAAAGGAGGCAAGAATATACAATGGAGAAAAGACAGTCTCTTCAATAAGCCGTGCTGGGAAAATTGGACAACTACATGTAAAAGAATGAAATTAAAACACTCCCTAGCACCATACAAAAAAATAAAATGGATTAAAGACCTAAATGTAGGACTTCCCTGGTGGCACCGTGGTTAAGAATCTGCCTGCCGATTCAGGGGACATGGGTTCGAGCCCTGGCCCGGGAAGATCCCACATGCCGCGGGGCAACGAAGCCCATGCACCACAACTACTAAACCTGTGCTCTAGAGCCCACGAGCCACAATTACTGAGCCCACATGCCACAACTACTGAAGCCCACACACCTAGAGCCCGTGCTCCACAACAAAAGAAGCCACCGCAAGTGAGAAGCCCACGCATCGCAACAAAGACCCAATGCGGCCTAAATAAATAAATAAATAAATAGACCTAAATGTAAGGCCGGACACTATAAAACTCTTAGAGGAAAACATAGGCAGAACACTCTGACATAAATCGCAGCAAGATCTGTTTTGACCCACCTCCTAGAGTAATGGAAATAAAAACAAAAATAAACAAATGGGACCTAATTAAATTTAAAAGCTTTTGTACAGCAAAGGAAACCATATAAACAAGATAAAAAGACAACCCCTCAGAATGGGAGAAAATATTTGCAAATGAAGCAACTGACAAGGGATTAACCTCCAAAGTGTACAAACAGCTCATGCAGCTCAATATCAAAAAAACACACAACCCAATCCAAAAATGGGCAGAAGAACTAAATAGATATTTCTCCAAAGAAGACATACAGATGGCCAATAAACACATGAAAAGACACTCAACATTACTAATTATTAGAGAAATGCAAATCAAAACTACAATGAGGTATCACCTCACACCGGTCAGAATAGCCATCATCAAAAAATCTAAAAACAATAAATGCTGGAGAGGATGTGGAGAAAAGAGAACCCTCTTACACTGTTGGTGGGAATGTAAATTGGTACAACCACTATGGAGAACAGTATGGAGGTTCCTTAAAAAACTAAAAATAGAACTACCATATGACCCAGCAATCCCACTCCTGGGCATACACCCAGAGAATCCCATAATTCCAAAAGATACATGCACCCCAATGTTCACTGCAGCACTATTTACAATAGCCAGGACATGGAAGCAACCTAAATGTCCATTGACAGAGGAATGGATAAAGAAGATGTGGTACATATATAAAATGGAATATTACTCAGCCATAAAAAGGATTGAAATTGTGCCATTTGCAGAGATGTGGATGGACGTAGAGACTGTCATACAGAGTGAAGTAAGTCAGAAAAAGAAAAACAAGTATCGTATAATATCACTTATATGTGGAATCTAGAAAAATGATACAGATGAACTTATTTGCAGGGCAGAAATAGAGACACAGATGTAGAGAACAAACGTATGGATACCATGGGTGGAAGGTGGGGTGGGATGAACAGGAGATTAGGACTGACATATATACACTACTATGTATGAAACAGATAACTAATGGGAACCTATTGTATAGCACAGGGAGCTCTACTCAGTGCTCTGTGGTGACCTAAATGGGAAGGAAATCCAAAAAAGAGGGGATATATGTATACATATAGCTGATTCACTTTGCTGTACAGCAGAAACTAACACAACATTGTAAAGCAACTATACTCCAATAAAAATTAATTTAAAAAACTACTTATGATATAATCCTCAAGTCAGATGCTTAGGCATAGGCATATTTCATGCACAACTAGACTGGGAACTCCCCAGGCAGTAAGAGGGCACCTGGCCACCTGCCCTCCCTAACAGCCACACCCACAGTTACCTACAGACTCTCCCACACCAAGGCCTGGAACCAGATGGGTATGAGGACCCTCTCCCACCTGTGAGTGAGGCCTAGAAATACTCTTCTGTTCCTAAGGATGAACTACATGGCGTGCCATGCATTTTGCCCTCTAACTACTATAAAAAGGTCCTATGTAAAGTGTTAAAGGTCCCATTTGCAACACCCTGTGTGAGTGGTCAGTCTCTCAGTCAGGGCCTCCCAGTCCAGGTGCTGGAAGTCTCACTGAAAACAGTTTAAAGAAATAATGAATTTTTAAGTTGTCATAATAACTAAAACATAATATATAATATAATAACAAACTACAATTAATATTTTTGATGTGTCCTAAGTCACTTCAGAGTGATTAAGTACTCCTTAATGACATGACAATAAATAATTATCCCTATTCCAATAAAGCAAGAGGTTTTCAGTCACAAGAAATTGCAAATAAAAACATAATTAACCACAGGCTTTGTGAAAGGAACATTATCAGGTATACATTCAGATTTTAGGATGACAATGTAAATGTAAATGATATTTCAGGGAGGCTATAAAAAAGCAGCACAAAAATTCATAAGAAATGAAAATGCGTTATTCTTCTCAAATTTGCCAAATAAGCCTACACTCACATTGTTAAAGTGAAATATAACCACAAATAAAATAAAACTGAGCTGTCTGCAAGACTAAATTCTGCCAATGCAAGTTTCCAGAAACATGGTTAAAATCTTTTTTCTCCTGAGATTAAGAGCAGAAAGATTTTTCCTCCTATTTTTCTGCATGACAGTCTTTGCAGATTATAAACAGACACAGAGGATCACTCCTAAAACTCTTGGAGAAGAAATCAGCATTTTGAGAATCATGTACTAACATGTGTCATGACCTCATATGCAGCTGGCCTCCATGTGCATTACTACCAAGATGACTTCAGTCATGCTTTTCTCTCCTGTTCCCATTCCCCAAAGTTCACATTCTTCAGTCCTAGCATTTCCCAAACTGTACTCTGCAAAACATAAGAGACCCAGGAGACATCAAATAGATGTTTCTGTCAAATAAGTTTGGAAAATAGTTCATGGGGTATCTCCCCCCACAAATCATAAAATACATTTTGGGGCAGAATATAAAGGTCCTTGAAAGACAGGCCTAAGAGGAAGATTTTATTCTGTAGGCAAAGTGAGGAGCATAAAAGAGTTTAAGCATGGGAGAGATATGATTAATCTGGTTCATGGAAAATGTATAGGATGCTGGAAAGATGCTATTGTGGAGAAGAATGAAGGGATCATCACAATAATCACGCAAGATAGGCAAGGGTTGAGGCAGTAACTGTAGAAATAAAGAGGAGAGAGCACATTAAACAATTTCTGCAGAGAATGCAGAGTGCCTTGTGAAAACTGGATGTGGCCTGAGGAAAAGGGTGGAAATGAAGATGGCTTACGCTCTCCGTTGTTACTATTTTCTCAATGAAATAGAAGGCAAGATAACCTGAGTGAGGGACAGATGAAAACTGAAAGAGGCATGAAGAAAATGATGAAGGTCAAGTTTTGGGTCAACTACTGCAAACAAAAGGAAAAGAAGTAAAATAACTGCTTAACACCATCATTCATAGAGCTGCTCCTGACCTGCCCAGTCAGTGCTATTTTTCTTCCCCTGAGTCCCCTATTACTCTTTTTTTGGTACCTCCCAGGGAAGAGTGGGTTATTAGGGCTTATTTAGCCTCATCACCTTTCATAAAACATGACACTTAGCAGGCATTTAAAACACCCTTGTTAAATTGAAAGTATAAATACATGTGCCTTTAATAAGTGTAACCTTGCTCAACATCCACCTTTCTTATCCTTGGTTCCTCCATAGTTAAGGTATTCTCCCCCTCTGGCTTATTTCAAGATTTTCTTTTTGCCTTTGGTTTTCAGCCATTTGAATACGATGTGCCTAGGTGTGGGTCGTTGGTCTTTGTTTTTCATTTGTTTGTTTGCTTGATTGTTTTGGTGTTGATGCTACCTGGTATTTTCTAAGCTTCCTGTGTCTGTGGTTTTCTGTCATAAATTTTGGAAAGTCTGGGCCATTACCAATTCACTTTTTTCTACTGTTTTCGCTCTTTATCCTCCTCTGGCATTCCAATTGTGGATCTGTAACACCTTTAGAAACTGTCCCACAGTTCTTGAATATTCTCTTTTTTTTCTTGTCTTTTGTCTTTGCATTTCAATTTGGGAAACTTCTATTGACCTATCTTCAAACTCACTGATTCTTTCCTTAGCCGTGTCAAGTCTACTGGTGAACCCATTAAAGGCATTCTTCATTTCTATTACAGTGTTTCTGATTCCTAGCGTTTTCTTTTGATTCTTTCTTAAGAGTTTCCATCTCCATTCTTATATAACTCATCCATTCTTGCATGTTGTCTACTTCTTTGATTATAGCCCTTTACGTATTAATCATAGTTGTTTTAAATTGCCTGTCTGATAATCTTCACAACTGTGTCATATCTGAGTCTGGTTCTGATAATTGCTTTGTCTCCTCAGACTGTTTTTTCTTGACTTTTGGCATGCTTTGTAATTTTTTGTTGAAAGCAGGCATGTTGTACTAGAAAAAAGAAACTGAAGTAAACAGACCTTCAGTGTGAGAATTTATGTTCATCTGGCATCGTGGGGTTGTGTTTAGTGTTTGCTGTAGCATAGATGCCAACAGCATCAAATTCCTCTCATGTCCTTGTTTTTGTCTTCTGTCTTCACTTTGGGCTTCCCTACAGACTCCTCCTCAGAGGGAGTCTGTGTCTTGCAGTTCTTTCAGCTGTAATTCACTGTTATTATACTGGAAACCTGTTGGTGTACTGGTAAAATGTGGGTGAGAGGTAGCATTCTATAATCTTCTGATTAAATTTCAACTTTTAGCAGGCCTGTCTCTGACCTTTGACTTTTACAAGTGTTTCTTCTTGAATAGCTTTTCCCCTACTTCCTTAGATGAGACAGGACGGCAATGGGAGGCTAGAGAGGAATGCCCTACTCCCATGGCTCTAGGACAAGGCTCTGATAAAGACTTTCACCCTAGAGAGTAGGCTTTCTATGGAGAAGGTTCTGGGTGTATTTTTGTGATGATTACTTGTCCACTCCTCCTGTCAGAGCCATGAAGGGATCTGTCTCAGATCTTCTGTGAGAACTTGATGGGGTTCCTGTAGGAAAGGCCCATGAACATGTGGACTAAAACTGCAGCCCCCAGGAGTTTCTAACCCTCACTAGTGCATACTCAGCCTGTGGCAATTTATCAAAATTACCATTTAAATGTCACTGCTTCAGCAGCTTCTGCTCTGGGTAAGCAGATCTTGGCTAACACCATCTGGATGCACCCATCTCCCCAGATTTCAGGGTGGTAGTCTGCCCTGTATCCTCAGTTCTATGGTGGGAGACATGGATTTTTTAATTTGTCCAGCTTTTTCTTGCTGTAAGGATGAGAGTGACAACCTCCAAGATCTTTAAATGTCAGAGTTGAAATTGGAAGTCTCGACATCTACTTTTCACATGAATACAGCGTTAAAATACACACACACACACACACACACACACACTTTTTCAGATCCCTATTCTCAACAAGAGGTAAGGGAAGAAAATGCATGTACAGATCATATTCAAAGATGCTAATAACTGATAACAGCTTAAGTATACTATATGGTGCAAACCTGATATTTTAGAGTCAGAAGCTCTGGACTTAATACTTTTCAGATGTAATACATCACATCTACCTTTAACTCTTTTAATATTAATTCAACCAGATAGATATGAAATCACTTTCTGGTCATAACATATGTGGGTGTTAATTATTATCATAACTCCGGGTAGCATTTTCATTTTAAAATAAGAAGATGAGAGGGACAATGCTTTATATTTATGAATGCAATTACTACTGAAAAAAATTCATAAAGTGAGGAAAATCAATATTCTTCCTTGTAGAATCTTTATCACTGTGGTTCAGTTTCTTTGTTTCATTGCTTCTGTTACTCTTCGCAATGTAAGAACCAATTTTTTAAGTTAATTATGAGCAAAGATTTACATTTGTATTTTTTAAAATTTCTAGTTATGCAATTTTCAAACATGTTCAAAATTGAGAGAAATAATGGACCATTATGCACCCATAATGCAGTCTCAATAATCAACATTTTTGCCAATCTTCCGTCTCTCCCTCCCACTTTTTTTTCCAGAATATTGTAAAGCAAATCCCAGATAACATACAAATACTTCAGTATGCATACCTACTGGACAACAGCATCCATTCACTGGGTACAATGGCTTTATCCTAACCCCTTTTAGGGAGAAGTGAGCTCGATTCTTTGTAGGAGTGACGGCTGCACATTTTTGCTACTAGTGGTGTTGTTTGGAAACCTACACATGAGTAGAAGAGCATATGTGAGTTTTGAGAAATCAAAGGGGTAAACTAAGTTGGATATTTTTCACTGATTCTCTCATCTGCCCTTCTACCCTCCATCTTGATAGCTGGACAGGTCAATAAACTAAGAACATTTCTCTTGTACTCAGAATTCTGGATGAGAGAAAAATAAATACCGTATGCTAACGCATATATATGGAATCTAAAAAAATTTAAAAAATGGTTCTGAAGAACCTAGGGGCAGGACAGGAATACAGATGCAGATGTAGAGAATGGACTTGAGGACACGGGGAGGGGGAAGGGTAAGCTGGGACGAAGTGAGAGAGTAGCATGGACATATATACACTACCAAATGTAAAATAGATAGCTAGTGGGAAGCAGCCACATAGCACAGGGAGCTTTGTGACAGCTCGGTGCCTTGTGACAACCTAGAGGGGTGGGATAGGGACGGTGGGAGGGAGATGCAGGAGGGAGGAGATATGGGGATATATGTATATGTATAGCTGATTCACTTTGTTATAAAGCAGAAACTAACACACCATTGTAAAGCAATTATACTCCAATAAAGATGTTTAAAAAAAAAAAAAGAATTCTGGATGAGAACTAGTTCTACAAATACAAGCAACTCATTTAAGATGATGAAAACAAAAGTGCAGCAGAGCCCATTTTCCTTTCGGCTGTTTCAACTGCAAACAAAGACAAGGAAATGTGAGATTTTCTACTATATATAAGCAGGGCTTGTAGTGGCACCTTCCAATTTTCTGGTGACAAGAGGCAACTGAGGCCACAGCAGCAGCAGTTTAATTCTGATTTCCTAATTACTGGATTGCAGCTATGGGAGTATGTTCTTAAACTCATAGCTCCAGCAACAGCCTCACATATAAGCAGCTCATAGGTGGATCAGTTCTATACTCTCTGCAAGTCATTCCAGTAGGAACGACCTTTTGTAAGCACCTAAATCCCTTGCATTAAATATCTTCCTGTTTAAAACACATGTTGTTTCTATTTCCTGGACTAAATCCTGACATACACTGTTTGATAGATCTGTAAGTCTGTGGAAATGACACTAAATTTTCATGAATTAATACTTAACTTTATTGATATACTAATTTTTCTATTCTACTTGTCCCATTTAAAATTCCCTTAAATTTATATTCACTTTTAAATTTAAATTTCCATACTATTCTACACTATTCATTAAATAAAATGCTGATTACAATGCTTCAAATCTATTTCATGACCCACCAACAGGTTGCAAGCCTCAGTGTAAAAGACACTGCTTACACCACAGTCTAATGAAAAGAGCTACAAGTATATTGTAGAAAAATCACAACAGCATTTACTTATTTTTCTTTTATTTCATCCTAGCCTTCAAGGTAGACAATATGGAGTTTTTCCAGCTATCATTTTATTGAGCTTTACCTAAGTAGGTGATAGCTCTCAGGCAAATCTCCACATAGCTAAGAAATATTTTAAAGAAACAGACAAAAGTGGAAAACAGAATAAGAAAAAAGTAGTACGACTGACATTTAAGATTGAGGAAAAACTGCTCTTGATTTAAAAGAATGCAAGTTTTTCATAAAATCATTTTCTGAAAGGTTTCATTAACCACACTTGATTTTGTTATTAAAACATACCTCCAGAAACCATATGCAATGTTTGAATTTTTTTCCTCCATCTACTCATTTATTTCAAACAGAAATAAATCTAATGAGCACCAAAGGAACTTTTAAAAACTAAGCATCCTTAAATCTTGTTATATGAATAGTGAACTATATTCAGTTTTTAGTTCTTGATTCCAAAACCAATAAAATCACAGTAAAACGTTCAATGAGTTCACAGATCTCAAAGGATTACAGATCATAAAACTCCCACAGATTTGGCAAGGTGGCAGTCACTGACAGAAGGAGAAAAGATATATAAATATAAGCAAAGTTCCACATTTTTCCATCCTAAAAAATTGAGCTTTCAATATTAAAAAAACAAACAACCCAATCCAAAAATGGGCAGAAGACCTAAATAGACATGTCGCCAAAGAAGAGATACAGATAGCCAAGAAGCACATGAAAAGCTGCTCAACATCACTAATTATCAGAGAAATGCAAACTAAAACTAAAATGAGGTATTACCTCACACCAGTTAGAATGGGCATCATCAGAAAATCTACAAACAACAAATGTTAGAGAGGGTGTGGAGAAAAGGGAACTCTCTTGCACTGTTGGTGGGAATGTATATTGATACAGCCACTATGGAGAACAGTATGGAGGTTCCTTAAAAAACTAAAAATAGAATTACCATATGACCCAGCAATCCGACTACTGGGCATATACCTGGAGGAACCCATAATTCCAAAAGATACATGCACCCCAATGTTCACTGCAGCACACTGTTTACAATAGCCAGGACATGGAAGCAACCTAAATGTCCATCGACAGACGAATGGATAAAGATGTGGTACGTGTATACAATGGAATATTACTCAGCCATAAAAAGGAACGAAATTGTGCCATTTGCAGAGACGTGGATGGACCTGGAGACTGTCATACAGATTGAAGTAAATCCGAAAGCAAAAGCCAAATATCGTATATTAACGCATATATGTTGAACCTAGAAAAATGGCACCGATGAACTGGTTTGCAGGGCAGAAACAGAGACACAGATGTAGAGAACAAACATATGAACACCAAGAGGGAAAAGTGGCGGGGGGGCGGTGTGTGTGATGAATTGGAAGATTGGGATTGACATATATACACTAATACGTATAAAACAGATAACTAATAAAAACCTGTTTAAAAAAAAAAATCAAAAATTCAAAAAAAATTGAGCTTTATGTGAAAAGTAGAGTTCTTAACTATAAAATATTTTTAACAAATAGCTAGCATTAATATTATATTTATGCATTATATTTTTCCCTTCTATAGGAAAGAGTGATTTGAATTAATTTCAATCATAAAGCTCAGCAGGCTTAAACTTTGATTTTAATGTTTTGAATGGAAATCTTCCAAAATGTATTATCTTCTTTCTTGCTTAGTGAAACAAAATAAAATGAATATTAACTAGTCTTTTGACAGTTTCGCATTATCATAATCAGGTTTCTCATTATCATAATCAATTACCATCCCATTCTCAAATACTGTGCTGCCCTCAGGAACTACTTACAAAATGTTAAAAGTGAAAACATAGGATGTTGGTGTTAGACACAAACTGGTTTAGATCAAGGTACTCACAACTTTCTAGCCCTGTGTAAATGGGCAAACTAATTAACATCACCACATTTAAGTTTCGTCTGCTATAAACAAGGGCATAATGCTGTATTCATACGGTTGCTAGAAGGACTAAATAAGCATATAAAGAGAATATATTAATGCCATTAACAATATAAAATCAAACATTTGTTACTTCTCAAGTTAGAATATTTCCTAATTCTGAATAATTGATACAACTGTACAAACAACTGCTGGGTACTCAGGGCACTACTTTCTTTGTAGAATCAAATAGCATAAACTTTTAGAGTGGAAAGCACAAAAATAAGGTGGTAAATTTAAACCTTATGTTGAAATATATTTAGAATAAATGTTTTTGCACATTGTATCTTTTTAAATGTTATTTTGTTTGTTGCTGCTATATATAGACATACAACTAATTTTTATTTTAATTTTGTATACCAGAAACCTTGCTAAATAGGAATATTTACAAACATCCAAAAATAACTTTGTAAAATTTTTTGAGACATTTAACAAAACCTAGATAAATGAGGACATACAGCATTTATATGGCTTAAAGGATCAATTTATCCCAGATTGTTCCATGGATACAATGTAATCACAATCTAAAATTACAAAAGAGTCTGTGTGGAAATTGACCAGCTGATTCTAAAATTTATTTCGAAATGAAAAAGGGCAAGAATAAACAAGGCAATCTTGAAGAAGAACAAAGTGTGAGAACTCTATCAATTATGAAGAGTTATTATAAATAGTGATTTATTTATATATATCTCTAATACATATAAAATATATTTATATATAATTTTACATATATAAATTAATTTCTATTTATTTATAATAACAGTAGAGCACAGTATTGGTACAGCAACACAAAAACAAGTATAATTGGGACAGAACAGAGAACCCAGAAGCAGACCCATAATATATATATAATATATATATTAGAGTTGATTTAGGATAAAAATAGCACTTGATGGAAGTAGAAATATGAGCGTCTTTTTAATAAATAATGTTGGTACAATTAGCTATCCATATAGAAAAAATTTTTAATTGAATCTTTTCCTCACACTACCCAGAAAAAAACAAAAACAACAACAACAGCAACAAAAAAAACTTCAGGTGAATTTTCAGGCCTTAATGTGAAAGACAAAACTATAAAGCTTTTAGAATAGAGGAGAATATCTTCATGATCTTGGGGGAGGGAAAAATTTCTTAAACAGCATACTAAAAGCATTAACCATAAAGGAAATAATTGATAAACTTGACTAAATTAAAAATAATAACTATTGTTCAGCAAAAAACATAATAAAGAGTGAAAACAAATGGTATAGAGTAAAACAAGATACTGTCACCCATACAAGCAACAAATGGTTTCCAGTCAAACTCTAAGCAGAAATTCTGCAAATTGATAAGACAGCACCATAGAATGAAAAAATGAGCAAAGAACTTCAACATGTAGGCAAAAGTGAAGAGCAAAGTGGACCACTTCGGAATACATGTAAGAATTTTAAAATAATTTTATTCAAAAAGAAACAAAGTGCTTACCATGAAAGTCAGGGATAGTTGTTACCTCCAAAAATTAGAATGACTTCTGAGTTAAGGACAATATTCTATTTCTTCATGTGGGAGGTAGTTACATGGGTATTTATGCTATAATTATTCATAATTATACATACTATACAATTGTTTTATATACTTTTGTGTATATATTTTGTAATAAAAACATATTTTCTTAAGTGTGTTGAAAGAACTCAGTTTAGATCAGACAGTGACAATTTTCCAGATAACCCAGGCTATATAGCAAAAATAAAGATTCTCCTTAAAAACATAATTTCTAGATTCATATTTTCCCCATTTTGTTTTTCTAGAGTCAGACTGACCATTGTAGGTCATATTTTACTTTCTCCAGAGAAGGCTACATGGAAGATGTATCATATGGTCTGGGTCTTAAGGGATAGGAATTAGACATGGGTAGACTGAAGAAGGGATTCAATTAGTCGTACCAATCCTACTGTCAGTTTGTTGATGAGTAAATCCTCCTGAGTGAGTTTGCTTCCCTGGATTTCAGTTTTCTCATTAAATTAAAAAAAAAAAAGGATTATGCCATAATAAAAATTCAAGTATCAAGTTTTCTCCCCCTGGTGATATGCTTTCAAAATATGCATGTTTGACAAGAAGTCCACAGATGTGCCCCATCTATTAACTCTCACTGTGATCTTAAGCAGCCAGACTACAGAGGATACCTTTGGCTGGCTATGCAGGAAAAGTTACAAGCTGCATTTTTTACCCAACCAGTGTGAATAATGAAATTAGATAGATCAGGAACCAAGAAAAATTCTGGGCCTCAGTTACCCCAAGTTTCAAATAGACACAATAACTTCCATGTTACATATCTTGAAGGTCATGTATCTTAATTGTTGCTAAAGTGATCTGAAGAAGACAAACTAAAGACAGCCATTGCTTCTTAACACAAATAGGATACAGTAGAAATAACAGGAGACAGAACAGACGTTCTGGCTCAGGCATTAGGCATTTATTTACCAGCTGGGTGACTGACCATAGATGAGTTGGAACAAACTGGTTAAAATGATTTAAGGTTTTTTTCCCAACTCTATGATTATATGTAAATTAGCCCTTCCAAAACTATATACTATCCAGGGTTCTATTCTCTATTAATAATGCTTTTATAACAAACTTAATAAATAAAAATTCAATATTATAACTAAGATAAATTAAAATCATCACTTTCTGAAAGAACTTAAAATAAGATTTCTTTAAATAGCTTTCCTGGAGCATATATTTCCATTTATTAAAGCTAACACTTTACATATACCTTCCTAAAAACACAATTAATGTTATATTAAGTTATACCTACAACTAACACCTACAGTTGATTAAAGAAAATAAAAAGGATGAATGAGCTTCTGTAAAACAAAACTGAAAACCAGGTATAATGAATCCAGTTTTAGATACACACTTTAGGTAAGCTAGAGGTTATATTCAATAGTTACATACAGGTTTCTGTACTACTTGGCCAAGAGTTGAGCTGCAGTTTAACAGAGGGCCCGAGTTCCACTTTCCCACACAAGCTGCCCAGTCCCCTCAGCCAGAACCCTTGCAAGGCCACCTGCCCTAACCTCCCCACAATTCCACAACTAAAGATCTAAGCCCTAGTAGAACAGGATGCCCCCAGTACACTGTTCTAGTCCCAACTCCCTGGTGCCTAGACCATACTGGTTGTCAAATATTTGGCACTCTTGGGTAAACTGGAAGTAAAATGTTTATTTTGCATTCTAAAGGAAAAATAAGAGGTTAAGTGGGTGTGACTTATCAAATTTTACTATTTCATTGGTTGAAATTACTGATTACTGGCAGCTTTTTGTAGATAGACAGCCAGAGTCACTATTCACCCTTTTCTGGATTACCACATCTCTCACATTTGTTGTCATTACAATAAAAAGAAGTTCAGAAATAAAACTTGGACAAGAAAACTCTGCTAGACTAAGTACAAGGTATTTGCCTCTAGGAAATCAGACAGCTAAAAGTATATGTCAGTTTCATTCTCTAATCTCAACCTGTGCAAAAAATATATATATACACATATGATTACAAAAACGGCTTTTAAGGAAACATATTAAAATATACAGATTTTTCTAACCACAGTCTCAGAGGAGCTTAATAGAATAGTGCCTACTGGCTATATAAAATACCACCAAATACAAAAAGGGTATCATTCAATTCAATTTACTGAGTTAAGATAACATTTGAATTTTTTTTCTTTTTTTTTTGCGGCACGCGGGCCTCTCACTGTTGTGGCCTCTCCCGTTGCAGAGCACAGGCTCCGGACGCACAGGCTCGACAGCCACGGCTCACAGGCCTAGCCGCTCCGCGGCATGTGGGATCTTCCCGGACCGGGGCACGAACCCGTGTCCCCTGCATCAGCAGGCGGACTCTCAACCACTGCGCCACCAGGGAAGCCCAACATTTGAATATTTTAAAGAAGCTTTTTCTAAATATTATCTCATTTGAGCTGACCATTTATCTTGAGATATATGCTATTATCTCTGCTTTACAGATGAGGAAATTGACGCTCTGAGACATCTGCCCAATACTCATTTAGTAAGTAAGAGAGCTGGATTTGAATTCTGAAACACTGACATTTGGAAAAAGAGCACTAGCAAAGGACTAGGCACAGTGTACATCACAAAGAAGCCTAAAGTGTTCCCTAAAGAAACTTAAAATTCTAACTAAAGAACAAGCTCAGAGAGAGAACATAAAGTAAGAGTCTATGGGGCCTCTCTCTTGCACCGTCATTACCATATTCACCCTACTACTTATTCAGGCTCCTGAGAAGCAATGGAGGGAGCATGGCTCCTACTAGCCATGATGTTCAGGCCAGGGCTACTGTCACTTTAAGACTGTAACACAAAAACTACAGGACAAGCACCAATCATGTAATACACTAAACACCAACTAAAATGGTAACATATGTCAGTTCTGATTCAGTGAAGTATGCATCAGAAATCAAACACACGTCCAAATAATTTTCCAAGAAGCAAAAAACTAATGAATAAGATAGAAAAGACATGTTTCAAAACAGAATCTTCTTCCCTGAGAACTGTCAGATAAAACTTTTATTTAAAAATTAATTATAGGGCTTCCCTGGTGGCGCAGTGGTTGAGAGTCCGCCTGCCGATGCAGGGGACACGGGTTCGTGCCCCGGTCCGGGAAGATCCCACATGCCGTGGAGCGGCTGGGCCCGTGAGCCATGGCCACTGAGCCTGCGCGTCCAGAGCCTGTGCTCCGCAACGGGAGAGGCCACAACAGTGAGAGGCCCGCGTACCGCAAAAAAAAAAAAAAAAAAAAATTAATTATAATAATTTTAGCAGTAGAGTGTTATAAATCTGCTATACCTAATAGTTCTTTAATGAGCTTACTAAGGAAAAAAAAAACTATTTCACTTTATATACATACACACATGGCTTCTTCTATAATTTCTTAAGTCTAAACAGGTCTTTTGGGCTCCCTTCAATCACCGATGACTGAACAGTTAATTATCATTTCAATATGCATTCTGTCAAGTTGCTCAGAATTTTAACATCATAAGTTATTGCCTGATATCAATTACCTCAATCACAATTTTCCTAATTTTTTTTCTAAATCAAAATCTGGCCTGCTTCCATGGGCTCTAAACCTGCTTGCATTTCCAGAATACGAGAAAGTTCCACTAATGTAGGACTCACTAAAAACAAATATAATAATAATAAATTTTAACTGATGTTTTCACACCACCTTTTAAAAACTGGCTTCACCATCCATGAAACACTTCCTCACCCTATGGAAAAGATTTGTGTCAGAGCAGTGTGAAAAAGGCAAATATTTGGTGCAAGGAATACACAGAGCCTCTGTATATTAACATTTTATCAATGGTACAGTGTCTAGGATGTAGTCTAGAGCTTACCCTCCAAAAGGCAAAAAATATTAAATGAGGCTCTTCAAACAGAGAGGCTCAGCTGTGACATATGCACCAAAAACAGGGGCTCTATTTTCCTTGGCTTTTTAAAAATAACTTCTGAGAATGACTTCTGAGACCAGCCCACAGACAGACTGTTCACACTGACCTCCTTGTTTGTCCAAGCATGGCCTAAAGAGTGAAACCACAACGTTTGGTCAGTAAAGCTATCTTCCTGCTTCA
Source organism: Monodon monoceros (assembly GCF_005190385.1). Classification (NCBI taxonomy): domain Eukaryota; kingdom Metazoa; phylum Chordata; class Mammalia; order Artiodactyla; family Monodontidae; genus Monodon; species Monodon monoceros. The sequence goes on from NW_021703776.1 coordinate 47,226,371, forward strand.
GGCTCCACTCAAAGAAGGCTATTCTATCAATGCAGTCCTGGTACAAGCAACTTTTGTAAGTGTTTCATTTCTGTCACCAGGGAACATCTGTCTATGGAATTTGTATGTATTAAACAGGATGTTCTTTATGTAACAAGTATATTAAAGTAAAACTTAAAAGCATGTATACTAAGAGCATTAAACTTCAAAAAGATTTTTTTCTTAACATTAAAAAAACACTTTTTATTGATTCTCCACACCCGTGTTCCACATTCTGTTCAACCAAGTGAACACACATTCTTTCCCCTATCCCTAAGAAGGTTACCTAATACTCATCCCATTACATGATTTCTAATAAAAACTTACCTAGATTACTACATGTGGACATGTGCAATTGCATTAACAATATATTAATAAAATTTGTTGTGTTAATTTTTTTTTTTTTTTTTTGCGGTACACGGGCCTCTCACTGCTGTGGCCTCTCCCGCCGCAGAGCACAGGCTCCGGACGCGCAGGCTCAGCGGCCATGGCTCACGGGCCCAGCCGCTCCGCGGCACGTGGGATCCTCCCGGACCGGGGCACGAACCCGTGTCCCCTGCATCGGCAGGCAGACTCTCAACCACTGCGCCACCGGGGAAGCCCCTGTTGTGTTAATTTTAAGATTCCTCGAGCAAAGCATGAGATAGTTCTTCTAAATCATTCCAAATACACAGTAAGCAATATGAATTCATTTTTATGTAACAAAAATTCATTTTTCTTACATTTCACTTATACTCCTGATTATAAATACCAGCTAATCCAGACAAAGACTGGCTTTTCATCTTTGGATAGCTGTTTTCTAGTTGTCCAACTTTTCGTTACCAGATTGGTCTAAATTTATTCAAAATGTTCTCTGAAAGAATTAACATGAACTCTATGACTAAATATTCCTGATCTCATTACAGTGTTCTCTTGAGAGGTGATTCTGAATCCCAAAAGACCAACTTATCCACAATTACAATTACAGAATTTCAGTAATCGAAGAATCTTTGGTGGTTATCTGATACAACCCTAAATTTATAGTTGAGGAAAGTGAGGCCAGTTAAAAATTAAATTGCTTTTATGTTATCCCCAAACCTATGTGGGACCAAATGGACCTAAACAATATACAGGCAAATGATTCATGAGACTGCAATCAAAAATACATGAAGTAAATAAACATGCATCTCTTTTGTATAATAAAGCTCTGTTTAGTAAACTGAATATTCTAAAAAATGATAATAAAATATTTAATTTGAAATTGTCTTCCTTTTCCCATTTTATTGAGATTTAATCGACATACAATGACCCATATATATTTAAAATGTACAATTAGTTCTGACCTATATACATCCATGAAATTATTACTACAATCGAGATAACAAACATTTCTACCAGCCTCAAGAACTTCCTTTCAATCCTTTATAATCTATCCCTCACTCCACCACTGTTGCCAGGCTAACACTGATCTGCTTTATGTCATTACAGATTCATTTGGGCTTTCCAGAACTGTATGTAAGTAGAATTATATAATATGTACTCTTTGTTTGGCTTCTTTAAATGTAATTATTTTGAGATTCATTCATAATGTTGCATGTAACAGCAATTTGTTCCTTTTTTACCAAGTCCACTGTATGGGTATGACATAGTTTATCTATTCACTTGTTGACTTTTGGGTTGTTTCCAGTTTTGACTATCACAAATAAAACCACTATAAAAAATTCATGTACAAATCTTCGTGTGGGCATATGTTTTCATTTCTCTTGTGTAAAGACTAGGATTAGAATGACTGGTTTATAGAGTTCGTGTACATTTAACTTTTAAAGTGCCAGACTGTCTACCAAAGCAGTTATACCATTTTACATTATGTTCATATGTTCAGCAACATATAGAAAGTTCCAGTCGCTCTACATGCTCACCATTCTAATGGGCGTGTAGCAGGATGAAACTGTGCTTCCTTTGCATTTCTCTGATGACAAATTATGCTAATCATCTTTTTATGTGCTTACCCTTCATTCATGTATTTTCTTTTGTGACGCCTCTGTCCAAACATTTTTCCACTCTTTTTTAATTGAATTGCTTGTTATTATTAAACTAAAAGAGTACTTTGTAGATTCTGGACACAAGTCTTTTGTCTGATATATATTTTGTAAATATTTTCTCAAAATCTTGCCTTTTTTTACCTAATGGATTTTTAAGAGAAAAAGTTTATTATTTTGATAAAGTCCTATTAATCAATATTTTCTTTTATGATATGACTTGCTGTGTCATATGCCAAGGTTGCAGAGTTTTAAGTCCTATGTTTTCTTTTTTCAGTAGTATAGTTTCAAGTTTTACATGTAGGTCCATGAGTCGTTTTAAGTTGATTTTTACATCTAGCATGAATGAGGTAAGGGTTGATGTTCACTTTTTTCTGAATGTATATCCAGTTGCTCCTGTGCCATTTGCTGAAAAGACTTTCCTTCCCCTTTTTAATTCCCTCAGTACTATCAAGAACTATGAAAGGTCTGAATTTTACCTTACTTGCAAACTACAAGTTAGTGTGCCACAGTTTCCTTGATACTAGCAGAAGACTCAAGACTCCTGGGTCAGAGATAAAGCACTTTATTACCCTTGGCACATTAAGCAGCATGAGCTTCACGTTCACTTTGGCTCTCTTTGCCCTCAAGTCCCACAGGGGACATGCAGAGGTAAATTCAGGTGAAGGCTGCATACACAGTGGGTCTGGGTCACAGCTGAGGGACTATAACTTAGGAAACACCAACTCATATAAAGGGGCTGCTAGCAAACCTGCCCAGCCTTTGCCTGAGTGGAAGACATTATGTTTCTCTTTCTGGAAGAAAACAGATCCAGCCTCTGCCCCAGAGAAAGGCACTATCCCAATATCCCAAAGCTGTTTGCTATACAAACATCTATGCAAAGATAGTCTGGAACAAAGATGTCAATGCCTCTTGCTCAGAAGATGTGTAGAAATTTCAGAGAATCAAAGGAATTGTCTCACTAAAGGAGCTTCTATTAAAAATCAATTGATCAAATGGAACAGAACAGAGAGCCCAAAAATAAACCCACTCATATATGGTCAGTTAATACACAACAAAAGAGACATACAATGGGGAAAGCACAGCCTCCTCAATAAATGGTGCTGGGAAAAATGGACAGCCACGTGCAAAAGAATGAAACTGGACCCCTATATTACACCATACACAAAAATTAACTCAAAATGGATTAAAGACTTAAATTTAAGGCTTTTGTGAAACCATAAAACTCCTAGAAGAAAACATAGCCAGTAAGCTCCTTGACATTGGTCTTAGCGATGTTGCTTTGGATATGGCTCCAAAGGTGAGGGAAACAAAAGCAAAAATAAACAAATGGGACTACATCAGACTAAAAAGCTTCTCACAGCGAAGGAAACCACCAACAAGACGAAAAGGCCACGTACCGAATGGAAGAAGATATTTGCAATCATATATCTGATAAAGGGTTAATATCCAAAATATATAAAGAACTCAAACAATTCTACAACAACAAAAATCTGATTAAAAAATGGGCAGAGAATCTAAATAGACATTTTTCCAAAGAAGATATGAGGATGGCCAACAGGCACATGAAAATTTGCTCAGCATCACTAATCATCAGGGAAATGCAAATCAAAACCACAATGAGATACTACCTTACAGCTGTCAGAATGGCTATTACCAAAAGATGAGAAATATCGTGTACTTACTGGTGAAGATGTGGAGAAAAGGGAACCCTTGTGCACTGTTGGTGGGAATTTAAATTGGTACAGTCACTATGGAAAAGAATATGGAGGTTTCTCAAAAAATTAAAAATAGATCTACCATACAATCCAGCTACTACAGTAGCTGTAATCCAGTTCCGCTACTGGGCATCTATCCAAAGAAAATAAAAACACTAATTTGAAAAGATATATGCACCTACATGTTCAATGCAGCACTATTTACAATAGCCAAGATATGGAAACAACCTAAGTGTCCACTGATAGATGAATGGATAAAGAAGATGTGGTATACACACCACACACCCACCCCCCACACACACACAATGAACTACTACTCAGTCATTAAAAAAAAAACAACAAAAAAACCCACAATGAAATCTTGACATTTGTGACAACATTGTGGACTCTGAGGGTATTATGCTAAGTCCAAGAAGGCATACAGAGAAAGACAAATACCACATGATTTCATTTACATGTATTCAATAGAATCTGCAAACAAAACAAACACCCAGATTCATAGAGTGAAAAAATACAAAATATTGTTAAAAAAAATGTAAAGAAGCTTAAACGAATGGAGGGATTAAACCACATGAAATGGGTGAAGGGGATCAGGAGATACAAACTTCCAGTTACATAATTAACTAATTAATTTAATTAAACATGGGGAATATCCTCAATAATACTATATTAACTTCATATGGTGACAGGTGGTAAGTAGACTTATTGCGGTGATCATTTCACAACGTATACAAATGTTAAATCACTAGACTATAAACCTGAAATTAATATAATACTGTATGTCAATTATACCTCAATAAAAAAATCAACTGATCATTTATGAGTGGGTTTATTTCTGGATTTTCTGTTCTGTATAATTTCACCACACCAAATTATATTGATGACTGTAGCTTCATATAGTAAGGCTTCAAGTTAGGTAGGGTAAGTTATTCAACTTTGTTCTTCTCTTAAAACTGCTTTGGTTATTCTAGGGATTTTGAGCTTCCATATGAATTTTATAATCAGCTTGTCAGTTGCTATCCCCCCAAAAAAAGCCTGCTAGAATTTTGATTGGAATTATGTTAAATCTATAGAGCAATCTGAAGAGAATTCCCATCTTAACAATATCGTGTCTTTCAACCCATGAGCATAGTTTAATCTCTCCATTTACTTAGGCTTCCTTAGTTTCTTCAGCAATATTTTGTATTTTTCAGTGTAAAGTCGCAAAGTTGAACTCAATGCAAAGAGCAGAGTCTGACGTAGACTCCATGATTTGGGAGTCATCTAACTCATTCAAAATAAAAAGTGGAACAGAGTTAAAGAAAGAGCTCCCCTAAATGTCCAACAACAGATGAATGGATAAAGAAGATGTGGTACATATATACAATGGAACTTTACTCAGCCATAAAAAGGAATGAAATTCAGTCATTTGTAGAGATGTGGATGGACTTAGAGTCTGTCATACAGAGTGAAGTAAGCCAGAAAGAGAAAAACAAATTTCATATATTAACACATATATGTGGAATCTAGAAAAATGATACAGATGAACCAATTTGCAGGGCAGGATAGATACGCAGACATAGAAAATGGATGTGTGGACATGGAGGGAAAGGGGAGGTGGGATGAATTGGGAGATTAGGATTGACACATGTACACTGCCATGTGTAAAATAGATAGCTAGTGGGAACGTGCTGTATAGCACAGGAAGCTCTGTTCGGTGCTCTGTAGTGACCTAGATGGATGGGATGGGGTTGGGGGAGGGAGGTCCAAGGTGGGGGGGGATATATGTATACATATAGTTGATTCACTTTGTTCTACAGCAGAAACTAACACACCATTGTAAAGCAACTATACTTTGATAAAAAAAAAAAAAAGAAAGAGCTCTCTTTCCAAGCTGACACTGATTCATGTAGTCCATTCACTTTTAGAATCTTTAGCCATCCTGCTATGAATTATTTTAACTGAACAGTTGCTCCCTTTAATAGAGTAGTTTTTAAATATCAGTCCTCATGATAATTCCTGACTAGTAGTAATTGTGTGATTAATAAACTTTAATTGAATAAAATTTTTAAAATTAAGGAATTAAAAGAAAAGGAATTATTTACAGAGAAAATAGAGATAAAAGGATAAGAACACATACACGGTGATGACTGTTGAAACATTACTGTAGGTTTTAACTTATTGCCCAGTTTTTTAAAACAACAAAAAATAAAATAGCATCTTTGCTTCCCCCTACAATCAGTAGTTCACAAAACAAAACCACAATCTGCCAGAATGCTCCTTTGAAAAAGACCAAGCTTGCCAAAATTTTTCAGATGCTTTTACTTGTAAGATAATCTAAAAATCAACCTCGAAAAAGAATATTCTAATTCCACATCTAAAAGTATAAAATTAATTTTATGTGCTTAATTCAGATATTAATAACTCTCATTTTAAATTTAACATAATATTTAGCATGAAGTATTTTGGATGTAATATGCTGATATGAAAAATATCTTTAGAGAAATGCTGAATTCTGAAAGGCAATATTGTTATCTTAAAAAAAATCCAGGCCAAGTGTAGCGTTCTATTCAAAGAGGAAAATTCTCTTCTCAGACTGCATTTCTGTTAGGCAGATCATCCAATGCATCATTTTTAATCTACTAGCTATGTGCAATACTGACATCAATGGAACTTATGTATTTTTATGGACAATAACATATAAAACTAAACACAAAACATCAATACAAGAATATTGTTCCATTAAATCCTATTTATGTTCAAATTTTGAAAATGTTATGTTATAGCAACAGAAGGCAGAAGCTCAGAATGAACTTCTTCAAATTTCCCCCAAAGTCTCTGAAATATATATACATATATATAGAATTTTTATCAATGAGAGTTATTTAAAATAAAATACTATGATCACTCTGCAATCTGATGAATTTCTTCCTGGATGAAATAGTTTTAACTGTTAAAAGAGCAGCATATAAAAATTTTTTTGAACTATGTATTTTGATTATATATTTTAAGGTAAACCAAAGGAGAAGACAAGAAAAAAACTATTCCAAGACTTACTAACTACAGAAAATATTCATCTGTGCTGCTCAGGATACACTGTCAATACTGAGTAGCTACACTAAAAAACAAATATTAACTTATATATTATATAACTTGACCCCCCTGCTGCTTGCTACAAATGCATTATGAGTGGAATTCAGTGACAGAAACCAAAAAAAGACAGAGTAAAATTAAAAGAACAAATTCCCTTCCATTTAAAAGCAGAGATAGTTATCAAACTTGCAAAGAAAAAATGGGAGAAGCTCAGAAATTAGATGGCACTTGGAGGAAGGTATGAAATTTAATATCTGTAAATAGTCTTTGATATTAACATTCTTGGAACTGTTATAGCACATACAGTACTAAAAATGCTAAATATGTTTTTTATAAGCTCTCTGGCATGGACAGTTTCTTAATAAAATATATCATTCATTAAACAAATGATTTAATACAAAGGTCTTCTGTTTTTCTTATAATCAAACAATTTTCTGCCCACCTGACCATGGCTATAAAATCTGAAGAGCCATTTGCCCTATCTGGCAAGGAGCACTGCTTTCTTGCTAAGTCATTCTGCCCTCTACTGTCCTCTCTACCTAGCCAGGATACACTAGGGAGCTATATGCCATGTACACAATTCCAGCCTCTATACCTAAGTAACCAGAACTTTTCAAACTTCACCAATCTATGAATATATATATATATATATATATTCATAGATATATATATCCCATTTCAATTGCCTCTTGATGATTCTAAGCTCCTAGCTGCTTGGCCAACAACTCTAAGCTCCATCTACTTGACTGCCAGAAGCCCGCCATTTGACAGGGTGGCACAACTTTCCAGTTTTCTCAGGAATCGAAAGGAGCACTTGCAAGAGTCCATGGATGGATTATTCTTGATTTCTACTTCCCATCACAGGTCATCCAGATCCAGCCCTGATGGTTTTAGAGAGGTGGTAATCAAAGCAGCACCCATAAATTCCCTAATACCTAGCCATTGGTAGCACTGGAAAACCACCACATCTTATTGTCAAGAGGTAAGAATTCCAGCATACCTGAATGCTAGAGAACAATGCTATAATTCTTGTCAAGATAGTAAGCAGCATCCGATTTCTTTGGGAAAAGAGTCTAAGCCGAAGCCAAATCCATTCTTCCTCAGTCTCCACAGGGGTACGTATGGCCATTACACCAAGTTCTCACCAAAGGAAGAACAATAGAATATGAGCAGAATTCATCTGTCCACTTCCAGATCATTGCTTTTAGGAGAGCACGGATGACTCTTCCACACTCTTATCTCCTCCACCATCTGGACAACAATGAAACTTACAATGGGCATGGTGACTCCATTAAACGGAAGGAGACTCAATTTCTGAATGAATGCCTGCCAACTTGAAGCAGCTAGGACTATTATGTAAGTAGGAAATAAACTTTACTGAACCAGCCATTAAATATTTGGGTTTGTTACTGCAGGCTACCCTAACTGAAACAGGATCCCACAGTAAGGATGATACACTCTCAACCATCGTCCTTTCTTGCAATCTACTCTACAAAGAAATATATACAGAAATCTATAAGGAGTCTCTATAGTGCATATTAAAAGCTCATTTATAACATTTTTTAATATATAAATTTATTTACTTACTTATTTTTGGCTGCATTTGGGTCTTTGTTGCTGCATGCAGGCTTTCTCTAGTTGTGGCGAGCAGGGGCTACTCTTTGTTGTGATGCTCAGGCTTCTCATTGCGGTGGCTTCTCTTGTTGCGGAGCACGGGCTCTAGGCGCGCGGGCTTCAGTAGTCGTGGCTCGCGGGCTCAGTAGTTGTGGCTCGCGGGCTCTAGAGTGCAGGCTCAGTAGTTGTGACGCATGGGCTTAGTTGCTCCACGGCATGTGGGATCTTCCCAGACCATGGCTCAAACCCGTGTCCCCTGCATTGGCAGGCGGATTCTCAACCACTGTGCCGCCAGGGAAGCCCCAAAGCTCAAATGCCACCTCTGGGGAGATTTCAAGTAGGTTTTCTGCCCCCTAGAAATCCTTTATGTAAATCAGAGAATGCAAATAGTAAAGTAGAGGTAAGGGTACCATCAAACTACACCCACCAAAAGCATTTGACTTTTAGCTGGGCTTAGCCTATTATATTAATCGTTTAATTTGACCCTCTCAACAAAACTGTGAAATAGATATTATCCCCATTTTACAGAGAGGAAAAATTGGAACATAGTTTCCATAACTTTGTAACAGCCACAAATGGAAAACTAAGCATGGACTTTAAAAATGAGCTAAGAGATACCCAAAGGTAACTCTTTTATTTATAATATACCTGGATTATACTGTATTTCCCCTCCAAGTTTTTATGTATTTGTTGGTATACACCAGCTATAAAATAAACATTTCTACACAGTATAATCAGGCCTTGAAATAAAGTTACGATTTCAATTCAGTCAAAATTTATTGGGCTTTTTTTTTTTTATGTATTATATATAATTAGAAGGGACATGTGTGTGGTTCTCAACCATACTTTTGCCCCCCACAGGACATTTGGCAATGTCTGCAGACATTTTTGGTTGTCAAAAATGGAGGGAGAAGGGCTTCCCTGGTGGCGCAGTGGTTGAGAGTCCGCCTGCCGATGCAGGGGACACGGGTTCGTGCCCCGGTCCAGGAAGATCCCACATGCCGCAGAGCGGCTGGGCCCGTGAGCCATGGCCGTTGAGCCTGCGTGTCTGGAGCCTATGCTCTGCAACGGAAGAGGCCACAACAGTGAGAGGCCCATATACCGGAAAAAAAAAAAAAATGGAGGGAGAAGATGCCACTGGCATTTAGTGGACAGAAGTCAGGAACACTGCTAAACATCCTACAATGCACAAGAAAGCCCCTCGGAACAAAGAATTATCCGGTTCAAATGTCATAGTACATAGGTTGAGAAACCCTCCCCTAGAGTAATTTACAATCTAGGGCAAAATTCTATGTTCCAATGAAGCACCTATAATTTAGGATGACCATTCAAATAAAAAAGATTGCTCCAAAAAGATGAAAGGGTAGACCATGTATTTAAAACACACACACACACGCACACACACACACACACACACACACACTTATTAGACCTTGAAACTGTGTATCTCAAAGGACAGCAGAAGGAGGCAGCGGTAAGATAACTAAATTGCTGGAGAAGCAAACCAACCCTGTCAGACCTCAGGCAGACCACATCAGAATTGAGAAGGGGAAGGGTTCTAGAAAATTACTCTTTAAAATCAAAATGTAGTCACTTTTATTTTTTTCTCAAAAGGCTACTAGAAGGCATTATCCTACTGAATGAATAGTGAATTTCTTGCATGGTAAAAATATTTTTAAACATCAGTTATAACAAGCTGTATACCTTATTCAGGGCCTTCTTTTCAAAAATCAAAAGTGTTCTTAAGATCTCAATTTATTTTCTTCCTTATGTAAATTGCAAATTGGAACAAGTGGCTCAGATCTCAGCAAAATTAGCAAAAATTAACAAATAAGGCTAGTACAAAAATACTAAGGCACGGAAAGCTTAATTAAAAATTCCTCCATAAAAATACCACTAAGCTTTTTACAAAATTATAATCCATAATCAAGATGCTAAAAATAAGTCTAGATTATTTCTAACATCCTCTCCTTTTCTAAAACTGTATGATTCTGCACATCATCAATTTTTTGTATAACTTTAGGTGAGAATAATTTATTTCTAAGACCCTCTCCTTTTCTAAAACTGTATGATTCTGCACATCATCAATTTTTTGTATACCTTTAGGTGAGAATAATTTATGCCAGATAACAGAAAAAAGCTAACTAATTTTCCTATAAGCATCTGTTTGAGGTGGGTAAAAGAATTCACAAATATTGTGAGTTGGTAAGTTTACAGCACTTATTTATACAGGCCGCTATAAATACAGCCAGGACATTTTTCTAAATGATAGATCTTACAGAAATTCTGTATTAACTTTTCTCATAGATGTTGACCGTAACCAGGTGTTGGTGTATATCACATTTTACAATATATACGGTCCTAAAATGATCTGAAATTTGAGTTTTTGAAAATAAAATTAGGTTTAAACTTACTTAGATGAGTAATTTAGAACCATCCCTTAGAAAAATTTTTACACAATTAAGAGTTTTGAGATGTGAATAAACCAGTATGATTCTGAATGGAATTCTTTAATATATTTATACCTGTGATTACATGTGTTAGAATGTTTTAAAATCTTATTTAAACTCTTATAAAGGTTTACTGTAAGAGAAAGACTCAACACTAATGTTCAAGTCATTAGTTTTTTAACTGTTATTCTCTATAAAATTAATCCATAAATTATTCACAAACCATCAGTTTTACTAAGTGTCTTTAATATATTGTAAAAGATTACCATATTTAGCTCTGTGGAGAAAACTATAAGCAGATTACATCATATAATTACAAAGTGAAATAACAAGTAAGAAGAATGAAAAAGTTAAAAAGTAAATAAATGACTTCATCAAAATTTAAGACATTTAATTTTTACTGACGATACAATAGTGAACAAAACAGACAAAATCCCTGCCCAGATGCAGCTTAGAGGCTACTGGCCTAGAACCCAATCAACAGAATGCATATTCTAGCATACTTTACTAACAAAAGAGTGCATGTTTCCATAAAAATTACTTCCATCACCTCTGTTCTAGGATAATCAAAAATCTTTACCCAGTTGATTGACCAAAACAATAGACTTCTTCTTTTCCACCAGGAAACACCCATCAGATCTTTGCTAGGGTATATACTGTCATCAATGGGAAGGAATCATCATTTCTGATGTGTTCTTCCCTTCAACATGGCAGTATGCAACAGCAAATGTTGGATGAAATGAGTGTTTAACCAGTGACTACAGGGTTGCAATTTCTAACGGTTATACCAGTTAGACTACATACATACTCCTCTGGATTGGGAGGAAAAAAGCTAATTTAGGTATATAGTGTCCAGAATTGCTATTAACATGACAGATCCTTATTCTTCTTTTCAGTCTTTAAACAGTTCCATACACATGGAACTCATTCAATAGATATGTATTCACAAATCAGTTAATTTACAAGTGCACAATAAAGTTTATACCCAAAAAAATGCACAGAAAAGGGATAACGACAAAGTGAGCTTTCCTCAAAGATTTTAAACCCTTCTCAGATTTTTTAACAGAAGCACAATGTAATCCAAGTGTGTGTCCTCTCTCTCCCTTCTCTCTCACTCTAATAGCTTTTTTTTTTTTACTTTCTTCCTGTTTTGAAATAAATTTCTGTACAAAATTACCAGTGCTTGCTCTGCCAAAGCTTAGCCAGAAAGCAAAAAGGAATGCTTTTAACTTCATTGGTTTGAAGTGATACACACAAATCTGTTCCATTCATATATTTTTCGGACAGATTGCCTGATACTCTTGGCACAGTAATTTTTTTCCTAAAATGCTAAAAAAGCAGGAGATGGTCAACTTTTTACTCAAAGTCAAGCAAAACCAGAGAAGCAAAAATAATCTATCATTCCTTCACTCCTGGCAAGAAATGCCACCACACTGCAACATTCAAGAACATTACTTCCAGTACTGCATAATAGCCCATGTGCCCTGCTACAGAGGATGCAAAATCCAGGCCTTCAGCTGCTCCCTTACCTTGATCCCTTAAAATAAGCACAGATGGGTAGCTAATGCTACAGGTCACCTTTTTCTTCCTCTTTCCCCCTCTGACTTTATATGAAGACAAAAGAAAGTTTAACTGAATGTTTCTAAGGCAGTGGTTCTCAACTCTGACTGCATGTTAGAATTACCTATGGAAAAAAGTATGGAGATTCCTAAAAAAAATTAAAAATAGAACTACCATATGATCCAGCAATTCCACTCCTGGCTATTTCACAAAGAAAACAAAAACACTAATTAGAAAATATATATGCACCCCTACATTTATTGCAGCATTACTTACAATAGCCAAGATATGGAAGCGACCTAAGCTCCCATCAATAGATGGATAAAGAAGATGTGTTTATACACACACACACACACACACACACACACAATGGAATATTCCTCAGCTATAAAAAGAATGAAATTTTGCCACTTGCGACAACATGGATGGACCTCAAGGGTATTATGCTAAGTAAAATAAGTCAGAGAAAGACAATACCATATGATTTCACTTATATGTGAAATCTAAAAAACAAAATAAATGAACAAACATAACAAAACAGAAGCAAGTTATAGATACAGAGAACAAATAGGTGGTTGCCAGAGGGAAGTAAGGTGGGGATAGGAAAGAAATAGGTGAGGGAGATTAAAAGGTACAAACTTCCAGTTGCAAAATGACTGAATCAATAACTATGTAATATGGTGACATATTAGAACTAGACTTGCTGTGGTGATCATTTTGAAATGTATATAAAAAGAATCACTATGCTGTGTAACAGAAACTAACATAGTGCTGTAGGTCAGTTATACTTCAAAAACCAACAAACAAACAAACTCACAGAAAAAGAGATCAGATTTGTGGTTACCAGAGACAGGGGTGGAGAGGGAATTGGATGAAGGTGGTCAAAAGGTACAAACTTCCAGTTATAAGATAAATAAGAATTAGGGATGCAATGTACAACATTATATAAATATAATTAACACTGCTGTACATTATATATGAAAGAGAGTAAATTCTAAGAGTTCTCATCACAAGGGAAACTTTTTTTTCTATTTCTTTAATTTTGTATCTGTATGAGATGATGGATGTTGACTAAACTTATTGTGATAATCATTTCATGATGTACAAAAGTCAAATCATTATGTTGTACACTTAAACTTATACAGTGCTATATGTCAATTATATCTCAATAAAACTGGAAGAAAAACAAACAAAAAAAAGAATTACCTATGGAACTCAACCACCGCTGAGCCCCACACTAAACCAATAATAAATCAAAATCTCTCAGGGTGAGACCACATTGGTAATTTTAAAAAGCTCCCCAAGTGATTCTAAAGAGCAGCCAGGGTGGAAAACCAATGTTATAGGTCAAAAAAATAAGGAGACAGAGCTGCCTCTCCCTACTTTAAATTATTTCTGTAAAAATTTATACATAGATTACAACCAGGGTTCTCATCAAAAGAGAAATTTTATGGCTGAGTAATATTCCATTGTACATATGTGCCACATCTTTACCCATTCATCTGTCGATGGACACTTAGGTTGCTTCCATGTCCTGGCTATTGTAAATAGTGCTGCAATGAACATTGTTGTACATGTCTCTTTTTGAATTACAGTTTTCTCAGGGTATATGCCCAGTAGTGGGATTGCTGGGTTATATGGTAGTTCTATTTTTAGTTTTTTAAGGACCCTCCATACTATCCTCCACAGTGGCTATATCATACAGCGTGAAGTAAGTCAGAAAGAGAAAAATACCATATGCTAACACATATATACAGAATCTAAAAAAAAAAAAAATGGTTCTGATGAACCTAGGGGCAGGACAGGAATAAAGACACAGACATAGAGAATGGACTTGAGGACATTGGGAGGGGCAAGGGTAAGCTGGGATGAAGTGAGAGAGTGGCACTGACATATATACACTACCAAATGTAAAAGAGATAGCCAGTGGCAAGCAGCCTCATAGCAAAGGGAGATCAGCTCGGTACTGTGTGACCACCTAGAGGGGTGGGATAGGGAAGGTGGGAGGGAGACACAAGAGAGAGGGGATATATGTATACATATAGCTGATTCACTTTGTTATACAGCAGAAACTAACACACTGTAAAGCAATTATACTCCAATAAAGATGTTAAAAGAAAAAAAAAAAGAGAAACTTTTTGTTTTGAGTATCAAGGGACGAAACAAATGTTATATTTTTGTTTCCTAATCAGAGAGTTTTAAGATTGAAGAAATATACCCTTTAAAAGTATCATGGTTTAGGGACTTCCCTGGTGGTCCAGTGGGTGAGACTCCGTGCTTCCTCTGAGTTCGATCCCTGGTCAGGGAACTAGATCCCACATGCACGGCACAACTAAAAAGAAGTCCACATGCCTCAACTAAGAGCCGGTGCAGCCAAAATAAATAAATATATTAAAAATATATTTTTTAAATAAAGTAACTAAAACAAAAGCCATGGTTTAACATTCAGATGGTAGACTTTAATTTCTAAATGATTTTGCTTGGAATCAATACTGAAGAATTCTTTCCGCAAAGTACAGGATAATAGCTGAGTAACCATGTTTTGTAACAACTAACAGAACCAGGAAATTGTATTGCCTTGATCATTTTAGAGACAGGCATGCACCTACACTTTATGCATGATTCTTCATATTAATTGAGACACAAAATAATTATTCATAAGTTTTTCATAGGAGGCTTGAATCTGACTACTGAAAACAGAAGAAAACAATTGTTATCTTTAGTCACTAAGAATAACACCTCACTAATATAATTATTAATGAATCCTAAGGAGAAAAATGAAATAATAACTCAACATTTTTAAAAGGCAATTTTCTGGAGATCTATTCTTACACACTTTTTTAAACACGTGTCCTTTACATGTATCTGGTGGGGCTTTTTTGTAAGCTACAATGACACCAGCATTCTCCAATCAGAAAGCCTCATGATCAGGTTCCCATAGACATATCCACTAGATAGTACTACAGTGTGGCTATTCAAGGAATTATGAGGCTGGCCTTCTCTTTTCTAGACATAGCTATTACTGCTATCACTGATGGAATGTAAATAAAGAGTAAATTCAGATGAACACTTTCATTACAGTGTAAGGACATCAGAAGAGCACAAACTATATACAGATAAGTTAGACACCTGTAATGCCATTCAGTTAGTGAAACTCATGTTGAAAACATACCTGATTTCTTTCTGTTTCTCTTCTCTTTTGCCTAGGAGATGATACTTCCTCTTTCACTTTTCCTTCCTGTTAGATCATTCTACTTCTGATCCTAGGCCACATAATAACTTTCAACTCTGTATATTTTCTCTTAACTCTGGGTTTCAAGCCCACAAATACATTCTCAGGTCTAAGCTATTCTCCTTGCCTTCACCTGAGTGTTCTTTCAGTGAAGATCCCTGCATTCTCCTAACAGGCATCCCCAACTAGACTTTCCTGTGTTTTTAGCCACCTAGCACCTTCCTCAGGTTCCCTAAGGCTAAGCTTACTCCCATCTTAACTTGCCTTACCTAGACACCCACCCCAGCTACCTCTCAGCTCTTCTTCCCTTCCTTTGTTTCCTGGAACCTACAGGACTTGGATAGACTCCCAGGTGGCTCATAATCCTGACTTCTGCTTCGAAAACCTTCTTAAGTGGAATATTATTCACATCAACATATTAGACTTAGTGTATAAAGAAATCTTATTCTGTAATATTGTAATTTTTGTAATAATATTCATATACTTAAAATACCACACGCATATACTTTTAAACACATATTTTTGAACAGTTTGAAGCCTCCCCATAACCATTCCCCAATGGTTTCAGTATGAAAAGCAATTTTCACTTCCACAAAGTATTTTGAAGAGCTAGCTATTTCCTGTGTAATAGATCAACATCAGTATTTACCATAGGTGAAGCCACTTTAAAAGTTCTCCTTTCTAAAAAGCATGGCTTGTGAGGTTCACAAGAATACTAGAACACTTCAAATAATTTTGTCAATGACTAACTTTTAGAGTAGACATACTTGAATAATGCCACTTAGAAAGAACACTAAAGTTTCATTTGTTAGTTTTCAAATGTGCCTCTAGAAAAGGAGAGAATAATATCAGATTTTAATGAATTTCTCTGTCTTTAATACATTTAGAAAACTTCTCATGTAGGTAGACTTCAGCTTTCAGAAGGCAGTAAAAATTAACTCCTTTTGAACTGATGATCAAAAATCACTAATCAAAAACATAAGGAATACAGAAATGAAAGATAATTAATTCTAAATAAATAAGGCTAACAAATCAAAATAAAATTTGTGTTTCAACTGATTAAAAATGTTGCAAAAATCCCTCAAAGCATCATTTTATTCTCCTCATACAAGGATTCTTCGTGGGAGTCACATGGCAATTAGATCTGTTAAGAATCTCAGAACATTTCTTTTCAATGTATTATATGACACAAAGGTTCTTATTCACTGAAAGATTTAATACCTTTTGACTTTCAACTTTTCTGCCTTTATATAAATGCCTATCACTGTAATGGTTATTCAGTATAACAGAGGAAAAGACCATTTTGAGAATCTGCCTGCCAATGCAGGGGACATGGGTTCCAGCCCTGGTCAGGGAAGATCCCACATGCCGTGGAGCAACTAAGCCTGTGCACCACAACTACTGAGCCTGTGCTCTAGAGCCCGCGCGTCACAACTACTGAAGCCTGTGCACCTAGAGCCCATGCTCCGCAACAATGAGAAGCCCGCGCGTGGCAACGAAGAGTAGCCCCTGCTTGCTGCAACTAGAGAAAGCCCGCGTGCAGCAATGAAGACCCAATGCAGCCAAAAATAAATAAATTCTTTTTTTAAAAAAAGAAGAGCTTCAAATTTTCTATCTCAAAAATAAAGATTTTTCTTTTAATAGTTCAAAGGAATAGGTACATAAAGATTCAAATTTTAATTATAATTCAGGCTAAGTCCTTGTTTACAACAGGCTTCCTGAATTCAAGTGCAAGTACACTTCCAGATCTAAACAATATGGGCCCCCTGAGACATGTGAATTCCAGACTAGCCTCCCATCAGTCAAAATTCTTATCTGTAAAACATCAAATTACCACAGCAACAATAACAGATCTGGAAATCATTTTCTCACCATCTGTTTATATCAGAAACAAATTATCAAACTGAGGATGTTAAGACACAAGGCCCTAGACAAGAGAATTATGATGACAAGATTAAACATATAAATATATATATATATATGATATAGATATATATCAAAATCACCCTTTGAAATTATTTTGTCTCCACTGAGTACAATGTCATTTCCTTTAATCAAAATGGCAAGTCAGTTCTTATAAAAGTTAATTAAAGCAAATAGATTGTATCACTTTTTAAAACATAATATACAGATACAGTTTAGAATCAGCAAAAAGAAACTGGCCTCAGAGTTCTAACTCTGTAACTTAACTAACTGTGTAACTTTGACATGGTCAATTAATCTATCTGCATCACTTACTTTAGCTGGCTACCTACCTTACAGTGAAGTTGAGGCAGCAAACAAGATAACATGCATGAAAACCCTTCCTAAATTGCTCTTTTATAAACGTTAGTAATCAATCCAAAAGCTACAAGTTTTATTTCCAATAGGTGGTAAGTTTTCACATGGGTAAAGGAAAAAAAATCAAATAAATTCAAGTTATTTAGGCTATAAGAAGAGTACACAGAAAAAGTATCAAATACTACATTAAAAATTTAAGACTTTTTAAAAATAAAAATTTCTAATCAATGTTAGAAAGGAATGGCTACTAAGACATATCACAAGTAGAGAGTAAAAATATGTGTATGTGAAGTGTATATGCAAAAATCCACATGAGATTATTACAGTCATGAAAAAATAGCTTTTTCAAGACCTGCTAGGCCTGTCCATGAGTGCAATGAAATGTGACAGAACAAACTTCTTGTCTCATTCCACAAACACTTCCTGAACACCTATCATGGGAAAAACACTATGATGGGTGCTGAGAAAGAGTAAGATGAGTCAGAGGAAATTCTCCTGCACTCCTCATGGAAAGGCTGTATCACCATGGCATGCCTAGCCTTAACATAAGAATAAGGTAACTTGACTGGTTTTGCCAAAGAGTAATCAAATTCTTCCTGTTCTGTAAAGTAGTACATTTCAAATAATAGTACAGCTCATCAACATTTTCTTTTGGGATAGGGTATTTGTTGGGTTTAGTTCATCTGTTCATTAGCAAATATTCATTGAGCCTCTAATAATTACAACGGATGTGTCTCAAAAGAAATCTTAACTCTAAAACTATACAACGTGGACATAATGCACAACTAAAGTATTTGGTGTTTTCTTTTGAGTTCCTTTTTCAGTAAGAAGAAGAAAATTTAAAAAAAATAGTGGCAACACTATTCTTCAATATTGAAATCTAGCTACAACTGGTAGACTGAAAAGAGTGAATTAATGCCACATCTATCCTGCCTGTCCATCTCTCATCCATCTACGGCGATTGTCCCATTTCTACACAATAGACCACACTAATAAAGCAGTGAGTGAACACAGGATGGCTTTCAGGATGAAATAACTGAAGCGTAAGCTCTTAGATTCTGATTGCAGACAGCCCCAGGTACACACAAAGCAGGTTTTTGCCAAGAAATACAGTGCAAGCTGTTGACACTCTGTTTCCTTCAATATGAAAACCTCCCCAACAACTCAAGGTCACAACCAATCACCTACTATTTAGAGTTCAAACTACAGCATTATTTAGAATATAGTCCAAGTAGGTTCCAGGAGATTAAATAACATAGCCACGATAAGAGAAGAGGAGCAAGGAATAAAATAAGGGTATGTAACCATCTTCATACAGAGTTCTTATAAAATGGATAAGCAGAAATCTATCATACAGAAACACTGAGAAAGCAGAATAAACCAAAGTGCTGGACTGGTTTTAAAACAAACTATTCTAAGACTGTTTAAACAGCTATAAGTGACAATATAGTCCATGTGAGCTCAATGCACTACACAAAGGTTAATAGGAAATGGAGTTCTCTAAGAATCTCATGCTGAAACAGCTCAAAATCAAAGGGACCTTTTTTCTTTTTCTTTTTCTTTTTTTTTTTTTTCCCAATCAAGCTGACCTAAGCAGAATAAGACACTGAGTTTGGATATAAGAGGTCTTATATCAAATGCCAGGAAGTCCATATGAGCAAGATAGTTTAAGACTCATTACTTTCGGACAAAACATTTGACCCTTCTAGAAGTTAGTTTCCTCATACGTAAAATGAGAAGGGTAAATAGTTCACTGGTCTTCAAATTTTATTTTCAGGAGTACCAGACTGCTTCAGGGTTAGGTGGAAACCAAGCCAGCTCCAAACCTCACTTAAATGAGAGCAGATGAAGTTTTAACTAGTTTCTATATTGGAGTCCTGTGTAGAATTTCATTTGGAAAAAAAGGGGGGAGAGTTCTGCTGCTGAAAAGAATTACTCAGAAAACAACAAAAATAAATAAACTCAGATCACATTTATTTAAAATCATGATTGCAATAAACACTTCTATTGAAAACAGAAAGTGTTCTACCCTTGCCATAATGCCCTCTCACCATAAACAACTAGAAAATTGGAAAAAAGATTTTTTTGGACACTAAAAAGATATTTTTTTGGAGACAGACAATAGGCAACCCAGGACTTATGACCCGTGAATGAAGAAAAACAGACAGTGAAACTCTTCTTCCAAGAGGCACTTTCCACAACAGAGTGCAGGGAGGGGAACCTCCTGAAAGGAGATCATGAAAGTCTCACTGAGTTGAAGAGACAGAAGTAAGATTTAGGGGAGACAAAAAAGGCTGGAGTTTGTGGAGCAGAAAATCAGAGTTGGGAGGTTGGCAGAGGAAAAGCTCCAGAACCTGCACAGAGGTCCTTTGAGTCTATGGCTGACTATTAAACGACGCTTATGTATGGAGAAAACTCCATGAGTTTTGGCAAACCATCTGGGAGCTGTAAGCTAAATAATTCCGAGTGGCCTCACTGGGCTGGGAGAACGAGTTCTGATGGACATGAGTGTAGAGAAACTGACAACCCCAGACACTGAGTGCAGAAGGGTCATACCTTAGTAGGCCTAAAGCAGCCTACATAAAAGTGTCACTAGACCCACCCCAACAAAGTTTTGAAAAAAGTCTCAAAAAAAATCAAGCTGAAGCACAGTAACTTAGCCACCACCTGAAACAAATTTCAAAAAATTTAAAGGAACACAATAAAATCTAAACACTTAACAGCATAATAGTCATACTATCCAACACCCAATCAAAAAATTCTAGGTGTTAACGGTAAAAAGATAAAAGTGAGATCCATAAATGGGTGCAGAAAAAAAGAGAGAACAAAACAGACCCCAAGATGCAAAAAATAATAAACGAGGGAACTTTAAAACAGTTTATACGAATAGGCTCAAATGTTTAAAACAAAATATGATAAAAAGGAAAATGGAGGGACTTCCCTGGCGGCACAGTGGTTAAGAATCTGCCTGCCAATGCAGGGGACATGGGTTCAAGCCCCGGTCCAGGAAGATCCCACATGCCGTGGAGCAACTAAGCCCGTGCGCCACAACTACTGAGTCTGCGCTCTAGAGTCCACAAGCCACAACTACTGAGCCCGCGAACCACGACTATGAGCCCGCAAGCCACAACTACTGAAGCCTGTGCGCCTAGAGCCCATGCTCCACAAGACAAGCCACCACGATGAGAAGCCTGTGCACCGCAACAAAGCGTAGCCCCCACTCGCCACAACTAGAGAAAGCCCACACACAGCAACAAAGACTCAATGCAGCCAAAAATAAATAAATAGATAAATTTATTTTAAAAAAAAAAAGGAAAATGGAAGGGATAAAAATGGAACTTAGGGAGATGAAAAACACAATACCCAAAATGAAAAGCTCAGTAAATTTAAAAACACAGGAACTAACAAAAGTAGGAGAAATTTTTAAAGGACTGCAAAAATGAATAGATCCTAAGTAACCTGTGGGACAATATTAAACAGTCTGATATATGCACAACTAGAATCAAGAAGGAAAGAAAAAAGGTCAGAAAAAGAATCTGAGGAAATAATGGCCAATAATCTTCCAGATTTTTATAAAAATAATAAACTCACAGATAGTAGGAGCTCAGGTAGGATATATACAATGAAAACCACACCATAGTATTTAAATCACATTACTGGAAATCGGTGATAAAGAGAAAATCTTAAAGCAGCTGTACTTTAAATAGTCTACATAAGAGTCTTTTATCAGATATTGTAGGGCAAATACTTTGTCCTAGCATTCCTACTCATTTTTTAACAGTGTCTTTTGATGAGAAGATTACAGTTTTTATCATGTCCAATTTATCAATTTTTCTTTTACGTTTAGTGCTTTCTATGTCCTGTATAATAAATCATTTCCTACCTTCAGGCCATGAAAATATTCTCCTATGAGCTCCTATGATCTATCACAAATTAATGTTTATATATATCATGAACTAGAGTTCAAGGTACATTTGTTTCCCAAATATATACCCAGTTGTTCCAGCCAGACTGGAAAACACCATAATTTATGGGGCATTGCATAGAGTACTCAGAAGGGCCTTGCCTCACTAGTGAAGAATAATGAGCCATGGACTAAATGCTGCTCTTGCCCTGCCTAACAAATATTTAAAAGCAAGATCCAAAAGAATCAAATTGTTTCCAAGTAACTTAACTGCATCTTAGGAAAAAAGCTCCAAAATATTAGTAGGAATACAAAAATGTTTAGTACCCAATAATGTCTGGCATCCAATCAAAGATTCTAAGAAATTCAAAGAAGCAGGAAAACTTGAACCATGACATGGAGAAAAATCAATCAATTGAAGCTAACCTAGAACTGACACAAATTTTAGAAATGGTAGATAAGGACATGAAACCATCACTTTAACTGTACCGAATGGTCAAAAAGTTTAGTAGAAATATGAAATATTTAGGGATAAAGCTGGCAAACAAAAATGTGCAAGAATGTACACTGAAAACTACAAAACTGCTCAGAGCAATTAAAAAAGACCTATATAAATGGAGAGCTACATCTTGTTCATGAAAATTCAATACTGTTGCGATGTCAGTTCTCCCCAAACTGATATATAGATTCAAATCAAAATACCAGCAGGTTCTTTTGTAGAAATTGACAAGCTAATTCTAAAATTCATATGGAAATACAAAGTACCTAGAAGACCCAAACAACTTTGGAAAAGAAGAACATAATTGGAAGGCTAACTCATTCTGATTTTAAGACTTATTATAAAGCTACAGTGATCAACACAATGTGGTATTGGCAGTGTCCAGAAATAGACCCACACGTATGACAACTGATTTTTAGCAAAGGAAATTCAGTAGAAAAAGACAGTCTTTTCAACAAAAGGTACAGGAACCTCTAGATATCCATATGAAAAAAATAAAGAATACTGATCCATATCTCACAGCATATATAAAATTAACTCAAAATGTTATGCACTAAAAAGTAAACTCGAAAACTATAAAAATCTAGAAGGAAACATAGGAGAATATTTTTGTGGCCTTGCATTAACCAAAGACTTCTTAGATGTGATACCAAAAGATGATTCATAAAAGAAAAAACTACAAAACTGGACTTCAAAGTTAAAAGATTCTTCTATCCAAAAGACATTGTTAAGAGAATAAAGGGACAAGCCAAACACTGGGAGAAAGTATTTGCAAATGCATGTATCTGACAAAGGCCTTGTATCTAGAATATATAACAAACTTTTAAAACTCAACAATAAGAAAATAAACAACTTAATTTTAAAAACTGGGAAAATATTTCATCAGAAATTCACAAAATAAGATATATGGATGGCAAAAAAATATCACAATAAAAGATGCTTGATATCACTAGTCATTAGGGAAATTCAAATTGAAACCAAAGTAACATTCTCCTACACACCTATTAGAATGACTAAAATTAAAGACTGAGCACATCAAGTCGATGCGGAAGCAAAGGAACCAGCACTCTCACACACTGTTAGTGGGAGTGTAAAGTGGTACAACCATTTTGGAAAACAGTTTGGCAGTTTCTTAAAAAGTTAAATGTACACCTACCATGTGATCTAATCAACCCACCCCTACGTGTTTACCCAAAAGAAAAGTGTATGTTTATACAAAAACTTGTATACATACCTTTCACAGCAACCCTATTTGTAATATCTAAAATGTAAACAATCCCTATGTCCAACATCAGGTAAATGGATAAACAAATTGTGGTACAACATAAAATAGAAGCCTACTCAGCAATAAAAAGAAATGAAGAATTGATATGTGCACAGCATGAATAATTATACTGAACAAAAAGCCAGACCAAAAAAAAAGTACATACTGGATTATTCTATGTATACAAAATTCTAGAAGATGCAAACTAGGTAATAATGACAGAAAGTATCTCAGTAGTTGTCTGGAGTGGAAGGGGGGATTACAGAGGGACTCAAAGAAACTTTTGTATATGATGACATGTTCATTATCTTCATTGCTGTGATAATCTCATAAGTGTATACACTATGTCCAAACTTACCAAACAGAATACTTTAAATATGTGCAGTTTATTGGACGTTGACTCTATCATCCCAATTTTGTATGAGAAAACAGTGGTCCAAATGCAAGCGCCTGTCATCACAAGAGCCTTGCTGCAGTTATCTTTATGTTCCCACCACCACTGTGAATTACAAATTCTATAACTTACTAGCTACAAAAGGGAAATTAACCATGCCTGACCTCCTAATATTAGTGCTCTTTACATTATACTGGTTGGCCTCTTAATATACTGGGTCCTTTTAAAAACTATGAGAGGACTTCCCTGGTGGCACAGTGGTTAAGAATCCGTCTGCCAATGCAGGGGACACAGGTTCGATCCCTGGTCCAGGAAGATCCCACATGCCGCGGAGCAACTAAGCCTGTGCACTACAACTACTGAACCTGAGCTCTAGAGCCTCCAAGCCACAACTACTGAGCCCACGCATCGCAACTACTGAGCCCACATGCTGTAACTACTGAAGCCCATGCACTCTAGGGACCCCGTGCCACAACTATTGAGCCCACATGCTGCAACTACTGAAGTCCACGCACCTAGAGCCCGTGCTCTGCAACAAGAGAAGCCACGGCAATGAGAAGCTCGCACACTGAAGAGTAGCCCCTGCTCACCGCGACTAGAGAGAAAGCTCACATGCAGCGACAAAGACACAGTGAGGCCAAAAAAAAACCCAAAACACTACGAGAAACATTTTATCATGTGTACAAAGATTAAGATATACCCTAATAAAAGATCTTCAATTAAAATTTTTAATATTTTGATTAATCTGATGCTTTATGAAACACATTTTTAAATGGATCAAACCAGAGCCTTTTTCTAATTATGTTCAAAAACTTCACAACTATTTTATTACCTAAATGCATATTAATTCCTCTACAGTCAATAGGTTAAATTTTTCAACTAATGGGAGCAACCTGACCTAGGTTTTTCGAATAATAAATTGGCTACATACACAATAATTTGTATGATGGCAGAAAACACGTGATTTAATAAAAACATGTTATAGATGCAATAAATTCTTACCCTGTTAACATTAAAATTGCTTCTCAAACTTCAGAGTGCATCAGAATCACATGGATGCTTTGCTAAAAAGGAGATAACTACCTTTAAGAGCAAGTTCTACAGTAAATAACTGTAAGGAAACTGGGAATGAGAAAAAAGAAGACAGTGTGCTGCAGTGGGAAAATATGGACTTTGTAGTACACACCCTTCCTTGTTATCCGATGCTAGTCTTATCTTTGACCACTCAAAGTAAGCTGTAAATAACTGATTATCATAGATAACCAAGAGCAATGCAAATAATTCTCGTCTATAGACAATCCATCCAGTGGAGGTTCAGTGAGTCCCTGAAATGGAAAAGGCCAATTTCCTGACCACTTATAAATTCATTTCAGTATTTCCTACACTGTACAAATTTGTATTTCTTTGACTCTACTTTGAACTGGTTACAACATATAGCTGGTTCCCTCGTTAATAATGATTTAAATAATGATTCATCATGTGTACACTATTTATAAAACTCCTTGTATATCTCTGAGAGTGATGATTTTACCTTTTTTTTGAAACTTTAAGAATGAGTTGCAGAGTATACATGCTAAAGGAGTGGGGTTTTTTTCAGTGTGGTCCCCATACGAGCAGCATCAGCATCACCTGAAAACTTATCAGAAATGCACATTCTCAGGTCACATTCAGACCTGCTAAATGAAAAAATGTGGGGATAAGGGCCAGCAATCCTGTCTAACAAGCCTTCCAGGTGATTCTGATGCAATCTAAAATTTAAAACCTCTAGGCTAAAAGATTCCTTAAAATTGAGATAACCATTGTTTGGGGGCTAATTACATTTTCCTTGTGTTTTTTTCCCCCTTGTCAAAGGGACCACCATATTTAATCCTTAGTTTTATAAAGAAGTAAATAACCGAAAAGATGTAATGCGAACTTAAAAGTACTGAACAGCTAAGCACTGAAAAAATCTGGAGAAAGCAGGAGTTATGCAATGTAAGAAATACAGGTTAATACACCACCACCACCACCTAAGGGGATGGAGGTGGAGAGGCAGGGGATCAATCACTCCAAAATGTTAGGATAAGGAAAAGTACATGGATTTGAGTTACAGGTATTCTACTTCACACCTAAAGAATGGTCTCCTCTCAACATATCTTTTGATTCATAATTTCTTATTTTCACTTTTAAAGACTTTTTTCTAAGACCAGTTTCAAGTTTACAACAAAACTGGGAGGAAGGTACAAAGATCTCCCATATACTCCCTGCCCCCGCACATGCATAGACTCCCCAATTATCAACATCTTTCACCAAAACAGTACATGTTTTACCAAGGATGAACCTACATTGACACATAATGATCACTCAAAGTCCACAGTTTACCTTAGGGTTTACTCTTGCTGTACATTCTATGGATTAACACATATATCCATATAATATCATAGAGTATTTTCACTGCCCTAAAAATCCTCTGTGTTCTGCCTGTTCACCTCTCCCCTCTCCCCCTCATTTTTCATAAAGTACTGTAGTAGAAGTTTCTCATTTTACTTTTCCGCTGTTTTCAACAAAGGTTAAGAAAATGTAACAGAAATAATTACCTACATAATTCAAATAATCAAGTCCTGTTTTTATATTCAGTAGAAATTATTTAGCCTGGCTTTCTAATCTAATCAGATCTGCTGGAAATTGACTCATCTTTCCAATTCACTAATTACTTAAATACACAGTATTACCATTTGGAAACATTAAGAAAAAAAAACTTACAAAACTGCTGTGCTGGCCTTTTATCCAGCAAATTTTTTAAAACTGGATAGGTCTGTTCTTAAATAGTTAAATTACAAATGTCTAAAATAAATAGTAGAATATGAGAAGCTATGAAAGTTCTATCATTAAATTATAAAGGTGTTTTAATATACTTGATTTTTTGTTTGTTTTAACTGAGCTATTTCCTCCAGAGTTGCATTTGGGTTATGTCTACATACTCCCAACATCTGCTGCTAACAAAATTTTCTAGTATTTTAGTTGTAATGAAGACCAAATATCAGAAGGTAAGAGTTTCCCATCTGGAAACACAGATGACAAATTCCTAGGCTTTTTGCCCACAAGTGTCCAGGGTAATGAACCTCTGACCCAATAGCAAGTATTCATTGTGTTACCTATTTTTTAAATCCAACAAACCAAAACTTATACACAGAAACATGTTTTTTCTCACTTTTGAGCTATGCTATTAAATCATTTAGAATACAAGAGAGCTGCACTTCAAATGACAATATTTTACAAGAATAAACCTAGAAATCTGAATAACAACATAAATGTATGTAATCGGATAAGGAGCAATTGGTAGAAAAGTAAGTTACCAAATAAGTCAGAAGGGAAAAAAAATTATCCTGAACATGTTGTCAAAAGGTAAGGGCATTTTTTGAGAATTAAAAAAATGGCTCATACATAAGTGGTACAAATTTAATTGTGTAAAACATTTTTACATGACCCCTGTTGCTATAATAATTCCATATATCCCTTTTAGTAAAAGATTGGGTACTATAGCATTCCAGGAAGATACCTAAAATTTTACACTTTAAGATAAGGATACACACACACATGAGTAAGGATATATATGTTCACTAGTATAAATAATGCTATAAAGAACATTTCCCTCCTTTTGGATTATTTATATAATATACAGTATGAGAAGTAGGCCTACTAACTCAAAGGATATAACATGTCTTGACTGATTTTACTGGAGAAACTACCTCTTCTCCTACTGTCTCATACTTAATGCAAAAGGAGTATAACTTTTTCAATATCTAAGATACTGTTTTCTTAATAAGATTTAATTTCCAAATATTCACTTATTTTTATAGTTTCACTGAAACTACATTTTTTTCCATGCTTCCAATGCAGGGGGCGTGGGTTTGATTCCTGTTTGGGGAACTAAAATCCCACATGCCACGCCACGTGGCCAAAAAAAAAAAAAAAAAAAAAAGAACCCAAAACACAAAAAGTTATTTTTATGTACACTGTCGTAGTAAAACATTCCATAGTTACAGGGCACCCTGGAGAGCAGCTAGGCCAAGATCATGCACATAGCCAGTCATTAGACAGTAATGTGTTTTGAAATAAATTTAGTTCATGTACAATAGTTTTTTAATTAATTAGAATAGAAAAACATTCTAATGTACCACATGACGTAAAGGTAAGTATTATTTCATGAAACTTTTACATATATATCACATATTACATATTATAACTAATTATTAACACATACATGGACATACAAATATATGCACATAAATGTGTAGAACTGTACACTGGGTTAGAGTGTAGAATGAATTCTTACTATGAGTTGTGAGTTAAATTTCTTGGAAAAACACTGATCTAGACAATTACACCCATGGTTCTTCACAAATGTGAATTTTCAGATCTGGTATTGCAATCTGCAGAGGTAAATTCTAAAAGGTATTCCAAAGCCAAAAGATAATGATTTTTACATTGCCAACCAGTATGAGTTATACACAACTCTTTTCCTCCTCTTATTAGACAATTGAGAGCTATGTCTATATAACACCTAGCTAAAACTGGCTTCCACTACGTTTAATAACTGGCCATAGGATATAGAAGATAGCTGCATAGTTACCATTCAAAACAAAAACTGAGGAATGAGCCTTCTTCTTCCACCCAAGTCGCCGCAGAATTTGATATCTCCTCTGCGGAAAATTGAGAGGTAATAACTATACATGGTTCAATGAGTATTCAGAGATCTTCTGTGGTGTGACTTTGATAATAACAGATTACAAGTATCTGCAAGTCAACTGACAACAGCTTTCTAAAAAAAAATTTTTAAGTCCACATTTTCTAGAAGTAACCTAAAATTACTGTCAAACCTTTGCATCCATTTGCTAAACAGCATTTAACATTAGTGCTTATTATCTTCCATAAAAATATAAGGGCAATACACACAAACCACACATCCCATTGAGAGATCTCCAACCAATTTCACATAAGATAGCAGTGATTCATGGCTGTACCGTCCTACAAAGACTCACTGATGGAGAGGTGGAATACGCCTGGCCATTATTAAACTGAAATTAATGCAAGTTATGACTGAAAAACTAAAAATTTGATCAGGAATTACAAATACATGACAGATCTGACTTACAAAACAGTAGGAGTTTGTTCCAACAATCAAATTTTAACAGCAAAAATTTCTAGAAACACAGAAAAGTTGAAACAGGTTTTAGAATACTTACACTGGGTCATGATTTCATTCTAAATAAGACTGGTGTTTATTTCAGAGAAAAGCACAAGACAAAAATCTGCTGAATGAAAATGAGTACAACCCCATAAGGAAAGACCAAGACAGAAAAAACAGTGAGGAATGACATGGCAATGTGGAATTTTTAGGCAACCTCTGAGAAAAAAAGTAAATGTATAGGAAAAATACTATTCACAGCTAAAATTATTTATCAGGCCTTCAGAAATTTATTTAAAGGAGAACCTGTAACATTTACTCATTTTTTTCAAGCATTTATTCTTTCAATAGCCATTTACATGTCATATAAAAATTTACTCTATTTTGTAATAATAACTCGATTAAAAACATAAGCTCTATATTTACTAGATAGCCATGGTTTGGCTTCTTAGTACAATTCGATCTCAGGTAAACTGCAGCGACTTACTTTCCTAGATTATTCCTTGGGAAAATGTTCTGTAAGAAACTATTGGCCAAAAATCAAGGCTGCAACCTAGAGCTCTAGGTGACCTTGGCCAGACACCCACCCTTTCCTATCCCTCCACTTTCACCGGCTTTGCATCACAATCCACTTTGAAGACTATTAGGGCTAAACACATCACGTCCCTCAGCCCACTTCCTGTCAGTCACCACAAGATGCCCAAGGAGCCCAAAAACCCTTCAATGCCTGCTCTCTAGTCCCCATAACACTCTCTATATCCAGATTTGGTCTTATCTCCCATCCTTCCTCACCTTCTGAAACGCTGCCACTGCGCCCTCTGGAACTCCCTGCTTGTCAACTGACTGTATACCTGGCTTTCATTTCTCTCCTTTAAATTCTCTCCTGAAATTGAGGCTTTTGTTTCCACCTCCCAAGAAAATGACTTGTCAGAAGTCAGCAATGTCCTCAATGTTGTTCAATCAATGGTCAATTCTCCTATTAGCTGAACTACAAACAACATTGAACAGAATTATCATTCCCTTTTTCTTGAAACACTTTTTTTTTTAAACATCTTTATTGGAGTATAATTGCTTTACAATGGTGTGTTAGCTTCTGCTTTATAACAAAGTGAATCAGCTATATATATACATACATCCGACCCCTCTAGGTGGTCACAAAGAGGGTGGGAGGGAGACGCAAGAGGGAGGAGATATGGGGATATATGTATATGTATTTTTTTAATATTTTTTTTTGACGTGGACTATTTTTAAAGTCTTTATTGAATTTGTTACAATACTGCTTCTGTTTTATGTTTTGGTTTTTTGGCCGCACGGCATGTGGGATCTTAGCACCCTGACCAGGGATCAAACCTGCACCCCCTGCCTTGGAAGGCAAAGTCTTAACCGCTGGACCACCGGGGAAGTCCCGAAACACTTTTTAACTTGGCACCAACCGTCTTGGTTCTTCCAGAAGTTCACTGCTCTTGTCTCCTTTGCCTGTTTGTTATCTCCCCAACCCCTCAATTTTGGAGTGCTCCAGGGCTAATACTTTGGACCTCTCCTTTTTATATATCCACTGTCTAGTAACAATTGACAAATTTCTATCTTCAACCCAGACTTCTTCCCTGAATTGCCTATTAAATATCTCAATTTAAATGCCTAACAGGTACCTCAAATTTAATACATAAAACCATATTCTTGACCCACCCCAGTGACTCCAAGCCCCCATCTCCTGCAGTCTTCCTCATACTAAGAAAAGGCAGTTACATGCTTCTAACTACTTACGCCAAAATCTCCACTGATATCCTTGACTCTCATACACGACAGCCAATCTGTTAGCCAAGTGGGATCTACCTTCACAGTATATCCAGACACACTATATGCTTACTTACGCAGTTACTGTTATTCTCTGTACTCCCAACAAGAATATAAGCTACAAATGGGAAGGGACCTTGTCTGTTTTGGTCATTGTAGCAACCCCAATACTTAGACTAGAGCCTGACACGTAACAGACATTCAATAAATATATGTGGAATGAATAATTAAATGAATGAATGAGAGGTTCCAGATCCTCAATTCCACTCAAAACAATAGTAAATCTCATTAAGGTAAAACATTCCTTATGGTTGAACTTAAAACAGCCTTAATCATTCTTTCACAGCACTCCTTTCATTTAATGAATATATGTTCACCAACGATGACTAGTCAAAATGAAATATGGGGGCTTCCCTGGTGGCGCAGGGGTTGAGAGTACGCCTGCCGATGCAGGGGACACGGCTTCGTGCCCCGGTCCGGGAAGATCCCACATGCCGCGGAGCGGCTGGGCCCGTGAACCATGGCCGCTGAGCCTGCGCGTCCGGAGCCCGTGCTCCGCAACGAGAGAGGCCACAAGAGTGAGAGGCCCGCGTACCGCCAAAAACAAAAAAGAAATATGGATTAAGAACATAATATGTTAATTATAATAGAGATAATTTACTATGCACGGCTCACCAAAGTTCAAAGCATTAAGATATAACAGGCAGTGTTATAATAATATTTCATATAATTTTATGTTGTTGATAATTTAGTAAGTATTTCAGTATTTTGCCCTGGACAACACCAATCATCACCATCCTTGCCAGATAACATATAATTTCCCAAATAAGCTTTACATCCTAAGCCCTCACCAGTCCCATTTAAGACAGAAAGTGATTAACCTTATTAATTGATGCTGGTTATGAGGTACAGGAGCACTAGACATTTTATAGCCAAATCTGTTGTTATAGGCAACCCCTGATTTATGAACATGCACTTAATAATGGCCCACATTTGGGGAGGGAAGAGGAGAAAGGAGAGAAAGTAAAGAAAGAAGAGTGAGAAATGGAGGCCATCTTTCTGAAACAGGAATTACCTGGGGAGTGAATAACCTAGAAATGTTCCATTATAATGGGGAGAAGATAGCTATTTACAAATGTACAAATTAGTAAATTACTGGTTCCCAGCTTGACAGTGACACCTTCTGAGAAGACCCCTATCCCAGCTAAGCAAAGATAACCCATTTCTTTCAAACTGATTTGGGATATATTTTCCCACAGAAACAAAAATATCACCCTTAATGAAGTGAAACTGTACAGTTAAAATTTAGGGTACATTTTGGGTTAAAAAAAGATTTGTGAGCTGGCCTGGGAACATAGCCAATATTTTTTATACTGTTTCAGTAAGAGGGAAAAAAATGTGTTCTGAGTTCCAAACAGCTGCCTTACACATAAACTTTAGAAACACAACTGGCTATGCTGGAAACTATCTGTATACAGGTTAGGTTTCATGGGATTCAATTTGGCCTATGGCATTTCTGAATATGTTTAAGAATAAGTCACTTTATATTAGGTCTCTTCCACTCAGATGGTGCAGTTAGAAAGACCTCCAGCTTGTCCAGAGGTGAATAAGCTTGCTTAACATTTTATAAAATATACAGCAGAGCCAAAAGAAGGGCTTCAAGCTACCAGGCTACTTTTCTTCCTTTATGAATGGACTAAACTTCCTTTATCACAATGAGTCACATCAATCTGGGAGCTGAAGTAGAATGCCACTACTTATTTGATTTAGAGACCAGAGCAATTTATATATACCCAGACTCTTCTAAACAGTGCAACATAGTATTTGTTTTCCAAATTAAGAGAAATTAGAATTAATTTTTGAGAACTTCAAAATACTAGCTAAAATTATCTGCAGAGCTTTCTGGGAATCCTGAAAAATATGAATTAAGAATCACTTATAAATGGGGTTATCTCAGATACTATTAACATAATAATGATGCCAGTGCCTACATTGGAAGAGGTAAGTTATTGACATATCGTCACAGATTAGTGCTATAATTATTAACAGTGCTTTATTCGTTTATGAATTATTTCAATGTGCCTCAACTGAATAGCTCAAACAGCTGTCTACAGTGGCTGAGAAGCTATGTCAAGACCAGCTAGACTCCACCAAAGACATTTATGTACATTTCCCAAGAGTTGAGAAAATAAAACAGGAAATGTCAGTGTTCTTTTAGAAGGAAAATAAGAAAGCCGTGTTGAGATGACTTCAGAGATCCAGCAGTTCCTGGTGTTTCTGAGGTAAATTAATCAGAAAAAGGTCAAACTCTGCTCTTTGTCCAACACCCTTCTTCCTGATACATTATCCACTCTCACAGCCAGACAGATGTGCTCCATCCAATGCAAAGACCTATTTTGACAGGACAGCTCTTTCCACTTGGACGTCCTGCCATCAAACTCACCGTAGCCAATAAAGATCACACTCAGCTTGTCCAAAACCAAACTTACCATTTGCCTCACAGATTTACTCCCCTGATTTCCATTTCTTCATCTGTGATTATCCCAGTATGTTTGGCTGGAAACTTTTGTTTACTGCTTATTCAGAATTACCTAGAGTACCTTTGAAAAATGTAGATTTCTGTCCTTTCCCCATCCTTTCAAAATCAGAGCCTCAGAGGGTATTATCTGGGAATCTCTTTACCAGCTCTTCAGGTGATTCTAATGCACATACAAGCTTAAGGACTTCTACCTTAGATTCATCCTTTACTCACTCAATTCATCTAATATCACATCCTTCCCCCACAAATCCTATTGCTACCAGAGTCCAAGACCCTAAAACCACAATCAACTTCCTAAATGATGTCAACAATTCCTCAAATTAAAATTTCTAAAAACATCATTTTTGTTTTCCTGCTCTGTAACTTGTCTTGACTTACATACCATAATTTTAAAAACTCATCTTGCTAATTTTTGAGACTCTCTACAACCTGATCCCAAGCTATCTCTCTTGTCCCCCATGAACCCTCTAGTCCAGTCACAAATCAAATCATTCAAATTCCTACTTCAGTTTGACTGTGCTCTGTCTGACACACTCTACCACAGACAACTCACTCCCCCAAATCTATAGTGTCTACTCCTCTCTTATCTATGTATCAGTCCCTCAGGGGAAAGCTTAAGTCCCAAACTCCCTTCTTGGCTCTTTACACATCACATTATTACGACTGCTTTCAGACATCATCTAGCCTTCCATTTGCTCCATATCTCTTAAACAACAATGCTACCAAAGCACTTTTTAAAACTCCTTCTCTTACTCAACAGTAGCCAGTACTGGTCTTTATTACCCCTTCAACGATGTCCAAATCCCAGGGCTAGCATACAAGGCCCCATCAACTATACTATATCTACTAACTCCAGTTGTCCCCAGAACTTGATTTTATTTGTATTCTTCTTATCTAGAAAGATCTTCTCCTTCCACCCTACCAATCCAAAATCTTTTCTTTCTTTCTGAGTATAAGACTCAGCATCAATTGATTAAAAAATATTTTGGTCCTTTCAACTGTAGGAATTTATAATCTAAGGTAGAAAATACCTTACTGAACAATAATAACTAAAATACACAAAGACATATATTATTTTTATGATGCCGTGGATGTATTTTTTACTTTACATTTTGTGGAGATCCCTTGCTTTCACAGCATTTAAGAAAAGGGACAAAAATCTCATAAAGCAAAAAAGTGAAGGAAGTAAAATCTCAGCATTATTTTAAAGAACTGGAACATTCAAGAAATCTAGTAAGTCATTTCTACTTCTGTGGGGTTTTTTTCTAATTATTCAGTCCAGAAAATGGTTATTTTCTCACCAATAAAAATCTATTCATTTCATTGGTCTTCGTATACTACAGTGGAATGAAAAGTGCATGGAATTTAGAGTCAGAAAGTGTATATTAAATCCAGCATGGGACAACTTTTGGGCAAGTGCCTCTGTCTCTCTAAGATTCAGTCTCTTAGTAATGGGGTAGCTACCTGTCTCCATGACTTGGCAAAAGTTTACATTTAGATCATCAAAAGCCTAAAGTATTCTATGTGCTCTCAACCTGTCTTCAGATTAATCTTCCTCAGGGCCAAGCCAGTACAAACCCATTACAAATCTATTTAACTGACCATTCATTTTCTTCTTACTCAGAAAGCCCAGTTCCTGAGAAGAAAAACCTAATCCAGGAAACACAGCTGGAACAAGTTAGTATCCTAGCCACTCTGCTAATGCTAGAAAAATCATAAATCTATTATTCATAAGATAATGCTTAGCTTCTTGTGACAAGTTGAAGGTTGAGAAAATATTTGCACAAAGAGCCACCATACCAGCTGAGTCAGGGCCAAGGTAGAGGTCACCGCCAGAGAATGAGCAGCCTGCCACATTTGTAGTGAAAAAAAAAGTCTGAACAGCATAAGTTAAGAATGCATTGCTTCATCTAAGAAAGGTTGTTTCCCTTCTCTCTGTTCTATGTTTCATTTGCGTCAGCGTAATAAATCATGAAAGCTGAGGTCAGTATGAATCTTTCCCACTTATAGATCTGGAACCAAAACTCAGAAGAGACAAACTGCCTAATTAAAATAACAAGACCCTGAAATAATACGAATAGTACAAAACCAAAGATGTATGAAAAAACAGATAACTGCATTCATGAATTAAAATTAAGTGTTATCATTCATGTCCTGCAGTCACCTTTTGTGTGTGCCTCGGTCATCATGGCCAGGGCAGAAATATCTCCGTAATTTTATTTTAAATCAATCCATTAGGAGAATACAAACTAGGTAATAAATTACATATCAGTATTCAAGAAAATAAGATAAGGGGAGTTTTTAATGATGGAAGGCTTTCTTTAAAGGAAGCTTTAAATCAGGTTTTAAAGGAAATGATGGTTATAAAAGACAGGGAAGAATTTGGGAGGGGAAGAAAGAATTCTTATATCTTGATTAAAAAGTCCTGGAAATTCCAATTTATGAACAAAGTTAATTGTATTTTTCGTTTTAATAGCACCAAAGAGTTTTTTTAATACTTCAACTAGATTTTTGATTCTACAAGTTAGAACAACTCTCAGCACACCTTTTTTGGTTGTTGTTTTGTTTGTTTCTCCAGTGACCCACAATCATTTACAAACACTCCTATGGGAACACCACCACGATTACTACAGATTACCACACAGAGAGGATTCCGAAGTTACATACCCTTCACCTGCTGGCTACAAAACGAATAGAAAACTGTGAATTCTCTCAAAAGCAAAAATCAACAAGTGGGACTACATCAAACTAAAAAGCTTCTGCACAGCAGAAGAAACAATCAACAGAATGAAAAGGCATCCCATGGAACGGGAGAAAACACTTGCAAACCATCTATCTAATAAGTGTTAACATCCAAAATATACAAAGAGCTCGTACAACTCAATAACAAAAAAACAAACAACCCAATTTAAAAATGGGCAGAGGAACTGAATAGACATTTCTCTAAAGAAGTCATACAAATGGACAATGGGTACATGAAAAGATGCTCAATATCACTAATCATCAGGGAAATGCAAATCAAAACTACAATGAGACATCACTTCATACCTGTTAGGATGGCTTTCACCAAAAAGACAAGAGATAACAAGTGTTGGTGAGGATGTAGAGAAAAGGGAAGCCTCGTGCACTGTAGGTGGGAATGTAAATTGATGCAGCTACTATGGGAAATATTATGGAGGTTCCTCGAAAAATTAAAACTAGAACTACCATATGATCTAGTAATTCCACGTTTGGATATATACCCAAAGGAGTTGAAAACAGGATATCAAAGAGATATACACACTGCCATGTTTTTTGCAGCATTATTCACAATAACCAACATGTGGAAACCACCTACGTGTCCATCAATGGATGAATGGATAAAGAAGATATATATATATGTATATATATATGTGTGTGTGTGTGTGTTTGTATACACACACACACAAACACACACACTAGAATATGATACAGCCATGAGAAAGAAGGAAATGTTGCCATTTGTGACATGAATAGACCTTGAGGACATTATGCTAAGTGAGGTAAGTCAGACAGAGAAAGACAAGTAATGTATGCTATCACTTTTAAGTGGAATCTACAAAAGTCAAATTTAAAGAAAAAAGAGAGTAGATGGTGGTTACTAGGGACAGAGAGGTGAGAGATTATGGATATATTGGTCAAAAGGTACAAACTTCCAGTGAGAAGATGGATAACTGGAATACATCTGGAGAGCTACTGCACAGCATTGTGACTATAGTTAACAATGCTGTATTATATTCCTCAGAGTTGCTAAGAGACAAATCTTAAATGTTCTCACAACAAGAAAGAAATGGTAATTATGCAACACGATGAAGGTGTTAGCTAACACCACAGTGGTAATCATATTGTAATATATAAACATATCAAATCAACATGTTGTGCACCTTAAACTTTTACTATATTATACCTCAATAAAAAAGAAAGAGAGAGAGAGAGGAAGGAAGGAGGGAAGGAAAGAAGGAAAGAGGAAGGGAGGGAAGGAAAGGAGGGGAGAAATGGGTGAGTCCAAGAGCCTCAAAAGTAAACCCCCCCCCAAAAAAAAACTTTACCTGTCAGTTCTCATGGAAGTAAATTACCCTCCACATAGGTGGTGCTCAGCCACTGCACTGCAGTCTCTGAAGGGAGTTGCAGTCAAGACTCAGGCCTCACAATTACCAGTTCACCCATTCCCAGGTTGAAGCTGGCCATACTTATACAGAGATCTACATTCCTAGCCCAAATAACTCCATTCTGAGGCTTTCACAACTAGAGACCCTCAGCCGAGGCCATTCCTACATTTCCTTGTGAGGAAATATGTAACTACTAAAAAATTAAATGATTATTCAACAAAGCTTAATTTCTTCTTAAGAAAAAGAAAACTGAATTTTCCCATGATGATCGCCAACAGTTTCGAAGGTGACTAAAATAGTTCAAGTAAGAGTTCAAGTGAGAGTTAAGAGTTATTTTAAGCTTAATCAGCTTGTTTTACATTCTTTTGCAATGAGAAAAATAACTATGAAGTCTGGCAATGAATAGTAAAAAAAAAAAAAAAAGTGTTGCTGTTTTTTCTTGCTTGGTCAATTTCAACAATTCATTCACCCAAAATTTTAAGTGTGAAATAATCATCAAGTAGCTTCTGTTATAAAATGCCATTTACCCATTCATCCACTTGGCTGACTTCCTGACGGTTGCTTAAGCATCATTTCCACGAAGAGATTTCCCCAGACCTCCTTGCACCCACACCCACAGTGGGTGAGTTACCACCCCTCAGTGGTCCAGCAGCGTTCAGTGATTTCCACCCTCCTCTGGGCATGCACAACACTGGCTTCTAACTGTTGACTACGAGCTCTGCTTTTTCTGTCCCTCTCGCCACCTGCCTACTAGCCTCTAAGCTCCCCCGAAGACTCACTATCCCCAAATCCTTGCACAAATCTGTCAGAATAGATACTTAACAGATGTTTGGTGAATGAGAAAACATACACACACACACACACACACACACACACACACACACACACAGAAAGAGCTTAAGAGTTTAAATGGATCTTCCAATTCAACTCTTACTTGCCATATAAGGAATCAGAGGTACAAAAGGTTTAAATACTAGAGCCAGGATTAAAAATACACATTTCCACTACTCAAAGATGTTGCCTTATGTTAGTTCATTTATACAGAACATTATTTACTTTTAACAATGTAAAATTAATGTTTTCAATTACTAACTATACACTTCTAGATATACATCCAAAAGATACGAAAACCTATGTCCCTACAAAAACGTACATATGAATATTCATAATAGCCAAGAAGGGGAAAGAATCCTAAATGTCCATCAACTGATGAATGGATAAATAAATATGGTATATCCATATAATGGAATATTATTTGGCCATAAAAAGGAATAAAGTATTGACACATAGTACAACATGGATGAACCCTGTAAACACTTTGTTAAGTGAAAGAAGCCAGACACAAAAGACCATATACTGTATGATTCTGTTTATACAAAATGTGCAGAACAGGAAGAAATAAATTAGCTGTTGCCTAGGGCTGGGGTGAGAGAGGTATAGGGAATGACTTGGTACAGGGTTCCTTTTAGGGCTGATGAAAATATCTAAAAATGACTGTGGTGATGATTGAGTAACTCTGTGGATATACTGAAAACAATTTATGGTATATGAATTATAACCCAATAAAGCCATTATAAAAACTAGTAACTATAGTTGAAAACTGATTTATCTGGCATATTAGAATTCAGAAATTCTCATTCACAAACTTTCATTCCATGCTTCACCAATACAGGTTAAGTGCTGCTTAATTGGTAACCCAAAGTTCATTTTAAATGTCTAAAATGCCATGTTTAAGTCATAAAAAACACTACTTATATTCAAAGGAGTTTTGATATTAAATATAATTTTAATATTTTGAGAATTGGTTGTCCGTGTAAAGATTATGTGGTTACATAAACCTGAATGCTTGATTCTTCAAGCATCTTAATATAGAGAGATTTTTGCTGTATTTAAATAATTCCTATTTGGAATGTTAAATGCTGTGACTTCATGTATTCAAAAGTAAATTGTTTCACTGATTAAGCATATATGAAGAGGAAGCAAGTCCAGGAAAGGAAATTTATTTCTCTAAGAGCTACTACTTATTATCCTGTATTATTATTATCCTGTATTATTCTGTGGCAAGTCTTCTGCCTACACTGAAACCCACAGATACAGAAATTCAAAGGGACCTGTGTTAATAATACTAGCTTGATTACAGTGGGAATATACTTAGTCCTTTTGTGCTGAAGTCAATGACACTGTAGTAACTCAGACTTCCAAGATCAAGCCTAAAATTAAGGTGAGTTTCACTGCACTTAAGGTATATTTATTTTTTAGATTCCACACACATCATTTCAATGTATTTTCTAATGCAAGGTGATTTTGCTAGCTAGTTATCTGAACTGTCAACATGAGGTGATTTTTTTTTTTTACTTGAATACTATCTGCTTATAAATAGAACTCTAGATTTTCTCCTTACAAGGAATAAATTCTACATTTCTTTAAACAGAAAAGGTTTTCTTATGGGGAAGAGGTTAAAGTAATCTAATTTAGGGTCATATGTCATAACCCAATATAGGGGGGGAAAACTTTTGAGCATTTGTAAAAATATTCAGTAGAATTTTTTTAACCCACTAGTTTCAACTGACAACCAATATAATAATATCTCACAATCCTGCTTTATCAGGAAGTTCTTTAAAACTCTAAGAACACTTAAGCCACTAGAGTTGACAGTATATACTTTAAAAATTAATTAATAACTGATATCTGAGCAGTAGCACATTTTTATGGCTTACAAATTTTAGGAACAGTAAACTGCACAGAAATATAGCATGAGCTAATCTGAGAGTGAATTAGGCATTCACTAATATTTTTTAAAACCCATTCTTTATTAAAGGATGGATTCCCAGGTGGACTGCACCAAAAAAAATAAAATTAAATAAATTAAAAAATAAACTAACTGATTCTAGGAGAATGAGATCTGATACTCCTGATAGTTGATAAGATTTAAATTAGGACTAGAGGATTAGTCCAT
Source organism: Monodon monoceros (assembly GCF_005190385.1). Classification (NCBI taxonomy): domain Eukaryota; kingdom Metazoa; phylum Chordata; class Mammalia; order Artiodactyla; family Monodontidae; genus Monodon; species Monodon monoceros. The sequence continues at coordinate 47,266,977 of NW_021703776.1, forward strand.
CTGCAGTGAATCCCAGGAAATTCATTTGAATCTAAAGTAAGTTTCCATCCAAAAGCCCACTGAAGATTCAAAAAGTAAATTCAATATATCTTTCACAAGATACAGACAAGTCATATAATGATCATTCAGATATTTCTATAATAATTGACAATATTCATAAATTAAGGCAAAATGAGCATCCTCTGACATACTGACCCTCAGGCTGTGTTCAAATACATTGGCTGTACCAATAAACATCTGTTCTAGGATATGTGCTCAAATCACAAGTAAAACAAGAGTGTGTTAAAGGACAAGAGGCAAACATTTTCCAAATGCTTTAACTCAAACTTTAAATAGTAATTTGCTGCCTAAGAGACATTTTACATCCAAATTTGGCACTATTTGCTACCACAGTGGGTACAGATATTTCCAAATAGTTTTTGCAAAGGGGGTACCAGTCATTTCTAAAATTAACCTTAACCTACATGCTCCAACTTCCTATAAATAACCATCTAGAATTCCTAAATCTATCTAATTTTATATTTACAAGGAACCTCATAGTCTTCCCTTTTGTTTAAAAAGATTATAGATTTTCTACTCTGAGTTAGCCTGAGGTAAGTGATTCAGGTTATTCATTTTCTTATTTACTTACTAAAGAAATAGGAATAATTCCTGTCCTATCCAACCCACGTGGCTATTAGAATAATATACTGATTGTTAGCCTTGATACCATTTTGAAAAGCATAAATATTTGATACAGCCAAAAGATACCCCAGTTATAGGAAAAAATGAACTACCTTGTAAGGTTCAAGTTTCCCTTTTAGATGTCAAGGAAAAAAGCTTTTCCTCTACTCTCTTAGGTTCAGTAATGGTGAGCCTTCAAATTACACTAACAAAAGATAGGTTAACAGGAGAAGAGCCATACATTTTTTATTAATATTTTAGGTGCATGGGAGGTCACAGAAAAGAAGTGAAACTCAAAGAAGTGGTTAGACTCAAGGGCTTATATACCGTTTTAACAAAAGAAAGGAGGTTTAGACTTCAAGGGACGATAAACTGTGGGTAAGTGACTTGGAAATATATGGGGGAACCAATGGAAGATCAGCTATTTTAATAAGATTTATTTATGCAGACTCATCTCGGTGCCGACTCTCCAAATCCAGTGATAAGAGCTGCTTTCCTCTTCCTGGTATAGGAGAGGGGATACCTTCACACGGGAAATTTATGCCCTGCTTTTACGCAGATAAGAGGAGGGCAGAGAACTCTTCCTACGTTTGTTGACTTTTATTTCCTTCAGCTCAAGATAATACTTATGCCAAAATGGCATATTTTGGGGTAGCTTATCCTGATCCCGTTCAAGGGCAAATGTGTCACTTTATTGGCCAGCTTTGTTTCCTTCCTATGAAGCAGAGGGAGGAGAACAGAACAAGCCAGAGTCGGGAAGGTAGTGAACTCGGGAGCTTCCCTTCCGGACTAGGAGCATCATATCATTATTCAGTTCTTCCCTTTACCTAATCAAGCTCATTTACATAGAGTAAATGAGTGGATGCCAGCTCCACAGAACTTGTTAGAACTTCCAACAAGTGAGTCTACAAAACCAATAGTGGTAATTTAGGAAATGCACTGAACTTTAGCTTTTCTACTAAATATATTAGCAGGGGAAATAAGCAAATGTGAGGAAGAAACATATTTTTTTAATGAACACATCTCCAATTTATTTTCATTTATCTTCTGCCATGACAGGCAAAGAGGTCTGGATATGAACAGATCTAGATTCAAATTCTGGCTCCATCACTTAACAGTTTTATGAACTCTAGAAAGTTTTTAACCTTGCTGACCCCCTCTCTCTTTATCTATAAACAAAGACACTTTATGAGGAAATAATAATACCTGCCTGGCAGCTATATGGTTAAGAATGAAATGAATTTAAATCAGATAATATATGTAAAACACCTGGCACAGTGTAGGGCTTAGTGTTGTTTCCTTTATTGTCCCCTACTTTCTAAAAGGATTTGAGTTCTCTCTTCACTTTATGTTGACCCAAACTAAAAGGAACAGAGGCTATCATTTATAATATAAAGATAGCATAGGATTAGCATCAGTGTACCTTTTAAGAGTACTTTCTTTTTTTCACCCCTAGTAACAGGACATTTACAAACCCTTGAAGAAGGGTTAAGAGACTAACAAAGTTCACTGTTCACTTTTACTTAATATCAGTGGAATGACCTTGAAAGTTGTAACTGAACAAAGTCTTGAGAGAATGCCAGCATTCAATCAGATATTTTTAATATCAGTAAGATTTTTGTGCTCCAGCCAGGAAGAACATTGCAAAAAAATTCCACTAACTTCAAAAGTCGTTAAAGTTTGGTGAAAAGACATTTAATTATTTAACGAGCCAAAGAAATACAAAGTCCAATCAGATACTACAGACAACATTGTATACATGACTAGAATAGGATTATGGGCATATGGTTAAGAAGGGAATAACTTAATACGTCCTTGTCATCTATAAATAAATTTTAATGTGTCTGTGACAAGAACCGACAAGAATCTGATAAGCATCCAGCTCAAATTCCTCATGCAGTGTCAAATGGTTGAGAAAATTGCTTGGAATGGTATAACCCTGAGGAGATTTAAATTAAATGTAAAAATATTTAGAAGAATCAAACACATATCATTACCATTTTATGATAAGTTCAAGTATATTTTAAGTATTTGTGACTTTTAAGATAACCTGACCTATTAGAGTGATAGGTCAGCCTTGTAATTCCAATTAAAATACAAAATTGAGTAACTGATTTAGACCAATGATTATAAGTAGGAACCTCACTAGCTTGATACATGGTGTTGACATATTATGGGAACTTTTAGAGTCACCATATTTATAAGTTTAATTTGTGAGATGTATAAGAATTATGTTGGTTTTCTGAAAAGCACTTAAATCAAATATAATAAATTTTATATGAATAGTTTTAAATGGTTTAAGGTGTTTAAGTTCGTAAATGTGACTAAATATCATTCAAAATTTTTACCAATTTGATATAATAAGAATAATATAATTTATATGCTAGACTTATAAAACAAAGGTAAAACTAGGAATTTGAATCTGTAATTTTAAATATTAATTTTTAAAGTCAATATAATCCCTGGATAATTTTTTTCTGTACACAACTACTATGCTCAGGAGTATCATATCGAGTAAAGTAAATTTAATGACAGGCTCTAAAAGTGGCTACTTTTTCTACAGAATGTGAATTCACAGACTCCCTTAACTATATATAGGTGGTTACTAAATACTAAGGCATAAGTAAATACTTCTTTCCAAAAGTAAAATTAAATACTTACTATTCTTGTGTCTTTTGATTTATATCCAAACTAAATCTAGAGTGCCCTTTCACTATCATTTTAGATTTGATTTGGATATAAATGAAAACTTTTATTCTACTTTCTAGTGGTTGTTCATTAACTATTTTCATTAGCTTTGTCCTAGTCATTTATTAACTATTTTCCCAACTCTGTAATCTGTAAAAATATGTAACTATATTCATCCTTGGAATTTTAAGCCATACTGTTGTAAAAGCCCTAAAGGGAATTTGGGCAGCAATACAGAAAATGTCTCTTTTGTTTGAAAATAACCAAGTCAATTGAAAAAAGAAATTGATTATATAATCTGGGATTTTAGCCAGTTGCAATTTTTGTGAATGGAAATAAATGTATAATCAATATAATAAGAAAGCAAATACAACAGCAAAGCTTAATTTAATATTGCTGATGACTTAATGAAACTACATTGACCTGAGAGCCCTAATTTGATATGGCCATTCATTATATTTTAGGGCTCCACTATGATTTATTCCCATAATAACTTACACAGTGCCATCATACCAAATAACAATGATCAAAAAAATCTGAATGAGAAAATGTACACATTCAGTTAGGGAACATTTTTGAGCACCTGTCTTATACCAGGTACTGGCCTAGTCCCTGGGGATAAAGAGGTGAATGAGAGAGACAATGTCTCTGCTTGTCCGGGGACAAAAATTCTAAAAGGAGAGAAATAACTGAAGAAGAAAACATCAGGTATTGATAAGTGCTATTGTGGAAACAAAAAGTGTGATATGATAGAGCCTAAGAGGCTAATTTAAACTGGAGAACACGGAAGACCTCTAAGGAGGTGACATTTAGGCACAGTGACCTGGATATCAAGAACCAGCCATGCTAATATCTGGAAGAAGGGACATTCAGCCCAGACACATGCCTAGTTCAAGGCCAGAAGCCAGTGCAAGCATGAAAGCCACAGTTCCTGGAGCCAAATTCATAAACTCCTTATGGCACATCATTCACAAAATTTACCTAGTTTCTACTATGTTCCTGGCAAGGGCTAAATCTACTGAAACCAGCAACCACATCATAGGCTTTTTGCAAACAAAGTACACATTATGCCTTTCTTCAGGTGGGCACTTATAATTCACACTTGTCGCTGATTAACGATTAATAAAGAATAAGGGTCTAACAGCAACATCTCACCCGCTGAGCTACTTTCTAATCTAGAAGAGAATATTACCTACTTGTAAAATTTCTACCCAGAAATCATGACAACAGGCCTATCAAATCTACAGGTGCTTTTTCATAACTACTTGGTTAAACAGAGAGAGAAAAAATTATAATTGCTTTACTTAATATGGCTTACCTCCTACTATTACTGTTGTTCTATAAACAGAGGTGTGATGAGGGGTTTCAGCAAAGCAGGCTAAGTATGATATCCCAGGTGCCAATTTTTAACTGTTCCAAAGCTAATCACTACAGGCCTCTTTGAAAGCAACTATATTTTATGCTTCAGCTATGATGCAGTGCCAAGAATAAGTCCACTATTAACAGATAAAGTTTGCTGCAGTATAGATTTAAAACAAAAAAGAATATAAGAAACCAAATTTTCTATTTTTTCCAAAATAAGAGATAAAACTTAAGAACTTCGTGATTCCATAAGTCTCATATATGCTAAAAGAAATAAAGTGTATAACGATAATTAAATTCTGAAAGATATATTTAAACATGATACAAACCACATTGATGTTTATTTAACACCTTACTTGTGAAAAGGTGATCATGTATACCGATATCTGGATATAAAGAACTGCAGGAAAGTGGTTATCTTACAATCATCTACATCTTTGCAAATACTGACAAATGAAAATTCGGAATCTAAACTTTAATGCTAGCTTATCTGATTGACTTCTATTCAAACACTGATTGAAGCCCTGCTATGCACTGTGGGCAAGCATTGAGCCAGGACTGTGAAATAAAACAAGGTAAGATTTGCTTTCAGAGGGCTGACAATCTATATATCCATATACACTTTTTTACCTTAAGTAAAAAGTGGATATTCACCAAGAAAGTGAACGTAAGCGAAAGACATGTGGATTCAGAAGGAAAAAAAATTACTTAAAGATACCAGTTTGATGACATTTGAGAAAAGAAATCTAATGCATTTACCACTCTCATTTACCATAATATACTCCAAAGTATAGCTCACAGGGACAAAAATGCATGTTCTGGAAAAAACTTTTTACCACTGCTGTATCAATTTATAAAATTGCCACTGCTAAATTTTAACCAGTCCCACTACAGTGAAACTTGCACTAACTTACAAAAATTAATCACTGGGTAGCAACTAAAAATGAAAGAAATCAGGTAATATTTCAGTACTGTAAAAAATAATCCATTTGTTTAGTCAAGTTAAATATGAAAAAATAATATGAAATGCAAAATACAGAATGGGGCTTCCCTGGTGGCACAGTGGTTAAGAATCTGCCTGCCAATACAAAGGACACGGGTTCAAACCCTGGTCCGGGAAGATCCCACATGCCGCAGAGCAACTAAGCCCATGCACCACAACTACTGAGCCTGCGCTCTAAAGCCTGCAAGCCACAAATGCTGAGCCCCCATGCCACAACAACTGAAGCCCACGCGCCTGCAGCCCTTGCTTTGCAACAAGAGAAGCCACGACAATGAGAAGCCTGCACACCGCAACGAAGAATAGCCCCCACGCACCTCAACGAAGAGTAGCCCCCGCTCACCGCAACTAGAGTAAGCCTGCACACAGCAGTGAAGGCCCAACACAGCCAAAAACAAACAAACAAAAAACCCAAATAAATATATAAATAAATTTTTTTAAAAATAAAGAAAGAATGAAAGTAAGAAATCTATCTTTATATATAAAATAAGCAATTTAAAATTCTACTGTTATGGCACACAGGTGGTAGTTATATTTTTGTTTGAAAATAAACTAAAACCAGACAAAGAATATTAATATTAACACTCAATATGTTTTCAATAAAAAGGTTTCTTACTTGCAGCTAATTTTCTCCTGAAAGCTTGTGGAACAAACCAACTTTGTCCTTTCCTAAATGCCAACTGCTACATTAGAACAGTGGTTCAGATACCAACAAAATGGGCTGTCCTGGGAAATTAGACATGCCTACTGAAATGACGGGCTTCAAAGTTTATCCAGCAGCATTCACTAATGGAAGGAATCCAACCAACCTGTGGGCCAGCAGTAACTGGAGAACACAGCATCAGGCAACAGGATAGAGTGAGCAACGCTGTGACAGGTATAGGCTGGCAGGTAGGCAGGCAGGCCTGGCAGCAGATAGCGAGATCCTAGCTAAGGTTGCCAAGGTACCATGAAGGCAGATAACCAAACACGGAAAGCAAGACAGGGGCTCCCATCCTATAACAGGGGCACAGAAAATCTCATCTTCCCCACCTTGAAACAATACTGGCCCCAAAGCCTAAGTAAGTTAGGAAAGTGGGGCAAGCTTATGGGAGATTGATAGAATTAGAGACACTTAGTCATGCAGCTTATCACAATGTCCAAACTACAAAAACACAAATGAAGAAATTTTAAGTCCAATTTCTCCCTCAAATAAGCACTGATTTTTAAAACCGTAAGAAACAACACACTTGCAATAAATGAGAATGTACTGATAACAGCTATTCCCTCCCCTTTTATGAGGAAATTCAGTGCCCAGACAATTAAACGAAGTAAAGAAAATTAACACAAGTCAAGTTAAGATATTTTTATAGACCAGCAATTAGAGCAAAAAAGAAAGTACTCTCCAGTGGGAATCAAAAGAAATAGGAGAACTATTTTTGGGCCAATTTTGTAATAGGAAAAAAGATTATGAATCTCCTACAAGTTATTCTTGATTATCCATGCCACAGAAAGAGTATAAGAGTATGGATAATACAAAGCAATAGCTGTTACAAAAATCATTACACTTTCATATACATTTTAAGAAGTAATATTTTTACACTAAATTTGTTTTACTACAATAGGAATCAGATAGTGTGCTATTTAAGGTTGCTTAAAAATAAGCATAAAATTTCAGATAAAAAATATGAGAGGGCTAATACCAATAATCTGTTATTAAAGGAGGTACCCTTCAGGAAAAAGAAAACTAATCCAGAGGAAAATCTGGAATACATGAATAAACAATGAAAAAAGAAAATGAAAAACAGGTATATAAATCATATTAAATAAACAGTAATTGTGTTAATAATAATTGTCTAATTCGATAAGTTTTTAAAAAGACCTAAAATATGGACAATTTTGTAAACACAGGAAGAGTGGTAATAAAAGTTACTTTCTGGTTCAGGAACAGAGTAAAAATATTGAATAACTTTAGACTTTGCTAAGATATTACATATATATACACATACATACATATTATACACAGAAAAACATACAGTTGACCTTTGAATAACATGGGATTAATTCACATATAACTTATAGTCAGTCCTCCATATCCCGAGTTCCTGGCATTTGTGGATCCAAGCAACCATGGACCTTATAGTACTGTAGTATTTACTATCAAAAAATATCTGCATATACGTGGACCTGAGCAGTTCAAACCTGCTGTTGTTCAAGGGTCAACTATAGTTCTAGAATAACCAGTTAAAAAGGAGACTCTATATCTTCCAAACTAGTGGAGAGTACAAAACAAGCCAAAAGGAAAAACTCAAAAACTCACAAAAAAAGAGAAAAAAAGAGACAAACAGTAAAAGTGTGAATGCATATTAAAAAATGCTCAAAATAAACATAAATCTATTAGTAATCATAATAAATCTAAGTAGGCCAAGCCCTCTGTTTAAAGGAAAAGTCTGAGTTTTTAAAAATCCAATGCTATGTTTTTCATAAAAAATGCCTAAAAAGCATAAGGACAAAAAAAGTCTGCAAGTAAAAAGATAAAACAAGATTACTAGGTCTACAAAAGAAAGCTGATATAGCTATAAATTTATATCAGAGATAGAATACCTTAAGCAGAAATAACAAAATGACATATAATGATACATAAAGACTGATTTAAAAAGTATAAAGTGTAATAACTCTGAACTTGTATATATTTAAAACTAGCTTCAAAATACGTAAACTAAAAAACTGTCAATGAGAAAACACAATTCTCTCATATTAATACATAGAGCTAACAAAACGCTTAGCAAAGATATATAATTCAACAACATAAGTATCAAACTTGAGTTAATGTGCATATATAGAAAACTTGTCATGAAATGGAGGCCTTTCAAGCACACAGGAAATGGCTACAAAAACTGATCATAACTCTTGAAGCCACTCTTAATTAAAAAAAAAAAAAATCTGTATCATATAGACCATACTGTATGATCATAACACAAGTTAAGTTCAAAATAAATAATAAAAACATAAGTGGAAGGCATGCATTAGGAAATTTCAAAACACACTTTTAAATAAATCGTAGATAAAAGAGTAATCACTATAGGAATCAGAAAATACTTTAAAATGAATAATGAAAACATATGAATATAAAAATTTGTTAGATTTAGCTAAAGCAGTACACAAAGTAAAATTTAGTCTTAAAATCTTGTATTCGAAAGAAAGGCTGAAAATTAATGAGCTAAACATCAAACTAAGAATTTACAAAAAGAACACCCAAAAAAAGGAAAATGGAAGAAAAAAACTAGAAATTAATAAAACAAAAAGTTAACAGAAGATCAACAGAAACAAAAGTTGGTTCTTTTAAAAAGATTAAAAATGGCATACTTCTGTAATAAATTAATAAGATATGTTAACAATATTAGGCTATAGATAGAGCAGAAATGTAAAAAAAAGAGAGAGAATATTATAAACAACATTATGGTAGTAATTTTGAAAACTAGGACAAAATGGGCAATTCCCTAAAAAAATATAACCTACCAAAATTGACTCAAAAATGGCATTAAACATGAGTGCTATAATCTTTAAAGATACTGAATGAAAATTTTAAATCTTCTCACAAACAAAAGAAAATGCCTATATGGTCTTACAAAAAACTGAATCAAACACTGAAGGAAGAGATCAATCCAGCATTACACAAACCATTTCAGAAAACAGCAGAGGAACCACTCCCCAGGTCGTGTGTGAGACTGGTACACTCTTATTACCAAAACCGAGCAAGGGCAGTAGAAGGAAGGAAAATTATGAGTCCTATCTCACTCACACTGATGCAAACCTCCTGAATAAAATATTAGCAAATAAAATTAATCAGTGAATAAAAAATATAAAATACAACAAAGTTAAATTTATCCCAAATTTATCCCAGAGATTCAAGAGTGGTTTAACACCAAAAACACCTATTAATATAATAAAAGAAGTCCTATATGATCATGCAAACAGATACAGAAAAAAAGAAATCAATGAAATTCAATATCCATTCAAGATTTAAAAAGCAAAATGCCAAATAAATGGCAATTGAACAAAGCTTTCTTAACCTGATAAATGATATCAAAAAATTATAATAAACAGTATATGTAATAATAAAATATTAAAATAACTTCCATTAAAATCAGGAACAAGACAAAAAAGTCCACTACCACCACCTCTGGTCAATATTTGAAGCGGGTCCAAGTAAGACAAAAAAAAGACAAAGGTATAGGCTTAGAAAAGAAGAAATAAACTATCATTATTAAGCTATTATGTGATCATCTTTTTAGAAAACCCAAATAATCTATAAGCAAATTTTTATAATTAATAATAGAGAAGGTCACCAGACATTAAGAACAATACTAAAAAATCAACTGCCTTTCAATTTATAGACAAAAAAAATACCATTTACAATAGCAACAAAAAATTTTAAATGAAAGTCACACAATAACCTACAAAGATATTAAAGAAGACCCAAAGAAACAGAAAGGTATAGCCATATACCTTTCCCTAGCCACACTAGAAAATACAAAAATCTCCATAGACAGACTAGAAAATACAAAAATTCTCTCAAACCTGATGTACAGATTCAACAAAATTTCAATCAAAATGGAAAAAAGATTTTTGAGGAATTTCACAAGCTGCTTCTAAAATTATACAGACTAGCAAAGGGCTAAGATGAGCAAAGCCACTCTTAAGAAACAACAAGGTAGGGGAACTTGAATATCTGATATCAAAACGTACAGAATGTGACAAAATGAGTTTGTGATTGATGTAGAAATAAAGACAAATCAATCATTAGATCAGAAAAGAGACTCAGAAACAGAACTCTACTTACATAGAAATGAACATCAGAAAGCTGGCCTAGTCCATTATCCCTGGGTTGGCCATCCAGCTCTCTGAATACACTAAACTATATGAAATGTAAAACTTCCAATATCCACTATTCATGCTCCAAAAATGACAATAGAAACCTCACTCAGTCTATCTTCTTAAGTCAAATTTGATATATTTTTTAAAAGGTATAAATGATTGGAGATAAGTGAACAAAGGCAAAACAGTAGAGACAAATACTTTTCATAGAAACTTAATTCATTGTACAATAGATATGATCCACCCAGACAAAAACATTTTGGGGTTTTCAATAACTTTTGTGTAAAGAAGTCTTAACACCAAAATGTTTGAGAATTCCTGAATTTAAAAAAAGGTGGGGGGGGGGTGGGCACCTCTTAAAAGAATAGGAATTTTGACTGAGGAGAGGCAACACATGTCATTTTGAAGCATGAACCATAATAATCTCAGTAGAGAAGTACCCCAGTGGAGAGAGGAGCAAATGACCCCAAAATGATACCCAGTGGTTTACCTTGTTTCCCCCATCACCACCCCACCAGTCCTGAGATGAGGCTCCTGCCCTATTAGGAAACATTCCAGAGCTGTGTGTTCCTGTTATACTTCTGTCATTATAGACATCAGCACACTTCAATGAATTCCCACCACTGTCTAAGCCACTAACTGGCCTAACAGACACCTCAAAGTCCCTAAAATAAGTCATAGTTACCTTTTATTTTGGGTAAACCCCATTCTCGTTCTATTTGAGAGCCATAGCATTCACCGCTATTCTGAAGACCTTCCTTGAGCTAACCTGCAAGGTGTCCCATTCCCGGCTTCATACTTCCAACCAGAGTCAGAACTAGCAAGAATCTGAATACTACTACCCTTCTTAATATAACCACTGAACCAAATGGGCCTCATGAAATTCACCCTTTATTGCTCCCTGTCCTTCTTGTATCAGTGGGTGAATGGTGAAAGTTTGTGGCAGGGGTAGAAGCAAAAGAACAATTGAGAATTTCAGGAGAATTAGACACAAACTACCAAAGGTAAATGCTAGCCCTTGAATTTGTCCCATCTAAATTGAGCAAAGCTCTCAAACAGGCCCAAGCCCTTTGTGTTGGTTCTGCTCACTCTAATCAAAACTGGAAATAGATGGGTAAACCTTGTAATATGTTTCTCTCTTTTAAAAAATATTTTTTTACCATTCTCCCTTAGTATTTAAGGATTTAAAGCCAGTGTTTTCTAAGGATCATTAAGGTATAAGTTACCCAGGGTATTCCCAGAGAGCTTTAGAGTGCTAGTTCTAGAGGGGAAAAGAAGCTTTCAGAACTTTGCTATAGTGCAGGTATCACTTTAGTTTGAGAAGAGTCTCAATACATCTTTTTCATGTGGAATTTTTAACTTTTTTAAGAATCTCTCTACCTTCTTAGCATCGTATTAGATTTCTGATGACTGCAAGTTCCCAGAATTAATGCTATGGAAGCCACTAATCTAGTAAAATAATTTAAAATTAAAATTCAGACTAATGAAACAAAATCCAAAAACTAAATTCTGTATTCATGCAAACCTCTTTGTCAACAAGTTCTTTCACTTCTATTTATACTGCTTTGTGCATGTCAAGCAGATTACTAAGAAAATATTTAACAGATGTAAACTGTTTTAACAAAACATATTTACATCTTTGCTAATTCTTTTCCTCCAACATTTCCAAATTTCAAAACATATGTTCATAAATTTTTTAGCCTATTTCAATTGATATACTTGAATAGAACGTAATCGTCTTCTCACTGTGACTAAACAGCAAGAGGATGTTTGTGAACTGGGCATAAATGTGAAGTGACTAAAATGGCAGTTTTATGCCAATTTCATACAAAACAAAATAAAAAATTGGCAATTTATCAGTGAACAGGAACAAGTACAATGAATCAATTTAAATTTAGACACCCTCCCTGAAATATGTCCCTCCACCCCCTTAAAATTATCCAGATTACCCTCACTACATTCATTTCACCTTAAGAATCCCTGTTTTTTATATATGTCATGAAAATAAGCCTCACAATCTCCATTTCAGAAGGTATAATCATCGTCATTTTGTAAGAGGAAAGAAAAGCACAAGAGGTTAAGTAACTTACAACAGGTTACTTAAGCTTGCAAAGAGCTGGGGGACCTGACCTAAACGCTTTTACTACCATCCTACTCTGATTTTTCAACATACATGTGTATCTTATGAAAGTGAAGACATCATAGACCATCCTCTAAAACCCACTGGGTGGAGAATCTAGACTTAGAATCCAAAATGTGATTCAGAATTTCAACTTTTTGACTCCTTGGAATCTAATTAGCCATACATCTGAAAAGCCTTATCCCCAATGCCCTGAAATAACAGAATTCAATTAAAATTCTACAGTTGCTCTCAAAATCCTCTTCAGATGTAACTAGAATACAAAATCCAGTCAATCTGCTGTTTTGAGAAAAAGAATCAGAGCCCAACAAAGTATACAAAAAAGTGGCGACTAAAGAAACTGCTCTGGAAAGGGATTGGGATTTCTACAAACGAACAAATCTATCAAAAAAATGTCTTTGATCACAAGGTCATCACTCTGGTTTTAGTCAAAGTTTAACTACAACTGCAAGTTTAGGAAACGGGGGGCCCTCTTCCCCCTTGAGTAAAAATTAGCTGATCTAAAGAACCATAAATCAACTCCAAGGAACAGTAGTAATAATCTTTTTTTTTAATGGAGCACATTTCTACTATAGTCACAAACTACTTCACTAATTATATGTTAAATGTTTAGTAAGTGTGTAAAGGACACAATGTTGATAACACCCAACATTATTTCATTTAAACGTCAAAGAGAGATATAAAGGGGCAGGTGATCAAAGAGGGTATATGTGTTGGGTGGGAGGGCAGGGAAGCCTGAACTGGTTTAATGAAGTAGTGTTGTTGGAAACAGACTTGGAATACAGGCCAGACACTCATAGAGATGACTGGATGGAGGTAAGCATTTTAGCAACAAAGGGAACAAACTCATAAATAAGCAAACTGACCACATTTAAGAAACAAATATTCCAGTTTTGCAAAAATACAAGTCACAATTTAGCCTTCCCTGATTCTGTAATAATCATATCCCACTGCAAGAGATCTGAATTCTCAACACATGACTCTAACCTCTTTTTTAAGCTGTCACTATCTACCATGCATACAAATGATGATAATTCATGGACCTATCTTTTAAAATGTCAATATGGACAAGGGCCTACCTTTGGGTCTAAAACATACTCGATATATTTTATCTCCACCCCACTTCTACTCCCTAGGGTCTACCACACTGCCTTGTACCATGACAGTTCAAAATACATTATTAGATAAAGCAGATACAGACAAAACCTTTACTTCCAAAAGCAGATGTCTAGATAATAGAAATAAAAATGCTTATGAAACTATTTTAATCAGCAGTTTATTAAGTTTAAGTAACCGGGAAACAAGTGTACAGATGTTTTGGGAAAAAACATGAATTATTAATAATAAAAACTACGGGACTTCCCTGGTGGTCCAGTGGTAAAGAATCCGCTTTACAATGCAGGGGACGTGGGTTCGATACCTGGTCACGAACTAAGATCTCACATGCCGCAGAGCAACTAAGCCCACATGCCACAACTACTGAGCTTGCGTGCCTCACTAGAGCCCACGTGCAGCAAAATACAAAGCCCACGTGCCCTGGAGCATGCGCGCCACAACTAGAGAAGAGAAAAACCGCACCCCACAATTACAGAAAAGCCTGCGCGCTACAAAGAAACATCCCGCATGCCTCAACGAAGATCCCGCATGCTACAACTAAGACCCCAAGAGGCCAAAATTAAATTTTAAAAATAAATAACAAGTAAATCTTTTAAAAATAATATTAATAAAAACTACATGTTCTACCCAAAACACCTAATTAGTCCAAGAATAGTGAAATAATGAGATCTATGAATTCTAGATGACATTTTAGTTCACCCAGACTCAGTGTAGCAAACTCTCAGAAGTTATGAGATCGTTTTTTTAATGAGAAAATTAACAGTTATTCAAACATGAATATTTCAAACAAAGTTTGTCAGGAAACATTCACCTAAAGAAACTATCACGGAGGTGCCCGCGAGCAGTTGGAGGAGATCTGGACCGCTGATGGGGCTTTGTGATCAACTTCCTGGGTGCTAAGGGACTGCTAGGCTGGGGCCAAGGTGGGCAGCAGCCCTCAGAGACGGCACACAGAGGTGCTTCTGCCAGGAAAAGGCTCCCATGGTGATGGAGGTAGCCGGGCCATGTGGCTGACAGGGTCTTGTGTTCCGGCCAGGTGTCAGGCCTGAGCCTCTGAGGTGGGAGAGCCAAGTTCAGGACATTGGTCCACCAGAGATCTGCTAGCCTCACACAATATCAATCAGTGAGAGCTCTCCCAGAGATCTCCATCTCAATGCAAAGACCCAGCTCCACTCCAGGACCAGCAAGCTCCAACGCTGGACACCCCACGCTAAACAACTAGCAAGACAGGAACACAACACCACCCATTAGCAGAGAGGTTGCCTAAAATCATACTAAGTTCACAGATACCCCAAAACACACCACCTGACGCAGTCCTGCCCGCCAGAAAGACAAGATCCAGCCTCATCCACCATAACACAGGCACCAGTCCCCTCCGCCAGGAAGCCTACACAACCCACTGAACCAAACTTGCCCACTGGGCACAGACACCAAAAACAACAGGAACTACGAACCGGTAGCCGGAGAAAAGGAGACCCCAAACATAGTAAGTTAAGAAAAATGAGAAGACAGAGAAATACACAGCAGATGAAGTAGCAAAGAAAAAGCCCACCAGACCAAACAAATAAAGAGGAAATAGGCAGTCTACCTCAAAAAGAATTCAGAGTAATGATAGTAAAGATGATCCAAAACCTTGGAAATAGAATGGAAAAAATACAAGCAACATTTAACAAGGACCTAGAAGAACTAAAGAGCAAACAAAAAATCATGAACAATGCAATAAATGAAATGAAAAATTCTCTAGAAGGGATCAATAGCACCCAGGGAGGAGAGGGAGAAGAATGGATAACTGACCAGTAAGATAAAATAGTGGAAATAACTACTGCAGAGCAGAATAAAGAAAAAACAATAAAATGAATTGAGGACAGTCTCAGAGACTTCTGGGACAATTAAATGCACCAACATTCGAATTATAGGGGTCCCAGAAGAAGAGGAGAAAAAAAAGGTCTGAGAAATTTTTGAAAAGATTATAGTTGAAAACTTCCCTAATATGGGAAAGGAAATCATCGATCAAGACCAGGAAGCACAGAGAGTCCCATACAGGATAAATCCAAGGAGAAACATGCCAAAACACATATTAATCAAACTATGAAAAATTAGATACAAAGAAAAAATATTAAAAGCAGCAAGGGAAAAGCAACAAATCATATACAAGGGAATCCCCATAAGGTTAACGCTGATCTTTCAGCAGAAACTCTGCAGACCAGAAGGGAGTGGCAGAACATATTTAAAGTGATGAAAGGGAAAAACCTACAACCAAGATTACTCTACCCAACAAGGATCTCATTCAGATTCAACGGAGAAATTAAAGCCTTTACAGACAAGCAAAAGCTAAGAGAATTCAGCACCACCAAACCAGCTTTACAACAAATGCTAAAGGAACTTCTCTAGGCAGGAGACACAGAGAAGGAAAAGACCTACAGTAACAAACCCAGAACAATTAAGAAAATGGTAATAGGAACATAAATATCGATAATTACCTTAAACGTAAATGGATTAAATGCTCCAACCAAAACACATAGACTGGCTGAATGGATACAAAAACAAAACCCATATATACGCTGTCCACAAGAGACCCAACTCAGACCTAGGGACACAAACAGACTGAAAGTAAGGGGATAGAAAAAGATATTCCATGCAAATGGTTATCAAAAGAAAGCTGGAGTAGCAATTCTCATATCAGACAGGATAGACTTTAAAATAAAGACTATTACAAGAGACAAAGAAGGACACTACATAATGATCACTCCAAGAAGAAGATGTAACAATTGTGAATATTTATGCACCCAATGTAGCAGCACCTCAATACATAAGGCAAATGTTAACAGCCATAAAAGGGGAAATCGACAGTAACACAATCATAGTAGGGGACTTTAACATCCCACTTTCACCAATGGACAGATCATCCAAAATGGAAATAAACAAGGAAATGCAAACTTCAAATGATACATTAAACAAGATGGACTTAATTGATATTTACAGGACATTCCATCCAAAAACAACAGAATACACTTTCTTCTCAACTGCTCATGGAACATTCCCCAGGATAGATCATATCTTGGGTCACAAATCAAGCCTTGCTAAATTTACGAAAATTGAAATCATATCAAGTATGTTTTCTGACCACAACGCTATGAGACTAGACATCAATTACAGAGAAAAAAACTGTAAAAAATACAAACACGTGGAGGCTTAACAATATGCTACTAAATAAGCAAAAGTTCACTGAAGAAATCAAACAGGAAACCAAAAAATACCTAGAAACAAATGACAATGAAAACACGATGACCCAAAATCTATGGGATGCAGCAACAGCAGTTCTAAGAGGGAAGTTTATAGCAATACAATCCTACCTCAAGAAACAAGAAACATCTCAAATAAATAACCTAACTTTATACCTAAACCAAGTAGAGAAAGAAGAACAAAAAAACCCTAAAGTTAGCAGAAGGGAAGAAATCATAAAGATCAGATCAGAAATAAACAAAAAAGAAATGAAGGAAACGACACCAAAGATCAATAAAACTAAAAGCTGGTTCTTTGAGAAGATAAACAAAATTGATAACCATTAGTCAGACTCATCAAGAAAAAAAGGGAGAAGACACCAATGAATAGAATTAGAAATGAAAATGGAGAAGTAACAACTGACACTACAGAAATACAAAGGATCATGAGAGATTACTACAAGCAACTATATGCCAATAAAATGGACAACCTGGGAGAAATGGACAAATTCTTAAAGAAGCACAACCTTCTGAAGCCAACCAGGAAGAAACAGAAAATATAAACAGACCAATCACAAGTACTGAAATTGAAACTGTGGTTAAAATCTTCCAACAAACAAATGCCCAGGACCAGATGGCTTCACAGGCGAATTCTATCAAACATTTAGAGAAGAGCTAACACCTATATTTCTCAAACTCTTCCAAAATATAGCAGAGGGAGGAACACTCCCAAACTCATTCTATGAGGCCACCATCACCCTGATACAAAAACCAGACAAAGATATCACAAAAAAAAGAAAACTACAGGCCAATATCACTGATGAACATAGACGCAAAAATCCTCAACAAAATACTAGCAAACAAAATCCAACAGCACATTAAAAGGATCATACACCATGATCAAGTGGGGTTTATCCCAGGAATGCAAGGATTCTTCAATATATGCAAATCAATCAATGTGATACACCATATTAACAACCTGAAGGACAAAAACCATATGATACTCTCAAAAGATGCAGAAAGAGACGTTGACAAAAGTCAACACCCATTTACGATAAAAACTCTCCAGAAAGTAGGCATAAAGGGAAGCTACATCAACGTCATAAAGGCCATATATGACAAACCCACAGCCAACATCATTCTCAATGGTGACAAACTGAAACCATTTCCTCTAAGATCGGGAACAAGACAAGGTTGCCCATTCTCATCACTAGCCACAGCAATCAGAGAAGAAAAAGAAATAAAAGGAATACAAATTGGAACAGAAGAAGTAAAGCTGTCACTGTTTGCAGATGACATGATACTATACATAGAGAATACTAAAGATGCCACCAGAAAACTACTAGAGCTAATCAATGAATGTGGTAAAGTTTCAGGATACAAAATTAATGCCCAGAAATCTCTTGCATTCTTACACACTAATGATGAAAAATCTGAAAGAGAAATTAAGGAAACACTCCCATTTACCACTGCAACAAAAAGAATAAAATCCCTAGGAATAAACCTACCTAAGGAGACAAAAGACCTGTATGCAGAAAACTATAAGACACTGATGAAAGAAATTAAACATGATACCAACAGATGGAGAGATATATCATGTTTTGGATTGGAAGAATCAATATTGTGAAAATGACTATACTACCCAAAGCAATCTAAAGATTCAATGAAATTCCTATCAAATTACCAATGGCATTATTTAATGAACTAGAACAAAAAATCTTAAAATTTGTATGGAAACACAAAAGACCTTGAATAGCCAAAGCAGTCTTGAGGGGAAAAAACGGAGCTGGAGGAATCAGGCTCCCTGACTTCAGACTATACTACAAAGCTACAGTAATCAAGACAATATGGTACGGGCACAAAAACAAAAACAAAACCAATGGAACAAGATAGAAAGCCCAGAGATAAACCCACACACCTATGGTCAACTAATCTATGACAAAGGAGGCAAGGATATACAATGGAGACAAGACAGTCTCTTCAATAAGTGGTGCTAGGAAAACTGGACAGCTACATGTAAAAGAATGAAATTAGAACACTCCTTAACACCATACACAAAAATAAACTCAAAATGGATTAGAGACCTAAATGTAAGACTGGATACTATAAAACTCTTAGAGGAAAACATAGGCAGAATACCCTTTGACATAAATCACAGCAAGATCTTTTTTGATCCACCTCCTAGAGTAATGGAAATAAAAACAAAAATAAACAAATGGGACCTAATGAAATTTCAAAGCTTTTGCACAGCAAAGGAAACCATAAACAAGACCAAAAAACAACCCTTAGAATGGGAAAAAATATTTGCAAATGAAGCAACTGACAAAGGATTAATCTCCAAAATTTACAAGCAGATCATGCAGCTCAATAACAAAAAAACAAACAACCCAATTCAAAAATGGGCAGAAGACCTAAATAGACATTTCTCCAAAGAAGATATACAGATTGCCAACAAACACATGAAAGGATGCTCAACATCACTAATCATTAGAGAAATGCAAATCAAAACTACAATGAGGTATCACCTCACACTGGTAAGAATGGCCATCATCAAAAAATCCACAAACAATAAACGCTGGAGAGGTTGTGGAGAAAAAGGAACCCTCTTGCACTGTTGGTAGGAATGTAACTTGATACAGCCACTATGGAGAACAGTATGGAGGTTCCTTAAAAAACTAGAACTACCATATGACTCAGCAATCCCACTACTGGGCATATACCCTGAGAAAACCATAATTCAAAAAGAGTCATGTACCACAATGTTCATTGCAGCAGCATTTACAACAGCCAGGACATGGAAGCAACCTAAGCGTCCATCGACAGATGAATCAATATAGAAGATGTGGCACATACATACAATGGACTATTACTCAACCATAAAAAGAAGTGAAATTGAGTTATTTGTAGTGAGGTGGATGGACTTAGAGTCTGTCACACAGAGTGAAGTAAGTCAGAAAGAGAAAAACAAATACCGTATGCTAACACATATATATGGAATCTAAGAAAAAAAAAAAAACCGTTCTGAATAAACTAGGGATAGGACAGGAATAAAGACGCAGACATAGAGAATGGCCTTAGGACACGGGGAGGGGGAAGGGTAAGATGAGAGAAGTGAGAGAGTAGCGTTGACATATATACACTACCAAATGTCAAACAGATAGCTAGTGGGAAGCAGCCGCATAGCACAGGGAGATCAGCTCGGTGCTTTTTGACCACCTGGGGGGGGGGGGGGGGGGGGGGAGGGAGACGCAGGAGGGAGGGCATATGGGGATATATGTATATGTATAGCTGATTCACTTCGTTATAGAGCAGCAACTAACACAACAATGTAAAGCAATTATACTCCAATAAAGATGTTAAAAAAAAAACTTAAAAAAAAAGAAGAAAGAAAGAAACTATCACAATCTTCTAAGACAGCGATTGGCAAATTTATTTTGGGAAAAAAAGCAGATAATAAATATTTTAGAGTTTGCTGGCTATACAATCTCTTTTGCAACTACTCATTCTGCCTTTAAAGTGTAAAAACGGTCATAGACAACACTTTAAAAAATAGGCGTGGCTGTGCTCTATAAAACTTTATTTATAAAAACAGAGGTCTAGATTTGGCCCAGGGGTCATAGTTCACCAGTCTCTGTTCTGAACTATTCAATTATGATGACTGCCTTCTAACTGAAATTGTTAACTTATTCCTAGATAGGTTCATACTCTTTTCGTGCTCCCACCCAAGTCAAGAAAGTGCCCGTTTCCTAATGTAGAATACAGAAGGAAAACTAATATGAAGTTCAAATTAAACTCCTAGGGAAGTCTATAACCTAGGGAAAGCGACTTTTGTGCTATTATGGCTTCTGAGTGATTGGTTCAGGGATTAAGAATCAGAGAGAAATATTCTAGCTTACTGAAAAGAAGACAGAAGTGGGGAAAATAATATTTATTGAGTGAATCTATGTATCACACCCAAACTAGGCCATTTATATACATTTCATGTAACGTAGAAAGCCATATGAGGCAGAAATTATTCCTATTTTCAGGTGAGGAAACTGAGGATCAAAGAAAATAACTTCAGTCCAAGATCACAACAAGGATGTGAAAACTGAAACTTACATAACCAATTCGATGCTCTCTCCAATGAACTATACTGTCTTGCTAAAAAGTTCAATGATTTTGTTTTCTCATTTCCTTGACTACTTTAAAAATAAAGATAGCACCCCAACTTTTATCAAGATAATTTTAAAAAGATTTTAACGATGTATAGATATTAAAACTTAATTGTGCAAAAATCAAGATTTAAATCGAAAATTAGATTCCCACACCTGCCAGCCCACAAAACTTATCAGACCCCCCAAATACGAGTGGCTTTTAATTCCGGGAAGTTGGTCAGCCTAGGACAAAAAGGTGGGGGGGGGGTAAGTTGCCAATTAACTGCGGCTTGACCATTAGGTATCAAATTGTATTTCTGGAACCTTCAGCTAAACTCCTTTCTGAAATATGCAAACACACTTCCATGCCGTCTTAAAAAGAGCGCACTGACGAGGTTCAAATTACCAATAAATCATACTGTCGCATATGCGGGGGTACAGACGCTAGTTTCAAGGGCTAAAAATCCACATAAAGATAATTCCAATGTCCACATCTTCTCTAAGGTTTAGGTGACCTACACTGGCTCACGCACACTCCGTCTCACTACCCACACACACTCTCATCACTGCCACCTGTTCATGGCAAAACCCATCTTTGCTTCGTCCCTTAGTTACTACCTCTAAGTGTCTGTCCCATCTGATCTCTGCAATAGCTTCTAAATGCCGCTGCCTTTTTTTAAAACCTCTTACTTTCTCTACTTCCATTTTATTTTTGTCCTTATATGTTACTGCCTGTCCTGCTATCTCTCAATTTTTAAAAAATGTTGGTCTTTCACATAGACAACATCAAATCAAGTAGAAGATACTTATCTTTCATGCTTTCTGGCAAAATGAAGAACCACAGTGACAGTGTGCATAATGAATCTTCAATTTTTCAGTTCTCAGATTTCACTGCTGCTGGAAGAGGTATGTTCTTCATTGGGAAAGACTTTCTATGGCTTACAGAAAGATGGGAGCTGGGCAAGGTGCTCTGGGCAGAGTTAATACTCTAAAACTTCCAGTTTCCTAACTTATTTTTTTAAGTTTTCTTAAAAGATTTTCCCCAAACTAAAAAATAAAATAAGCCCATTTCCAATCTTCAAATTCTATGAATCTACCAAAAATCTTGTATATGATGATTCATTTTTTGATCTTGCATTCTGGTCATGAAAAGAAGCTGGTTTCAGTAGAGAAAGATAATAAAGTAGATGAAGACATTTGGATGGATTCAGACTGGACTTTTAATTATTTTCAAGAACTCTAGAGGCTAACAGAACTGGTTCATTTTACTTTAAAACTTGAAGCTTTCCTCTTCCTTTATTACAAAGATAATATTAATCCCAATCTCATGTTTGTGAGCTATGATTAGCATCATCTTTGGCTCATGGACCAAGAGAGGGAGAGACTCTTCAGAGTAAGTAGGAATGAGTTAGAAGGGAATGGAAATAGTATTAAGGAGGATACTGCACATCTGGCTGAAATAAGCTAAGCTCAAGTTAACTCAGCAGAAGTGAGAAGAAAAGAAAAAGCAAAGGTTATGCTATACTTGATCCTCCTGAGTGGGAGAAAGGAAGAAATAGGAGATAGCTACAAGACATCAGGCAAATTATCTAACCCCTCTAAGATGCCAATCCTCCATACATAAAATGTGAACAGTAACAGTAGCCTCCTCAAGGTATAAGGAGAGGATGAAATGAGTTACTGCCTGTAAATCACTCAGCATTTACATGACACATTGTAGGGTTTAATTAAGGTGAACCACTGTGACGGTTATGGCTCAAGTTCTTTCCTGAACAAACACTGCCAAATCAGGACCTTCATCTAGTCATCACTCAACAATACTTACTGAGCAGCTGTTATGTCCTAGGCACCATATCAAGTACTTGTGGTACAGGAGTGAGTGACACACACCCCTGCACTTGTGGAGCTTGCAGTCAGCAACCAGGACAGGTCAAGGACCACATAAGGTAGGAAGTAAAGAGACAGAGTATATCTAGCAGGCTGTAGGGTTGGGTTAGCTCATCTTGTCCCTGCTGCAACACTATATAATTCCCTGGGACTGAACACATGATAGGCTCCAATCAATGTTTACCTAAATGATTAAATACTCAGTGCATAGTGTATATTCAATAAATAGCTATTTCTTATGTAAACTGTTTAACAACATAAATAATTTGTATCCTCAATCTGTTTTGTTGACTGAAGTGCTGTATAGTCCAATGGAATATTGAGTAGTCCTTCATTATAATTATTATTAAAATCATATCTCTGCCAAATATCTGTGTTTTAGAAGGTAAATATTTCTTTTCTGGACTTGGAACATACAGAAGGAATAAAATAAAAATGGATAACCTAAATGTTTATGTTAAGAAGGAAACTGTTCCAGCTTAATTTTCCCCTGGCTCATTTATTTAGCAAGTATTTAATATACGCCCACTATCTACCAGCACTGCAGTAGATGCTGGCATAGTAACAGTTCAACTTATCAATGTAGATAAAATTTTTAAGTTTAGAAAGTGCTTTCACATATTCTCTTATTTAGTTCCCAAAACAACACTATGAAAAAGTATTATCCCTTTTCTAGATGAAGAAAGTGAGACTGGGAAGAGATGTACACAAAGTTACATGACTAGCAAGTTCCAGAGCTGAATCCCAAACTTGATCTTCTCCCTCCAAATCCATCATCCTAGCTACTTTACCTCAAGGCTTTCTCAGTGATTCATCTACATCACACACAATGAATTCTGGCTTAGCATCCCTATACCGGCAAAAAAATAATAAAACATTTGCTCATATGGGCTTCCCTGGTGGCGCAGTGGTTAAGAATCCACCTGCCAATGCAGAAGACATGGGTTCGAGCCCTGGTCCGGGAAGATCCCACAAGCTGCGGAGCAGCTAAGCCCGTGCGCCACAACTACTGAGCTCTAGAGGCCGTGAGCCACAACTACTCAGCCCATGTGCCACAACTACAGAAGCCCGCACGCCTACAGCCCATGCTCCACAACAAGAGAAGCCACCGCAATGAGAAGCCCGCACACTGCAACGAAGAGTAGCTCTCGCTCGCCACAACTAGAGAAAGCCCACGTGCAGCAACGAAGACCCAACAGAGCCAAAAATAAATAAATATAATTTTTTTAGAAGTGTGTTTTTTAAATTTGCTCATAAAATTCATATACTTTTTTTCACAGTGTGGAGGGAAAATCACCATTTTTCTCTCCCTTAAAAAAAAGGGGGGCTTAGTGTATTCACATCATGATACTTGTCTGAGGTTATACAAAAAATTACTGTCAGAACCTTTTTTTTTTTTTTTTTTGCGGTACGCAGGCCTCTCACTGCTGTGGCCTCTCCTGTTGCGGAGCACAGGCTGCGGACGCGCAGGCTCAGCAGCCATGGCTCACGGGCCCAGCAGCTCCGCGGCATGTGGGATCTTCCCGGACCGGGGCACGAACCCATGTTCCCTGCATCGGCAGGCGGACTCTCAACCACTGCGCCACCAGGAAAGCCCAGGTGCAAGCATTTTTAAAGAGGACATGTTGGGGAAGATCTGCCAGTACTGATAAACACTGTATTTGCAGGTTGGCACCCAAGCGTCACTGATTCAGGCACCACCATTATCACTTTCTTTTTCAATCCATCCCATTTATAATTTCTGGGATCAATTTCCAGCTCAACCACCAATATCTTAGAGAATTTTCCTTCTCTCTCTTTAAAAAAAATCAAGACATTTGCCTAATTCCTTGCTTCTGGCCCCACTCTCATGGATCATGTCTTCCTCCAAGGTCTGTCAGCAGGTTGTCCATCCCGTTTGCAAGCCAGAGACTGTTCTCCCTGGCAAGGAAGCCAGTGGCAGCTAGGAGAGGGATTGTGCCTCCTTTTTTTTTTTTTTTTTTTTTTCCCCCGGTACGCGGGCCTCTCAGTGTTGCGGCCTCTCCCGTTGCTGAGCACAGGCTCCGGACGCGCAGGCTCAGCGGCCATGGCTCACGGGCCCAGCCGCTCCGCGGCATGTGGGATCTTCCCGGACCGGGGCACGAACCCGTGTCCCCTGCATCGGCCGACGGACTCTCAACCACTGCGCCACCAGGGAAGCCCGTCAGAACTCTTTTAATCCCCAGAACTACATACAGCATGGCATATTTCACTTTTGGGCCCCCAAAAGAACTTACTTAGAGAAGAATCAACCAATTCTATCTCTACTAGTTTACACTCTTGAAACTAGTTTTACTGTTTATTCACAAACTGGTCTGATGAAACTTACAGATTAGTTTAAAAATGAGTTTGAATGTATAACATTCACTTTGCTGTATACCTGAAACTAACACAATGCTGTAAATTAACTATACTCTAATAAAAAAAATTTTTTTATGGTTTTAATCAAGAATGATGAGAACCAGGACCATTTCTGATATTTTGACAAATGTAATCTAACTCACTTGGAAACAGGACCAGTCAATGAAATTTTTCAAATAAACCTCATTAAGCAGGATGACAGAGAAGAAAGACATAATGGTAGTAAACGCCTGGTGATGACAGCAACACTACAGTCAACACATTCATACCAAGAAAAAACATTGGGGGAAGTACCATATATGTCTGAACGGCCAAAAAAAAAAAGACAGTAATTGTCTAAAATCTCTGATACGTCTCACACTTATAACAATCTTCTACTCTACCAGAGTATCCCAGGGTATTAAAAACTATGGTGGATGTGCTGTCGGGTCCGTTCCCCTGAAGGCTGGAAACTCTGAAGGTGCCTGGGAAGGGAACTAACATTTCCCTAGTGCCTATCATATCTAAGGCCCATGTTAGACATTTCACACTTAAGACCTCCTTTAATCCTTCCAACACCCTACCTTATTTTTTTATATCTATATATTTTGAATAAAAGGAATGTTTACTTCTTTTTGTACAAGCATCTTCAGGTCTTTCCAATTTTATAGTTTATATTCATACCTACAAGTCTAGATGATTAAGAAAGGAATCCATTTTTATAGGTTGAAGAGGTTACCCTATCTTAATACATAATACTATCTTCCTTTTACAGATGAGGAAACAGGGTCTCACAGAGATCAATAAACTTGCCCTAAGCAAATAACTATAGTGTGCCACAGAGAAGATGCTTGCAAACATCTGATGCCCAAACCTGTATTCTATTCACTCTACCACAATGCATATTACATAAGGCTTCTCATGCCTTGATTTCTAATTAGGAGAATTATCTCAAGAGACTTGTAAAACATTTCATTCTGTAAGAAACCACGCCTGTGTAACTGGGTCATGCCAAGCTTCTGAAACTTAAGTTGCAAAGAACAGGGGAGCTTCTCTTTATGATGATGGCTACATATATCAGGAGAGCTATGTTGTCATGACCCAAATGCAATGGAAAGAAATTACTGGAGAGTTAAAGAAGTCTGTAAGAGACACGTCAAGACTTTAAAATAAAGGAGTTGGATACTGATTTCGAGTTTCAAGTTAAGCTCAAATTTATTTTTAAATACTGTGTGCCCAGTGCTAGGGACACAACAATAAATAAATCACAACCTCTATCCGCTGAGAGTATCTAGTGAAGGGAACAGCCTCATACTTACAATAAAATATGGTCCAGCACTGTGCTAGAGGGATGCACAGGGAGCTTGAGGCACCTAGGAGAGATAGGCATAACCCAGATTGGAGGACAAGAAAGGACTCTGAGTAACACTACTTCTAGGAATCTGTCCCACAACAACGCTCACATGTGCACAAAATACATCAAGATGTTAACTGGGCATTACTCATAGAAGCAAAGAGAAAAACTGGAAATAATCAAATATCCATCAATAGGGGACAAAAAATAAATTATAACCTCTATACTAAGGAGCTATTAGAAATGATGATACACAGGCATGTAATGACATTATAACGGCTTTAACTATCATACTATTAATTGAAAAAAGAAACATGAGACAAAAAAAATGTGGTCTTATGTTTACTTTTCTATGTATAAATTTATTCAGATAAGTCTAAGTATATATATGAACTGAGGAGTCTCAGAACTGGAGAAATGATTTTCCCAAAGTCAAGGAAGCAACTATGGGCTGGTCATTCATTAAACTGAACATATTAAAGAATTAATGTTTGGTGATATTTCCCCTCAGTAATTTTAGAATTCTTAATTATTTTGAGTTGCTAGGTTATCCTTTGAAATAAATAAATATATATGTATGTATATATTTTTTCCATTCTCTTTGTACTTAGTTTATTATTTTATTAATATTAAACACTTTTAATATTATTTCAGGCTAAAGTACTTTCAAAGATTTTTTTTCATATGATCTTTGCTCAGGTTTCCCTGTTTATAAGCCTTCATAAATACGTCCTACACAAATAAGATGGTTCTATTCAAATCCACAGAAAAAAGAAGATAATGCATGAAATAAGATAGAAAATAATAGGATGAAAACAGAGTATCCTTTTTTCCTGGACCTCCAGTATTATTAAAAACAAAAAGTGTTATTGGTCTAAGACTGATTTGGTATTAAAAGCTTTTCCAGGCAAAAAAAGGAATAAGAACTGAAATTTTTGTTTAGATATGGAATTAAAGGAAAATGAGTTTAGGAGCTGGAAGAGTCTTAAAAAGATCTAATAAGACTTCCATTTCCAGAAGAGGAAACTGAGGTTCTTAATAAAAAGATCACTCATAGCTAATGATTACCAATAGGAGAATATAGCCGGGAAAGTGTAAAAGTATCCTCACTCTAAGTCCATTGCCTTCTCTGGTACCCATACAGCAACACTTAAACCTAGTTATTGAAGAAAACTACTTTAATTTAGGCTCAATTATCTAAATGGTCTAACTCTAGGGGAAGAGATTACTACTCAAATCTCCTTTTCCAGATGTAAACAGAGCCTGAAGTATTTACTTCACTCTTTTCAACTATGTAAACAATAAGAAAACAGAATGTTTTTAATTTTCTTGTATTTTATGGCAATATAGTTATCATGAGACAGAAAATATAGCATGCTATAATCCAGACTGATTCAGTAATTAAAAGAAAATTTAAAATCCAAAATCCCTGGTTTCTAAAATGAAATAGCAACAAGCTTTACTGAAAATTGAAACTACTTCATCATAGCAGTACTTTCATTAATTGAAACCACTTTATTATAACCCAACATCCATTATTATTAAATTTCAGATTTCTGGGATAATCACTGGGGGAGTGCAATAAGAGCAACTGAACCTTTGAAATGCAATTTAAAAGAAAAATTCTGTTTTAAAAACTGTACAACAGGGACTTCCCTGGTGGCACAGTGGTTAAAAATCCTCCTGCCAATGCAGGGGACACGGGTTCGAGCCCTGGTCTGGGAAGATCCCACATGCCACGGAGCAACTAAGCCCGTGTGCCACAACTACTGAGCCTGTGCTCTAGAGTCCGCGAGCCACAACTACTGAGCCCACGTGCCACAACTACTGAAGCCCACGTGCCTAGAGCCCGTGCTCCGCAACAACAGAAGCCACTGCACTGAGAAGCCCACACACCGCAACAAAGAGCAGCCCCCACTCACCGCAACTAGAGAAAGCCTGCGTGCAGCAAGGAAGACCCAATGCAGCCAAAAATAAATAAATTTTTTTTAATAAAATAAAATAAAAACTGTACAACCATTTTTCCCAAAGTGTGTTCCACAGTCATGGAATGCTACATGATACCATGAAATGCTAAATGAAAAAGAATAAGATGTGAAGAGATTCTTTTCAAAAATGTGACAGTCTCCTTGAAGCCTTGAACAGGCGGACAGTCTTGTGATTCTCTAAGAAGGAACTACGATGTAAAGTTTTCCGAACATATTTAACCACAAAACCATTTTTTCGCCGTGCTCCCTAAAGAATTAATATCCAGTAACACACATCTTTGGGATATGCCACCACATCTTGTTATTGACCTCTAGACTGTACAAAGCCCTTGCTCACTAGTGTTCTAAGAAGGGCTATGGAAAGGAATAATGTAGCTCAGCCTTATCATCCTCTCATACCTTGGCAGAGAGAAGAGAACTGAAGATGACTAATTTCAGGCAATGAAAATGACCCTTCCATAATGTATGAAAACACAAAGTACATTATTTATGAGCATGCAGTCTACACGTCGTAAAGCTCAAACCACTGCATTTATTACTCTCACACTTTATTACATGATATTCTGTTCGAATTGTTGCTGACCCAAAAATTATATTCACTACTCCAAAACATAAACGTATTTTAGGTTGCAGGTATGGAGCTGAGATTTGTGACATGGTTCACCAATGTGCATCCTGGGGAATGCTAGTTTGACAAGCTGTTAATAGATGTTTGTCAAAACATAAACATATTTTAAAAAGATAACCTACAGAATAAAACACAGGCCCCCAAATGACAAAGGTTCAGAAAATAGGCTAAACAGAATACAAACGTACTGTGAACTGCTGGCTGTACTCATTTTGCAGTATTTTCTTAACCCTTCACTGAATCTGTTCTGAATTCACCGGCCAGATTTTTTTGACCAAAAAAATAATAATAATTTATAAACATGAGAGGTAACACTTGGATGATAAAAATCAGGATAGATCTCAGCAGTTAATGCTGAGAAGCTCTCAAATTTATACCACTTGTTAGAGATCTTGAAAGGTCACATAAGAGGAGATTAAACAAAGGTCTATACGTTCAAAGCAAGTGTTTGATGTCTAAATTGTTAAGGGCGTGCTGCTGTGACTCAATTATACTTACAGAGCTGTCAGTAAGTCTGGTACAGGAAAGACACATGAATGATCGATGGTCTGATGCTCTACTCTGGACATAAAATGCACATCCAGTAAAAGGCCAAAATGTTGCTCAAACAGAATTCTACATCCAAATTACTCCTGGGTCATCTCTCAATTTACCTTGATCTTATGGACCTAACTCTGCCTCTGGTTCCCCATCTGTTAAATATGAACTTCTTCACAGAAATTTTTCAAAGACTAGTCAATAAATTAACAAAGAAAAACACAATGTTAGAGTTTTATTTGTCTCAAATTGAGAACCTGAATTTACTTTGATTATGCTATGCGATGGCAGTCAGTTCTAAACTCAGTTAAAAGCATTAATAGAAAAACTATTTTCCAAATAGGATTAAAAAATAGAAAGAAGGGGACTTCCCTGGTGGCACAGTGGTTAAGAATCCTCCTGCCAATGCAGGGAACATGGGTTCAAGCCCTGGTCTGGGAAGATCCCACATGCCAAGGAGCAACTAAGCCTGTGCGCCACAACTACTGAGCCCGTGCACCACAACTACTGAGCCTGAGTGCCACAGCTACTGAAGCCCACCTGCCTAGAGCCCGTGCTCTGCAACAAGAGAAGCCACCACAATGAGAAGCCCGCACACTGCAACGAAGAGTAGCCCCTGCTCGACACAACTAGAGAAAGCATGCGCGGAGCAACGAAGACCCAACACAACCAAAAATAAATAAATAAATAAAATTGATTCTTTAAAAAAAAAAAAAGAAAGAAGACAGCTTATCATGAAGGGCCCATTCTAAAGGCCCTTCACTAGTAACGTGCATAGTCTCCAGGGCAAGACCACCTTGACCACTAGGCTCCATGCTCAAGCGTGCTGTTTCTGGGCTTCCACTGCTGTAAAGTGACTGGCTATCCTAAGGACTAAATGAATTAACACAGATAAAACCCTATAAGTAGTGTTTTGCGTGGTAAATGTTAGGTATTTCTATTATCATCGTCATTATAGTGTCCCGTGTAAAAACTTTTTCTTTATAAACAAAAGTTTTGTTGCTTCTGAGGTTAAAAATGCTGCTAGTCCTTAATATCAGAAACATGTAACTGAGTATACCTCCTTTCCACTATGGTTTATAGGATGTTCAAGATCACATGTGAAGCACAAGCAGAGCAACCAATTCTGCTGATTTACAATCTCCACATTTGGGCTCCTCTTTGCTTTATTCCTGATTCTCTATTTTTATTTGGGTTTTTGTCTTCTTGTAAATCACTTGGAATCCTCTGCGTAATACCATGTACAAAGTTACCAAAAAAAAAAAAAAGACTTCTAAAATACTTCTTTTTCAAGTAAGAAACCAATGTGTTTATGTAAGCAAAATAAAATGAAATGGAAAACAGCAGAAAATGTTACTAGAATAGGGATCTAATGAAAAAGAGTATAGACGGAAAACCCTAGAATTGAGGACAAAAAGTTTGAATATTAAGCGATGGCAATGTGGGGAATTCTATGAAGAGACTTATGGGTGAAAGCAGCCTTAACATGGCAATTTAATAACAAAATGACACATATCAACTAGGGAGTCTGAATCTCACAAAAATTATAACCAAATTACATCTGAAATAAAACCAGATTTAAATTTCTGTTGCTGAAACAGAATCACAAACTTAGTTATGTTAAAAGAAAAAATTATTTGATTGTATCAACTCCAACCATACGATGTTTATGCATAACAAAAGACAAAGACAGCAGATTCAAGGGCTCCAATTACTTTCTCACAGGGGAAAAATTACACCTTATAAAAGGAAAACGCTGAAAATATAAATGCATTGGGAAAAAACAAATAAAAGTTACACATAAAATAGTTATGACGATATAAAATCTAAGCAATATATTTCACAATCAATACTTTAAATAAAAAGCATAATCCAGATGAATAAGAAATTTAAACACCACTTCTGTGCACACCCTGACTTCTACAAGGGTACAGTAAGAAGATGCTTGAAATTCAAAGCACCTCCTCCACTCGCTAACAAGTTACATACGCCGTTTAAACAAATAACACCTCAAATATCTGCTCCCCTCCCATAAGCACTGTCATCATTTTGCTGGGATAATGGCAAGGGAAGAACAAATCCCTCCGTGAGCATATGGAGAGATGTCTAAAATATCACCATGCCCAAAGCAAACACTCAACAAATAAGTATATGCAATATTACAACCTATAAAAGAAAACTAATTCTCAAAGTTACTGTAAATTAAACAAAGAAATGAGATGGCTTGGCAATCTATCCAAAATGCTATACCAATTTACAGGTAAGACAAATATCTATCATCAGGGCCACGTTACCCAATGGTCTGGTTGAGGAACCAGGCCATTAGATATCTTGAATATCTTCATCTCCTCAAAAGTCAGACAGAAAATGGGACTTCCCTGGTGGTACAGTGGATAAGACTCTGCACTCCCAATGCAGGGGGTGGCTTCGATCCCTCGTCAGGGAACTACATCCCACATGCATGCCACAACTAAGAGTTTGCATGCCACAACTAAGGAGCCCACAAGCCACAACTAAGAAGCCCACCTGCCACAACTAAGACCCAGTGCAAACAAATAAATTTTTTTTTAAAGTCAGGTAGATAAAAAGAAAAAAGAAGATATTGTTATTTCTCTAATTTTCTATAAAAAGCAGTTCATATGAGAGGCATATAGTTCTTTATGAAACCAAACCACTAACGCCATATACTTGTAATTCTAATTAATATCTAAGAACTCTGGAAATCATGACATATGTTCTTGGAACTAAATTATGGGAAGATGGCTATAAAGTTTCACTCATTCGAAATTAATGAACACCTAATTTGTACCATAGGCAGTGGGGACAAAAAGT